>NW_028327174.1:86901315-87525065 GCF_987537825.1 Furipterus horrens
GCCCGACGCGGACGCTGGTAGCGGGCTGTCCCTCGGCCGAATGGCGCAGAGCAGCGAAGGCTGCCCGGGAACACGTCGCCCAGCCCCATGGCCCGGTTCCCAGTAGGTCCCGACAAGATGGAGGACGCCGTCTCCTCCCGCAGCCATGACGGGCGGCGAGGCTGCTCCTCATGGGACGAGGCCCGGGCGGACGTGCGGCCGCCCCAGATCGCTCGGGAACGCATTCGCCCGCTACCAGATTCCGCCCGCGGGAACCCCTGCCCCGCGGCCCGCACGGGGGCCTCAGGACCTGAACAGGAGGGTTTTGGGGATTTCGAGGCCGCGTCCCTCTCCAAGCACAGCCTCGGTACCAACGCGGTTGTCTGGACTCCACGGCCCGAGCGAGAGCCAGAGGGCGGGCCTTCGCATCTCGGACCGTCCCAACACAGGGAGTACCCTCCCTTCCCTAGGGGCCGAGCCCGTGGCTGGTGCGGCAGCAACGAAAGTCGGGACGCTGACCTGATGGACTGGGTGGGGGCGGGGCGGGGCGGGGCGGGGGGCGGGGGCGAGGAGGGAGGGACTCTCTCCAGGCCCGGGCTGGCGGAGGGGATAGGGAATTGAAACGCCGGGGGTGTGGTGTGCACTTGATGGACAGCCTCCCGGGCTATCCCCTCAAGGGGTTCCTGAGGAAAGGCAGACTCAACCAATGGAAGCGCCCCAGGCGCCTAGGCCCGTCCCAGCCAGCCAATGGGGGTGCGGAGGGCGGGGCGTTTTTGGACTTGGCCGCGCTGTCGCCGTCGCCCCAGCCTCAGCTACCACCACCTCCTCCTTCTCCTCCTCCTCCTCCACCTCCTCCTCCTCCTGCTCACAGCACTAAACCCGGGACTGGACCGAGCGGAGTAGTGCGCGTCGCCGAAGGGGGTGGGTCGGGGGAGGGGAGGTTCGTTCCACTAAGCCGCAGTCAGAACCGGGTGAGGCTCGTCCCCGCGGTCTTCGCAGCCCCGGCCCGCAGACGGTGGGGGTGGGTGAGTTCAGCGCAGCCTCGGGAGGCGGAGGCAGAGGCGGCCTGGGAGGCGGAGATGAGCGAGGGCGGCCTTCAGAGCCTCCCACCGGCCCGGGAGTAACCCCCGCGGCGCGGCCGCCGTCGCCGCTGCGCGTCGGGCCCCGGGGGCTGATTCGGGCTTGCTCATGTCACGGCGCCGTCGCGAGCGGCCCGAGGGCTGCGGACGCGCGGGCGAGGCCGGGAGGGCCGGGTGAGCACGCCGGGCTGGGGGGCGCCGGGTCGGGGCGTCGGAGCGGGGGTGGGTCTTGGGCATTTTCCTTTCTCTCTGGGTGGTGATGGGGGAGGGGCGCCGGTGCTCCGCTCCCAGGACTGCGCTGGAGCGTGGGGTCTCCAAGTTTTGGGGCGAGGGTCCGCGTCTGTTCAGGGCCCTGCTCCGTTCTCCCGTTCCCGGTACTGCGCGGCCCTGCTCCGCACGTATTGTTTGGCTGGGTCTCTAATGGCGGACGGGGAGGCAGCGCAGCCGGTCTCCGACTGCGGGGGGGGGGTGGTGGTGGTGGTGGTGGTGGCAAGTCTCGGGCCCAGGGCAAACGTTTGGGGCAAATACCGGAGATTTCAGCCCAGCGGCGACGTGAGCCGCTCCTACCTTATAGTTGGTGCCCCGAGTGACGGGAGAGACACCAGGTGGGCCCATTTGGGAGAAAATGCCATTCCCTTGTTGGCGTCGAGGCAACGTTTGCCCTTCCCCCGCTTCCTTCCCTGGGGCAGGTTGCATGCCCTCTGCCTTCTCCCTCCAGATTTGCCTTTCGGTACCAAATTCATATTTACGTCGTCTTGTTTCTCTTTACGTACGAGGGATTGTTGAGGTGGGCAGTGGTAACAGAAAGGCCGAACCTCCTTGACCTCTATTTCCTTATCTGTTTTCTTCTGGTGGGTAGGGTTGTTTGACCCACCTGAATAGGTTATTGTTGATACATTTCTCATTTTTCCTGTTACCCCAGGAGCAGAAATCGTCTTCAACCCTGTGTGGTGCATCTTTGACAGAAAGTGAGAAGGAAAATACCCTCATTGTGAGTCCTTTGCCCCTGATTTGTCGTTCTTAGAGGAAGTTGTCAGGTTGTAGGAGTTCAGCTTTGGGACTTGTCTCTCCCCCTTGTTTTGAGGGGGAGGATCTTACCGGGGCGAAGCCTGAGTAATGACTGGGGAGGCAGCTGGGAGTGGGCACTGCCATTTGTACTGCTGCAGATATTGCTCCTGCAGCTGCAACACCAGCCTCAGCAACCAGACGATGGTCCTGCAGCTAGCTGCTCACGTTACCCAGAGGAGGGTTGCTGGGACCGAGGGGATATTACTGATGCCCTCTAGAGTTCCACAGCGGGAACTGAAGTTACTGCGTTTTAAATGCTATGCAAGCAACCATCTTCAACATTTTTTTCTACCTTTACAGTATATAATTGATTGAAGGGATTGGAAAAATAGGAAGAACCATTGACCTTTTTGTTTGTGTATGATTTAAAACTCAGATTTTGACTCTTAGGGTTCATGAGTTGGTAGATCTCTTTCATGTTTTTACTTAGGCATGAAGTCCATTCCTTTAGTACTCTTAGTTCACCAATTATCAGTAGTATGCTGATCACACTAGCCCACTGCTTCAGTTACTCTATGAGTTCCCCATCTTCTGTGCTCAGTAGTCTTCACTTGAGTTATTCTTAAATGTGTTATCTCAGAGTTATTGTTTAATGCTTGTAATGTGTTGGTTTTAAGGCAGTCTGATAATGTTCTAGACAGTAAGATAAACATAACCAGTCAAAACTTCCATTAATTGAAATTAGTTACAAAATATCAGTAAAGTTAGCATTCTGGACACATTGATTTCTTGAGCACATTGACAGTTGATACTGTAACTTGAAGGTCTCTGTCAGACTTGAGTCGTAAGTATGGTAGCTTATACTTAATTATTAAGTCCCAAATGGGTCAAAAGACAGTTAAGTGGTGATGACTATTTGCTGAATACTGATTGTAAAGGCGGATTTAAAATTGACAGCTTATATTAAATAGATAGCATTCTAGGCCCAGTGCTGGACACTTTGATGTATTATTTCCTTTTAGCAAGTAACCTCTATGGTAATAAAAATAGCATGTGTTGAATCCCTATTGTATGCCAGCACTATTGTCGTCGTCGGCAGCCGTCCGTCTCGAGAGACGATGGTGTAGCTTCTCAAGAGTCTATCTGCACCGCCGAGAATGGCTGTGCAGTCCGACTCGGGAGTGACACGGTATCTGCCTCCTCCCGTGTTGAATCGACATCTTGCGATGACGCTGGAGTGTCCTCTCCAGTGAAGCTGAAGCTACAGAGCCTGGGCAGGGTGATATGGAGGGTCTGCTGTTGCCCATGCAGCAGACCCCCCCTCTCTTCGCAGCTGAAGGGTCCAAGGGAAAGACAGAGTCAATACAGCTTGGCTTCAGGTGCACCGCAGGAGTTGCCGGTGTTGACTACAACGTCAAACCGCCTTAGGGACTCCGGCTCCGGATTTTCTGTCGGGGTTTACTCCCCTAGCCTTCCCCTAAAGAGGTATGCCGCAAGGCAGCGGAGGTTTTTTGGAGTCAGAGTTTTCCTTCTCTGAAGGAGCAGAGTAAACAGGAGGAAAATGGTAGAAAGAAGGCTGTTCAGCCAATATGCACCTATATGGAAGTACTGATCATGAAATACTGAAAACCTTCCAAGCTGGTTGGTAAATAGGCACCGTTCCAAGCGCTCAAGTGCCACCCACCGCACCCTGGCCACACCAGCCCTCACCCTGGGAACTCCTCATATCCAGCAACCACAGGGGTAATGCCCAGCACAGCAGAACGCCATCACAACTTTCCTGCAGCCCTGTAGTGGGCACCCATTCAGACTAATCGGCACCCACGCTGACCCTTTTGTGCCATTTAACATTTTGAATATTGCCTTGTGTAACAGATGAAGTCGGAGAGAAAGTAGGAATCCAGATCAGGTGGTAAGGAGTTTATCGTGTTTTGTTTGTGAATGAGAAAGGAAGTCCCTTGCTCAGGGGAAAGGCATGGGCAGCTTCCAGGCTTAAATGGCTCCTCTGGCTGGGATGTGGAGAAGGCTGAAAAAAGACTATAAGGAAGCAAAACCTGAAGCAGGGAGCCCAGCAGGCTATTGTCATAATCCTGCGGAGGTTGCAGTGGTTTGGCAGTGGTAGAGCTGGTAAGAAGTGGTCAGATTCTGGATGTATTTTGAAAGTAGAGCTGACAGTATTTGCCGATGGCAAAAATATGGGTCATGGAAAAAGGTGAGGAGGCATGGATGATGCCAAAATTTTTGATCTGAGCAACTGGAGAGATGGAGTTTCCATCAACAGAGGTGAGAAAGATTGCGGGTGGCCGTTCAGTCCTGGCATGTGGATAGAAGAATGACCCTTTGAGTATGGCGCTGGAGGGGTGAGATGATGAAAGGTTCTTATTGACTAAATGATGGGAAAGCATAGTCGCTATAAACTGCGTTGGGAAGCCTGCAGAAGGAATTTGGTTTGGGAGATATTAAAATTGAGATTAAAGTAGATATTCACATAATGTCCAATAGGCAGTTAGAGAGAAAAGCCTGGAGTTTGTACTTAAAACCCTGTTACTGGAGTAAGAGCAGGGAGAGGAAATAAAAGATGCCCTGGGGCAGATGTAAAAAAACAAACAAACAACAAAACCCAAAAACCTAGAAAAGGAGGCAGAGCAAGAACAAACAGTGAAGAAGGAGGAAAATCGAGGGGGAGGAATGCCCTGCAACCAGATGAGACTGTATATCAAGGAAGAGGGGGCTGCAACCAACTCTACGCTACTGGCTATCAAGTAAGATAAAGACTGAGACAGGTCGTGGACAGAGCTGCATAGAGGTCTTTGGCGGTCTCGCCAAGGAATGGGGACAGAAGTCAGATGGTGAGGGTTCAAGAGAGAATAGGGGAAAAGTCCTCCTAGTGGATACAATTGAGACTTAGAACTCTTTTAAGGAAATTTGCTCTACAAGAGAATAAATAGATGGGACAATTGTCAGAAGGAGAAGTTCCCTTCACTTTTATTTATTTTTTTAATATTTTTAAAAATTTATTTTTAGAGAGAGGGGTAGGGAGGGAGAAAGAGAGGGAAGGAAACATCAGTGTTCGAGAGCTACATCCATCGGTTGCCTCTCTCGTGCACCCCAACTGGGGACCTGGCCCACAACCCAGGCATGTGCCCTGACTGACAATCAAACCGGTAACCTTTCAGTTCACAGGCCGACACTCAGTCCACTGAGCCACACCAGCCAGGGCTTCATTTTTATTTTTAAGATGAGATATATTTCAGCTTGTTTGTATGTTGATGGGGATGATCTACGAGGAACCGTGGTAATGCAGGAAGGGCTGGCTACCTATCTGAGAAGAAGAGAGAGTGTGGTCTGGGATGAAGGAAAGCGGCCGAGGTAGGAGCAGTGGGAGTACTCAGTGCCGGAGGCCAGGTATGCAGGCTCAGGAGCCATAGGTGGAGAGTGTGGGGACAGGAGTGGGTAGAGATTGTTATCTAATGGCTCCAGTGCTAAGAGTGAGCGAGAGGAAGATGTCTTCTTCTCCAATTATTCTATGTTTTAGTATCAGGACCCAGGCTATGTCTTATATTTCTGAACCACCTGCACCTAGTACAAGGTGGGAACTCTGCAAATGATGATTGATTGATTGATGATAGCCTTTCCTCAGAATTTCTTTTCTAGAGCTTTACAAAGAACCAAGCCCTAATTCGTAATGTATTCATTGACTACCTACACTCTGCTTCATATACTGGCACTCACCGCTCAATCTAGCCTACCTAGCACTATTGTAAGCTAAGTTAAAAAGTTGATTTAAAAACTTTAAAATTTACGAGTGAGAGCATACTCAATCTCTGTATACTTATCATTTACATTCTGTAATTTCTACACATGTCCAAATTAATTTTAACATGTAATAAGTAATTTAGTTCACATGCAACCCAGTGATATAGGTGCTGTTTGTATTCCTGATTTGTAGAGGAAGAAAAATAATACCAAAATGTCATTCTTGTTTTGCTTAATGATTTAGCTCAGAATAAAAATTATTTAAAAACACCAGTTATGGTGTTGTAATAAGCCAGACAATAAGATGAAGAAAACCTGACAATTTTTAATTGACTTTGACTAAGTTCTGTTATATTTATTGGGCACTTAAAATGAGTTAGGTGAAATTAGATGTATTTCGAAGTATTTTGACAGCATTCTTAATAGTGTGTATCACACTCCCATCCCACCTGTTTTTTTGAACAGTTGGGGAAAGATACTGGGTGGTCCCTGCTTTTCCATGTTCTGCTTTTATATAATCTCTTGGGCTAGACTTTTGTACCTCATTTGGTGAGACAGTCCTATATCTCTTAGATGTTACACAGGTGCTTACATATGGATTTTTTTTTGACATACCATCTGTACAAGTGTTTATAGTCTTAAAGTTTTATTATTTTTGTGCCCTTGTTTGAGATAAAGTGAATCTTTACTTTTATTTTTATATTTTTTTATTTTATTTATTTTTATTTTTTTAATGTGTTTTATTGATTATATTGTTACAATAGTTCCAGTTTTCTCCCCTTTACTCCCCTCCACCCAGCATCTCCCTCCCCCAGCAATGCCCCCCCAAGTCCATACCCCTGGTTTGTAAAAAAATAACTATCCCTCCCTCTCAGATATTAAGACCCTTTGTAATCTTGTAAAGGACAATGGGCGAAGGTCTCAAGCTCCTCTAGCTGCTTCAAGCTGGACATGGTCGTTGTCCTACCTACCCTTGGGTCCAGAAAACCCTAATAATAGTGGGGGTGTGGAGGGGAGGGTGAATCTTTACTTTTAATCAGATGCTGTGGTATTACTGTAATGGAAAGAATATGTATGAAATTTTGGAGCTCTTAGTTGTCAAAAGGTGTGGAATAATTAGAAGTTTTATATCTTTATCTTTCTAGGCATTAACATCTGTCTCTGATCCATATAAGAACATTTTTTTTTTAATGTGTAATTTTGTTTTCCAAAGATTTTATTTATTTTTAGAGAGAGGTAGAGAAACATCAATGTGTGCTTGCCTCTTGCGTGCCCCCAACTCGGGACCTGGTCCGCAACCCAGGCATGTGCCCTGACTGGGAATTGAACCAGCGACACTTCGGTTTGCAGGCTGGCGCTCAGTCCACTGAGCCACACCAGTCAGGGCCATATAACAACATTTTAAACATGGATATTGTAAGATTTTTGGCATGTTCAACTTGCATGTGTTTTTTGGGGAATGCAGTGAGTCCAAACACCCATTGGATTTTTGAACAGTATTTTATGCAAGGCATTTTCAGTTAGGAAACAAGTAGACAGAGAGATTGCTTTGACATTCTGCATTTTCCCAGTTAAAAAAATTTTAGGTGGTTAATTTTCTGTTCCTGTCAGAGCATAGGACTGGGATTGTAGAATTGAACAGGACTTTTGAACTAGTCAAACCTAGAAGTTCTTATGCACAACTCCAGTGTGTAAAGACCTATCAAGTTGTCAGTAAGAAAACTTGCTGTTAGATAAATCCATAATGTTGAACTATGGGGCTCTAAGTAACAATTTCATTTATTTGTATTTTTTATTTTGGTGTATACCAGCAAGAAAATTCTGTTTTACATAGCTGAAATTGCAAATTTTTACATTTGCAACCTACTTTTAAACAGCTCACTTTGTAATCTTAGGTTCCTGTTATTAAAATAGAGATGGGAAGAGAATTATGAAGGGCAGCCCCAAACACTTATTGGTAACAAGATAAGTTGGTCGTTTCCACTGGCCAGGTATCATCATCCAGACATGCCAAGGTTCCAGGTTTGATCCCCAGTCAGGGTACATATAAGAATCAACCAGTGAATGCATAAATGAGTGAAATAACAAATTGCCCTACCCCCATCAATTAAAAAAAAAGAGATAAGTTGATCAACTCAGAGTGTGTTAAAATTTGGATTAAAACACATTTAAGCACATTTGTTTAATTGCATATTTTAGCCCTAACTGGTATGGCTCAGTGGATTAAGCACTGGCCTATGAACCTAACGGTCACCAGTTTGGTTCCTGGTCCCCAGGTGGAGGTGTGCAAGAGGCAGCCGATCAATGTTTCTCTCCTTCCTCCTTTTCCCTCTCTCTAAAAATAAATAAAACCTTCAAAAAATACTAATTTTTTGATCAAGTTTTAATAACACTTGAAGTATTTGGAGTTCTAGAATAAATTTTTGTATACCATTGAAAAACTTAGAGTTAAAAAATTTATATAGAGGGGTTTGCAAAATCACTTGATCACACGACCAATTTGGGATTTGTTTATTTTAACTTCATAGCAGTCCACTGAAAATTAGAAGTAATAAAATTTAAGGAAAATTCATGGTCTTTAATTTGGAAGTGGGTATGACTGTTGGTTTATTTTTACTGATTTCACCAATGTTCTATAAGTCTTAATGTTTACTATTTTAAGAAGTGATTTAAGAGTAAACTTCGGATATTAGGATAAATAAATCATGAATATTTAATAGATCTGGTTTAAAAAACTTTATTTCACTGTTATATGTTATCTTGTTTTTGTTTTTGCTGAGGAGTAATAAACTCTAAACTTATAGTTACAGAATTTTAGTCATTTTCTTTATTTTTTTAAGTTTTTTACTTTTAAAATTTTCACTCAAAGACATTTCTTTTCATTGTTTTTAGAGGGGGGGAGAGAGAGAGAGGAAGAGAGAAAGAAAGAAAGGAAGAAAAAGAGAGAAACATTGATGTGAGGCAGAAACATTGATCAGTTGCCTCTTGTATGTGCCCCAACCAGGGATTGAACTTGCAACCTAGGTATGTGCCCTGACTGGAAATCGAACCCACAACTTTTCAGTCTGTGAAATGATGCTCCAACCAAGTGAGCCACTATGCCATGGCTTAACCATTTAAAAAAATATCAATAGGCTGTCAAGGATCATGTTTCTCTTCTCCAGAGGTTCAAGATTTATTTTTCTTCAGTAGCACTCCTAGTGAATTTGAAGTTGACTTTGCTTTTGTGAATTTAAAGTTTAAAGGTTAAGAAAATACACTTCAAGCTAATATAATGTTATATATCAATTATAGCTCAATTTTGAAAAGTTTAAAATATTTTATCCTTTAATTATTAAGTATTTAAATATGATTCTTAAATGTTAATGTAAAAATGTAATTTTAAGATAAATTTATTGGGAATATAATTGTACTTCAAATTTTTAAAAAAGTTGTGAAAGATGTCATAATTCTTGCAGTAAACTTATTTCTTTCTAACCATTTAGATTGGATGGAAAAAATGCTTAAATGTCTATTTTAAGTAAAATTGTGATGTACAGTTAGGGGTTTCAGACAGAAGAGAGTTTATAAAATGTGACTAATTCAATGAGATGTTATTATTTTTTTAAAAAAATTTTAGAGCAATGCCATGTGTACATTAGTTTGCTGTAATTACCTCCATACCTTGTATGGATTTATTTTTGTAAGAATTTGGAACTGAAATCATGGTTTTCTAACTTACAACATTAAAGAAACGTTTCTTGTACTGCTGGAACAGTTTTATAATTATTCATTTCAAAGAGGCCTAAGAAGATTGCTTCTTGGAATATTGAGCTGGAACAGACTGAGAATAGTTCAAGCTAATCAGTCAGGGCAGTGCAGAAGTCATTTATTCATCAAATTATATATTTTAACATCTATATATCATGGAGTTATACTCAGAAAAATGTTTTCTGTTAACAGTTGGCCAGCAGTTTCTTTGGCTCTCTGGTAAGATGACATCTCACGTACACTTTGAATGCTACACTCTAGAACCCTAATAAGAATTTTAAGTTGTTGGCAGACTTGTGAATAAACGCCTTGCTTTGCTACGGGGGAAAAAAAAAGAATTTTAAGTTGTTGCTTAGGTCCAGTGATTATCATACTAGTGAATTGTTCTTTAAGTTCCACAGAATTAAGGAAATGTTAAGAGTGGAAGTGAACATTTAGATTGAATGAAATTTTATTATATCTTTTAAAAATTATGTTTTATTGATTATGCTATTACAGTTGTCCCAATTTTTACCCCTTTCGCCCCCTCCACCCAGCACCCTCTACTCCCTCAGACAATCCCCACACCATTGTTCATGTCCTTGGGTCATGCGTATAAGTTCTTGGGCTACTCTACTTCCTAAACTATACTTATAGCCCCATGGCTATTCTCTTAACTACCTATTTGACTTCTTAAACCCCTCACCTCTTCACCCGTTCCTACATACACCCTTCTTTCTGGCAACTGTCAAAACACTCTCCGTATCCATGATTCTGTGTCTGTTATTGTTTGCTTTGTTTGTTTTTTAGATTCATTTGTTGGTAATTGTGAATTTCTTGCCATTTTAATGTTCATGTATTGATCTTTTTTTTTTTTTTTTTTTAAGTAAGTCTTTTTAACATTTCACATAATAATGGTTTGGTGAGGATGAACTCATTTAATTTTTTCTCCTCTGGGAAGCTCTTTATCTGCCCTTTGATTTTAAATGATATCTTTGCTGGGTAGACCAATCTTGGCTGTAGGTCCCTGCTTTTCATGACTGAATATTTCTTGCCAGGTCCTTCTAGCCTGCAAAGTTCCTTTTGAGAAATCAGTTGGTAATCTTATGGGAGTTCCCCTGTAGGTAACTTAACTGCTTTTCTCTTGCTGCTTTTAAGATTCTCTCTTTATCTTTAACCTTCAGCATCTTAATTATGATGTGTCTCGTTGTGGGTCTCTTTGCATTTCTCTTGCTTAGGACTCTGCTTCCTGGACTTGCATGTGTTATATCCTTCAACCAATTAGGGAAGTTTTCTTTCATTATTTTTAAAAATAAAGTTCTAGTTTCTTGCTCTTTCTCTTCTCCTGGTATCCATATTATGTGAATGTTGGAATGCTTGAAGTTGTCCCAGAGGCTGCTACACTGGTTCCCCCTATTTTTGGATTCTTTTTCTTCTCCTTGTTCTGATTGGTTGTTTTTGCTTCCTTATGTCCCAAATCATTGATTTGATTCTCGGCTTCATCTACTCTACTGTTGTTTCCCTGTAAATTGTTTATTTTAATTAGTGTATCTTTTGTTTCTGACTGGATCTTTTTTATGCTGTTGAGGTCCTCACTAAGTTCCTTGAGTATCCTTAAAACCAGTGTTCTGAGCTCTGCATCTGATAGATTGCTTATTTCCATTTTGTTTACTTCTTTTTCTGGAGTTTTGATCTGTTCTTTCATTTGGACCATGTTTCTTTGTCTCCTTGTTTTGGCAACATCCCTGTGCTTGTTTCTATGTATTAGATAGAGCTGCTATGACTCTGTGTCTTGGTAGCATGGCCTAATGTAATGTAGTAGGTGTCCTGTAGAGTCCAGTGACACTGCCTCCCCTATCATCCAATCTGGGTACTCGAGGTGTATGCTCCATGTGGGCTGAGTACACCCTTGCAGTTGAGCCTTGGTTGTTGTTGGCAGATCAATGGGAGGGATTTACCCAGGCCACTCAGTTGCAAGGACTTGCTGTGACCACTGACAACCAACATCTGTCCTCTGTGGAGGATCAGATGGGCAGGGGCAGGGTGGTGGTGCTCCAACATGGTTTGTAGCTGTCCACTGGGTGTGCAGGCTCTGGGGTTTCCTGGATAGGGTAGGCCAAGGTCAGCCCCCACCTGTGTTCGGCTTGGGGCCACCCTGTCTGAGCTATAAAGTAATCTGAGATGGCTGCTCCTTGTGTTGGGCTTGGAGATTCCCAGGTGAAGTAAACTGTGAATATAGGCTGGTTGCTACTAGTGCTGGGCCTAGGGCCACTTAGCAAGAGGTATGGTGGGTGGGGGCTCTTTGAGCCTGGCTGTTGCTTGTTTGATAGAATTTAGGAAGTTGTGAGGCTTGATCCAAGACCAGCTATTCATATGGAAATGTCATGGTTACTCAGATATGGCACAGGCCTGCCAGCTTTATGGCTCTGGGGGGGAGGGCTCAGAAAAGGGACAGTGGCTTCTTCCCACCTTTTTGTCTGAGAGAAAACTGTCCTCCAGTTCCCGCCTTGATGCCAGACACTTCAGTTCCTCCCTCTGTGCCACTGGTGCCTTTTATGCTGCCACCCTGGTGCTGGAGCTCAGAGGGAGTGAATCTTAAGTCTGTGTGTGGGAACTGCTTGGTACTCTAGCAGTTTCATCCACTGACTCAATCCCTGGTAGTTTTTTCCAAGCAGAAGTAATGGGCACTATCATCTGGCACTGGAACCCTGGCTTTGGGGGCCTGGTGGGTGGCTGGGACTCCTCGTTCCTGAGATGTCCCTCCTAAATTTTTATCTACCATCTGTGAATGTGGGACCAGCCTGTTCAGTGTCTCTGCGCCTCCTACCAGTCTGGTTGGATGTGGTTTCTTTAATTCCATAGTTGTCAGACTTGCATTCAGTTCTGTTTCTGATGGTTCTGAGTGATGGTTTTTCTATATTTCAGTTTTAATTTTCATGTGGTGTTGCAGAGAGTTGAGTCATGTTTAATTATGCTGCCATCTTGACCTGAAGTCTTATATCTTTTTGTTTAAGATTTGTATTGGTATTTTTTCTTTGAAGCTTGTCATATTTTATTTTAATCGTTTTAGTTTATTGTATTTGTAGCCCTAATGTATTAGAATTCTTATATATATGTTCATGGTTCTATGTTTGTTTTAAAGTAATGGAAAAAAGGTCTTTTATTTTTTGCTTTAAAAAGAAAAAGATTTATTTATTTTTAGAGAGGGGGGAAGGGAGGGAGAAATAGAGGAGAGAAACATCTACCCATTGGCTCTTGCATGTTCTCAACCAGGGACCTGGCCTGTAACCTAGGCATGTGCCCTGACCTGGAATTGAACTGGTGATTTTTTAATTTGTTGGCCAATACTCAATCCACTGAGCTACACCATCCTGGGCTTCTTGTTTTAATTAGTTATTTAAAATCGTTACTATAAAAGTAAACTAGTCTTAGCTTTACAACTATCATTATGGTGAATATTATCTCACTTCCTATGCTTACTTTTGTCTTTAATGTTACATATTCCTGTTCTTTAAAAAATATTTTATTTATTTTTTTAGAAAGAAGGGAGGGGAGGGAGAAACAGAGGGAGAGAAACATTGATGTATAAGAGAAACATCTATTGGTTGCCTCTCATTCGCCCCCAGCCTTGGACCCGGCCTGCAACCTAGGCCCTTTTGGTTTGTGGGAGGATGCCAAACCCACTGAACTACACCAGTGAGGGCTGTAGTTCTGTTTCTTAGTCAAATAAGTTATAACTCCTGCCTGAGAATTTGTTACATCTATATGTCCAAACATTTTTGTGTTGCTCATCAAAGAGAAGCATCTGTTCAAGTCTGTCTTTTGTCTCCTGTGACACAAACTCCTGATTTTTATTCCCTGTTCTCTTCATTTGTATATCACATTTTCATTATTGATATCCTTGCCCAGCTGTTTCATCCAGTCTTCCTCCTAATTAAAAGAAACATCACACAGTATCTGTAATAGTATTCTATGTTCTAAGTCTTAATTTTTCTGTACTTATTTGAGGCATATTTAAATTTTAGTAAGCTTAAATTCGATCAGAGATGCCATGGAGGTGTGGTTCTAGTGGTGTGTTAGGACATCACATGGAAAGCGAACTAGTGAGACTTAATTTTGCAGCTCTTCTTCCCACATCAATTTTTGTCACTTGAGTGTTTCTAGGGGATTTGAAGTATGACATGAGTTTGGAGTCAGGTTGGGGTTTTAATCTGTCTTGCCCTCAAAGGAACTTTTGGGGTGATGAAAAGGTTCTAAAACTAGATTGTGGTGATGACTGCACAAATATATAAATTTACTACAATTTATCAACATTTTCACTTAAAATCAGTAAATTTTGTTGTATTCAAATTATGCCTCAATAAAACTGTTAAAACCAAATTTTGATTTACTAGTTACAAGTTGGTGTTCTCTGGTAAGTCATTTAACCTCTAAGCCTCATTTCACTCATTTGACAAATGAGTGTAGTAATTAATGCCTGCTTTCCTAAGATTACTTATGAGATATGGATTAACAATATTATAGGCTATGTGACTGGCCAATAGTAGGTGCTTTCTTAACAGCAGCCACAATTATCGGTATGGACCAAACATGTATTTGTTGCTACTCCTAGTACATACAGTAAACTCACTGAATGCTCATCTGATAGAGAGAAGGATTTTATCTTCCTCTTTACCAGCTTCCCTCTGTGAGCTACTTTCCTAGTTTAAAAGTGTGTTCTATCTTAGGCAAATAAGTGCTCTGTCCTCCAGAAACTCTCTTCTTTCCGAAGGCTTTTCAAAAGTAGTTCACTGAGTTATACTCTCAACCTTATACCAGTTGTGCTCGTCTGAGGTCACTAGTGATTTTATTGCCAAATCTTTTGGGCCTCTTTTTTGTATTCTGTAACACTTGAAATTTATTACATTCTTTGAAACTCTCTTGACTCCTGGGACTTTGAACTTAACATGGTTTTATTCTTTTTTTTTTATTTTTTTATTTTTTTTTATTTTGGTTTTTCAATTACAGTTGTCCCCTTTTCCCCTAAACATGGTTTTATTCTTAAACTTTTCATCATCTGCTTCACTTCCCCAAATGTGGAGACCTTTTAAGTGTCCTTATTTCCTAAGATACTCAGCTCTCTCCTGTTTTGTACTTTAACCATAGTTCATTGTATTAGAAAATGGAGAGTTACATATATTTACAGGACACTTGCATCCAATTCCTTACTCCAGTTTACAGCCAGATAAATTTTTTCAAAAGCCCAGCCTAAACTGTTTGAATCACTCACTTTACAGAAACTTGAGGGATTCTTGTTGGCTTGTGAAACAAAATACAAACTAGCCTGGACTTTACAAAAAAAGAAAATCAATAGGAAGAGTGCTATGTTTTTAGGTGGGTTTTCAGTGTTCAGTTTAGGGGAGAGAACCTGGAAATAAATGAATATAAACAGTGAAGCATAATAGATAATATACAGAAATAAATAGTTGTATGCGTATCAGGACAGTTCTGAAGAATATTTTGGCAGTAAAAACACACTTTTAAAATCTTTTAAGTAGCAAAGAAATATGTGAGGTGAGAAATGAGAGTTTCCTATAATCCATTTCTTTGGAGACCAATGTTTACATTTTGAAATATATTCTTATGATTTTTCCCTGCATATAAACTATTATCAGCAATTGACATTTTTGATGCAAGTGTGATATTCTTGTAATCCCTCCCCTATCCTTACATTGTTAAAGTATTCAGCTGATTAACATTTGAATTCTAGTGGTCAGTGTATCTGACTAGTTCACAGGTTTTGGTTTTATATGATTGAGGGGCGATGTGGTACAATGAAAGCTATATGGACTTTAGGTAGAAACTCTGGCTTTGCCAACTGTATGCCATAGGAAAGCTACCTGATAACAGAATAGTTTACCACCTGCAAAATGGGGTCATAGTATAAGGGGGGACCCAAAAATCAGAATTTTCTTCTGCGGGGCCGACCCCTTGTTGTACAGGCTTCCCCCACTAGATAAGTGTTTTAGGAACCCATCTGTATCAGTGCACCATCTGGCATTGTTGTGAGAGGCTACGTTCAGTTTCAGGTGAACTGTTTTTTGAAGACTCTTTCAAGGTGTTTGCTTATTTGATGATGGGTAATTTTTGAATGCACCTGCCCACACCACACTCAGTGTTCAGCAGTTTTTGACCAAAAATGCATGCCCCTTTTGCCCCGCCTTCCCTATTCACTGGATCTTGCCCAGAGCAACTTTTTTTTTTGTTTCCCCTCCATAACAAAAGTCCTCAAAGGGAAAAGTTTTGCTGATGTGGAAGAGATGAAACTAAGAAATGGCAGAATCACTAAAAGGCATCAAAATCAACAAATTCAAAAACTTTTGAGCAGTGGGAAAAAGTCTCAATAGGTTTATTGCATCAAATGGAGAGTACTTTAAAGGTAGCTGAAGTTTACACGTGTAAGAATAAATTCTTATCTTTTAATAGATACATTCAGTCTTTTTGGGGTCCCCCTCGATATTTGATACCTATATATTAAGGTAGTTTGGGTGAGTGTGGTACCAAGTATGTCTTTATACATGGTTATTGTAATTATTGTATTAGATATGTGATGAAATTGAGAGACAGGAAAGTAGAACTCTAGTCATGAAGAGATGATAAAGGGGAGAAATGAAGTAAGACTTAATGAGCACCTTTGCTTCAGAGCTTGAAATACTTACTAGATAATTTTAAACTACATTAAAATGTAAATGATAGGATTGATTATTTACTTTCTGAAATTTGTCTCTTAGGGAGAGAAAAGCAGATTTTTCTTTGGTCATAGTCCATGTTCTTTTTCTATTCCTTTGATTTTTAAGACCAAGAAGTGAACATCTAAAGAACGTATCTGGGAAAGAATGCTGATAAAAAATGTCATAAGTTTTGAGACTTACGAAATTGAGGTGATATATTTTTCTTTAGTAATAATCTGTTGGAGAAGTAGTTCTTAGGACCTGAAGTTCAGCGTTTTGAATTTGTGGTCCCATTAGCTTATTTTTATTTTTTTAATCCTTACCTGAGAATATGTTTATAGATTTTTTTTAAGAGAGAGAGGAAGCAGAGTGGATGAAGAGAAATATTGATGTGAGAGAGAAACACTGATTGGTTGCCTCCTGTACATGCCCCAACTGGGAATTGAACCTGCAACCTAGGTATGTGCTCTGATGGAATCGAACCTGCCATGTTTTGGTGTACAGGAATATGCTCCATCCTTCTGAGCGACCTGGTAAGGGCCCATTGGCTTACTGATGCAAATATTGTTTGTTTAGGTGAGGTTAGGTCTTAATCATGGAACTTTTAAACTCACCTAAAGAAGGTTACTATTTTTTTTAAAGCCCTCTATGTCATCATCTTTAAATCTTAGGGTGAATTTGGGATTAAAAACAGCCATTAAACTAGGTAATAGATTTGGAATACCAGGTATCATAAGAATAAATAAATGTTTGTTTCCAAATTAACATTACAGTTCAAGTTCACTTGGGCTTTTCTAGTTTTTGAACTATGTTTGGAGAGGGAAGTGTGGGTTCCTTTAGCTTCTTTGGCTAAGGGTTAAAAAGGGATACTAAGATCAGGATATATTACTAATTATATAGATTGAATGTGGAAGTAATAAAAAAATCATGACCAAAGACAGGGCAAAGATATTTTTACTTTTCATATTTTATATTTTGAGGAAATTTATCCTAATTTTTATCTTATAATGCGGAAACTGGTTCAAGTGTGAAGGGATTGTCATTTGGGGGGGGGGGCGTGGTGGAGAGTTTAGCAGTAAAAACATAAACGACCAACCCAGAAAAATTATTTATTTACCTTTATTAGGTAAAAATATTTAGTGAATATTTATTGGCCAAGCACTATGTTAAGTTCAAGGGGTGTAGTGATAGACAATAAGAACATTGGTCTTTTCACTCATGGGACATATAGTCCAGTGGGGGATACATGTTACAAACTACTATAAACATAATTACAAATTGGGTGAGTACAGCTGAGGAGGTGTCAGTGATGATATGTTTTAACAAGGGAGATCTAATGTAGACCAGGGAGGGGTTAGTGAAGTGTTTGAGAGGGAGGGATCTTGAGGAAGTGACACTGAGGCAGAAACTAGGACCCTGGCATGTGTGGCAAGGTAGTTGGAACACCATCCTGTAACCAAAAGGTTGTGGGTTCTATTCCTGGTTAGGGCACATACCTAGGTTGTGGGGTTGACCCCTGGCCCAGACATGTATGATCCCCATCCTGGAATGGATCCCCCAGTCTGGGTGTGTATGAAAGCAACTGATAGATGCTTCTCTTGCATTGGTGTTTCTCTCCTTTTCTTGGGTGAGGATAAAAATAAATAAAATAAAATAAAAATAGTCTGAGACTGGGAAGAAGTTCAGAAAAGAACATTTTAGGCTGAGAAAGAGTATGTACAAAGGGCTTCTGAGACAAGGGACATCTTGGACCCTTTCACAAACTACAAGAAGGCTTCTGCTAAGTGCAGAAGGTTAATGAGGAATTGGGGAAGAGTGGTACTGAAATTGCACCTAGCATGTAGTCAGGGATCACATCAGGCAGGAATCTCATAGATCAAGGGAAGAATCTTATGATTTCTCCTAAGTACACTAGAAAGCCATGTAAGAAGTGATTGGAGATCTTAAAAAGGTAATCCAGCAGAGAAATGATGGATTGTTTCTAGGGTTAGAGGGGTATTAGTTTCAAGATTTTTTTTTTTTTAAAGATTTTATTTTTAGAGAGAGGGGAAGGGATGGAAGAAGAGGGAGAGAAACATCGATTGGTCACCTTGCACATGCCCAACCAGGCACCCAGCTAGCAGCTGAGGCATGTGCCCTGACTGGGAATTGAACGGGCAAGGCACCCCTTTGGTTTGCAGGCCAGCGCCCAATCCACTGAGCCACACCAGCCAGGGCACAGTTTCAAGATTTATATTTTAAGTAGAATAGGTCTTGAGGATGGATGGCATTGCTGTAAGTGAAGAGAGGAGTAGAGATAAAAAATGAACTCCAGATTTCTATGAGTAGCTAGATATGTAACTTCCTAGAAGGCAAAGACTGGAGAAGGTGCAGGTGGGTACAGAATGAAAACAAGTTAAAGTAACTTGGAATAGGCAGGTTGAGGGCTTTTAAACATCTTGATTGAGGTAAATTAAGGCGTCCAGGGTATTGAGTTATTTAAAATGGTGGGAGTGGGTGGGATCCCCAAAGAAAGTTAAAATTACTTGGAAGTACCTTACAGCTAAATTTTGGTCCTGTGAGAACGAAGAGATTGTTCCTTGCCCCCTTAAAATTCTACACCCTAGGGATAACCTGAATGAATTAATTGATTTATTTGCTTATTTATTAGATCACAGGGATTTTTGTTCAGACTCTATTATGACCCTTAAATGGATTTTTAATATTAATTAAATCATTCCTATCTGCTTCTAAAGCCAGAGTAGCATTGTTTTAGACATCTTATAAAAATATGTTAAGAAAATTTTGTGACTAGACTATAATATGAGGGCATAATGTGTTATGTCATCTGTCATTGATCCCCTGGTTCTTCTCCTCACTTCGCCAGAGATTAGTGGTGTTACCAATTTAGCATGCATTACTGCAAATCCTTTTCTGTGCATATACTGTCATGTACCCATACAAATTAAATAGCAAATTTGTTGTGCATTTTAAAAATACGTATACTATAAGTATTTTTCTGCAACTTTGTTTTTTAAAGATTTTATTTATTTTTAGAGAAAGAGGAAGGGAGGGAGAAAGAGAGGGAGAGAAACATTGATGTGAGAGAGAAACATCGATCAGTTGCCCCTCATAACACACCTCTACTGGGGACCAAACCTGCAATCCACGCAAGTGCCCTGACAGGGTGGGAATCAAACCAGCAATCTTTTGCTTTGTGGGATGACACCCAGCCAACTGATCCACACTGGTCAGGGCATGCAACTTGCTTTTTTCACTGTATGTCTTATTTTTCTGAGTTAGTACATAAAGACCTACCTTTTTGTTTTTTAACCATTTTGATATTTCGTAGCATGGATATAATGTAGTTTAGACATTCTGTTGGTGTACATTTAGTCTTTTCAATTTTTTGTTACAGATAATGCTGCACAGAATAGATTGTATAGTAGTGTTTTGGGGTTCGTGTGTGTTTTCTCTAGGGGCAATTCTGAGAATAGGAATTGCTGAATCAGAGTTTATGTATATTGTATATTTTAGTAGATACTGCACAATTGCCTTCCACTGGGCCGCTGTGCTGACTGCATTTCCACTATTTCTTTACATTCTTGCCAATACTGGGTATCATCAAATAATCAATTTAATTTGTGTTCTTTTAAAGTATGGATATCAATTCTTATGTCTGTTAGAACTATATATGAATATATAATATATATATTTTTGCATATTTTTATACATTATAGTGTTTCTTTGCTTTTAATATAATGAGTAAGTTAATTTTACTCTTGCAAGAAATAGGAGTAACTATAAACAAGTATGCAAGACTTATATGAAGGAAATTGTAAAATAATACCATAGGCCATACAAGAAAACTGGACTGGAAAGATATGCCTACATTTGGATGGAAAGACTTCATTAATGTAAAATTGTTAACTTTTTGTTTCTAAATTGATCTCTAAATTCTGTGAAATCCCAGTGAAATCCCAGTGTATATGCATATGGTACCAAATTTGAAAGGTAAAACAGGGTAAACAGTGAGAAGGAAGACTCCTGTTTCCCCTCACCAGTCCATACAGTTCTCTTCCCTAATAGCAAACCACTGTTGTCCTTTTCTTAGATATTTATGTAGAATTATTCTGTGCATGCGTGTATGTGTATGTATGTATGTTTTGTGCATACCTGTGTGTGTTTATCCATTGTTCTGTACCTTGTTTGTACTTAATTTATGTGGAGGTTGTAACATATTAGTATGTAAGTACATTTAGAGCTGCCTCAATTGTTTCCAAGGCTTCATAATATTTCATTGTATATCTTGATCATTATTTATTTTATCAGTGTATTGAGAGACATTTAGAGTGTTTTGATCTTTTAACTTTGCAGTGAATATCCCTTTACATTTTGTTCTTAAAAACATTAGGTAATATATTTGTAGGAAGGATGCCTAGACATGGAATTTCTTGGTCAAAGAAATATTTTTGAGTTGTCCTCCATAGAAATTGTATTAGTTCACATTTGTTTGTAGTATGATACTCTCAGTACAGTTAGACCTTTTGATATTTGTCCATATGGTAGGAGGAAATTGGTGGCCTTGAAGAGTTTTAAGTATTCATTTCTTGTATTTCACACATTTAAGAGTCATTTGTATTTTCTTTTCACATGAACTGTGTTCCCTCTTTTTATTTTGCTCTAAATTCTCTTTGGTTGTTGCTATTGTCTCATTGACTATAGGACCTCAGCTTTTTTTAGGATATGAGTTGCAAATATTTTCTTCATAGTTAATCATTGTGTTTGATATGTTTCCCCATATAGATGTCTTCTATTTTTTTCTTTTAAAAAATTCTGATAAAATATATTAATGTAAAATTTACCATTTTTAGGTGTAAGATCCGCAGTATTAAGTACATTCACAAAAGTTATACAAAAATCATCACTATTCATTTCCAGAAATTTTTCGTCATCCCAAGCAGAAACTACCCATTAAACAATAATGCTCGATACCTCTTACCCCCAGCTCCTGGTGGAGCTCTATTCTACCCACTATCTCTCTGAATTTGCATATTTTAAGTACCTCAAATAGTAGAATCATAAAATATTTGCCCTTTGTGTCTGGCTTATTTCATATAGCATAATCTTTTCAAGGTTCAACTATCTTGTAGCACACGAGGGGGGAACCCCAAAAGACCCAGAATTTATTTATAAAAAATTGTGTATTCTCACCTGTTTAAACTTCAGTCACCTTCAAAGTACTCTCCACTGGACGCAGCACACCTGTTGAGACATCTGCTCTAAACAGTTTTTGAACTCATTGATTATGATGCCTTTTAGTGCCTCTGTTGTTTTTTGTTTCATTACTTCCACATCAGCAAAAAATTTCCCTTTGGGGACTTCTTTTATCCGGGCATTCGTGGTGAGATTGGGTGAATAGGGAGAGTGGGACACGGGTCATGCATTTTTGGTCAAAAAGTGCTGAACACTCAGTGTGGTGTGGGTAGGTGCACTCGTAAATCGCTTATGGTGAAATAGGGAAAAGTGTTGAAAGAACCTTCAAAAAAAATTTACTAAAGTGGTCGCAGCCTCTTACAATAATGCCAGCTGCTATACTGACACAGATGGATTCCTAGAACACTTACGTAGTTCGAGGAAACTGGCCCTCTAGAAGATAATTCTGGGTTTTGTATGCCAGAATATCTTTCCTTTTTCCTTTGCATGTGTACAGTATACCTACATCTTATTCTTCCATTCATTTTCAAATTTTAATTTTTGGGGTAACCACCATACTGTTTTCTGTGGCTGCTGCACCTTTTTACATCCGTCCCCAACATGCACAAGGGATTAAGTTTTTTCAAACAGCCAACCAAGTGACCATGCAGTTTGTTCTCACCAACCTTGTTGCTTTAATTTTTTCTTTTGTTTTGTTTTGTTTTGATAGTGGCCATCCTAGTGGATGTGAGATGATGTTTTTTGGTTTTGATTTGCATTTCTGTAATGACTAAGTTGAGTATCTTTTCATTTATCGGTCATTTTTATATCTTCTTTGGGGTTGGAGAAGTATCTGTTTAAGTCTTTAGCCCTTTTTTGTTTTATTGTTGAGTTGTAGGACTTCTTTATATATTCTGGATATATTAATCCCTTATCAGATATATGATTTCCAAATATTTTATTTGATTCTGTGGGTTGTCTGTATATCTGTCTTTATGCCAGTATCATGGTGTTTTGATTTACTGTAACTTTGTAGTAAGTTTTGGAATCAGGAAGTGTGAAACCCCTCCATCTTTGCTCATCTTTTTCAAGATCTCTGTACCTTGAGATTCTGTATGGATTTCAGGGTGAGATTTTCTCTCTGTCAAGAGCATGGTTTGGGTCTTGATAAGGATTGCATTGAATCTTTAGATTTCTTTAGGGTGGTATTGTCATCTTAACATTATTAATCTTGCAATACATGAACATGGGATATTTTTCCATTTTCATTGTACGAGTCTTTCAACCTCTGGTTAAATTAAAAAAAAAAGATATTATTTATTTGTTTTTAGAGCGTGGGGAAGGGAGGGAGAAAGAGAGGGAGAGTAACATCAATGTGTGGTTGCCTCTCATGTACCCTTAACTTGGGATCTGGCCCACAACCCAGGCATGTGCCCTGTCAAACCGGTGACCCTTTGGTTTGCAGTCCGACACTCAGCCCACTGAGCCACACCAGCTAGGGCTAGTCTGTTACTTTGGTTGTCTTATGTTGAACTACCTTTGCATTCTGAGATAAATCCCTCTTGGTCAGTATATAATCTTTTTACTATGCTTCTGATTTTGATTTGCTGTTATTTTGTTGAGGATCTTTACATATATATTCCTAAGGCATATTGGCCCGTAGTGTTCTTGTAATGTCTTCATCTGGATTTGGTATCATGTTAATGCTGGTCTCATAGAATGAGTTAGGAAGTGTTCCCTCCCTTTCAGTTTTTTTTGAAGAATTTGAGAGGGTCAGTGTGAATTCTCTTTTAAGTGTTTGATAGCATTTACCAGTGAAGCCATTTGTTCCTGGGCCTTTGTTGGGAGATTTTTGATGATTGATTTAATCTCCATGTTATAGTTCTATTCAGATATTGTATTTCTTCTTTAGTCAATTTTGGCAGTTTGTTTATGTCTAGGAATTTGTCCATTTTTATCTTGGTTATTCAGTTTGTTGGCATAAAGTTGCTCATTGTGTCATCTTATGATTCTGTTTATTGTTGTAAAATTGATAGTAATGTCATATTTTGAGTTCTGATTTTAATAATTTGAGATTTTTTTCCTTAGATTTGTTAACTTTTCAAAGCACCACCTTTTTATTTTGTTGATTTTTTCCTCTATTTTTTTTCTCTTGTTTATCTTTACACTAATCTTTATTATTTCATCATTTTTGCTAGTTTTGGTTTAGTTTGCTCTTTTTTTGATTTCTTAAGGTGTAAAGTTTATTGATCTGAGATATCTTTTAATGCGAGTGTTAATAGCTTAATTTCCTGCTGAGCCATGCTTTCATTGTATCTCATTACTTTTGTTTGTTGTTTTCTTTTGTCTCAAATATTTACTCATTTCTCTCGTGATCTTCTTTGATCCATTGGTTGTTTGTGTGTTGTTTAATTTCTACCGGTCTGCGATTTTCCAGTTTTGCTTCTTTTAATTTATTTCTAGTTTCATTCCATTGTGATAAGAAAAAACACTATCATTTTGATTCTTTTAAATTTATGAAGACTTGGTTTGTGGCTACCCATCTGGCTTATTTTGGTGAAAATTCCATGTGTACTTGAGAAGAATGTTTATTTTTGCTGTTGCTAAGTGGAGTACATTATGTGTCTCATTGATTCATAGTGTTCAAATCCTCTTATTAACTTATTGATCTTCTTTGTGTTTGTTCTATCTATTATTAAAAGCAGGATATTGGAATCTCCCTACTATTCTTAGAACTTTTTTTTCCTTTTAATTCTGATAATTTCTGCTCCATGTAGTTGGGGCTCTCATTAGTTGTGTATAGAACTGTGACATCTTGCTGTAATGACTTTTATCAATATATAGTGTCCTTATTTTATCTCTTGTAATCTTTTATTTTGTTTGATATTACTGTATCCATGCCAGTTCTTTTTTGGTTACTTTTTGCATGGAGTTTCTTTTCATCCTTCCACTTTCCACTTCATTGTATCATTATATCTTAATTGAGTCTCTTCTAGACAACATACAGATGGATCACGTTTTCTTAATCCAACCTGCCAATCTCTGTCTTTTAATATATTCTCTTTACATTTATAGTAATTATTAATAAGGAAAGAATTACTTTTGCCTTTTTGCTATTTGTTTTTCATATTCCTTATATGTTGTTGCTCCCATTTCTTCCATTACTGCCTTCTTTTGTACATTGTTTTCTAGTGTACCATTCCCTTTCCTTTCCTCAATAGTTTAAAGTTATTTGCTTAAAATTTTTAAAAAACTGATTGTTAGATAGAGAGGGTGAGCAAGTAAGAGAGAGGGAAATGTTGATTTGTTGTTCTACTTACGCATTCTTTAATTGCTTCTGTTCTTTATTGTTGACACTACTACAGATGGCCCCATTTCCCCCATCCCTCTCTACCCAGCCCTGCTCCCTGCCCCCTCCTTCACCACATTGTTGTCTTTGTCCATTGGGCCGTGCATATATGCATATATGCTCTCTGCTTAATTTTTCCCAACACATCACAACACCCTCCCCTCAGATCTGTGAGTCTGTTCTGTGTAACCATTCCTCTGATTTTATTTTGTTCATTAGATTCCCCATATGAGTGAGAGTGTATGGTATTTGTCTTTCTCTGGCTGCTTATTTTGCTTAATATTCTACAGATTCATCCATACTGTCACAAAGGGTAAGAGTTCTTGCCCCCCCTTTTAACAGCTGCATAGTATTCTATTGTGAAAATGTAGCGCATCTGTTTTTATCTACACATATACTGATGGGCACTTGGACAATTCCCAAGTTTTGGCTACTGGAAATAACGCTGCTATGAACATAGAGATACATATATTCTTTCTGATTGGTGTTTTAGGTTCTTAGAATGTATTCCCGGAAGTGGGATTGTTGGGTCAAAAGGCAGATCCATTTTTAATTTTTTGAGGAAACTCCATACTTAAGTTTTCCACAGTGCCTGCACCAATCTGCATTTCTACCAACAGTACATTAAAGTTCCCTTTTCTCCACATCCTCACCAACACTTGTATGTTGATTTATTGATGGTAGCCAATCTGGCAGGTGTGAGGTGATATTTCATTGTGGTTTTAAATTGCATCTCTGATGATTAGTGATGTTGAGGATTTTTTCATGTCTGTTGGCCATCTGTCCTCTTTGGAGAAGTGTCTTGAGGTCCTTTGCCCATTTTTTAATTGGGTTATTTGTCTTCCTGGTGTTGAGTTGTATAAATTCTTTATATATTTTGGAAATTAACCCCTTATGAGATGTATCACTGGCAAATACATTCTTACATACAGTAGGTTCCCTTTTCATTTGGTTAATGGTTTCTTTTGCTCTGAAGAAGCTTTTTAGCTTGATGTAGTCCCATTTGTTTTTCCATTGTTCCCCTTGCGCTGGGAGATATATTGGCAAAAATATTGCTATGTGAGATGTCTGATATTTTATTTCTTGTGTTTTCTTCTAGAATTTCTATGGTTTCATGACTTACATTTAATTTTACCCGTTTTGAGTTTATTCTTGTGTATGGTGTAAATTGGTCATTTATTTTCATTTTTTTGTATGTACTAGTCCAGTTTCCCAACACCATTTATTAAAGAGGTGTTTTTTACTCCATCATGTGCTCTGGCCTTCCTATCAAATATTAACTGACCATAAAGGAATAGGTTGATTTCAGGGCCCTCTGTTCTGTTGATCTGTATGCCTGCTTTTGGTGACAGTACCAGGCTGCTTTGATTAAATGGCTTCGTAGTATACATGTAGTTTGATATCAGGTATCAAGAATGCTTAGGGTCTTCTGGATATTTTTTGGTTCCATATCAATTTTTGGAATATCTGTTCTAGATCTGTGAAATATGACTGGTATTTTAATAGGAATTGTATTGATTCTTTAGATTGCATTGGGGTTTATAGACATTTAATGATGTTAATTTTTCCAGTCAGTGAACAAAGTATGTGCTTCCACTTGTTTGTGTCTTCTATTTTTTTCTTTTTCTTTTTTATTTATTTTTTATTTTTCGGTTTTTCAATTACAGTTGTCTCATTTTTCCCCCATTTCTCTCCCCCACCCCGCCCACCCCTATTTTTTTCTTTAGATTTTATTTTTATTTTTTAGATTCAGTTGTTGATAGTTGTTTGTTGTAATTTTAGTGTTCATAGTTTTGATCTTCTTTTTCTTAAGTAAGTCCCTTTGACATTTCATATAAAAATTGCTTGCTGATGATGAACTCCTTTAGCTTTACCTTGTCTGGGAAGCACTTCATCTGCTTTTCCATTCCAAATGATAGCCTTGCTGGATAGAGTAGTCCTGGCTGCAGGTTGCCTTTCATCACATTGAATACTACTTGCCAGTCCCTTCCTGCCTGCAAAGTGTCCTGTGAGAAATCAGCTGATAGTCCTATAGGCACACCGCTGTAGGCAACTCTGCGCCTCTCTCCAGCTGCCCCCAGGACTCTCTCTTTATCTTTCACCTTTGGCATCTCAATCATGATGTGTCCTGGTGTGTCCCCTCTGGGTTCAGCTCGCCCGGGAACCTCTGTGCTTCCAGACCTGTATGTCCATCTCCTTCACAGAATTTGGGAAGTTTTCCTCAGTTTTTTCAATTCTTGCTTCCTCATTCTGCACTGGTTGACTTTTTTACTTCATTATGTTCCAAATCATTGATTTGAACCCTGGTTTTCTTCCCTTCACCCTTGGTTTTGTGTGGATTTTGTTTCACTTAGCATAGCCTACACTTCTTCTCTATGCGTTTGCCAGACTCAAGCATATCTGTCAAGCCTGTGAGCATCTTTATCATCAGTGTTTGGAATTCTGCGTCTGTTAGGTTGCCTCTCTCCTCGTCACTTCGTTCTCCCACTGGAACCTTGATTTGTTCCCTCTTTTTGGCCATACTTCTCTGTCTCCTCATCTTGACAAGCTACTGAGTTTGTTTGCCTCTGTGTCTTAGGTACAGCTGTTGCTCCTGTTACATTGCAAGGGTCAGAGCCTTAGGGATTTGTCAGTACGGGGTGACCTGTTTCACCAGGTTGTGGCGTGGTATGTGGGGGAGGGGTCTGAGGGGGAACAATGCCGCTTGCCCAGCAGTTGCCCCTTTTCCAGGCACTTGTCCCACTTCTGTATTGGACTGGTGCTCCTCTAGCTGTTGCCCTGGCTGTCGTTCCCAGAGTGGATGGGTCTGCGGACGTTCTAGGACTGTGGGGGCCCTTTAAACAAGCGGACTATTGAGAGACTGGCAGTTTCTGCCTCTGCCCCAACCCCCACTGGTCTGCAGAGTCAGAAGCAATGAGGCTTGATTTTCCCCGGTACTGGACTGTGAGCTGTGATGTTGAATGAGTAGCTGAGAACGCTCCCCAGGTGTCCCTCCTGACTTTTTAAAATGTGTAACTGTGTTTTCCGCTCGCCTGCAGCTGCTGCCGCTACCACACGGTGTCCTCTCAGCCCTGGCTCCACCCCTTCTACCTGTCTGGCTGAGTATTTCTTCTTTATATCTTTGTTTGTTGGACTCCCATGCCGTTTGATTTTCTGGAACTTCTGGTTGTTTCTAGTTTTGAGGTAGTTGTATTCCTTCTTAGTTGTGGAGGGAGACACAGCATGTCTGTCTACGCCTTCATCTTGGCTGGAAGTGAGCGCTTTTTAAAACTTTTTTACATCTCTGTTTTTCAGGGATTTGGGCCTCTAATTTTTCTTTCTTTTTAGTGTTTTTTTCTGATTTTGAAATCAGGATAATGCTGGGCTTGCAAAATGGGAGTTTTCCATGCTCTTGAATTATTTTTGAATAGTTTGAGAAGGATGGGTGTTAATTTTTCTTTTAATGCTTGGTTAAATTCACCCATGAAATCATTTATTTCAGGACTTTTGTGTGTTGGGAATTTTTTTGACTACTACTTTGATTTTGTAGGTATTATTTGTCTGTTCAGATTTTGTTTCGTATTTGTCCATTGGAATCTTGTATATTTCTTGGAAATCATTTATTTCAGATTGTCTAACTTATTGACATGTAGTTTTTCTTAGTGTTTTCTTTTAATTCTTTGTATTGTTATGATGCCTGTTGTCACTTCTTTTCCTTCATTTCTGATTTTATTTATGTAGGCCCTGTACTTGTTCTTGATGAGTTATGGTTTAAGTTTTATCAGTCAGAAAAAATACAATAAAAAATAAAAAAGAAAAAAGTTTTGTCAGTCTTGTTTATCTTTTTAAAGAACCACCTCTTCATTTTATTGACCTTTTTTTATTGTTTTTCTAGACTTATTTCTGCTCTGGCATTTATTCCTTTCTTCTGTTAACTTAGGGCTTCGTTTTTTCTTTTTCTTTTGTTTAGGTGTATGGTTATATTGTCTATTTTAGATTTATCTTGTTTCTTGAGGAAGGCAGTATTATCTGAATTTCACTCTTGGGACTGCTTTTGCCATGTTCCATAGATATGGGGTGGTTGTGTTTTCATTTTTATTTGTCTGAAGGTATTCCTTTTTTTTAATTATAATTTTTTAAAGATTTTATATTTTGCCCTGGCTGGTGTGGCTCAGTGGATTGAGTGCTGGCCTGTGGACCAAAATGTTTGCTGGTTTGATTCCCATTCAGAGCACATGCCTGGTTTGCAGGCCAGATCCCAGTTGGGGGTGAGAGAGGCAACTGATAGGTGTTTGTTGCCCTCTTTTTCTCTCTCCTTGCACCTCTCTCTAAAAGTAAATAAATAAAATTAAAAAAAAATTTTGTTTTTTAGAATATTTGTTTATTTTTGATTTATTTACTTTTAGAGGGAGGGGCAAGGGAAGGAGAAAGGGAGAGAAACATCAGCATGTGATAGATACATTGAACAGTTGCCTCTTGTACTCCCCCAACTAGGGACCTGACCCACAACCCAGGGATGTGCCTTAAAAATTGATTTGCAGCATGGTGCTCAATTCACTGAACCACACCAGCCTTGGCTTTTATTTATTTATTTAAAAAATTCTCATCTGAGGACATACTTATTGATTTTAGAGAGAGGGGAAGAATTGGGAGGGGAAGGAGAGAAACATTGATGTGAGAGAGAAACATCAATTGGTTGCTTCTACCATGTGTCCTGACTGGGGTCTGAACTTTCTGATTTACGGGATGACACTCCCAACAAACTGAGGCCCACTGGCCAGGACTTCTCAATTAATCTTTTGATTTATTCCTTGATCTTATTGTTAACACATTGATTGTTTAGTGACATACTATTTTGCCTTCATGTGTTTGTGTGTTTTTCTGTTTTTTTTTTTTTTTTTTCCTTGTAATTTATTTCTAGTTTCAGGGAAGAAAGATACTTGATAATGATTTCAATCTTCTTAAATCATTTGAGACTTGTCGTCTAACATGTAGTGGATCTATCCTGGAAAATACTTCATGTGCACTTGAAAAGAATATATATTTTGTTTCCCCGGGGTGGCTTGGTCTAAAAATACCAGTCAATTCCTTTCAGGTCTCATGTGTCATTTAAGGCTGCTATTTCTGTTTTTCATTTTGGAAGATTTGTCCAATGATTTTAAGTCAATGGGGTGCTAAAGTCTCCTACTAATACTGTATTTACTGTCCATCTCTTTCTTTATGTCCATTAATATTTGCTTTATATATTTAGGTGCTCCTTTGTTGGGTGCATAAATTTTTACAAGAGTTATATCATTTTTTTTTTTTTTTGCCTCTGTCGAGTTACATCATTTTGATGGCTTGATTCCTTTATCATGATGTAATGGGCTTTTTTGTCTTTAATTATAGCCTTTGTTTTAAGTCTGTTTTGTCTGAAAAATATTTCTATCTCACCTTTTTTTTTTCATTTGCATGAAATATCTTTTCAAACCTTTACTTTGAGTCAGTCTGTCTTTTGTTCTGAGGAGTGTCTCTACAGCATATATATATTTTTAAGTGTGTTTATTGATTTTAGAGAGAGCAACCAATTGGTTACCTTCTCTCTGCTCCAGGACCAGGGGTCGAACCCGCAACCTAGGTGTATGCCTTGACCTGGAATCGACCCCCACCTTTTGTTGTATAGGATGACCATCCAACCGACTGAGCCGTGAGGGCCAGGGATCATTTTATTCTTTAATTATTAAGTTTCTTTCTTTTTTTTTCTTCTTAAACAAGTTCCTTTAATATTTCTTATAATACCATTTTGGTGGTATTGAACTCCTTTAACTTTTCTTAACTGCGAAGTTCTTTATTTGACTTTAAAATGTAAATGATAGCCTTGCTTGGTTGAGTACTCTTGGTTGTAGGTTCTTTTCATCACTTCGAATATGTTGTGCCAGTTTTTTTGCTTGAAATGTTTCTGTTGCAAATCCGATGGTCTGATGGGGAGCTCTTTCTGCTTTAAGATTTTGTCTTGTCTGCAACCTTTGCCATTTTAATTATGATGTTTCTTGGTGTGGGCCTCTCCGGGTTCATCTCTGAGCTTGGGACTGAGCTTTCTAGACTTGTATGTCTTATTTCCTTCACCAGGTTAGGGAAGTTGAATATTTCATGCCAGTTCCCTCTGGTTTGAAATGTTTCTGTTGACAAATCAGCTAACAGTCTTATTGGAACTCCAGTATAGATAAGTTGCTGCATTTCTTTTGCTACTTTTAAAATTCTCTCTTTGTCTGTAACCTTTGCCATTTTAATTATGATGTGTCTTGATGTGAGCCTCTTTGGGTTCCTCTTGTTTGAGACTCTGCTCTTCTGTTGTGTTTTTATACTTCACTAGGTTAGGAAAATTTTCAGTCATTATTTCTTCAAATAGGTTCTCAGTTCCTTGCTCTCCCTCTTCTCCCTGGCTCCCCTATGAGATAGCTTTGGTGGATAGAGTGATCTTGGTTGAAGGTCCTTGCTTTTTATCACATTGAATATTTGCCAGCAAATGGTGCTATCCAAACTAGAACCTGGTTTAACCAGGATGCTTAAAGGCCAGAGTATATTTAAAATAAGGGAGTAGATTGTATACCTTGACAATTAAATAATGATGTTACTTAAAAATGACTGGTTGTTAAAGTAAAATATTGGATTTTGCCTTCTGGCCTTTCTGTAAATATCTGGGACAAATGGGTGCCTTCAGTGCCCAGGGACTGTTTTATGTTTTAGACTCTATGTATTCAATCAGGAGGAAAGTTCTTTATGGTTTGTTCATAGTGTTTCATAAAAAATTTGGCATACCCTCATCAAATGTCTGTGAAAAGTGGTTCTGTGTCTCTTGTATCTGGACAATGATAATCACTTCATCTTTAGTGTTTGGTTAGCTTTGTGTGATCTCTCTTTTTTTTCATTATTCATTCAGATGCTTTAGCTGCCTGAAACTCTTAGTAGATTGTGAGAACCTAAAGTGCAACTTGCTGAAACTTCCCCACAAATTTATATACAAATACATACTTTAGGAAAATATAGTGGGTATGTATATGTGGGTTTGGGGAAATGCATAATATTGTAGTAATATTCTGAATTCTGTAACTATTCTTCAGTCTACAGTATATCCGTAGACTGTTTTAAAGTAAGCTCTACTTTTCAAAATCCCTAACCCTAGTCTGTTTTTTTATCTCCCATCACCACCCTCATTTCAGCCATCATCATCTCTCACCTGGACCAATAGCCCTCCTGTTTTTTTCCTTGCCTCTTATAATCCATTTCCAGTGTAGCAGTGAGAGTGATACATTCAAAATGGATGTGAGCCCTGGCTGTGTTGCTCAGTTGGTTGGAGTGTTGTTTGCGAGTCCAGTTCCTGGTCAGGGCACATACCTAGGTTGCAGGTTGTCTCCCCAGTCAGGGTGCATATGGGGAGCAACTGATTCTGATTGATGTTTCTCTCTCACATTGATATTTCTCTCTCACATTGATGTTTTTCTCTTTCCCTGCCTGCCTTCCTCTCTCTAAGGAAATCGATAAACATATCCTCAGGTGAGGATTAAAGAAGTGTTAGCCTTTAGGTAAAAGCACTGAAGTGTTTTCTATTACTGTAAAATCCAAACAGTTGCCTTTAGAATTAACGATTTCTGATGGCAGGCAGGTTTACCTGTTTGGTATATTGATTTTATCAAGTGCCTGAGACAGTGTTGTGCACATATTAGGTGTTCTGTATATCTTTGTTGACTGCAATTAAGAAATGAATTGATTCCTCTTCTGGGAACGATGTCGTTAGGCATTCACAATGGTTCAGCATTTGACATTCCTTTGCAAGGTATCCTACAATACAGCCTCTAACAAAACCAGGCTGTCCCGAACCCCTGGCAGTAGAATTATTTACCTTTATACCAAAAAGGTCAGGAAAACACCAAAATCTGCATGTAGCATGTGGCATGTGCCCAGGCTGACTTTGCGGAGTTCGTGCTGTGAGGCCTAAAGTTCTAATGAGGTTGTCTAAAACAAAAAAAAACATGTCAGCAGGGCCTATGGTGGATCCATGTGTGCTAAATATGTCCATGACAGGATCAAGCGTGCTTTTCTTATTGAGGAGCAGAAAATTCTTGTGAAAGTATTGAAGGCACAAGCACAGAGTCAGAAAGCTGAATAAAAGTGAAACTTTTTTTGAGTGATAAAATTAATTAAAAGGTGTGTGCTGTTTAAAAAAAAAAAAAGGAAATGAATTGATGGTGCGTTGTTACTCTGTGTTTTATATTTCATCTCATAGTATTATTCTTCACCTACCTTGTTCCAGCCACATTGGCCTTGATTCTGTTGCTTGAATTTACCAACTGTATTTCCTTTAGGCGTTTTTTTTTTTTTTTTGTTTCAGTTTTTGGTTTTTTTTTAGCAGGAGCTGAAATGCCTTTCCTCTAGTTTTTCCACTGTTGGGTCTTTCTTGTCATTTCATATTTCAGTGTAAATGTCACCTGCTCTCAAAGAGGTCTTCCCTGTTCACCAAAGTAAAGTACTTATCTTTTTATCAACATGCTGTCATATCACTCTTTAAAAAAATTTAAATTTAAGTTCAAAAGTAAGTGAGAAATCATGTTCAAAAATTAAGAAAATCTAACAAAATAGGCAGTGAACAATTTCTTTTTCCCTGTCTCCCATCTGCCAAAGTGATAATTATATTGATTAGGTCATCCTTCCTGAGGCTCTTTATAGCAATATAAGCAAATGACAATATATATGAGGTAGTAAGAGTTCTTAAACCAGTCCATATCCCTCCTGCTCCCCCCCCCCCCCCCCCCCTGCTATTGGGCTAAGTAGCTTTATTAGAGAAAGAATTGCAAAGGGTGTAAGAGCTGGCACTGGGGCTTTTAAACTGATCTTTAAGACCTGTACTACTACTGTTTCCTCACCTTCTCAGATAACCTACTGTTTAAAAATTAGTCTGCCTTGTATAAACCACTTCAATTCTCTTTCATCCTATCTACAAATTACGTACAATCTATATTCATCCTTCATCCCCCCCCCCCCAATCCCTTCTAGTTTTTTCTCCCTGTTTAGTCTCTCAGATTAAGGTGATTCATGTTGTGGATTAGTTCTACCATTTGTACCCATAACCTTATCCTCTCCATTTGCTCAGGAACTTATTTTCTTTCTTTTCTTGCTCTTTACTATTAATTCTCTGCTGTATCTTTGGCTTTAGTACAACCCTGCATATATATTAGGTACTCAGAAAATATTAATTGAATACAGCAGAGCAGTGAAGATGTGAAACTTTTGAGTTATGAAGACCTGGGTGTGCATTCTAGCTTTGTGGCTTGGGCATGCTAGTTGACATCTCTAAGCCACAGTTTTCTTTTAATCCTCACTTGAGGGCATACTTAATTGATTTTAAAGAGAGGGAAGGAAGGGAGAGACATTTGATCAGTTGCCTCTTATATACTCCCTGACTGGGTACTGAACCCACAATCCAGGCATATGCCCTGACTGGGAATTGAACCTGCAACATTTCAGTTTTCAGGATGACGCTCCAACCAACTGAGCTACAGTGGCCAGGGCTAAACCACAATTTCTTAATTATTAAAATGGGACACATTTTATAGCTATATCAAGAGTTGTTTTGAAGAAGTAACTAAAAAGTGGATCGTGTTTATTTCCTATACCTGTTGTAGAAAATTATCACAAACTTGAGGGTACACAAGTATTCATAAAACAACAGAAATTTTGTCTTTCACAGTTCTGGTGGTCAGACGTCAGAAATCTGTGACACTGGGTTCAAATCCTTCCTTGGGAGGCTCTAGGAGAGAATCCACTCCTTGCCTCTTCTCCATTTTAGTGACTGCCAGCATTCCTTGGCTGCATCACTCTGTCTCCTCTAATCTGCCTCTGTGGTCACACTATCTTTTCTTGTGCCTATAATCTCCCTTCTAGCCCTGGCTGGTTTGGCTCAGTGGATTGAGCGTCGGAGCTAAGTGTCACTGGTTCGATCTTCCAGTCAGGGCACATCAGAGAAGGAAAACTCTGACTCCAAAAAACCTCCGCTGCCTTGCGGCATACCTCTTCTGGGGAAAGGCTAAGGGAGTAAACCCCGACAGAAAATCCGGAGCCGGAGTCCCTAAGGCGGTTTGACGTTGTAGTCAACACCGGCAACTCCTGCGGCGCACCTGAACCCAAGCTGTATTGACTCCGTCTTTCCCTTGGACCCTTCAGTTGCGAAGAGAGAGGGGGTGTCTGCTGCATGGGCAACAGCAGACCCTCCATATCACCTTGCCCAGGCTCTGTAGCTTCAGCTTCACTGGAGAGGACACTCCAGCGTCATTGCAAGATGTCGATTCAACACGGGAGGAGACAGATACTGTGTCACTCCCGAGTCGGACTGCACAACCATTCTCGGTGGTGCAGATAGACTCTTAAGAAGCTACACCATCGTCTCTCGAGATGGACGGCTGCCGACGACGACGATAATCTCCCTTTGCCTGTCTTTGATAAAGGCACTTATAATTTCATTTAGGGCCCACCCAGGCAATCTCATTTTTAAATCCTGAATCATATCTTCAAAGACCCTTTTTAAAATATAAGGTAACATTTACAGGTTTCAGGGATTAGGATTTGATATCTTTGAGGACAATTGTTCAGATTTATACATAGATGTAAAGCACACTGCATAATGCCTGGCAGGTAAGGATTTAAACTTTTTGGGTGGGGTCAAGAAAGATTTCAGATGACCAGAATGATTTAATCATACAGTTACATGGGGGCAGGCAGTATGAGAAGGAATTTAATTAAAAAAAGATGAGGTAAGGGAATTTAGGGATTAGACCATATCATTTTATTTAATACAGATGGATAAATACATAGAGTAGGGGTTTTTATTGTCCGATTTTGGTTATTTTCCTGTTCAGATGTGTTTACAAGGGTATATCTGTTTTTAGTGTTAGTTTATAGGGTGGATAGTGTGATTGAAAGGAGATGGTGGAAGTGGAAATATTATTGTTGAAAATAAAATAATTACTTTTCTCTTTATATTGCTAGAGGTTCACATGAATGGTTAGTGAATCAGAGAAGATCATAGAAAGGATATCAAACTTTCCCTGGGTATTAGATAAGAATTGTTCTCATTTAGAATAAAAACGAAAGTAAAGGTACTTAAAAAAGATTCTTTCAATTAAGAGTAACGCATACAGTGTCATGTACTGACATTTTTTTCTGTCTTCCTAACAGGTTCCTTGGCATGGATACAGGTTCAGTGGGAGGATTAGAATTGACTGATCAGACTCCTGTTTTATTAGGGAGTACGGCCATGGCAACTAGTCTTACGAACGTTGGAAATTCATTCAGTGGTCCACCTAACCCTTTAGTTTCTAGACCTAATAAATTTCAAAACTCATCAGTGGAAGATGACGATGATGTTGTTTTTATCGAACCTGTCCAACCTCCCCTACCTTCTGCACCAGTGGTAACTGATCAAAGAACCATTACATTTACATCATCAAAAAATGAAGAATTACAAGGAAATGATTCCAAAATTCTTCCTTCCTCAAAAGACTTGGTTTCTCAGAAGGGAAATATAAGTGAGACGATTGTCATTGATGATGAAGAGGACATGGAAACAAATCAAGGGCAAGAGAAAAATTCTTCCAATTTTATTGAACCCCGGAGACCTCCTGAAACTAAAAACAGAACCAATGATGTGGATTTCTCTACTTCAAGTTTTTCAAGAAGTAAGGTAAATGCAGGAATGGGTAATAGTGGCATCACCACAGAACCAGACTCTGAAATTCAGATTGCTAATGTTACAACCTTAGAAACAGGTGTAAGCTCTGTGAATGATGGCCAATTAGAAAATACTGATGGGCGAGATATGAACTTAATGATTACACATGTAACATCACTGCAGAATACGAACTTGGGAGATGTCTCTAACGGACTGCAGTCAAGTAATTTTGGTGTTAATGTACAAACATACACCCCATCTTTAACTTCACAGACCAAGACTGGAGTAGGACCTTTTAATCCTGGTAGAATGAGTGTGGCAGGCGATGTATTTCAGAACGGAGAATCTGCAAGTCATCATAGTCCTGGTAAGCCGTGAGTGATGTTCTACCTACCTATGTAAATGATTGGAACTTTGGCCGATGCTTTTTCCATTGTAGTAACTTGTGCCACCTTGGTTAGTTTATTCATGTAAGATATGTTAATTCTATTAACTTGTAAGTTTGACGTCTTAGCTAATAAGAGATGTGAAACTATACAGTATTTCTTTACAATTATTAGAAAATTAATCAAAAATTCATATCTAAAGGATTAAAAAGTATTCCTTGTATTCACCACCACTGAATTCTAACAGTTTGGCATGTTATTTGTCATGTACATTTTGCTAATATATTTTTAGTTGTATTGTTTTAATGTGTAAAGAACAAAAAGATAAATAACACACTTAAGGAACAATACATAGGGTATAATTGCAATTAAGTTTATTTTTACTTTCTCTGTGTTTTAATTGTGACTGCTTATCTGATTTTAATTTTTATGTATTAGCTTTTTATTATATATTTTTATATTTGAAGGTTGAAAATGCTTTCTGTGGGCAGCTTTGCTCTTCGAAAACATTACAAGAATTCTAGCTTTCTCATGACTATATCTCTATCTCTTTCATCTGCTCCCAAGCCAGTTTGTGTCTGCCTCCGTCTCTTTCTCTGTGTCTGTCTTATTCTTTCATCACTTTAAGCTCATTTTCACCTTTATCAACCCAGGAATTGTGGAGAAAGTAAGAAACGATTAAAACCTAGGTAGTGTAGAACGCTTTATGAAATGCTATCCGTAATTTAATTTTTTTTGTTACAAGAGTAATGACTAATTATTAAAGAATGCTTGGAAAATCTATAACTAAAAAGTGAAGGAGCCTTGAACAGCGTGGCTCAGTTGATTGAGTATCTTCCTGCAAAGCGAAAGGTCATCTGTTCGATTCCCGGTCAAGGCATGTGCCTGTGTTGCTGGTGCACTCCCCAGTTGGGGCATTTGCAAAAAGCAACCAATTGATGTTTCTCTTGCATGTTGATGTTACTCTCCTCTTTCTCCCTCCCTTCCCCTCTTTCTAAAAATAAATAAAGTCTTTTTTAAAAATTGAGGAAAATGTCCCTTTTGTAGTCTTTTTCCCTTTTTTTACTGTTGTTTTTTTACAGTTGTCCCAATTTTCCCCCAGTTGCTCTCCCCTGACCCATGCTGTTGTCCATGTCGATGGCCATTTATAGATATTCCTTGACTAGACCCTTCCCTCCTTTCTCCCTTATTGCCCTCCCCGGCCCCTGTGTTATAGTCTTATTAACTAAATTTATTCGTGCTGTAAATGGGTGTCTTTCAGTCTTTTTCCTGTGTATTTTTTAACTTTGTTGAAATGCAGCTCTGTAGTATTTTGTTTCCAGGTTTTTCCACATTGTATTTTCTCATAACATAACATTTATACACAAAAAGTTTTAATGGCTTCTAATGAATGGCTGTGAATTTGACTTTAACCGTATTTGCTATTGTAGATCTGTGATGAACATCTTTGTTCAAGTTTCTGATTATTTCTTTAGAGGATATTCCCAGAAATGAAGTGACTGGGCCAAAGGATATTAATTACTGTTCCTGTACCCATAGAGATTTTTGGTTTAGTAAAATATGTGGTTAATAGTAGTTTTAAAGAAAAGAATTTTTTTATTACTGAGTTTTGAAAATTTTTCATGCCTTTGAAGACCCTTTCCCTCTGTGTGTGTGTGTGTGTATTTATATTTGTAGGGCATTAAGTTGTGAAAATATATTGTCATATTGCCTTCCAGAAAGTTCTTGCCAATTTATACTACTACCAGCTGTATGTTAGAGTATCTTTCATTGTAACCTGGCAGCTCACATAAAAGTTTAAGAAGTGATAATTCTTGAATTAGTTTTAAAATTGCTATTTTGTCTTTTAAAAAAATTTACAAGTATATTAAAAATGAGAGTATCAAAAAGAAAGCATTCTGTCTCACCATTGAGAACAGTACATTTATAATTCTATTTTGAGATTATAGTATAGGTATAGTTTTTTGCAAACTCCTATTTCTTTAAATACTTAGCAATAAATCTTGAACTTCTGATCATGTTAGGTATGTTTGATTTTGTTAATTCTCTAATTATCTTTAATTAGCTCAGTTCCAGGTTTTACTACATAAGTAACTTAGGAATATTCTTATGAATGTATCTGGGATACAATTTATTTAGGAATATTACTGGGTGAAAGGGACATACTGTAAGAGTTGTGTTTCTATTTACCCAAATTAAAGGGAACGTAAAGCACTCATCAGAAAAACTAAAGAGATATACCTGCTGCTGTTGCATTTATGAATTAGCTCTTGTGTTTATGTGCTGTTTTTATTTGTAATAGAGAGTTATAAAATCTTGGCTCTGTGTACTGGCTCTTGTAATCATTATACTACTCTTCCATGATGTCCCTTGTATAAAATAGAGGGCTTAATGAAATGATTAGTCCCTTCTATTCCTAAAAGTCATTTGGGGTTAAGGAGGTGAAAATTTGAAAGTAGGGGAAATGTGAGAGCTGGAATGTGGATAAACAGAGCCATTGCATTATTTATACAGCGCCTAAAACTAAATTAAAAATAAAAGCTCCATTTTTTTCAAAGTCAAATTAATAGATGCCCTTAAGTTTAAATAGGTTCCTTTAAGTATATGAGGTCTGTCCAGAAGGTATCCAGCCATGTAATATGAAAAATAGACATTTATTGAAGAAGATACAAGAAACATTGTACATAGGAAAATGATGCCTCAGTCCTCTTGGGACTTCACACAGTTCTCCCAGTCGCCATCACTTGTCCCATTGTATTTTCCTGAATCTCATCAATGGTCTGAAATCTCTGCCCTTTCAAAGGTGATTTTAGTTTTGGGAACAGCCAGATGTTCCAGGGTGCCAAATCTGGGCAATAGAGGCGCTGAGTCACCTGGGTGATTTGATGTTTCACCAAAAACTTCTGTATGAGAAGTGATGCATGAGTGGGTGTGTTGTCGTTATGAAACTGCCAGTCACCAGTTGTCCATAGCTGTGGCCTTCTGAATTATCTCTTTCCACAGAGGAATGTTCAAACTTAATGCAAAATCTGATGCAGATTTATTGCTTACTCTCTCAGTCATTTTGAATGTGACAGCCACACAGTACACTTGCTTACTCAGTGGCGTCTACTGCCTTCACTGACTAGTACAGTGAAGCCTTCATTGTTCATGCATGTGCATTTCAGCCTTGGTTGCCAGGTTACATCGATGTCATGCAAACTGTTCTTGCTATATTAACAATGGTTGGACTTTTTCTGGACAGACCTTGTAAATGCCTTTGATCTGCCTACAGAATTGAAAATCATAAGAGCCAGTATTTGTGTTGCAAAAAGCTATTTCTTCTGGCATATGTTCAAACATAGTTTTTGATTGAGGCCTCTCAGAGGTAAAATTGTCTGTTCTTTTCAGTTATTTACTTTCTTTGTCTTTTGTATTGTTACCCACTTTTAAAACTGTGCAGTTAACCCTGATGATGATAACAGGATAACAGGAGTCCAGAGTGCATTCTTATCTATTCTTTGTATAAAGTTTATATTTTTTTGGTTGAGGGGATTGTGAAATACAGTAAAATTTAAATAGCAGTATATGTAACCTGTTGAAAACATCAGGTTGAGGACTGGTCAGAACTAGAAAACTGCTTTCTTCAAATTTTTGTAAAGAAGTTTTTCTGAGCTCTGGATATAATGTTTGTACTTACTGCGGAAGGAAAATTATGGTTTATCATATAGAAGGGCAGTTTTTTATGTATGGAAGTTTAAAATTCAGAAGAAACTAGAAAGAAAAAAAATGATAAGATATCCAAATAGTAGAAATTAGAAGTAGCAGCCTAAAGAGTTTTGTAGAGGAAAAAAGATTATGTTTTTGGTAGTGTAATGAGAGGTCTGCAGTAGTATTACTATGCAGTAAGCTGGAGACTGCAGCTAAGTACCAGTGCAGCTCACTATTAAAGAAAGACGGATGATAACTGGACTCCAGTGTTTATGCGACACTTGCCTTCAGTTCTGTGCTGTGCTCAGACTGATGCCAGTGGTAGAGCAATGTGTTAGATTGGTTACTATACATTGGCTTAATGTCATTTCTGTGTAACACTAATTTCTTTGCTATTACATGGTATAATTAGAGACCATGGGACTGAATGTATATATGAAAAACTTGTTCTTAAAAATATGATTGGAATATAATTGTATATAAACTTTAACAGATCTGTATTATATTTGTCAAAGATTCTGGTTGGTCAGGATTTTATTATACTTTTATGTTGGTGTATGTTTCTTGCTTAAAGTAATATTCTACAAATTCTTCCTGTTTAATAACTAAAGGCTAATATTTAGTGCTTACTATATGCTAGTCACTGGCTTATTACATGTATTATGTCATTTAATGTTTAGCATTCATATGATGTTTGGTACTATTTCCAGTTTAGAGAAGAGTTAGGCACAGAGTTTTAGTAACTTTCAGGTCTAGGAAGTGATGGAGTCCGAATGTCAAGGAGCCATTCTTATTCTGAAACGTGTGTCCTTTATCTCTCTGCTGTGCTGATACTGTGTTAATGTCTTAAACTTGTACAAAGTGGGAAGTTAAAACAGTTTCTCCTGATATAAATTTCAATGTGTGAAAATACTTGTTTCATTACTCTTTCATGTGCATTTTGTTTTTAAGATTCTTGGATTTCTCAATCAGCTTCATTTCCTCGAAATCAGAAACAGCCGGGGGTGGATTCTTTATCACCAGTGGCCTCGCTTCCTAAACAGATTTTCCAGCCTTCTAACCAACAGCAACCCACTAAACCAGTTAAAGTCACTTGTGCAAACTGCAAAAAACCTTTACAAAAGGGACAGACAGCTTATCAACGAAAAGGATCTGCTCACCTCTTTTGTTCTACGACTTGCCTCTCCTCCTTCTCTCATAAGCCTGCTCCAAAGAAACTCTGTGTTATGTGTAAAAAGTAAGGTTTACTTTTCAACATAATTCCATATGGTTGAATATTGGTGGTATAAAATTTTAGGAAAATTTTTAGTCTTAAAGATGAGTTATTGTGTTTTAAAAATTGGTAAGCAAGTTGATTGAATCTTAAAGCCGAAATGAAATGTGTAACGACCTTGGAGGGTTCTCTATGAAGCCCAGATGACTTATGATTAAAAGACTTTTTATTTGGATAGGCTTTGAGGTTGAACTTGTAATTAATTTTGTCTGTAATCTCCATCTGACTCCTTGAATTTGTAAAAATACATATTTATATTATTAGATAAAATTGTTAAGCAGTTTATATATAGTTAGTTCTGTATAAAAACAGGTCATTTTATACTGTCTTCATATTAAGATATTAATGGGCAAGTCTTTGGATTTTATTTGTTTATGTGTGTGTTGAATATTAAGTCATTGGAATACTCAGTGTTTCGAGACTCAGATATCATTTTTTTTACAGCCTTGGAGAGATAGGATGCTTTCTTCTGCCAATTTTTAGGTCTGGCTTCACTGGTTAAAGTGGGATATGGTATATTATGTGCAAGGTCAAACCAGGTGGATTTTCTTGTACCATCTCTTGGAGCAACCCAAGTTTGTGAAGCTATTTTTGATCTTAGACCTTTAGAAAGATCCTGGTGCTCTGTATGAGTTTAATAAAGTCAAATATTGGAACAATTATTATACACAATTTTAGATTGCTTTAACATAGTTGACTTACATGCTGTAATGTAGGATCTCAAAATTGAGACTTAAAGGTAAACTTCAAAGGTTATTAGTAATGTCATTTCCTAACATTTCTAATTGTAGTTAGAGAGCTGTGTAGAATGGTAGGTAGGGTTATTTTTGTCATGCTCCCTAGATATCTCATGCTTCCTACTTACTCAAGGAAGGGAAATTGAATAAGTATTGTAAATTTATATCCCAGTAAATTGGGCCTTGACATTAAACTATATATAAATGATAATAGCCATTGTGTGTTTTAAAGTGTTACCAATATCTGAAAGCCTTGTTAAGGAGTTGAAGGACAAATTAGGTAGTGGCAAGGATTTAGATTATAAAATAATTTTGTTTCTATAGAAATTTAAAATGTCAGTTACTACTGTTTGATTATTTTTTAAAATAGAATTTTACTTTAAGTTGCTCTTCTTATTTTCAGAGATATAACTACAATGAAAGGAACCATTGTTGCTCAAGTGGACTCAAGTGAGTCCTTCCAGGAATTTTGTAGTACGTCTTGTCTGTCTCTCTATGAAGACAAACAAAATCCTACTAAAGGAGCTCTAAATAAATCAAGATGTACAATTTGTGGTAAACTAACAGAGGTTTGTATTTTTGTGTTTTATCACTTAGTTCTAATGGAAATATTTTAAACTTTATTTAACAATTATACTCTTTTATCAGTGTATATTTAAAAGTGAGGATATATAAAATTGATTTGAGAATGCTTTAGGAAAAACTAAAATATAATATGAATTGACTTTTTTCCTGAGGTTGGGAGCATTCATAGACAAAACCACAGCATTTAAGCCAGTACAATGATTCATAAGTAGTAAGACAATAATCCTGCTTAAGAAGTAGAACAGTAGCCCTAGCCAGTGTGGCTCAGTTGGCTGGAGCATTGTGCTGTCACTGAAAGATTGCGGGTTTGGTCCCTCCTTCAGGTATGACGGTCCCTGGTTTAGGGGCATATGATTCCCATTCTGGGCATGTATAGGAGGCAACCAATCCATGCTTCTCTCTCACATCCATGTTTATATCTCTCCTTTCCTCTAAAAGGCAATGAAGAAATGTCCTTGGGTGAGGATAAGAAAGAAAAAAATAGAATAAGTGGAGGGAGTATTTTTTGGTAACTTTACGTTGTTAAAATAGTATTAAAATGTTTGCATTTGATTAAAAAAAAACCTGTGTGAACATACCTCATGTGAATAATGTATAATATTGGTTCTTTTTCCTCCCTCTTTTAAAGCAGTGAACTTTTATAGTTCCTGTTTCTTTAAAGATTTCCAGACTCTATATTTTAGAAGTTTTGTTATGCTAACAGTAACCAAACTGGGTTGTTTTCTATTTTTAGATACCTCTAGAGAAGTTTGTAATTATGTCACTGGTGGTCCTCCCTGCATCATACATGTATTCCTTGTGTGTATAAAAATGATTCAAGGAATAACGGGAGTATAGTTTGTCTTTCTTTTTCCATAAGCTTTCCACACACACACATAAAAATTACTGAGGTATTTTATTTTTCTGATGGAGTACCTTGTTATTTGGCTATCTGTTATACTCATTTGTTTTTTAAAATTTTGTTTGTTTTTCTTTTAGATTCGCCATGAAGTTAGCTTTAAAAATATGACTCATAAGCTGTGCAGTGACCACTGCTTTAACAGATACAGAATGGCCAATGGTCTGATAATGAATTGCTGTGAACAATGTGGAGAGTACCTGCCCAGCAAAGGTGCTGGAAACAACGTACTGGTGATTGATGGTCAGCAGAAAAGATTTTGCTGCCAAAGTTGTGTCAGTGAATATAAACAGGTAATTCATGATCTGATTAAAACCAGGCATTCTTCTAAATGTGTTGTAAATGGCTCTAATTATTTTATTCTAACAGCATTTATTAACCAAATTTATCTTGGAGTCTCATTTGATTCCATTATTGTCTTCACATCTTGGAAGTGAACTATCTCAGATGAATACTATGCAGATTATTGCATATAAACTTGTGCTTTTTACATGAAAAGGTAAATGATACCAGAATGATTCCTCTTTTGAATTTTCTTTTTTGGGTTATTAGAGGGCTTGCAAATACGATTTTTCAAATTCTTAAAGCTTAGCTTAGGACTGATTATCTCATTTATTTTTTAGTTTTAAGGTTAATTTTGATTTTAAGATCTCTTTGGTTTAGTTTTTTAAAAAAATTTATACACATGGTTCAAAAGCAAAATGTACATAAAAAGATATACTCAGCAAAATCCAGCTCCCAATTCTGTCTTCTCTTAGTTCCTAGTCATTCTTTTTGTTGTTGTTGTTAAAGATTTTATTTATATATTTAGAAAGAGAGGGAGGGACCTGGCCCACAACACAGGCATGTGCCCTGACGGAATTGAACCGGTGACCTTTTGGTTTGCAGCTTGCACTCAATCCACTGAGTCACTCCAGCCAGGGTCCTATTCATTCTTTATAGATATCAGTGTTCAATTCTTACTATTTTATGGTTTTTATTCTGTATGAAGAATTACGGAAATACATAATTCATTCTCAGTTTCTCTTTATTTCTATCCAAAGGGCAGAATACAGTATATATACTGTACTGTACCTTCCAATCTTCACTTTACAGTATATTTTGGAAATCATTCCATATCAGCATATGTAGACTGCCTTCCTTTTTATGGCTGCACAGTTAAATTTTCACAAATTTTGTGAGCCAATTGTTAAAAACACCTATTACTAAGAATTATGTTATAGAAACTTATGGATACATTGTATTTGTATTAGTCTGCTAGGGCTGTCATAACCACATACCAAAGACTGGAGGGCTCAAACAGCAGAGACTAATTTTCTTACAATTCTGGGGGCTAGAAGTAAAAGATAAGGTATTTTTCCCTGTTGGTTTTTGATGAGGTCATTCTTCTAAGATTGTAGATAGCTTAAGTAATGCCTCCCTAAAGACCCTATTTAATATGTAGTTTGACTAGGGGTTAGGCTCCAAGGTAGGAGTTTGGGGGAACACAGTTGACACCGTTATATTATTGGGAAAAAAGGAAGTAAATACCTAAACTTTAACACTTCCTGATTATTAAATTTATTATCTGTGCTCTTTTTTTTTAAAGTATATTTTATTGATTATGTTATTACAGTAGTTCCAGTTTTTTTCCCCTTTGCTCCCCTCTGCCCAGTACCCTCCTTCCTTCCAGCAATTCCACCCCCTTTAGTTCATGTCCATGGGTCCTGCATATGAGTTCGTTGGCTTCACCCTTTCCTATATTATTCTTAACTTCCCTCTTATTTTGTACCAACTAATTATGCTTCTTAATCCCTGCACCATATCCCCATTTCTCCCTCTCCTGCCTACCAGCTGATAACCCTCCAAATGATCCCCATACTATGATTCTGTTCCTATTCTGGTTTGCTTAGTTGGATTTTGTTTTTATTTTTTAGATTCAGTTGTTGATAGCTGTGAGTTTGTTGTTATTTTAGTGTTCCTAGTTTTGATCTTCTTTTTCTTCAGTAAGTCCCTTTGACATTTCATATAATAATGGCTTGGTGATGATGAACTCCTTTAGCTTTACCTTGTCTGGGAAGCACTTCATCTGTCCTTCCATTACAGATGATAGCAGTACTGGATAGAGTAATCCTGGCTGCAGGTTGCCTTTCATCACATTGAATACTACTTGCCAGTCCCTTCCTGCCTACAAAGTGTCCTGTGAGAAATCAGCTGATAGTACTATAGGCACCCCTGTAGGCAACTCTGTGCCTCTCTCTTGCTGTCCCCAGGACTCTCTTATCTTTCACCTTTGGCATCTTAATCATGATGTGTCCTGGTGTGGTCCCCTCTCGGTTCAGCTCACCCGGGACTCTCCGTGCTTCCCAGACCTTTATGTCCATCTCCTTCTGATAATTTGGGATGTTTTCCTCAGTTTTTTCAATTCTTGCTTCCTCATTCTGCACTGGTTGACTTTTTTTCTTCCTTATGTTCCAAATCATTGATTTGAACCCCAGTTTCCTTCCCTTCACCTTTGGTTTTGTGTTGATTCTCCTTCGTTTCACTTAGCATAGCCTACACTTCCTCTCTTATGCGTTTGCCATACATACTCAATCAAGCATATCTGTCAAGCCTGTGAGCATCTCTATCACCAGTGTTTTGAATTTTGCATCTGTTAGGTTGTCTGCCTCCTCATCTATGAGGTTGGTTATCTCCTCATCACTTAGTTCTCCCATTGGAACCTTGATCCGTTCCCCCTTTTTGGCCATACTTCTCTGTCTCCTCATTCTTACAGGCTGCTGTGTTTGTTTGCCTCCGTTCCCAGGTAGAGCTGTCGCTCTTGTTACGTTGTAAGGGGCAGAGCCTTAGGGATTCGTCAGTGCAGGGTGACCTGTTTCACAACGTTGTGGTGCTATATGTGGGGAAGGGGTCCGAGAGCTAACAATGCCGCTTGCCCAGCACTTGCCCCTTTTCCAGGCACCTCTCCCACTTCCGCACCGGACTGGCGCCCCTCTAGCTGCTGCCCTGGCTGTCATTCCCAGAGTGGATGGGTCTACAGAGTCTGCTGAGAGACCAGCAGTTTCTGACTCTTCCCCAACCCCCACTGGTCTGCACAGTCAGAAGCAATGAGGCTTGATTTTCCCCAGTGCTGGGACCATGAGCTGTGAGATCTGTTGAGAAGCTGGGAGCGCTCCCCAGATGTGCCTCCTTACTTTTTAAAATGTGTGACTGCGCTTTCTGCTGACCTGCCACTGCCACCACCACACCTCATTCTCTCCACTCTGGCTCCGCCCCTCCTACCTGTCTGGATGAGTATTTCTTTATATCTTTGTTTGCTGGACTGCCATGTGGTTTGATTTTCTGGAACTTCTGGTTGTTTCTTGTTTTAAGGTAGTTTCATTCCTTCTTAGTTGTGGAGGGAGACGCAGCGTGTCTGTCTACACCTCCATCTTGGCTGGAAGTCCCTATTATCTGTGCTCTTAAGGTTATTTCTGACTCCTGTATTTGTATGATGGAAATATATGTAATGATGTGCTTCTGTGCAATTTTTCTCAAGTTCACGTTCAGTTTTGTGTTGGTTGCCTGAAATTAGCCATAATGCGAGTATTTTCATGGTAAATGCTACAAATTATGGTGGATTCCCTCACATCCCAAGAACTGTGGTTAATCACATACAAGAAAACATTGGGCTTTAATTTAATTCAAAATTTTATTCAGATTTTTAAGGAAATTTGACTGTGATGGGTTTTGATTTATTCTTTATAGGGTTTGCTCAGCCTCTTTTATCTGTGGGTTTACTGTCTTTTGCCTAATTGGCAACATTTTCAGACATTTCTTTGAATATTTTTTCAGTCCTCTCTTCTTTTTCCTTGAAAGTTACATCATTTGGTATAGTCCTACTGATCACTGATGCTCCATTAAAAAAATTTTGTTTCCTCCAAATCTGTTCACTTTCATTGTTTAGATTGGATAATTTCTCTTTTTCCCTCACTGATTCTTCCCTGTCTTCTCCATTCTGCCATTGGTCCCATTCATTGTGGTTTTTTTTTTTTAAGGATATAAATTTTTTTTTTCTTTTTGGTTTTTCAATTACAGTTGTCCCATTTACCCCATTTCTCTCTCCCACCCAACCCACCCCCTCTCCCGCAATCATATCCCTCCCCGTTGTCCATGTCCATGAGTCATTTATACACGTTCTTTGACTAAACCCTTCCCTTACTTATCCCCCTTCTCTCCCACTCCCCTCCCCCCTATTGACTACTATTCTTCTCTTTGTTCTATTTAGTTTGTTTGTTTGTGTTGTTCTTTAGTTTCCTGTATTAGGTGATATCATATGGTATTTTTCTTTCTTTGCCTGGCTTATTTCACTAAGCATAATTCTCTCTAGTTCCATCCATGTTGTTGCAAATGGCAGGAGTTCCTTCTTTCTTTCTGCTACATAGTATTCCATTGTGTAAATGTACCACAGTTCTTTGATCCACTCATCTACAGATGGGCATTTAGGTTGTTTCCAGCACTTAGCTATTGTAAACAGTGCTGCAATGACCATAGGGGTGCATAAGTTCTTTTGAATTGGTGTTTCAAGATTCTTCGGGTATAATCCTAGCAGTGGAGTCGCTGGTTCAAAAGGCAGTTCCATTTTTAATCTTTTGAGGTAATTCCATACTGTTTTCCATAGTGGGTGCACCAGTCTGCATTCCCACCAACAGTGCAGTAGGGTTCCTGTTTCTCCACATCCTCGCCAGCACTTGTTGTTTGTTAATTTGTTGATGATGGCCATTCTGACTGGTGTGAGGTGGTATCTCATTGTGGTTTTTATTTGCATCTCTCTGATGGCTAATGATGTTGAGCATTTTTTCATGTGTCTATGGACCTTCTGTATGTCCTCTTCAGAGAAGTGTTTGTTCAGGTCATTTGCCCATTTTTTAATTGGGTTGTTTGTTTCCTTGATGTTGAGTATTATAAGCTCTTTATATATTTTGGAGATCAGTCCCCTGTCTGTGATATCATTGGCAAATATGTTTTCCCATATGGTTGGTTTCCTTTTCATCTTGCTGATGTTTTCTTTTGATGAGCAGAAACTTTTTAGTTTGATGTAGTCCCATTTGTTTATTTTTCCCTTTATTTCTCTTGCCTTGGGAGATGTATCCGTGAAGATATTGTTACGTGTGATATCTGAAATTTTCCTGCCTATGTTTTCCTCTAGGACTTTTATGGTATCATGGCTTACATTTAAGTCTTTAATCCATCTTGAGTTTATTCTCGTGTGTGGTGTAAGTAGGTGGTCTAGTTTCATTTTTTTGCACGTCCCTGTCCAGTTCTTCCAGCACCATTTGTTAAAGAAGCTCTTCTCACTCCATTTTATGTTCCTTCATCCTTTATCAAAGATTAGTTGACCATAGAGGCCTGGGTTTATTTCTGGGTTTTCAGTTCGGTTCCACTGATCTATATGTCTGTTCGTTTGCCAGTATCAGACTGTTTTTATCACAGTGGCTTTGTAGTATTGTTTGATGTCTGGTATCGTGATTCCTCCTGCTGTGTTTTTCTGTTTTAAGATTGCTTTTGCTATTCGGGGGCTTTTTTGGTTCCATATCAATTTTTGGAGGATTTGTTCTAGGTCAGTGAAATATGTCATTGGTATTGTAATAGAGATTGCATTGAATTTGTAAAATGCTTTGGGTAGTATGGCCATTTTGATGATGTTGATTCTTCCCATCCAAGAACATGGTATTTGCCTCCATTTATTTGTATCTACCTTAATTTCTTGCTTCAATGTTGCATAATTTTCAGTGTACAGGTCTTTTATCTCTTTGGTTAAGTTTGCTCCTAGGTACTTTATTTTTCTTATTGCTATAGTAAGTCGTATTTTCTTTTTTGCTTCTGTCTCTGAAATTTTATTGTTGGTGTACAGAAATGCCTTAGATTTCTGTATATTTATTTTGTACCCTGTTATTTTGCCAAATTCACTTATTATATCAAGTAGTCTTTTAGTGGAGTTTATAGGGTTTTCTAGGTATACTATCATGTCGTCTGCAAATAGTGATAGTTTTACTACTTCTTTCCCAATTTGGATGCCTTTTATTTCTTTGTCTTGTCTGATATCTGTGGCTAGGACTTCCAACACTATGTTGAATAGAAGTGGGGAGAGTGGACAGCCTTGTCTAGTTCCTCATTTCAGGGGGAATGCTTTCAGTTTTTGTCCATTGAGTATGATGTTAGCTTCAGGCTTCTCATATATAGCCTTAATGATCTTAAGGTATGCTCCCTCTATTCCCATTTTGCTGAGTGTTTTCAACATAAATGGGTGTTGTACTTTATCAAATGCTTTTTCTGCATCTATAGATATGATCATGTGATTTTTGTCTTTCATTTTGTTTAGGTGATGTATTATATTTATTGATTTGCGAATATTAAACCATCCTTGCATCCCTGGGATGAATCCCACTTGATCATGGTGCATGATCTTTTTGATGTATTGCTGGATCCTGTTTGTCAAAATTTTATTGAGGATTTTAGCATCTATGTTCATCAGTGATATTGGCCTGTAGTTTTCTTTCTTTGCTGTGTCCTGACCTTGTTTTGGGATTAGGGTAATACTGGCTTCATAGAAAGAGTTTGGGATTTTTCCCTCTTCTTGGATTTTCTGGAATAGTTTGAGGAGGGTAGGAGTTAGTTCTTCCCTAAATGTTTTGTAAAATTCGCCTGTGAAGCCATCCGGTCCAGGGCTTTTGTGTGCAGGGAGATTTTGGATTACTGTTTCAATTTCCTTCTTTGTTATTGGTCTGTTGAGACTTTCTACTTCTTCTTGATTCAGTTTTGGAAGGTTATATATTTCTAGAAATCTGTCCATTTCTACTAGGTTGTCAAATTTCTTGCCATATAGTTGTTTGTAGTAATTTCTTATAATTTTTTGTATTTCTAAGGTATCCGTCGTGATTTCTCCTCTTTCATTTCTGATTTTGTTAATTTGGGGTCTCTCTCTTTTTTTCTTGATTAGATTGGCTAGAGGCTTGTCGATTTTGTTTATTTTTTCGAAGAACCAGCTCCTAGTTTTGTTGATCTTTTGGATTGTTTGTTTAGTCTCTATGTCATTTAGTTCTGCTCTGATCTTGATGATTTCATTCCTTCTTCTTGCCCTAGGCTTTGTTTGTTGTTGTTGTTCTAGTTCTTGTAGCTTTATGGTTAGGATTTTTATTTGAGATTCTTCTATCCTTTTCAGATAAGGGTGTATTGCTATGAACTTCCCTCTCAGAACTGCTTTTGCTGTGTTCCACAGGTTTTGGGCTGTTGTGTGCTCATTATCATTAGTTTCTAGAAATTTCTTGATTTCTTTTTTGATGTCTTTGTTAACCCATTCATTATTTAATAGCATGTTATTCAATCTCCATGAGTGTGGGTGTCTTTAATTTTTTTCCCTGAGGTTGATTTTTAGTTTCAAGGCATTGTGGTCTGAAAAGATGCTTGATGTAATTTCATTTTCTTGAATTTGTTGAGGCTTGCTTTGTATTCTATCATGTGGTCTATTTTTGAAAATGTCCCATGTGCATTTTAAAAGAATGTATATTTTGCTTCTTTGCGGTAGAAAGTTCTATATATATCAGTTAGGTCCATGTGGTTTAGTGTGTTATTCAATGCCTGTATATCCTTGGTGTTTCTTTGCTTTGATGACCTGTCTGTTGTTGATAATGGAGTGTTTAAGTTCCCTACTATGAGTGTGTTGTTGTTGATATCCTTCTTGTGGTCTTCTAGTATTTGCTTTATGTATTTGCGTGCTCCTATGTTGGGTGCATATATGTTTATCAATGTCATATCTTCTTGATGGATTGTTCCTTTAAGTATTATGAAATGTCCTTCTTTGTCTCTTTTTATTACCTTTGCTTTGAAATCTGTTTTGTCTGATATGAGGACTGCTACCCCGGCTTTTTTTTCAGGTCCGTTGGCTTGGAATATTTTTTTATATCCCTTTACTTTCAGTCTATGTAAATCTTTTGTTTTGAAGTGTGTTTCTTGTAGACAGCAAATATGTGGGTCCTGTTTTCTTATCCATTCCGTTACCCTATGTCTTTTAATTGGAGCATTTAAGCCATTTACATTTAAGGTTATTATTGACGTGTATTTATTCATTTCCCTTTGTACGTCTGTTTCTCTCCTTTCTTTTTTTTTTTTTCTTCTTCTTTTTTCTTAGAACACTCCCTTTAGCATCTCTTGCATTGCTGGTTTGGTGGAGATGTATTCTTTTAGTCTTCCTTTGTCTGAGAAACTCCTTATTTCACCTTCTACTTTGAATGAGAGCCTTGCTGGGTAGAGTATTCTTGGTTGTAGGCCTTTGTTTTTCATTGCTTGAAATATTTTTGACCATTCCCTTCTGGCTTGTAATGTTTCTGTTGAGAAATCATCTGATAGCCTTATTGGAGCTCCCTTGTATGTTATTTGCTGTTTTTTTCTTGCTGCTTTTAGGATTCTCTCTTTGTCTTGAAATTTTGCCATTTTAATTATGATGTGCCTTGGAGTGGGTTTTTGTGGGTTCCATTGGAACTCTCTGTGGTTCCTGAACTTGTATAACTTTTTCTCTCATCAGGTTTGGAAAATTTTCTGTCACTATTTCTCCTATCAGTTTTTCAATTCCATGCTCCTTTTCTTCTCCCTCTCTAATTCCGATGATCCTGATATTATTACTTCTCTGCTATCCTGTAATTCCCTTACATCTTGTTCATAGATTTCAGTCTTTTTTCATTTTGCTGTATTGTCTGGGAGTTTTTCTCTACATTATCTTCTAACTCACTAATCCGATCCTCTGCTTCTTTTAGTCTTCTTTTGACTGATTCTGCTGTGTTTTTCAGTTCAGAGATTCAATTCTTCAATTCTTCCTGGTTCTTGTTAACAGTTTCTATGTCTTTTTTTTTATGCTGGTGTAGTTCTCTGCAAGTTCCCTGTAATTTTCTTGGAGCAGCTGGTAACTTCCTTGGAGGTTGTTATAGTTGTTTTTAGGGATGTCTATTATATTGAGCTTCTTTACCACCATTGTTTTGAATGCCATGTCTGACATTTGGGCTATGTCTATTTCATCTATCTCTCTTTCTCAGGATTCCTCTTTTCTTTTCATTGAGAGGTTATTTTTGTGTCTTACCATGTTGGATTCTTCTTTTTTGTTTTTATTTATTGTTTTTTTGGGGGAGATGGTCTGCTTTGACTTCCCTTTTTTGTGGTGTGAGATTCTTTATGGGAGACCTGGGGGTTTCAGTGGTGCAGTCTCTTTGATCTCATGAGCCTGATGTTCTTGGGTTACCCTTTACATTGTTTGTTTATGTTGTCTGGTTATATTTCATATGTTCTTTGGTAGGAGCTTCCTTCTGGCTAGTTGATTGAGAGTCACTCTATCCACTTTGTCTTGAGTTCTTTTGTGGAGATGCTATTAAAAACATAAACACACAGCCCAGGCAGGAGACTCACACCCTGAAAAAATATCCCCCACCCTCTACCCCGCTATCGTCAGCCACTGAGCCCGTATTAATATAAATGTAAAGAGATTAAAGCTTTTGTAGTATAAGAAGAGTAGATAAGAGTTGTTTTTATGGAGGAAAAATATAATTTTTGATAGAGGGGGTGATTGATTAATAATAGTTGAGACTATGGAAGCCAGTAGGTAATATTTACATTGTATGTTAATAAAAATAGAAGAGAAGGATGGAATAATGCAGAATATAGTAAGAAAGTGGGATTATATTGTATTGGGTTTATATAGTAACTATATTCTATTATTTGGAGTGATAGGGGGGCTAAACTAGACATACAAACAAATAAACAACGATTAAAGAGAAAGGATGAGAAGGAGAGGTTATATGCAACACATTAGAGATATAGTTTGTTTTTCTTTTCCTTTTTTCTTCCCCTCCTCTCCTCTCCACCTCTGTCCTTTCTTTTTTTGGAAGGGGAAAAAAAAAAAACCCAACAACAACAAGAAAAAAAAGAAAGAAAGAGAGAGAGAAAAGAAAAGAAATAAGAAAGAAAGAAAGAAGAAATAAAAAAGAAAAAAACAAGAAAAAACAAGAAAGAAAAGAAAGAAAGAAAGAAGAGAGAAAAGAAAAAGAGAAAAAAAAAGAAAAAAACAAAAAAGGAATGTTTTTACTCAGTTCAGCCTTGGTGTGTCGTCTTTTTTTTCTGAGTCCGCAGCTGGTCTAGTGTGGCGGTTCAGAGGTTCTTGTTTCTTGCAGCAGTGGTGTGCGCCTGCGGTTGCCAGCACGGCACGCTCCCTTGCTGCCCGCTGGAGCCAGCTGAGGTGTCCTTGCGAGCGCGCCCCTGCACGGCCGGGGCGGCCCAAGAGCTTGCCCCGTGATTGGCGCCTATTGTTGCTGAGCTGAGGTGTTTTCATGCTCGCGTGCCGTGCCCTTAGTCCAGCTGAGCCGAGCTCTGGGAGTTGGTCTCTCGCCTCTTAGAGCGGGGCCCCGGACACTTGTGCACAGTAGAAGTGAGCGTGTCTGTGAGTCGCTGCTGCCCGCTGTTCCGGCGCCGCAGCTGCCCGCCTTCCCTCACCCGTCTGGTTGGGCATGAACAGAGCCTGAGCTAGTGGTTTGCTTTCTGGCCTGGGGCCCGGCGCCCACTGGAGCTGGCTAGGGATGTCTGCGCACGGTCCTCTGCGTGTTCAGTGGGCCCTCCCTGTGCCCGTTGGGGTACTGATCTTATGTCTGTTGGGAAGTGTCCGAGGGGCACCCGCACTCACGGCCCCGTGCACCTGGGCTAGTGAATGAGAGCACTTCCCTATGTGCGCCCCCGCGACCCAAGGGTAGGGTTGGGGAGTAGATGAGCGCGCCTCTGCACCTGAGCTCATCAAGAACGGCCTACCACCCCCAAACTTTCCTCCCCTCTCCACCGTCCACTAGAGAAAAATATAAAGGAGAATTATGTTCTCACTTGCCCGGCAGCACGCTGTCTCCTGTCCTTCAGCGCCAATGCCACTTGGTCGAGTCTGGTCTCTGCCAGCGAGCAGAGATCCGCTTTCCTCCCAACTCCTCTTTGGGATAGCCTGTGGGAGCCAAAAAGCCTTTGTTTACTTCCAGCCGCAGCTCCGGCAGCACTCCCAGTCAGCAATCCCGTTTCGTCCCCTTTTCCTCCGCTATCCTCACTAAACAGGTTGTTCCCAGATGAATTTTCTCTAATCCAGCAGTGCCATGGCTCGACTCCTGCCAGTGTCCAGCTGCTCACTGAGATGTTCTCTCTGCAGTTAGCTCAAACTGCAGACAGGTCTCGGGAGCCTGAAAGCGCAGCCTCCCCTCACTCCTCCACCATCTTCTCCCTCCATTGTGGTTTTTTTAATAAAGATTTTGTTAGTTATTTTTTACTAATGCTTAACTCTTTTAGAAGAGTTTTAGTATTACAGAAAAATTGAGATGGTAAAGAAGTTTCATGTAATAGTCCTCCCTCCCACTAGATTCCCCTTTTATTTATACCTTCCGTTAGTATGCTATATTTGCTATAATTAAGTGGTAGTGATATATTTTCATTATATAAAGTTCATAGTTCATTCGAATTTTCTTAATTTTTACATACTGTGGTTTTCTGTTTCAGGATTCCATCCAGGATACTACGTTATATGCAGTAATCAGGTTATCTTAGGCTCCTCTTGGTCATGGCATTTTCTCTGATCCCTTGTTTTTGATGACCTTTACATTTTTTTTACTCATTCCCCATTTATGCCCCCTATTTTCTTTGACTATGGGAAGTTTTAAGGAGTTAGGTATATTCTAAGATGCCCCTCTGTTGGAATTTGATGTTTTTCTCATCTTTAGACAGACTGTGACTGTGGCTTTTTAGGAGGAAGGTTACAGAAGTGTTTATTTGTATACTGTTGCCATTTTCATCTCATACAAGGGGACATCTATCAGCATAGTTTATGACTGTTGAAGTTGATTTTATCACCTTGATTAAGTACTGTTTATCAGAATTCTCCATTGTGAAGCTCCCACTCTCCAGTTCCACGTTCTGCTCTTTGGAGTGAAGTCATGTTATCCTTTAGGGAGGAATATATCCATACCTAGGATTTTTGTGTATAGTAAATTGGTCTCCTGCATTTATTAATTTATTCAGTCACTTACTAATATCAGTAGGGACTCATGGATATTATTTTATACTTTGGGTTATAATTCAGTACTGCTTTATTTAATTTGTCTAGCTTTGGCCATTGAGAGCACTTTGACTCGGCTCCTGTGTTCTTTTGACATACCTGACCATGGATTTTTATTATTTATTTCTTTATTTTTAAAAAAGATTTTATTTATTTACTTTTAAAGAGAGGAGAAGGAAGGGAAAGAGAGAGGGAGAGAGACATCAATGTGTTACCTCTCACATGCCCCCAACTGGGAATCTGGCCTGCAACCTAGGTATGTACCCTGAATGGGAATCAAACCAATGACCTTTTGGTTTGCAGGCCGGTGCTCAGTCCACTGAGCCACAGCAGCCAGGACTGACCATGGATTAAAAAAAAAAAAAGGCATTATTCTTTTTTTTTCAGTTATAGAATTTCCATTTGGTTCTTCTGTTTTCTATTTTTTTGATCAGATTCGCTTCATTGTTAAGTGACTTTCGTTCCTTGTTGAAACAATTTTATAATGGCTGCTTGTTTGTCAGTTAATTCTAACATTTCTGTATTTTCAGTGTTAACATCTATTGATTGTCTCTTTCCATTTACATTGTTGTTTTCCTGGGTTTTGGTAGAGTAAGTGAATTTTGAAATTGCAGCCTTGATGTTTGGGGTATTATGATACTCTAGATCGTATTTAAACCTTTACTTTAGCTAGTTTTATTTGACACTGCTCTGGTAGGGAAAGGAATGTGCCATCTCATTATTGCCAAGTGGAGGTAGAAGTCAGGCTCTCAGTTTGCCTCTGTTTTCATCCATGGTGGGGGAGGAGCTTTTTACTATGCTGGGAGGCTATAGGAGTTCCTCTCTTCCTGGGCACACGCTGACTTCACAGAGCATCCACTAATACCAAATGAACTTTAGTGGCTATCAAAAATATCCTTTTTTTCTTACGTTGAATAAAAATTAATTTAAAATATTGTTTCATGTTTCATTTAAAAAATATTTTCATGTGTTTTACAATTCCCATACTCTGTTAATAATTTATAAGTAAATGGAAACCCGTGCATATCTTTTACCTTTGATAAAGGAGCACAATCAGACATGTTTAGACAGCTCTGCAAAAGATACTCCAGTGATGTGTTTTCCTGGAGCCTGGGAACTAAAATTGTATGGTGATTTTTTTCTTGTCCCTGACCTTCCCTCCCCTTTGACTTTAGTCTTTTACATTGAACTTGTCTACCATCTTTACCTATGTCCCTATTGCTTAATTAGTTTCTGGAATATAATAGATGCTGGTACTTGAGACTATATAAAATGCTTAACAGTTCTTCCGGTTATTTTCGTTTTCTTGCAGAATATCTTGACTTTCATAGAAAGTAGGATGCTTTCTGCAAGGACCAAGGATGTAAATTTGTTTGTGTTGGAAATTGTCATATTTTCTTTCAAATGAGTTTCAAAAACAACGCATTTACAGATAATGAAAACTGTAATTAAATAACCTCCAAATCACTTAATTTAAAAAGCATTGATATCTTTATAAGTATTAATAGACTTTAATGAGATCTTCTCATCTAGAGAAATGTGATGTTTTGCAAAGTCTGCTTAAAAGCTAGTCAAATTTAGGGCTGTAATTTTAATTCCTTACCCCATTATTATATTATTGTTTTATAATTAAGGGATTTATTTATTTATTTTTAATTGGCCAAAAATGCTTCATTAGATGGGATTACAAATGCTGATGATTATACAATTAAAAATACTAAATGCAATTTAAGAGGTTTTCCAACACTGTGTTATGCTTAAAGTCAAATACAAGGAAATAATGTATTATTAGAGCCCTGAATTAAAATTTTATCTGGTATGACAAATTCCAACAAAATGAAAAGTTGTGTTTACACTAACAAAACTATACCACTATGTAAACAGTAAGTAGTAATTAGAAATGTGAAAACAAAACTGCAGCAAATCAGCACCACATTAATACGAACTAAACAAACCAGAAATGAAAGCAGAATGTAGTGCAAGTCAGCAGATCCTTACTACCAGACTGAAACGAGGGATTTTCTTTTTTTTAAATTGTTATTCTATTATAGGTGTCCCAGTTTTGCTCCCTTTGCCCAGCCAACCATGATTTTTTTCTATAGGATAATTAAACTTACTTAAAAATTCTTGTCTAAGTTGGGCAGTGGCACTGGGGCTACAACAAATAGACATTTTTAAAACTTGGAATCAATTCGTGAGTCACAGGACAAATAATTAAGAATCTACATTTACAGCTTACTCATTGACCTTTCAGTGTAGTAGCCTTTCTTTGTATGTTTTTATAAAGTGTTGAAATATATATATATTTTTTTTAGGTAGGTAGCCATCCAAGCTTCCTGAAGGAGGTTCGAGATCACATGCAGGACTCTTTCCTGATTCAGACTGAGGTAAGTAGGGATGTAGCAGGGCTTAAAGTTGGACATTTTCATGAAGTGCCACTGTTAAGGATATCTGAACAGTCCTGTACTTTCTGAATGCTAGCATAGTTCAGACATATTGGGCTTCAGTTCCCAACCACCACAAGGAAGTGACTATTTTAGTAAACTGTGTCACAGCAACTTTTTGTTTCCCAGTGCATATAAAAGTAATGTTTACACCACACTGCAGTCTATTAAGTGTGTAATAGCATTACATCTAAAAAAATAATGTGCATATCTTAATTTAAAAATACTTTTTCTCTAAAACGTGCTCACCATCATCTGAGCCTTCAAGTAATCTTTTTGCTAGTGGAGGGTCTTAAAAATTTGTAAAAAACTCATATCTGTGACTCACAAAAAAACAAGATATGCTTGTATATTAAAATTTATACACAAAATATGTCAGATGATTTTCTTTACCTCTATGATATACACAAACATTATTATTTAAATAAATGTTACAAGTATTTTCTTGTGATGAGATCATTTGTTTTTAGGTATTTATGCTGCTATTTTTTGGATATAATTTTTTAATGCACAGTACCTTGTCCACAGTAGATATTTATATATAGAATATTAAAGTCCCTCTTTTTTGTGCCTGCTTGAAATATAAATAAAACCTTTTTTTGCAAAACCATTTTCAAATCTATATTCCCATTAATCCAGATGAATAAATTAGTATATGCATAATAAATGCATATAATTAAGAATAATTGTAACTGTAGTACAGCGATCAAAATAAGTAATGTTATTTTAATATGATATCACTATCTGATTAATCTGTAGACCTTATTCAAAGTTTGTCTATTAACGCCCCTTATAGCAAATGGAAGAAAAGAATTATACTAAGTAGTCTGGGTTCCATGTAATTCAGGGTCATAGATTGTTATTCCATCAAAAATTTTGGGGTCTGAGTACTTCTGGCTAAGGTGGAGGAATAGATAGACATGCTTTGCCACCCTCCCCAACAATAAGAAGAAATAAAATTACCTCAAAACTAAAAACATCCAGAACTACCAGAAAATTGAAATGTATGGAAGTCCAACAAACAAAGATATAAAGAAGCAATACTCATTCGTTGGTTCTGACTGTGAAAACCAGTGTGTTTTGGGGCGGAGGAAGAAACTGCAGGTCTCTCAACAGAGTCCATTTATTTAGAGTATCCCAGAGGTCCTAGAATGTCTACAAACCCACGCACCCTGGGAACCACACCAGGGCAACAGATAGAGGGACACTAGTCCCATATAGGAAGTGGGAGAAGTGCTTAGAAAAGGGGCGAGTGCTAAGCAAGCTGCATTGTTCCCTCTCAGACCTGTTTCCAATGACAGTGCCACAACATGGTGAAACAGGTCACCCTGAACTGACGAATACCTAATGTTCTGCCCCTTACAATGTAACAGGTGCGACAGCTTTACCTAAGACACAGGCAAACAAAGGAGGTGGTCAAATTGAGGAGGCAGAGAAGTATGGCCCAAGAGAGGGAACGGATCAAGATTCCAGTGGGAGAACTAAGTGACAAGGAGAGAGCCAACCTAACAGATGAAGAGTTCAAAACACTGCTGATTACGATGTTCACAGACTTGACAGACAAGATTAAGTATGACAGATGCATAAGGGAAGAAGTGAAGGCTATGCTAAGTGAAACTAAGGAACACCCATATGAAACCAATGGTGAAGGGAAGGAAGCTGGGGTTCAACTCAACGATTTGGAACATAAGTAAGAAATAAATAGTCAACCAGTCCAGAATGAAGAAATCAAGAATTGGAAAAAATGAGGAGAGTCTTAGGAACCTCTGGGACAACTTTAAACGTGCCAACATCCAGCTCATATGCGTGCCAAAAGGAGAAGAGGAAGAGCAAGAAATTGAAAAATTACGTGAAAAAATAATGGAGGAAAACTTTCCTAATTTAGTGATGGAATTAGACATACAAATTTAGGAAACAGAGTCCCAATGAAGTTAGACCCAAAGAGGAGCACACCAAGACACGTCATAATTAAAATGCCAAAGATTAATGATGAAGAGAGAATCTTAAAAGCAGCAATAGAGAGAGAAACAGTTGCCTACAAAGGGTTGCCTATAACATTATCAGCTGATTTCTCAAAAGAAACTTTGTAGGCAAGAAGGAGCTGGCAAGAAGTATTCAATGTGATGAAAAGCAAGGACCTACAATCAAGATGACTTACTATCCAGCAAAGTTATCATTTAGAATGGAAGAGCAGATTAAGTGCTTCTTAGACAAGGTAAAGCTAAAGGAGTTCACCATCACCAGGCCATTATTATATGAAATGTTAAAGGGACTTATTTAAGAATAAGAAGATGATCCAAACTATGAACATTAAAATGACAACAAAACAACTATCAGCAACAGAATCTAAAAAATAAAAACAAACTAAGCAAACAATCAGGATAGGAACAGAATGATAGGTATGGGGATCATTTGGAGGGTTATCAGGTGGGAGGGAGAAAGAGGGAAATGGTATAGGGATTAAGAAGCATAATTGGTAGGTCCAAAATAGACAGGGCTATGTTAAGAATAGTGTAGGGAACAGAGAAGCCAAAGAACTTACATGAACGACCAATGGATATGAATTAATGGGGGTTGCACTGTGTGGCAGGGAAGGGTGCTACTTGGTGGAGAGGAGCAAAGGGGAAAAAAAATTGGGACAATTCCAACAGCATGATCAATAAAATATACTTAAAATTTAATTTTTGTCCTTTTTTCCCTCCCTTTGAGACCCCTGTTCTGGATATATTAGACTTCCTGCTCTTATCCTGTAATCACTGTGGCTCTATTACTTGTGATTTTTAAGCTTCTTTTTCTTTTTTGCTTAATTTTAAGAGTTTCTGTTATTGTATTTTTGATTTTATTAATCTTTAATACAATAAACAATCAAATAAAATGCAGTGTATTTTTCATCTCAGATACTGTGTTTGTCATCTCTACATCTGGATATTTTTAGTACCTTCTGTTCCTTGCCTCATTATATTCATGTTTTTCTCTACTGGTTTCTTGACTATATCAGCATAATTATCATAGGTCTTTTAATATCTTTGTCTACTGTTTGTATCCTGTCATTTCTCTATCCTTCTACAATGTGATGTTTTAAATTTCTTAATAATGAATTATATTGTGTTTTGCGCAGTGTTTTAAAGCCATTGTATTATATCTTCTGTCTAGTTTCCTGGTAATTAGGGATGGGCAGTTACATCTTAGTCTCTGTTACTCCATCATGGTTGGGGGTGGAAGTACTGTCTGCTTTAAACTGAAACAGTTCCTCAATCTTTATTTTAATGTTTCTCAGCCTTGACATTTTTGAATACTTCAGGAGTGTTGCCCCTCAATTTGAGTTTGATATTTTCTCAGGCATATATTGAAGTCATACGTGTTTTGTATGAATACCTCATAAGTGATATTGTACCAGTTTTAGTGGATCACACCTGAAGGCACATGATGTCTGTATGTTGACTTGGTTCACTTAGTTCAGGAGGTGTCTGTGGAATTTATACAGGGTACAGTTGCTGTTCTTCCCTCTGTATGAAGTTTTTTGTGTATATGTTATACTCTATAAATATCCTGTTGCTCAGCATACTTTTCAGCTACTATTTTTAGCATCTGTTGTCAATTAGAAAAATTTGAAAAATTACAAGTAGTATGTGTGTTGAAAGAAAAATTATAAATTATATAATAATGAAGAAAAGTAAAACATAATGGTCTGTCAGTGTTTTAGACCCTTTTTATCTGCATAAACATCTTCAAAATAAAGATACTATTGGGATTTTATTGAATAAGTGAAGTATAAGTTTTCCTGGAATTTATTTTTTAATCTAAGTGTAAAAATTAGTGTTATGTCATGTCATGGTGACATTTTATCACCAGTCCCTCTAATCAGGGTTTTTAACTATTTTTGTGCTTTTGACTCCCTTAGTAATGTGTATAGCCCAATTCTCAGACTGTTATTAAATGCAAAAAGTAAAATATGATTACAACTAGAATATATTAAATCAAAATAGCTATCAAAACATTTCTAAAGTTTTTCAAATGTGATATGTACTTTATTAATGCACTAAGTAATAAAATAGTGTGGTTGATAACTACAGTGCTTTTTATTTTTCATCCTCACTTGAGGACGTGCATATTGATTTTTAGAGAGAGGGGAAAGGAGAGAGGGAGTGAAACATTGGTGTGAGAGAGAAACATTGATTGGTTGACTCTTGTGTGCACCCTGATCAGGGAGGGACCAAACCTGCAACCTAGTTATGTGCTCTCAACAGGAATCGAACCTGCAGCCTTTTGGTGTATGGGAAGATGCTCCAACCAACTGAGCCAAACCAGTGAGGGAAACTACAGTGTTTTTTGAAATAATGTTGAACTTGATGATAGATTGACCTATCTGCCAATAGTATACAAAAAGCTGGGGATTTTTATTACTGAGGAATTTATAGGTTCTGCTAAAACTAATGTAGTTTATTGCCTCCAATTAGAACAAAAGAGAATGTCACATTTTAGGTAGATGTTATTGAACATGAGGATAATACATTATTTTCTATGTAACACCATGGTCTCAAGTTAAATTGTAGAGGAATGTGGCTAGGAAGTAGGTTATGTGCTGATTATCTCAGTGTCCATATCCTAGATTAGATTTGCAGCAACAAGTACCTGAAACCTTTATGTCTTGGGCACCTGGTACCCATGTTGTCCACTTGCTTGGTCAAAATGTTCTAAATGAAATGTAAAAGGAAAAATTAGGGGAAGTTCTTAAGTCATGTGATGCTTAACTTCGATATTCACATGGAATTGGTTAAAATTAAAATGTGAGGCACCTTTTCTCAGTGATCAGCCTGAAAGTGAGCTAATTTGCTATAAACTACCATTATATTTTACCTTTTTCCTTACTAGTATCTTGTTTCTATCAGTTCTACTTCATTGTTTTCCCCTGAGCTTGTAAGTAGGTTTATTTTTCTCCCTTGACTGAATGGAGAATGTATTAATTGTGGATTTGTTCTATTTAATTTTCTTCCTTTAAGTCACACGATGCATATTTATAGGATACATGAAATTTAAATATAATTAATCTCATATTTTTACATAGAAGGTATAAACATTTCTTTCTTTTTCTTAATCCTTTTTTTTTTTTTTTTTGCTAATGTTTTTCCATTAAATGGGTCCTGTGTTTGAAGTAGTGGTAGTTATGAAAGTAGCTGTGCTGAAACATTTTCAATATTAATGATTCTATCTTTCTGATAGTACCTTCTCATTATCTTCAGATAAAAGTACTTGCTGATATAGACTAATTGCTTAGCTCCTTGTTTACTTCACCCAATTCAACTGGCCTACTTTTAATTTTATGTCTTAAAACTTGTCAATTAAAACATTTCTGCCAATAAAATTACTGTGAAATTGAAGGACATTTCCAATAAGTTAGAAAAATGAAACTAATCCAAGATTAGATTAGGTGGTTGGACTTCATTTATTGAATTATTGGTAAAAGAATTCTTTATAGGTGCTGCTACCTGGAAGTCTCATGCATACATCTCCGGGAGTGATCCTGCAATACAATGACAGGTGTCCTGATATTTTTAGTATTTCTAATTTGTACTGTGGTATCAGATTTTGGACATTCTTTTATATTCCATTATTTTATTTTTAAAAAATGTTTTTCCCCAAACATAACAATTTAAATTATTATATAGGCCTTAGGGAAATATGTTGCCATTACAAACATTGGGAGAGTCATAATTAGATTTAGTAGGTTTATTATAGCTTTTCTTCTTTCTTTCTTGTTACCATTCTTTTGCTATTAATAAGTATTTCTTTCTGGAGCCTATCAGAGATTGAAGAATGAGTTGATTTGCACTTTCAACGTAAAACTCAGGGCTTCCTATAAGCGATAGTTGAGTAAATAGGAACTAGGCAGCATGGGTTATACTTTATGGTATTAGAATGAATATAACAACTTTCCTGCACATACTTGTTTTGTGCTGAGAAAGTCATCGTTTTTCTCTTTCAGTTTTTTTTAAAAGTATATGTTATTGATTATGCTCTTACAGTTGTCCCAATATCTTTTCCCTTTGCTTCCCTCTTCCCAGAACCCTCCTGCCCTCTAGGAATCCCACCCCCCTTAGTTCATGCCCATGGGTCATGCATATAAGTTCTTTGGTTTCACCCTTTCCTATATTATTCTAACTTCCCCGTCTATTTTGTACCTACCAATTATGCTTAATCCCTGCACCATTTCCCCATTTATCCCCCTACCCCTCCCAGCTGATAATTCTCCACATATTCCCCATACCTATGATTCTGTTTCTGTTCTGGTTTGCTTCGTTGGATTTTGTTTTTATTTTTTAGATTCAGTTGTTGATAGTTGTGAGTTTGTTGTCATTTTAATGTTCATAGTTTTGATCTTCGTTTTCTTCAGTAAGTCCCTTTAACATTTCATATAATAATGGCTTGGTGATGATGAATTCCTGTAGCTTTACCTTGTCTGGGAAGCACTTTATCTGCCCTTTCATTCTAAAATGATAACTTTGCTGGATATAGTAATCTTGGTAGTAGGTCCTTGCTTTTCATCACAGTGAATACTTCTTGCCAGTCCCTTTTTGCTTGCAAAGTTTCTTTTGAGAAATCAGCTGATAGTGTTATAGGCACCCCTGTGTAGGTAATTCTCTTCTTTTCTCTTGCTGCTTTTAAGAGTCTCTCTTCATCTTTAGCCTTTGGCATTTTAATTATGATGTGTCTTGATGTGATCCTCTTTGGGTCTAGCTTGTTGGGACTCTCTGTGCTTCCTGGATTTGTATGTGTATCTGTTTCACCAAATTAGGGAAGTTTTTTTTCATTATTTTTTCACACAAGTTTTCAATTTCCTGGCACCCCTATGATTCAGATGTTGGGCACGCTTAAAGCTGTCCCAGAGGTTCCTAAGCTTCTCATTTTTTTCAATTCTTGTTTCCTCATTCTGGTTGACTGGTTGACTGTTTATTTCTTCCTTACGTACCAAATCATTGATTTGAATCCTGGTTTCATTCCCTTCACCACTGGTTTTGTGTGGATTTTCCTTTGTTTCATTTAGCATAGTCTTCATTTCTTCCTTTCTGTGTTTGCTGTACTTAAGCGTATCTGTCAAGACTGTGAGCATCTTTATCACTAGTGTTTTGAGCTCTATGTTAGGTTGGCTATCTCCTCGTCTCTTAGTTCTCTCACTGGAACCTTGATCCGTTCCCCCTTTTGGGTTATATTTCTCTCTCTCCTCATTCTGACAGGCTGCTGTGTTTGTTCGCCTCCGCGTCCCATGTAGAGCTGTTGCTCTTCTTACGTTGTAAGGGGCAGAGCCTTAGGGATTTGTCAGTGCAGAGTGACCTGCTTCATCATGTTGTAGCGTTGTATGTGGGGGAGGGTTCTGAGAGGGAACAGTGCCACTTTCTCAGTATTCGCACCTTTTCCAGGCACTTCTCCCACTTTCCATGTGGGATTGGCGCCCCTCTAACTGTGGCCCTGGTCGTCGTTCCAGAATGGGTGGGTCTGTGGACGTTCTAGGACCATGTGGGCCCTCTAAACAAACGGCCTCTGCTGAGAGACTGGCAGTTTCTTTCTCTGCCCCAACCTCCACTGGTCTGCACAGTCAGAAGTGATGAGGATTTATTGTCCCGGGCACTGAAACTGAGCTGTGTGGTCTAGTCTGGTGCTGGGAGCGCTCCCCAGGTGTCCCTCCCTCCCTTTTAAATTGTGTGACTGCATTTTTTGCTGGACTGCTGCTGCCACTGCTGCTGCTCCCCCTGCTTCCTGTTCATCCCTCCTACTTTTCTGGATGAGTATTTCTTCTTTATATATTTGTTTGTTGGGCTTCCACGCCGCTTGATTTTTTGGAACTTCTGGTTGTCTCTAGTTTCGAGATAGTTGTATTCCTTCTTAGTTGTGGAAGGAGATGCAGAGTGTGTCTGTCTAGGCCTCCATCTTGGCTGGCAGTCTCTTACAGTTTTTTGATGTTGATGTTAATTACTTGTTTTTATCTACAATTTATTACTTTTATTTTCTAAAATTCATTGGCCCTCGTGCAATTTATTCCTGCAGTTTACCCATTTTATGTTATTTTTGCTCTGATTGTCATCTTCCTTGACATCTGTTTATATATCCATTTATGGAACATTTCAGGTTTTCTTCTATCATCATATTGTACTAGATGCTGTTGAGTATGCAGATGAGAGACCATTCTGTAAATGCTCAGAAGAGATGATAGTTGCTCTAACACACTTTTTTACCTCATATTTGAATTCTAATTATGACTATCAAGTAAATATTTTAATGTAAATCCACCAGTTCATTTAAATTGTATTTTTGTAAGACTGTATATGTCAATGATACTGCTTTTGTTTAGCAGTTTTTAGACTGTATCTCCTCTGTCTTACCATCATATATTCTACCTCATTTCTCTGTATTACATCAATGTTGGCAAATAGTCATCCTTGGCAGAAGGATTGACTTGGTTATTATCTGTTTACTAATTATTGACTTTGGTTAATAGCCAAAAATCATTTTGAATGAGGGTTTGTTTTTTTTTATTTAAGGAAATTTTACAAAATTTAGTTTTATTTTGGTTGAATAAGGTTCTAAAAATAGTAGATAGGTAGTAAATCAGTTTTAAGAGACATTCCAAAAGTGGACAATTATCATTTCAAGAAAATATTTAATGTCTTCAAATTTATTTCTCTGAAAGGTTGTATTTATTTGATTATTAAGGCTTATATTTTTAGGTCTATTTAATTTTTTCTGTCAAATGACTTTAAAGAAGTATGTCATTGTAAACAGAAATCTCTGTGCCTTTCTTTGATTTTCAGTTGTAACTTATATTTAGGGATTCTGTTAAATTATTATGGAAAACACCATTTTTGAAGGTCACTTAGCTCAGGTCATTACTTTTGTTTGAATCTTATTTATCTGCATTGCACTTTTGACCCACTAACCCTCATTAGATATTAATAGTATTGTTTTACAGATAGAAAAGGTATAATTAAAAATACAATAATTTTTTAAAGTTTAATTGTGGTTTTCTTAATTATCTTTTTCTGTTCCAAATTTTAGAAATATGGAAAACTGACCACTTGCACTGGTTGCCGAACACAGTGCAGGTTTTTTGACATGACTCAGTGTATAGGTCCTAATGGATATATGGAGCCATACTGTTCCACTGTTTGCATGAACAGTCACAAGACAAAATATGCAAAATCACAAAGTAAGTTTAAGGAATTTTAGAATTTAAAAATGTTAATAACATTAATATTCTAATTACTTTCTTTCCTTTAACTTTATTTTTATGCTTGTTTTAACTACATAAACTTAATTTTTGTTATCATTAAATGTATTACTAAAAACTATCTTAATGATTTTGATCATTTATATTTCATTGAATTTTGAAATTATTCTTGAAATTCTGTCCCATGTCTGTGTTCATAGCTGAAAGTGTTTTCCATCCAGACATTATCAAAGACTGAGACTTTTCATGTGTTTGTGTGTATTTTAGAGACATAATAGTAGTTTTTTAAGACAGTATTTTTTAAGGTAAATAACCTTGGACATTAAAGGATAGTTTATAGAAGTTTCCATTAAGAAACTATTCTGAGGTTAAGTAAGATTTAAAAAAAAATCTTTTATTACTTTATAAAATAATCAGATATATGCCTTTTCCCTCCTAGGTTTGGGAATTATTTGCCATTTTTGTAAGCGAAACTCTTTACCTCAATATCAAGCCACAATGCCTGATGGAAAACTGTATAACTTTTGCAATTCCAGTTGTGTGGCTAAATTTCAGGTTTGTTACTTATTTTTGCATATCTCCTACCCCAATAAAATAGACATAGGAAATGAACAGTGTAGTATTCTTGCTTAATGTGCTGATTTGTCCAGTTTGTTGAGGGTCACATTGGTGGGTGAAAATCCGAGAGCAGCGGTTCTCAACCTGTGGGTCGTGACCCCTTTGGGGGTTGAACGACCCTTTTACAGGGGTCACCTAAGACCATTGGAAAACACATATGTTGTAATTACATATTGTTTTTGTGATTAATCACTATGCTTTAGTTATGGTTGGGGGTCACCACAACATGGGGAACTGTATTAAAGGGTTGCGGCATTAGGAAGGTTGAGAACCACTGTCCTTGAGTCATAGTAGACATGGTTGCCTCCAGCTCTCTACTTAGATGATCTAATTGAATTTTTAATCGGATTTATGAAAGACTTTGAAGGAAAATAAATAAAATTGAGCTCAATGCCTGATGTGTAGTATTTTCTTAGTAGACAGTGTGAATAACATCATGTAACTCTTATGGGGAATTCTGTTTCATGAAAGATGTAGGTATATTTAGCCTTGAAATGATGAGCATAAACATTTTCTTCATATATTAGAAATATGCCAGGCAAAAGAGGGATTGGATTTGTTATAGTAGGCCATAAATTAATATGAGTTTCTGGAAGACATTTTTCATTTTGGTAAATGAAAACAACTTTTAATTTGGTAAATTACATAGTTCTTCAAAGTTGGCATATGGATAGTCTCTGAAGATAGTATTACCGGAAGTGTTCAAACTTAAGCTGATTGACCACTAGGAAGGATAGTTAGGGGGGTTTAGTATTAGTTAAATGGTCTTGAGTAGGTTTACTACCTGGTCTATGAAAATTTCAGCAGTTCTGTGCTGCAGGCACTGTGGTCTGTGTTAATTTATTTAAAATGAAAGCTCAGTCTTTTATGTATGTTACAGCAGTTAACAGTTATTAGCATTTAAGTTGAGGTGGTTTTGAATTCGGCCTGGTCAGTGTTGTTTTTGTTAGTAGTTTATATGCTCAGCTGAGCTTGGGTAATTAATTACCCATATTCAAGACTAAAGTTTCATTTTGGAAGTTGGGATTATGGCCATTGATACACCCTTAGAGTGGTAAATACTGCTTCTGACATGTTGCCTTTTTATAAAATAGAAATTAAGAAATAAGGAATAATTAGATGAATAAAAAGTGTCTTTGGCATTCTGCTTGTCAGATTATTACTTTCTTTATACCATTTTGATGTTGGGTAAACTGAAATGTTAATTGAAAATGTTTTAATTTTTTTTCTTTTAATTGAAACTTGTATTGCCCATAAGTTGATGAGACTGTTTGTATAACAGTACATTGAATATTTTAAAGAAACACTGAATTTAGACTGACTTCTGAGGGATGCATCCAAATAAGTCTGTAGGCAGCCTTTTCACTTTGTGACTGCATAAAGGTAATAGAAGTTTGACAAATAGAAAAGGAGCATTTCCCTCTTTCTCTTTATCTTAAACTCAGCCATAAATTTTGAACTCTATGTCTTCATTAGATGATTTTTTAAATTCAAAATTAGATAAGAGGATGGTATTTCATTTGTAAAAAATAATTAATGGAATTGAAATTTTTTGAAAACAATAAGGGTAATGATGGTTTTTATTTGAAAATTTTATTCACCTGATAGTTACTGTCTTAAATCTGTATGTTTTATTTTTTCACAAATTTTATTGTGTTGAACAATGCAGAGGTTTTAAAAAAATGAAAGAAAAAATCCTCACCTAAGTATATGTTTATTGATTTCAGAGAGGGAGTTGGGGGAGAGACAGACATTGATGTGGAGAAACATCAATTGTTGCCTCCTATAAGCACCCTGACTGGGAATCAAACCTGCAACCTTTTGGTGTATACGATGACTCTACAACCAACCTGGCCAGGGCAACAATGCAGTTTTAAAAATTAGATAAAGGTCATTTTCTCTTCATTGAGACATTGAAAAAATTTATAAACTATTTTCCCACATTTAGAAGATTATTTAATATGGATTAAAGAATGAAAATAAGTATCAGTGTACTCACCCACTCAGGTTAGATTAAAAGTTTTAAAGCCCATGTATGCTTACATCTTTTTCTGTGCTATAAATGGTTTTAACTTGAAATGTAGTAAAATCAAAATAAATTCCCAGTATCAATACCAGTCTGTAAATCTTTTGTTCCCCTCATTTGGTATAAGAAATGATCAGCTTTAAAAAGTAATGTGGGCAGTTTTTATTGATGGACTTGGAATGATCGATGGCAACAGTGCACATGGGACGGACAGGTCAGCAGTCAGTCAGCATTAGAGAGCAGGGATCTAGGGTTTAAATTGAAAAACAAAACAAAACTTTATTGATTTTAAGGGAGAAAGAGAGAGCGGTGTGTGAAAGAGAGGGAGAGAAAGAGAAACATTGATTTTTTTGTACTTATTTATGCATTCATTGGTTGATTCTTATATGTGCCCTCATTGGGGATTGAACTTGCAACCCTGGTGTATTGGGACAACACTCTGACCAGCTGAGCTACCCCTTGAGTCTAGATTTTTATTTACTAATTCAGAACTTGGTTAAATAACCTCAGTATTATTTCCTTACAATTTCTTAAAGAGAAAAAAATTATGAATGGTATGATTTTTTCATATATTTAAAAAATTAGTAATCCTGCCCTGGCTGGTGTGGCTCAGTGGACTGAGCACCGGCCTGCGAACTGAAGGGTCGCTGGTTCGATTCCCAGTCAGGGCACATGTCTGGGTTGCGGGCCAGGTCCCCAGTTGGGGATAAGTGAGAGACAACCGCACATAGATGTTTCTCTTCCTCTTTCTCCATCCCTTCCCCTCTCTCTAAAAATAAATAAATAAAACATTAAAAAAAAATAAAATTAATTCTGTGATAAATGAATTTTAATTTCAGAAAACGTACTTAGAATGCTACTATACTTTTTAAAGACAACCGAGAAATGTAATTTTATGTGTTGAAATACTTAAACAAAATACATACTATTTTGTGGATATTTGACAGTTGTTACAAATAAAAATTCTAAAGTCTACATCAGACTCAATATGTTTTGTTTTTTGTTTTGTTTAAGGCTCTAAGTATGCAGTCATCTCCAAATGGCCAGTTTGTAGCTCCAGGTGATATTCAGTTGAAATGCAACTATTGCAAAAACTCCTTTTGTTCAAAGCCAGAAATCCTGGAATGGGAGGCAAGTAATATTTTGTTATGTTTATAATCTAGTGCTAAAGAAAGTCTAGTAAAATAACTGTGGTTTTTCAATCTGAGAATCTGTTTCTTAATGGATATGGATCACCTTTTCAGATTATGTGTATCATTAAGAAAGAAAAGATGTAATCATTAAATATGGTGCATAATCATATTTGAATTATTTGTGCGGGAGTGGCACCAACAAAGGATCTGATTTTTTTTTAATGTAAAACAAATTATTGAAGTCATATTCACTTTTATATTCATAATAGCTTGTCGAGTGTCACTTTGTTTAGCTATGTTTCTGGCATATCTGTACTGTTACTTTCACCATCTCTTTTCTCTACCTGTCCTTATAAATATTTTCTTTGAACTCTAATATATTATATTGTCTGCTACCTGTTAAATAGAATTTGGTAGTCATTTACTATGTTGTAATTTAATTTAACATTTCATAATTTTTTTTAGTAAAAGAATCTCAATATAAATTTATTTTCTCATCACTCTTGCCTTTACCATTTTATTAATTTACTTTGCCATATCTTTTTGCCATTAGCTAAAACTGTGATCATTAATTTTTCTTTCAATAAAGGGACAGTAATAGTGGATGAATGGATGGACAAGATGACCCTAACTGAACATTGCATTCTTCTTCCTCTTCTTCCTCTTCCTCCTCCTCCTCTTCCTTCTCTTCTTCTTCTTCTTCTTCTTCTTTTTCCTCTTCTTCCTCTTCCTCCTCTTCCTCCCCTTCCTCCCCTTCCTCCCTTTCCTCCTTACCTCTTCCTTCTTCCCTCTTCCTTCTTCCTTCTTCATAAATTATTTTATTTTTTAAGGTTTTATTTATTGATTTTTAGAGAAGGGAAGGAAGGGGGAGAGAAACATTGGTGAACAAGAGAAACATCAGTTGGTTTGCCTCTCTTACCATCCCCTTCACCCCCAACTGGGGACTTGGCTGCCAGGCAACCTAGGCATTTGTCCTAACTGGGAATCGAACCTAGTGATGATGCTGAACCCACTTAACCATGCCAGTCAGGGCTGAACATTGCTTTCTTAAGCATTGTTCATCTTTGGCCATTCTTTTTTTCACCTTTTTCGAGGGCATGTAGTATGTAAAATGGTGTACTAGGTGTAGTGCTGACAATAGATGGCTCCTGAGCTAAAACTTATTAGTGGCTGTTGGCAAATCTTAGGTAAAAAGATAGTATCCGTAATCAGACTACAAAATTAAAAAAAAAAAATGTTTATTTTATTTTTAGAGAGAGGGGAAAGGAGAAAGAGAGGGAGAGAAGCATCACTGTGTGGTTGCCTCTCACTTGCGCCCCCAACTGGGGACCTGACGTGCAACCTAGTAATGTGCCCTGACTGGGAATTGAACCAGTGACACCTGGCTCGCAGTCTGACGCTCACTCAATCCACTGAGCCACAGCAGCCAGGGCTAGACTACAAAATTTTTATAGTACTTTGGAAATCTGAAATTTCACTATCCAAACACTTCAGTCCCTAGAAAATTTTCTAGTTTGTTAATTTGATTCGTGTAGTCTCAAGAGCATTTTAACCCATCATTTTTTGAGACTGTTGATGGCACCCAGTGATGATTTTTAGTGACTAAAACCCTCTTTTTATTCTAGCCAGAAGAAAGTTGTATTCCTAGTGAGAATGGATGAAGGAATGGTGGGGAATGAGTAAAAGAGTCCATGAGCAAGCACATAGAGTAGTATCATACAGGAGATGAAGGTCCTGCATAAACTTGAGTCTTGATAAAAGAAGAAAATGAGGTCCTTTCTACCCTCTCCATGTTAGCACCACCCTGCTTTTGCAGTCTTTTTTTTCTTTAAAAAATAATAAAAAGTATTTTATTTATATATTTTTATAGAGAGGGGAAGGGAGGGAAAAAAGAGAGAAATATCAATGTGTGAGAGATACATCGATTGGTTGCCTCTCGCACGCCACTAATTGGGGACCTGGCCCACAACCCAGGAATGTGTCTTGACTGGGAATCGAACCGATGACCTTTCAGTTCGAAGTCTGGCGCTTAATCCACTGAACTGCAACAGCCAGGGCTGCTTTTGCAGTCTTATTGCTGTGTTGCTTTCACTTATGTGGAAGGCAAGTATTGGAAGGTGTTTGGAAACACCCTCAGGCTGAATGAGAGCTGTGCCTGCCCCTCAGGTAATTGAGAACTTGGGGCTTCTTGCTTCTCATAATTTCAGTTTCTTTTCCTTTATACTTAGATATCCTTGATGGGGCACCTTTCCACTGATGATTGCCTTACTAACTTGCATTTCCTAGGCTCTTTCACTTTTTCTTATCTGGGTCTTCAGATATCTTTGCTAATGTTAAATGGTTTAGACTTGGTCTTTATCCTCCATAATAGCAGAGGCAACACTGCTGCCCATAAAGTTTTAACTTTTTCCTCTTCAGCTGCATATTTGAAAAGTATTTCTGGCTGTTATGGGTTTGGGTCCAGGAGAAATAACTAAATAATTACTAACCTTGCTCTATTCAAGAGAGCCTCCTCAGTCTCATGCTTAGCAGCACGCTGTGTTATTGCTCCAAGTTGAATATCTTAGTCACAATAGGTCTGTTACTGTTAAGCTATGATAGGAATGAGAATGAGCCTACTTAACTATACTCAATAATTTCATCTTTTTTGTACCTTACCTATGTTGTATCTTTTTCTGTTGTTTTCTTCCCATTTCTACAGTTCTCTTAGTAACACCAGACTGCTCTCTTGCTTTGGTGTTGCTTGTAATTCTTTCATTATAAGTTTTGGGTAATTAATGGTGTTAAAATTTGTGGAGCTATGTCAATAAATATAGCAGTGAATTAGTCAAACTAGGTATCTGGTTTATCAGAAATGTATTCCCAAGGAAGATAATAGTAAGTAGGTAAATGATTTAACTTAGTTTCTGTAAATATGGCTTATTTATTTCTTAAACTTGTTCTTGAGATGGTTGTCCTCTGCTTACCAAGGTTCCCATTGTGCATTTAGAATAAAGTGCATCAATTCTGCAGCAGAACCTGCTCAGACGACTATAAGAAGCTGCATTGCATAGTTACATATTGTGAGTACTGTCAAGAGGAGAAGACTCTTCACGAAACAGTAAATTTCTCTGGCGTTAAGAGACCCTTCTGTAGTGAAGGCAAGTGTACATACAGTGTTCATAACTTACTAATATATAATAATTTTTTTGCCAAAATATTTTCAAATTATGTATCTACATATATCCAGAGGAGCTGTACAATGGTAGTGTAGCTGAACATAAGATACTGAGTTTGCAGTACAGAAAATGTTAATTTGTTTTGTTATATATATTTAATAGACCTCCGAATCTTAGGTGTTTGATCTCTAAAACTTTAGTAATCTGTTTTCCATTTAAGAGAAGTTTTGAGAATTAAAAAAAATCACTATCATATCATGTCATTTCGAAACATGTGAATTGTGACCTCACAGTTGACTTTCCAAGTGGACTACAATATTTTTTTAGTAGATCCATTTTTCTGTTCGGCAAACTGCCTAGCCTTCAGGGGTTTTCAATATACCAGAAAGAAAATTACCTGTGGCATTCCTATAATGGGGAAATATTTAGGTTTTCAATTTGAGATGCTAGGGAAACACTGACTTTTGTAGAGTGCATTCTGGAATTCTCTTTCCTCTCACACTGCTGCTCTGAGGCCCAGCAGCAGATTAATAGAATTTGACTCCAGTCCTCATTCTAATTGTCCAGAAATAGGAACCAGGCTTGTCAATATGGGTTTTGGGCTCTTGTGATTATTACTTTTCCCCAAATGTTACATTATTTCTTGAAGTTGGCTTTCACTTTCTATTCTTTCTTTGGCCCCAAACACTGAACTCCTAGCTTTCCTACCTGCTATCTTCATCTATTATTTTCCAGTTAGTATTTTTCTTGAATCTACTTTTTCTATGGATTTCTATTGCTAGTTAGGGGCAAGGAAAAGGTTGGAGCATTTTTTATTGGCCAAAACTGCCATCTTCCAGTAATTTGCCAAAATGACTAACAAACGGGAAAGATGAGAAGGGAGCCAGCCAATCTGTATTCTTTAGGCCTTTTAGAAAACATGGAGTTGTCCCTTTGGCCACATACATGCCAATATACAAGAAAGGTGATGTTGTAGACCTCAAGGGAATGGGCACTATGTTGTAGACCTCAAGGGAATGGATACTGTTCAAAAAGGGATGCCCCACAAATGTTACCATGGCAAAACTGGAAGAGTCTGCAGTGTCACTCAGCATACAGTGGACATTATTGTAAGCAGACAAGCTAAGGGCAAGATCCTTGCCAAGAGAATCAGTGTACATATTGGGTATATTAAGCACTCTTAAAAGCCAAGATAGCTTCCTAAAATGTGTGAAGGAAAATGATCAGAAAAACAAGGAAGTCAAAGAGCAAGGTACCTGGGTTCAACTGAAGTGCCAGCTTGCTCCACCCAGAGAAGCATACTTTGTGAGAACCAATGGAAAGGGGCCTGAGCTGCTGGAACCCATTCCCTATGAATTCATGGCATGATAAGTGTGAAAAAATGAAAGACCTCTGTACTGGTGGGGGGAAAAATGTTGGAAAATTCTCAATGCCACCAGCAGGGAATGGCAGCAATACCAAAAGAATGACAGCAATACCAAAAGATTATCAGTTCTTTCAACATTATGTGAGTATATTTTACATAGAAATTTGTTTATGTAAGAGGGTACTGCTTATAAAACAAAGCATTCCAGTTTTCTAGGTTTAATTGGTACATTTTACCTGGAATGAAAGGATATTGTGTTTACTGTTAAGATCATAGCTGTACTGTAATGAAAAGTGACATAGTGTTTCATTGAAAAGATTGATTCTGAATTTAACTTTCTTTTTTACACCTGAATTTTTGTGCACTGATATTCTTAGTGATTCCTTAATCTGAAATGTATTGGTTTTGTGGCTAATGTACAGATCAGTGATCTTGTGCAATTTGCATTATGTGGATTTTACTATAATGAACAGACAAATACCAACAAACAGATAATTGTTGCTTATTTTAAGATCATAATTTTCATTCTGAGGGACTTATCACTTTAGATGCTCAATAAAAGCTTTAAAAAAGTATCTGTGTCTTTTTTCTGTTTAATAATATGGTCTGTGCTTTCTCTAATTGTATCTAGTTATCTGCTGGAACCTGTTAAAAATAATAAAACATATACTACCCGGTACAGTAGTCCCTCTCTATATCGCGATTCACTTATTGCAGCTTCACTGTATCCCGGGATTTTTAAAAATATTATATTTAATTATTTATTGCGGATTTTTTGCTATATCGCGGCATTTTGCGATACTGTGTATGTATGTTGTTAAAGTTACGTAGGTTTAAGAATGTAGAATAAATGTAAGGTTCCTACTTCACGGAGTGGGGGGTCTAGAACGTAATACCCGTGATAAGTGAGGGAATACTGTACTACCATCAAAATCTAGTTAGAAAATTAAAGTTAATAAAAGTGAAATCTTAGAAATGTTTGTAAATATAGTTCAGAGTAACAGAAATGATGTCATAAATTAATTGCCAAAATACATTATATAGAAAACAATTGCAATTTGAGTTCATGGGTGGTAAAGATCATTTAAAGGTAGGTTGATGAGGGGCAGAGTTTGTGGAGGAGGTGTAAATTGAACTTCTTGTTAAAGGATGGTAGGATTTTGATAGATAAGGAGCGGAAGGTCATTTTATGTGGTATAGCATGTATGAAAGATTATTTAATCCTCATAGAGATATTATAGGGAATAAAGAAGATTGGTATGTAAAAAAATTAAAATAATGCATTTACATAGTAGATAAAAGGAATATTTTCCTGAAGGAACAAAATAACGAGATGTTTTCCATCTACACGTGAATAAACCAGTTATACTTTCCTGAATGTCCATGTAGGATAGCAGAGGCAAAAAGACTAGAAAATTTGTCTAAAATGCCTACTTAGCTGAGTTATATGTGTAAGTTTGCTTTTTGTGTGAAAATGTTAATGTCATAATTCTCATTCTTCACTCAAAAATGTACACCATTTCATTTAATAAAATGCCAGTTTATGGTGTGTTTACACTACCTAAGCTAGATTATATTTAAATAGAGCCAATAAAACAGTGCTGAGACATTACTAGATTTGAATGTCTTAGAACATTAATTATTTGAGCCCACATGGTATCCAATATAATATTCCATGTCTGTTCGAATTTTTACAGGTTGGTGTTGATCACAAGAGATTTCACAGTTTTGATCAGGAGAGAAAGAGGACTTTGTATGTAAACTTATAGACAATTTCTTAAGCTAATTATCTATTTGCCATAAATTCTTTCTTACCCACAGAAGTAGCTTTTAAAGTGTTTTTTGTTTTAATATTGAAACCTTTTATTTTTCAGGCTGCAAACTATTGTACAAACAAGATTTTGCAAGACGTTTAGGATTGAGATGTGTTACTTGCAACTATTGTTCTCAACTGTGTAAGAAGGGAGCGACTAAAGAATTGGATGGTGTCGTGAGAGATTTCTGTAGTGAAGACTGCTGTAAAAAATTTCAGGATTGGTACTACAAGGCAAGTAACTCAAAAGTCTTTATTATAATCACTACTTTATTTAACCAGTCTTTAAAAAAACATTGTAGTTATTACCATGTCAAAAGTGGTAGCTTATTTATTTTAAAATGTGCACACACTAGGCTTAGCCCAAATTATACAATTTATTAAAATTTTTGTTTGTTTTTTTGTAACTTTAAATGACATTTTACTGAAAACCAACGGAGGCTATATCTATATTTTCAGCAATGTAGCTTAACAAAGTGGGTTATTTCTCTAAAATTCGTTGTGCTTTATTTTACTAAATACAATAGATATAATTTTTATAACTACTTAATAATCAGTGTTGAACATTAGCAGGTAATTGTTTTGGATACTTAAGGTGTGTCTTTTTTGCCTTTTTAATTTGGGTATTTGGACAGTTTCAAATTAAAAGGACACTACATGGATCATTAGAGACCTGAAAACATTTAATTTGAAACTGTGAATGTGGTTGCATGTGTTTATTTTATTAAAATCTGTATCTGAAAAAATTAACATAATCCCTTTTGGTGCATTGCATCGATTTCTTTCTGGATAAGAAAATGACTGTGAATTGGGGCTTTCGTTAGTCAAGTATTACCCAAGAAAAAGTTATTTGTTACTTGTCCTTAACATGGAAAACTATCTCTATGTAAAAGCTTTATTATGGATGTAGTTGTAAAGCATGTGGCGACATATGTCATCCTAACTTCAATATTGCAAAATGCTGTTAGAGAAACACAGTAAAATGGTTAAAGTATGTAGACTATTATCTAGTTCACTTAATAAAAGTGACAAGTGTTAAAATGACACTAAGACTTGTAGGAATTTTTTATGAAGTTCTTGAATATCTAAAGAAAGCTCAAAATATTAAGTAACATTTTTTAAATAAAAAGAAGATACTTTCCAAGATGTCAGAGATTGTTGAATTTAATAGTTTTGGTGCATTACTGTTGCTTGTGAATAAAGGTTCAAATTTTAGACTGGCATGATGAAACCCTCTAACATGCATTTCTTTTAGTCTAAATCCATGTCCTGTTCTGTTGTAGACAGTAGCAATTTTGAGAGATCACTCAGAAAATGTTATTTTAATGGCACAATTTTAAGTGCTAATTTTAGTTTAGCACACACAAAGATAGCTTCTCCACTAATTAGGAGATTTTAATTTTGAAAATTTGTTTTGGATAATCTCAAACAGTAAAGGTATTTAGTGGCTACAGATGTGGAAATTCCACTTTATACTTATTATCTCTTCATCATTTATTGTATAGTTTGAGGCAGAATTATTGCCATGTGATAATGATTTTCTGTCATTATTATATTTTAAAAAGTTCTGCTTAATTATCTGATTCTTAAAAAAAGCATTAAAAATCCTCACCCAAGGATATATTTATTGATTTCTATTTTATTTTAAAGATTTTATTTATTTTTTAGAGAGGGAGAAGGGAGGGAGAAGAAAAGGGAGAGAAAGAGCAATGTGCAAGAAACATTGATTGGTCGCCTCTTGCACACCCCCAAGTGGAGACCTGGCTGACAACCTGGGCATGTGACCTGACTGGGAATAGAACCAGCAACCTTTTGGTTTGTGCTAAAACCAAAATCTGGTGGTCCATAAATGCCAGGGCAATTTTATAATTCTGAATCAAAACTTTTATTTTGTAAAATAATCTTTCTTGGAGGATTTTGATTTTTCTTTACAACAAACTGAATGTATTTCCCTATTAGGCTTTCCTTGAATGAATTCTTCCATTTTTTCATCCTTCCTTCCTTTTTCTTTAAAGTATATTTTGTTAATTATGCTGTTACAGTTGTCCCAATTTCTTTTCCCTTTGCTACTCTGTTCCCAGTACCCCTCTTCCCTCCAGCAATTCCACCCCCGTTAGTTCATGTCCGTGACTCATGCATATAAGCTTTCTGGCTTAACCGTTTTCTATATTATTCTTAACTTTCCCCTGTCTTTTTTATGCCTACCAATTATGCTTCTAATTCCCTGAACCATTTTCCACTTTCTCCCCCTTCCCCATCCCAGCTATTTATGATTCTGTTCCAGTTCTGGTTGTTCGCTTTATTTGTTTTTGTTTTTATTTTTTTAAATCTGTTGTTGATAGCTGTGAGTTGTCATTTTAATGTTCATAGTTTCGATCTTCTTTTTCTTAAATAAGTCCCTTTAACATTTCATATAATAATGGCTTGGTGATGATGAATTCCTGTAGCTTTACCTTGTCTGGGAAGCACTTTATCTGCCCTTTCATTCTAAAATGATAACTTTGCTGGATATAGTAATCTTGGTAGTAGGTCCTTGCTTTTCATCACTTTGAATACTTCTTGCCAGTCCTTTCTTGCCTGCAAAGTTTCTTTTGAGAAGCCAGCTGATAGTCTTATAGGCAACCCTTTGTAGGTAATTCTCTTATTTCCTCTTGCTGCTTTTAAGATTCTGTCTTCATCTTTAGCTTTTGGCATTTTAATTATGATGCGTCTTGGTGTGGTCCTCTTTTGGACTCTGAGCTTCCTGGACTTGTTTATGTATTTCCGTTACCAAATTAGGGAAGTTTACCTTTGTTATTTTTTTCACATAAGCTTTCAATTTCTTGCTCTTTTACTTCTCCTTCTGGCACCCCTATGATTCAGATGTTGGTATGTTTAAAGTTGTCCCAGAGATTCCTAAGCCTCTCCTCATTTTTTTGAATTCTTGTTTCCTCATTCTGTACTGGTTGACTGTTTTTTTCTTTCTTATGTTCCAAATCATTGATTTGAACCCTGGTTTTCTTCCCTTCATCATTGATTTGAACCCTGGTTTTCTTCCCTTCACCATCGGTTTAGTGTGGATTTTTCTTTGTTTCACTTAACTTAGCCTTCTCTTCTTCTCTTATCCGTTTGCTGTACTCAAGCATATCTGTCAAGTATGTGAGCATCTTTACCACTACTATTTTGAACTCTGGGTTTATTAGGTTGGCTATCTCCTTGTTGCTTAGTTCTCCCACTGCAATCTTGATCTGTTCCCTCTTCTGGACCATACTTCTATGTTTCCTCAAATTGACAGGCTCCAATGTTTGCCTCTGTATGTTAGGTAGAGCTGCCGCACCTGCCACGTTTTAAGGGGCAGAGCATTAGGTATTTATCAGTACAGAGCGACTCGTTTTACTACCTTGTGGCGCTGTATGTGGGGGCAGAGGTGTCTGAGAGGAAACAGTGCTGCTTGCTAAGCAGTCATTCCTTTTCCTGGCACTTCTCCTACTTCCTGTATGGGACTGGTGGTCTCTAGCTGCTGCCCTGGTCATGGTTCCCAGAGTGGGTGGGTCTGCAGACATTTTAGTGGGGGCCTTCTAAATAAGTGCAGTGTGCTGAGAGATAGGCCATTTCTTCCTCCACCCCAGCCCCTACTGGTTTTCACAATCGGAAGCAATGAGGGTTTATTTTCCCTGCTTCTGGAACTGTGAGCTGTGCATTCTGGTTTGGTGCAGGGAGCGCTCCCCAGGTGTCTCTCCCTACTTTTTTTAATGTGTTACTGCGCTTTCTGGCAGCCTGCCACTGCTGCTGCTGCCACACCGCCTCCTCTCTGCCCTGGCTCTGCCCTTTCTACCTGTCTGGATAAGTATTTTTTTATATCTTTGTTTGTTGGACTTCCACGTAGCTCAATTTTTCTGGAACTTATGGTTTTTTCTAGTTTTGAGGTAGTTGTATTCCTTCTTAGTTGTGAAGGTAGATGCAGCATGTCTACCTGTTTTTTTGTTTTTTGTTTTAAATCCTCATTCAAAGATATGCTCATTGATTTTAGAGTTGGGGGAAGGGAGGGAGAGAAACATTGATCGGTTGTGTCTTGTAGGCACCACTACTGGGGACCCAACCCTCAATCTAGGCATGTGCCCTGACCAGGGATTAAACTTGCAAATGGAACTTGCGACCTTTCAGTTTACAGGATAATGTTCCAACTATCTGAGCCACATTAGCCAGGGCTTCCTCTTTCCTTTTGTAATTCCTATCACTTAATGCTTTGCATAGTAATCAATTACCTATTCTTTTATCACTGCATTTTAAAACAATGAATCACTTTTGTGTTCAGAAAGATAAATTGGGGAATCATAAAGAATTTCTTTAAAAAATGATTATAGAATCCTATATTTCATTTATGTTCATGATTTCCTCCCCCAACGTACTACAAATTTAGGTCTAATTGGTGTAATGGGGAACAGTGGTTGTGTTTGTGTGTCAGTATCAGCCAAAAACGAGGAGTTGAAACTGTCCAATTAATGTAAAGTATTTACATTAGTATAGTATAAGCTGAATGTTTTGTCAGTTTTCTAAAAAGAGATTCCTGTAGTAGCTGAGATGTTGAATGAAGGTTTTTGAATTTAGTTAGTATCTGCCTATTAAGATTGTTTGATCACTGACTACCCCTCCCCACCCAAATATGTAGTCCCTGAATTTTCGCAGTGACAGGAAAATTACTAAGTAGATACAATACTTTTAAAAAGTGCTTTTTAAATAGAGACTTAAGTCACACTAGTTTTTGTGCTATAGAAATGTTTAGCTTTCCTAAGAGTTCTGTTGTGGTTGAGACAGAGTGATGTTGGTGTTGGTGAGGAATGGTCATTAATGATGTTTTCAAATTAGATAACCTAGTTTTAGCTCAATACCAAAGGCTTTACCTAGAGTTTGTGCGAGTGACTGTAAAAGAAAAAAAAACCAAACAAAGGAGGTTCAGAACCTTTATATTTTTTATTATGGCATTAAATTCGGAATTAGTATTGAGCTCTGTTGTTATTATTTTGTACTGAAAAAAATATATACCTATTTTGTTTTCATTTCCAAATTGGCATTCATCTTGCTTCTTTTTTCCTTGGATAGAAAGAAATCATCTAAATTTGTTTTGAACCTTCTAGAAGAGAGGAGCTTCAAGTATTGTTACTATAAAACCTAAATGTTTGTAATTAACAAAATACTAAAGTGATTTCATTGTTCAGATCCTTTGGGTGCAATGTTCTTGGTTTTATACCCCTAGTCTTCTCAATTATTATGTAAATGGAAATACTACTGTATACTAGGAATAAGAGAATTCCTTGGAATGATTTGAATAAGTTTTATACAAATTGATTTGGGTTTTAGATGTTACATTGAGAACCTTCTTGCAGCATTTTATTTATTAGTATTTTGATTCTCTGGTTATTCTTATTAACTCATTTTGTCTGTCCAGTGTCTTTATAACTTGGTGAATTGTCTGTTTTTAATCCTGTCTGCATTTTTTTTCTTTAAGTATATTTTATTGATTATGTTTTTACAGTAGTTCCAATTTTTTCCCCCTTTGTTCCCCTCTGTCCACTATCTCCCTTCTCTCCTGCAATCCCACCCCTCTTAGTTCATGTCCTTGGGTCTTGCATATAAGTTCTTTGGCTTCACCCTTTCCTATATTATTCTTAACTTCGCCCTGTCTGTTTTGTACCAACAGATTATGCTTCTTAATCCCTGCACCATTTCCCCATTTATTCGCCTTCCCCCTCCCAACTGATTTTGTTCCTATTCTGGTTTGCTTAGTTGCCTTTTGTTTTTATTTTTTAGATTAAGTTGTTGATAGTTGTGAGTTTGTTGTCATATTAGTGTTCATAATTTTGCTCTTCTTTTTCTTAAGTCCCTTCAACATTTCATGTAATAATGAATTGGTGATGAACTCTTTTAGCTTTACCTTTTCTGCATAGCACATCATCTGCCCTTCCATTCTCAATGATTGCTTTGCTGGATAAAGTAATCTTGGTTGTAGGCCTTTGCTTTTCATCACATTGAATACTTCTTGCCAGTCCCTTCTTGCCTGCAAAGTTTCTATTGAGAAATCAGCTGATAGTGTTATAGGCACCCCTTTGTAGGCACTCTCTGCTTTTCTATTGCTGCTTTTAAGATTCTCACTTCATCTTTAGCCTTTAGCATTTTAATTATGGTATGTCTTGGTGTGGTCCTCTTTGGGTCTAGCTTGTTTGCGACGCTCTGTGAGTACTGGACTTGTATGTCTATTTCCTTCACCAAATTAGGAAAGTTTTCCTTCATTATTTTTTCACATAAGTTTTCAATTACTTGCTCTTCCTCTTCTCCTTCTGGCACCCCTATGATTCAGATGTTGGCACTTTTAAAATCCCAGAGGTTTCCAAGCCTCTCCTAATATTTTCCAATTTTTGTTTTCTTATTCTGTTCTGGTTGACTGTTTTTTCTTCCTTACGTTCCAAATTATTGATTTGAACCCCAGTTTTTTTCACTTCACCATTGGTTTTGTGTGGATTTTTCTTTGTCTCACTGAGCATATCCTTCACTTCTTCTCATACATTTGCTGTACTCAAGCATATCTGTCAAGCATGTGAGCATCTTTATCAGCAGTGTTTGGAATTCTGCATCTTTTAGGCTGGCTATCTCCTCATCTGTTAGGTTGACTATATCCTCATCAGTTAGTTCTCCCACTGGATCCTTGATCTGTTCCCTCTTTTGGGCCATACTTCTCTGTCTCCTTATCTTGACAGGCTCCTGTGTTTGTTCGCCTCTGTGTCTTAGGTATAGCTGTTGCTCCTGTTACGTTGTAAGGGGTGGAGCCTTAGGGATTCGTCAGTACGGGAGATCTGTCTGTGGGGGAGGGGTCTGAGAGGGAACAGTGCCGCTTGCCCAGCAGTCACCCCTTTTCCAGACACTTCTCCCACTTCCCCGTATGGGATTGGCACCTCTCTAGCTGTTGTCCTGGATGTTGTTCCCTGAGTGGATGGATCTGTGGATGTTTTAGGACCATGGGGGCCCTTTAAACAAGCGGACTCTGCTGAGAGACTAGCAGTTTCTGCCTCCACCCCAACCCCCACTAGTTTGCATAGTCAGAAGCAATGAGGCTTTATTTTCCCCGGTGCTGGGACTGTGAGCTGCTTGGTCGTGTGAGGAGGTGGGAGCGCTCCCCAGGTGTGCCTCCTTACTTTTTAAAACGTGTGTCTGCGCTTTCTTCTGACCTGCCACTGCTGCTGCCACCACACCGAGTCCTCTCCTCCCTGCCTCCACTCCTCCTACCTGTCTGGATGAGTATTTCTTCTTTATATCTTTGTTTGTTGGACTCCTATGCAGTTTGATTTTCTGGAACTTCTCATTATTTCTAGTTTTGAGGTAGCTGTATTTCTTCTTAGTTGTGAAGGGAGACGCAGTGTGTCTGTCTACGCCGCCATCTTCACTGGAAGTCCTACATTTTTAATATTTGGACTTAGACAAATTATTTCTGTGACATGGACCTTTGCTTTTAGTACTATTGTAAGGATTATAGAGAGTATGTAACATGCTGGCCTATTTTCAAGTTCTCAATGAATGAGATAGTCTGCTACATCTTTACTTTTACCATGTTCTTACATTGTTTAGATTCAGAATAGAATGTTAAGCTTTCAGTTCCATACTTTGTCTTATCTTTTGAATATAAAGTATAAAAAAGGGTGGGAAAAAGAAATCTGGAATACCTGAATGGTTATTTTAAAGAACAATCTTTGGCTGGTGAGAATTTTACATAGAGAGTTTTTGATTTGTTTTTTAACTGAGAATGTGACCTGGTTAATATAAAGTGCTTAAGTTACTGATATTATCACATAATATTACCAGCATTGTTAAATTTGAGCTCTCACATTTTTGGAGAACAGATGTGATATTGGCATTACTGAATAGACATAATTTATACTACAAATCTTCATTTAACATTTATTCAGCAGGAGAAATACTGACCTGGAGAGAAAAAAAGAACCTGTGTTCTAACTTTGGGGTATGTGTGTTATATAAGACCTGTTTATCAACACAGTCATTTATTATATCCCTGACTAGGAATTTTGATAGAGTATTTATTCATAGAACTGTTGAGACATAAAGTGAGAAATTTCAAAACCCACAGTATAAACTTCTAGATAATTTAGAGTAATGAGAATAAGCTACAGCTATGAATATTATGATATACAAAATACTTATTTTTTAATCAAAATGTCTAAGTATAATAGTTTAAACCAGAGGCTAATTAAAAAAATTATAGCAGTTTATTTCTATTTTTAAGTATATCATGTATTAGGAAATTTATTAATTATGGAAATAACTTTGAAATTAATCGTTTTTATATTTGGTTTACTCATTGATCAAGATTTAAGAAAAAGTGAAAATGGGCAAAACCTAGGAAAAATAAGATCTCTAAAAAAAAAAAAAAAAAATCTGGTTTCTGGCCAAAGTGGAGTTCTAGGTAGACACCCTTCACCTTCTCTTACAACCATAAGGATTAGAATTACCTTGGAACAAAACAAAAAAGCAACCAGAACTTCCAGAAAAAGAACTGTATGGAAGTCCAACAATTGAAGATTTTTTTAGATTTATTTTTTATTGTTTTTCTATTACAGTTGTCCCATTTTTCTCCCTTTGTTCTTCTCTTCTTCACCCACCTCCCCCAACAAACAAAGATTTAAATAAGTAATACTCATCCAGAAGAGTAGGAAGGGTGGACACACAGAGCTGGGGTGGAGAGGACATGGTATGGTGGAGGCAGGGTGGTAGTAGGACAGCATATGTGGCCAGCAAGCTAAATGAGCAGAGACACATTATAAAAGCTGGGAGGGACATCTGGAGAGTGGTCCCAGCCATAGGCCAGATCCTGCAGCTCATGGTTTCAGAACCAGGAAAATAAAGCCTCATAGCTTCTGGTTGTGAAAACCAGTGCAGGTTGAGGTGGTGTAAGAAACTGACTGTCTCTCATGAGAGTCCCTTTAGAGTGCCCCCACGGTCCTAGAATGTATGCAAACCCATCCACTCTGGGAACCATCACCAGGGAAACAGCTAGAGAGGCACCAGTCGCTTACAGGAAGTGTGTGAACTGACTGGAAAAGGAACGAGTGCCGTGCAACCTGCATTGTTTCCTCTTTGACCCCTCCCACACATTCAGTGCCACAAGTGGGTGAAATGGGTTGCCGAGCACTGGTAGATATCTAAGGCTCCACCCCTTACAACTTAACAGGTGTGACAGCTCTGTGTGAGACACAGAGGCAAACATAGAAGGCTGTAAAGTTGAAGAGAGAGAAGTATGTCACAGAAGAGGGAGCAGGTCAAGGCTCCAGTGGGAGAACTAAGGATGGAGGAGAAAGCCAACCTCACAGAGGCAGTGTTCAGAACATTGGTGATAAGGATGCTCAGAGAAATCATTGAGTATAGCAAAGACATAAGGGAAGAAGTGAAGGCTACACCAAGTGAAATGAAGAAAAATCCACATGCAACTAATAGCGAAGGGAAGTAAGTTGGGGTTCAAATCAATGTATTCGAACATTAGGAAGAAATAAGCAGTTAAACCAGCAAGAATGAAGAAACAAGAATTGAACAAAATAAGAGAGGCTTAGGAACCTCTGGGACAACTTTAAACACACCAACATCCAATCATAGGGGTGCCAGAAGGAGAAGAGGAAGAGCAAGTAATTGAAAACTTATGTGAAAAAATAATGAAGGAAAACTTTCCTAATTTGGTGAAGGAAATAGACATACAAGTCCAGTACTCACAGAGCGTCGCAAATAAGCTAGACCCAAAGAGGACCACACCAAGACATACCATAATTAAAATGCTAAAGGCTAAAGATGAAGTGAGATTCTTAAAAGCAGCAAGAGAAAAGAAGAGAGCTACCTACAAAGGAGTTTCCATAAGACTTTTCAGCTGATTTCTCAAAATAAACTTTGCAGGCAAGAAAGGGGCTGGCAAGAAGTATTCAAAATGATGAAAAGCAAGGACCTCCAAACTAGATTACTCTATTTGGGAAAGCTTTCATTTAGAATGGAAGGGCAGATAAAGTGCTTCCCAGAAAAGGTAAAGCTAAAGGAGTTCACAATCACCAAGTCCTTATTAGATGAAATGTTAAAGGGACATATATAAGAAAAAGAATATCAAAACTATGGACAGTAAAATGGCAACAAAATTCCAGCTGTCAACAGATGAATCTAAAAAAGAAAAACTAAGCAAACAACTAGAACAGCAGCAGAAGCATGGATATGGAGATCATATGGAGGGTTATGAGCTTGGAGGGGGAAGGGGAGAAATGGGGAAATGGTACAGGGATCAAGAGGCATAACTGGTAGGTACAAAATTTACAGGGTGATAATAATAATGGAAATGGAAGAGCCAAAGAACTTACATGCATGACCCATGGACATGTACTAAGGGGTGGGGATATCTGGTGGTCAGGAAGGTACTGGATAGAAGGGGGCAAAGGGGAAAATAAATCAGGACAACTGTAATAGCATCATTAATAAAATATACTTAAAAAAATAAAACTGTCTCTAGATTATTGATTCACCATCATAAAGTATAACTTTTTATGTATAGATTATAGTTAGTTTTATTTTCATGTTAAATTGTAGACTAGTTATAGGTGTTTGTTTTCTTAGCTGTAGGTCAAATTAGTTGTCTTAAAATATAACTTTAAAATTAAACGTTTGTTTTCAAACATGAACTTTAAGTTCTTGTTATTAAAATTACATCATTATATTGAAGCTCTTTAAATTTGGCTTGCTTCAAAATTTTTCTGGCCTTGTACAACTTTTTTAAATTGATTTTTTATGAGCTGAACCTGGGAAATCTCTTTATTAATCAGAGATTTTGGTGTAATATGATTGTTGGAGAGTTCTACCAGTATATCATTATGACTCTCAAAAAAATTTTTTTAAATAATAAAATATATCGTACCAATTTGGTTTACCAGTGTTAACATTTTTTGGTTATCATATTTTTGTAATGGTGATCTTTAATTTTTGGTAAGTATAGAAAGGGATTTTGACAAGTAGAAAATGGCTACATTTTTTTCACATTTATTGATTTTACTGTATATTTCTGATTTATATTATAATTTTATGTTTTCTTTATCTGACATTGTATTATCACATTTGACAATAATCATTAATAAAATTTTAGAAACCTTTAACATCCATTTCTGATTTTTTAAGGCTTGCAATTCGAATCTCTGATACCTTCCATTTTTTTTATTAAGGCTGCACGGTGTGACTGTTGTAAATCTCAAGGAACTCTTAAAGAGCGCGTTCAGTGGCGTGGGGAAATGAAGCATTTCTGTGACCAGCATTGCTTATTGCGCTTCTACTGTCAGCAGAATGAGCCCAACATGACGACTCAGAAAGGACCTGAAAACTTGAATTACGGTATGTCGTTACTTAGGGACCAATTTGAAAAACTGGTACAGTAGTCTTTAGTTTCTTAGATATGAATTCAAAGTATGATAATGAATAGTTGGCTTTGGAGATAGCTTAACAGCAACTTCCATAGTTCCTCTGGGTAAAAGTGCCTTGTATGATGTTTCTATAGATGTATTGCTTTATGTTTTATTCTCGTAAAAATTTAATGTTAGTTGAAGGAATAGAGTATTAGGAATTGGAGAGAAGTTAACTAGAATTATAACAAAAATCCTAAAATATTCAACTACCTATTATGTGTCACCTATAATTTTAAATGAAAAACATTTTTAGCAAATCGTATGTGCCTGGGGGTAATTAAGAGGTGCAACAAAAGCCCTGTAGGAACTGTAATTCCCTTAAGAGTTAACTCTAGAAGGTATTATTTCCCCAAAAATTCTAGTTTTTTTTTGAGGGAACAAAATGTGAAAAGAGTTAACTCCACTTATTTAGCTCTGTGTTTCAGGTCTAAAATTTGATATTCTTTACTTAAAATGGGTTGAAATATTTTCTTTAGTAATTATTTTTAAACATTAAAATTTAATGACAAATACAGATCTAGGAAATTCTCAAGAAAGTGATATTTGTCTCATTTTAAATTTACTTATGTTTTTAATTTTTAGATCAGGGTTACCAGACATCCCGAACCAAAATGACGGTAGGTATTGCTTAAGTTAAGTTTTAAACTTTTATTTCTATAACGTGCGGATATAAAAAAATAATTAGTTCAATTTAGTCTGATTGTAAGTAAAAATTTTTTTACTTTCCTCTGTTGAGACAGTTTATAAGTATTCACCTGAATTACCTGACAGTAAAACAGGTACTTTCATACATGCTAAGAAGTATAAATGTGAATAATTATGGCTTCTCCCTACCCTGTGTATTTGAGTTCAAGCACCATAATAGTTGCATCTTTAAGACAGTAGCAAAAGATGTTTGCAGTGATTACCTATGTGTCTGTTCCTGGCAGCTGCGAGAAAGCTTCTAAACAGTTGGGTGGAAGGTAGCCTGGGATGAAAAGGAGGAGGAATGATAATGTGCAAAGGGCATAAGTATTTGTCAAAACTGTTCATTTATGGCCAAGCTTAAAGGGATCTGTGGTGGAATACTGGGACAAGAAGGTGAAAGGATGGGGTGGGCCAGATTATTAATGGCTTTGTTCATTTATTTCTGAAATAAGAGTCTTAAGATTCATGTTGAGGCTAGGACTTGTGAGGTTTTAAATTTGAGAAATACTCCCAAAATGGGTCCTTCAGGATTTTTTCCCCTAATACGTTTTCTTTTATGTTAGCATTCTAAGATCTCTGTAGGTTGACAGTGGCCCTTTCTATGCCATGAATTGAGAAGCAGCAACTTTGCTGTACTGAGGAGCAAAGAGTCGGCCCTCTTGAGTGCTGAGTCTAGCAATAATCACTGGAGTTGAAATACTAGAATTGCAGGCATCTTTAGCCAAGGGAAGCTCTACACGAGTCAGTTGTTGGTATCACAATAAGTGTCTGAGCTAGTTCTTTTCCTGGTAAGAAGACTAAATCTAGGTATACATTCGAGTCATCTGGGGAGTTTTCAAAACCTTCTAATGTTTGGGCCCCAACTGAGAGATTCTGTAGTTTTGAAAAATTGTTCAAGTGATTTTAATATGTAACCACATTTACTGATACTGATATAAAAACATGGATGTCTTTAAAGTATTCTGTTCATTGATGTTAATAGTTGACAGAATTCTAGAAAATAAGAGTGCTTTTTCCTTTGAGAATGTATTTTTGTCAGATAATTCAGAAATACATAAAAGCATTCAACTGAATCATCGTATTTTATTTATTTTTAAATGTTTTATTTATTTTTAGAGACAGGAATAGAGGAGAAAGAGAGGGAGAGAAACACTAATGTGTGAGACAAACATGGATTGGTTCCCTCTCCCACATCCCCAATTGGGGACCTGGTCTGCTACCCAGGCATGTGCCCTGACTGGGAATCTACCGACAACCTTTCAGTTCACAGGCCAGCCCTCAATCCACTGAGCCATACCAGCCAGGGCATGAATCATCTGATTTTAATAACAGGCACTTTGTTTTATGCCGAGAAACATAAAGATGATCACTCCCTTTTCTGTTATTTTCATACAGCCCTCAGGCAACTTCCCAACCTTGTTTCACATATGTGAGCTTTTGACTAAGGCTTCAGGAAACCTCTTCTACCAGCACGTGAACCCCGTTATGTGACAGACAGAGGATCATTTTTTTAAAGAGAATATGGAATTTATTAGGTATCAAATACAAAAATAGACCCATCAAAATAGGGATGTAGAGAGCTCCCTTTGTTTCTCTAAGCATTCCAGTTCCACCCCCATAAAAACATTTTGCCCCCACACTATGGCTAGCAAAGAGTAAAAAGAGGCAAGTCCTCAAATGAAAGATGCTCGGTGTAAGGAGCGTGATGATCCTAATTCTGGAAAAGTCCACTGTTTGCTCTGTCACAGCAGGAGGTCAAAAATGTGATTTGCTGCAGCTGCTTGAGGTACTCCAGTTCTTCCCTCAGTGCATCCCGCAGTTGCTTCTCTACCCAGTACTGCTTCTGCTCTGCCAGTGCCTGAGAGAACCAATGCATAGTGACTTTTAGGTGGAGGGGCTAATCCGAGAAGGTGAGGCAGAACCAACCAGGCTCCTTATACATGTAGGACTTGCCAGGGGTCAATATCAGCTTGTCGTCCAGGAAGCGGCGATAAAGGAGCGGCTCTTCCTCAAATGTGCATGGTTTCAGGTACTCTTTTAAGTTGATCCAGACATAGAGGCCAGAGCCATGATTGAGAAAAGGGACCTCCAATGCCTTTAGCTCATTAGTGATGTACCTGTGAGCTACCTGCAGGTGGGAGATATTAGTGGTCAGGTACACTTTGTCAGTCCATTCTTTGTCCTGGAGCAGCCAACACAGCTTGTGCTGGGTGATGCCAGAGATGCTGTGGAGGAAGCCAAAAGCGCTCTTGGCAGAGGCCACCTTTTCCACCTTGCCCATCTTTTCCTCCTTAAAAGCTTTTGGAATCTTTCACTTCTCCACCTATAAACTTCAAAAGATGAGAGCTTAGTTATATAGTTTTAGGCAGGCCACTTCACTGTTCTTTGTATGAATTTTATTATTTGTAAAATGGGGATGAAAATATTATCTGCCTTGGGGGTTATCACATAATAAGTAGTGGACACCTCACAAAGGCAGGGATCTTAGTAGTTAAGAACAAGGGCTTTTCTTCTAATCGTTTTCATAAGAGCATTAATTCTGTTCATGGGGGCTTTGCTTTTATTGACCAAATCACCATCTAAAGGCCACGTTTTCAAATATCATTACCTTGGGGATTAGATTTTAACTTGAATTTTAGGGGAACACAGACATTGTCTATAGCACATTGTACCTAGCATATAGCAAATACGCAACAGATGGTAGATTTTATTATTAAATTTTCCTGTTTTTGATTTAATCTTTATTATATATTTTTTCCATTACCACTTACTCTCCTTAGACTCCCCTCCCCCATATTATTAAATTTTCATAATGGTTCCTCAGTATTTATTATAAATGGATATATATCTGCTTATTGACTAGCAGAAGAGTAAGCAGCATTACCAAGTGTAGGCTTTCACCAGGTGGCATAGTTTTGTCATCATGATGTAACAGTTGCAGAATGATAGCAGTAATCTAGGACATCTTTGATTTTATATCCCTCGTTCTTAAGTGGGGATTCTTGAGTATTTGCAGTTCATAACAAGGTTCCCCAGTGCTTGGGATGTAGTAGGTGTTCAATAGCTGTTTTCTATGTTATTCTTCTCTGTTTACAATTGAGGAAGTTGAGGAATAAGAGACTGAGTTACTTGCCTGATGCTACACAGCAGTAGTGTTATTTAACCAAGTTCTCTAGTTCCTTGTTCACAATTTTTTGTCTTATAGCTGATTAATTATGTGGTTTGAAGTCCTGCTGAATTTAGAATAAGCTCATACTGGTAGCAGTCCCTTTGGCCATACGCATAATTTGTAACTTGTGAGATATCCATCATGAACAGTTTTTGACTTATACCCTTCCAGATTCTTAAATATGCACAAGTAAACATTTTAAACATAAAGTGCTTTATTTAAGTGCAGTTGATTCTCATAGTTCCTATTTGTGAATTTGCCTACTCTCTAAAATTTATTTGTAACCCTACATCAGTACCCGTGGCACTTTTGAGGTCAATTGCAAACATGTACAGAGCAATGAAAAATATGAATTATGTGAGGCACACCCCCAGCCAGGTCGAACAAAGCAAGGCTTTAGCTTTTTGTCTCATTCATGCCACAGTACACAAGTGTCTCCTTTTCACAGTCTGATTAGTGCACATTTTTCATATTTTTATGCATTTTTTTGGTGATTTTGCTGTTTCATAGGTCCTCTAAGCCTAGTGCTAAAGTGCTGTATATTGGTCCTATGTACCCAAAGGTACATGTGCCTTATGGAGGAGATAATGTGTTGTTGGTTGACCTCCATTCAGTTGGCTGTGAGTTCAGTGTTCATGCATCAGTAATATGGTACTGCCAGAGAAGGGAACAAGACATTCACCAGTCTGTGAAGGATGCATCTCCAAGTGCTAAAGTCAAGTCTATATGTGTGATGAAGCTGTGGAAGAGGTGGAGTATTGATCTGTGGGTTCATGAGTTTACACCTGATTTCAAAAGCATAGTGAATAGCACTATTGTGAGACTTGAGCTTACATATTACCCAGGGCTGGAAGAAGTTTAACTTTGTCCTGCCTAGTACTGTCTGACTTACACGTTTTAAGGCGACATGGTATGAAAACTGTTAAACTGTCAGGCGAGTTTGTTTCTGCAGATAAGGGTGCGGTGGGAGAAGACCTGCTATGTGTTAGGCAGGAAAAGGGTTATGTGAAGAGTTTCACCATTGATAAGACTTGGTTGTTTTTACAAGGTCTTTGGCAGATGAACCTATATAATAGAAGTGGTCTCCAAAGCCCCTGACTTTAAATCATTCTGAGACTGCACAACTGTGCTGTTGTGTCCCAATGCCAAAGGTAATTTTAAGCACAAATCCTTCATGGTGTATAAAGCCCACACACAATGCATGAGCACTTATAGTGGAAGAGCTGAATTGTCTGCAGCTCACTGGAGGTGGGACAAAAAAGCATGAAATATTGTCTGGGTGTCTGGGATTGGTTCTAACAACTGCTTTATCCTAGAAGTTGAATGCTACATCCAAAATAAAAACCTTGCTTTCAAGGTTTTATTATTTTATCTGTTGCCATAAAGAACTCAAAAAAGTCCATCTCACTGTAATTCTTTTTGTGCCTCCAAACACTATGTCCTATCCAACCCCTTGATCAGGGCATGTTATCCAACCCCTTGATCAGGGCATGTTGAAAGCCTTTGAGGCCCACTCCATAAGAGCTTGCAAGGTTCTGAACACCAACAAGGAAAACGCCATGATGGTCTTCTGGAACTCAGTCATTGTATGTGACGTTACTGATCATGTTGACACAGCCCAGGACAGCATCAGCAGACTTAATGAATGACTGCTAGGAAATGTTTGACCAGACTCTGTGTAAGAAAATTCAGAGTATTTGAAGGTATTACAGAAAATAAAAGGAATAGTGTTAAAAACATACCTATCATACATGAATAAGTGGAGAAGGTTTTGGGGACATGAAAGAAGACATGACGGAAGGTTTGGCAGAGAAGGCAGTAGAGCCTACTAATGAAGACCTGGACAAGATGGGAAAACAAGGCATCAAACTCAGTGATGAAAGTCAGTTTAAGACGCCCAGGAATTGTTTCTCTAACAGCTGCCAAAATATTGGAATGGAATTCTGCCTTGGGAAAGGTTGTCAATGACATGGAAGCATGTGGCCCTGTGCCTGAGCCAAGCCTTTAGTTGAAGCACCATTGTGTTTGCACCTTACATCAAGATGCTTAAAAGCTTGATGTGAGTTGAAAAGCTGAGCAGACCAGGCTTATTTAAATTTTGAAGTCATTTTGGGAGGAAAAATTGCTGACACTCGGTAAGTTGCAAGAGCCCAACTTTTGAGGTAGGACTGTAAGATGTCACCATGCCACCCTCATTGATGCCTTCCTTGTCTGCAGAATAAGCTCCATTACTTCTTCCTTGGTGTCCATGAGGTATGCCAAGGTCAAGAGGTCTCACCCCATAGTGCACTGTCTGGCGTACATCAGGCAGCTCTGCCAACAGTTAAGGCACTGATGTTGTTATAAAAGTTTAAATGCTGAGTCTGTTTTCAGGACCTGATTTGCATCACTGACAGTGTACGTATGTGTTCAGAGTACTGAGTACGAGTACTGTGCAGTGTGTGTGTACTGTGTGGATACAGGTATGAGTGGAGCACACTACACAGCAATACTGCAATGACAGTGTTATAAAGAAATGCTGCATATCATTATTTGTAAGAAATATATATTAAAGTTTTTGAACAGAAATGTGGTTATGTATTGATCCAGTAATGAAAATGTGACCAGAAGCTGGCAGGAACCCATCCCTGTATTTCCTTTAATATTTTTATCGACTTTAGAGGGAAGGTGGGAGGGAAGGGAGAGGTGGGGCAGAGAGAGACACCAATGTGAAAGATAAACATCAATTGTTTGCTTCCTACATGCACCCCAACTGGGGCTCAAACCTGCAGCCTAGTATGAGCTCTGACTGGGAATTGAACCTGCGACCTTTTGGTACACTATGTGACGCTCCAGCCAACTGAGCCACACCAGTCAGGGCTGTGTTTTCTTTTACAGCAATGGTTCAGTGCTCATGGTGACTGTAGAACAGAACTAGCCAAGTAATGGGAACTGAGTGTGTTAGTATTCTGTATGCTTTCCCTATGTCAGTAGGTGGTAAGGAGAGCACCTTATCTTTAGTCTCTTTTGCACAGAGCTTTGGCTTGTTAGATTTTGTGTTAGTGTGTTTTTTCCCAATTGCAAATAATGCTTCTGTGAACTTAGTGAAAACATTTGAGAAACTGTATCTGTAAGTTTCTAAAATTACAATTGCTGGGACATGGGAAATTCACAAACTTAAAGTTTGGTAATTTTTTTCATCATTTTTCTTATTTTTTCAAAGTCAGTACCATATATAAGCTGTTTATCCAGACTATCGCTTAGCCATACTAACTACAAGAACTATTTTTACCTTCAAATAAATGTAAAAGAGTCAAATTATTTTAAAAGTTCAGGTTCATAACCTTGCTTTTGTACTTAAAAGTGAGAATTGTATATTAAAAAGATACGCTGATGATATCCTTTGAAGGTGACACAGATCTGTAGAAGGACCAGTTACTATTGCTTTGCTAGTATCAGGACAGATTTGTTCTATCCTATATGATTCTATTAGATTAAGACTGTGGTAAACATAATATTTTTTTAAATGTATATTTTATTAAGATATTACAATTGTCCCAATTTTCTCCCCTTTGTTACCGTTCTTCCACTACCCCAATTCCCTCCAGTAATCCCCGCCTCCTTAGTTCATGTCCATGGGTCATGCATATAAGTTCTTTAGTTTCTCCATTTCTTACACTATTCTCAACACGTTGACCGGTCACGAAAAACACGTGTTTTCAAGCCCAAACATTGTTGACTAATAATGAGTTAATTCATGTTTGCACTTGCATTAGTTTATACAATCCTTAAAACTGAGAGCAATATAGAATTTTGTAAAAGTTTTCTTAATCATGTTCCATTGTCTTTATTATAAAAAATTATTTTTCTAGATATTGTGGGTTTTATCACAGTTTTAGTATTGCAGAATTTTCAAATATGGTGCATTGTGATGGGGAATAATTTTTCACTTAATTATATGCAGAGACTGTTTCTGATTGTCTGAGGACTTTGAAGTGTATAGCAGTGATGTGGATGATGAAAGTCTGTTGGGATATGGTTATGAATCTGATATTAGACCACCAAAATGACAAAAAAGAAATGTTATAGAATCTGATAGTGAAAGTGATTTTGAAGAAGAGTGGACAGAAAATGACATTACACCAACTTTGGAGATTATACAAATATTTCTGGTGTAACTGTTGAACTTAGTGATTCTCGGAGTATCAGTGAAGGATTTACTTTTTGATAATTTTTTGATTTAATTGCTTCTGAAACCAATTTGTACCACTGCCAAATGGAAAAGCTATAAAACATCTGCTAAAACTCCACCATGGACAGAAGTTAACATTAGTAACATGAAGAAGTTTCTCAGTTTACTGATATTGATAGGATAAACAAAAAAAAAAATCACATTGGAGAAATTACTGGTTTACGGACCAGTAATCATACCAAAAAAAGTTATTAAAAGTTATATAGAAGATATGTACAAAGGTTCATTTCAACACATTATGTATAAATAAAGTATATTGAAGTTTATTTCGATTGTTTCATTTTCATATTCAATTATGATAAAATAGCTGGTGATATTGTTGCAGAGCAGGGTCCCCAAAATTCCCCAGAGCCCATGGTTTGGGGAATGGGGGATGGAACTCAGTGGAGCACAGTCATTTTTCCTGAGAGGCTTTTGCATATCTAAGGCAGGTAGCTATTGTCTTAGTCTTATGCAAGTGGCTTTGGTCCTTCCCAGGCCCCAAGGAGATGGGAGGGGCTTTCACCATAGAATGGTAAGGAAAGAGCATATGGGGCCTGCACAAAGTTCTGTGAATAGCCAAAACTGGTTACCCTGCCCACTGCATCACAGGCCACAGTCAGGGATTTAAAAATAAGGTAGCAGCCATTTGTAGGGGTAGAACCATGGGTTTTTGAAAGGGAAAGGAGCAGCTATGCAGTTCATAGGAATGGTCTGGCCATGAGACCCGGGCTAGAAAGAAAGTTGGCCTGCTGCTGCCTTAATCATACTGACTTCAGTGGACTCCAAAGCCTGGACTTTTGAATTTTTGAAAGTCGGGACATGCAGAAAGCACTCTCTTGGGACTTGTGCCTTTACTGGACTTCACAATGATCCAGTGCAATATGGCACATGCTTTCCTGGACTATTATAAGAAGGCTGATGACATCATACCCCAGATCCTGAAGGAGAGAGCTGACAGATAAGAAATGGGGAATTTCTGGGCATGTTTTTGGCATGTAGCCTTTTGGGGACCAGGGGAAGTGCTGGGTTCCATGGGAGAAAAGGACCCTGAGCAGGAGTGCTCACTGCCCCACATCCTGTTTTCCTCAACACTTAATTGTTGGGTTTTACACCAAGGCACTATGTGAAAGAACCCTCTTTTGCTCTGTAACAGTTTGGGATAGCTTTTATATAAAATCGTCAGGATATGGCGTAGCTTTTGTATAAAATTCACAGTCAACAGTGTATTAACATCCTACTGTCAATTTTGTACCTACCAATTTATGTTTAATTCCTGCATCTTGTCCTTGATTCTCCCCCCTTTCCCCTCCCAGCTGATAAACCTCCATATGAATGCCATATCTATGATTCTGTTCCTGTTGTGCTTGTTAAGTGTAGTTTGTTGTTTAAGATTTTAGTTGTTAGTTGTGAATGTGTTGCCATTTTAATGATCATAGTTTTGATCTTTCTCTTAAGTCCCTTCAACATTTCATATATTAATGGCTTGGTGATGATGAACTCCTTTAGCTTTACCTTCTTGTCTGGAAAGCATTTAATCTGCCTTTCAATTCTAAATGATAGCTTTATGGATAGAGTAATCTTGATTGTAGGTCCTTGTTTTTCATCACTTTGAATACTTCTTGCCAGTCCCTGCAAAGTTTCTCTTGAAAAATCAGCTGATAGTCTTAAGGGAACTCCTTTGTAGGTAACTCTGCTTTTTTCCTGCTGTATTAAGATTCTTTCTTTATCTTTAACCTTGGCATTTTAATTGGGTCCTTCTTGTTTGGAACTCGCTGTGTTTCTTGGACTTGTATGTCTATTTCCTTCACCAAATTAGGGAAGTTTTCTTTCATTATTTTTTCACATAAGTTTTCAATTTGTTGTTCTTCCTCTTCTCCTTCTGGCATCCCTGTAATTCAGATGTTGGTATCCTTGGAGATGTTCCAGAGACTTCTTAGACTATTCTTCTTTTTTTCTTGAATTCCTTTTTTTCCCTTACTGTTCTGAGTGAATGCTTTTTTACTTCCTTATGTTCCAAATCATTCATTGATTCTCAGCTTGGTGTCCCCTCCACTATTGGTTTTCTATATATTTTTTTGTTATTTCACTTAATGTAATCTTCATTTCTACCTTGGTCTTTTTTTATGCTTTTGCCATACTCAATGAGTTCTTTGAACATCCTGATGATCAGTGTCTTGAACTGTGCATCAGATAGGTTGGTTATCTCCATTTGGTTTAATTCTTTTTCTGGAATATCTCCTCATTTGGAAGCCGCCCTGTATTTTTGTGTATTAGGTAGTGCTGACTTGACTCCTTGTCTTAGTAGTGTGGCCTATTGTAGAAGACGTACTTGTCTGAATGAATTTGGCTTCTTTAAATCCTTGGTTGTCGAACTTCCATACACCTCAATTTTCCGAGGGTTCTGGGTGATACTTGTTTCGTAGTCTAGTTGTAATTCTTTCTATAGTTGTGCGAGGAGGCAAAGTGTGTTTACCAATGCCTCCATCTTTTAAAAAAAAAAATTTTTTTAGGTGTCAAGTTTTATTTTATTTTTTAAAGTATATTTTATTGATTATGCTGTTACAATTGTTCCATTTTTTTTTTCCCCTTTGCTACCCTCCATCCAGTACTCATCTTCCCCCAGAAATCCCAACCCCTTAGTTCATGTCCATGGGTCATGCATGTAAGTTCTTCATTCACCCTTTCCTATATTATTCTTTTTTAAAAATTAATTAATTATTTAAGGTATATTTTATTGATTATGTTCTTAAAATAGTTCCAATTTTTTTCCTCTTTACTCCCCTCTGCCCAGTACCCTCCTTCCCTCCAGCAATCTCACCCCCTTAGTTCATGTCAATGGGTCATGCATATACATTCTTTGGCCTCACCCTTTCCTGTATTCTTAACTTTCCCCTGTCTATTTTGTACCTACCAATTAGGCTTCTTAATCGCTGCACCATATCCCCATTTCTCCTCCTCCTCCCTCCCAGCTGATAACCCTCCAAATGATCCCCATACCTATGATTCTGTTCCTATTCTGGTTTGCTTAGTTGGATTTGGTTTTTTTTTTTTTTTTTTTTTTTTAGATTCATTTGTTGATAGTTGTGAGTTTGTTATAATTTTAGTCTTCATAGTTTTGGTCTTCTTTTTCTTCAGTAAGTCCCTTTGACATTTCATATAACGATGGCTTGGTGATGATGAACTCCTTTAGCTTTACCTTGTCTGGGAAGCACTTCATCTACCCTTCCATTCCAAATAATAGCCTTGCTGGATAGAATAATCCTGGTTGCAGGTTGCCTTTCATCACACTGAATACTACTTGCCAGTCCCTTCCTGCCTGCAAAGTGTCCTCTGAGAAATCAGCTGATAGTGTTATAGGCACACCACCACCACCACCACCACCCCCCGCCCCCTGCGTAGGAAACTCTCTGCCTCTCCTGCTGCCCCCAGGACTCTCTCTTTATCTTTCACCTTTGGCATCTCAATCATGATGTGTCCTGGTGTGGTTCCCTCTGGGTCCAGCTTGCCTGGGACCCTTCGTGCTTCCGGGACCTGTATATCCATCTCCTTTGGAAAATTTGGGAAGTTGTCCTCATTTTTTCCAATTCTTGCTTCCTTATTGTGCACTGGTTGACTTTTTTTCTTCCTTATGTTCAAAATCATTGATTTGAACCCCAGTTTCCTCCCCTTCACCATTGGTTTTGTTGTGGATTTTCCTTCGTTTAACTTAGCATAGCCTTCACTTCTTCTCTTATGTGTTTGCAGTACTCAAGCATATCTGTCAAGCCTGTGAGCATCTCTTTCACCAGTGTTTTGAACTCTGCATCTGTTAGGTTGCCTGCCTCCTCATCTGTGAGGTTGGCTATCTCCCCGTCGCTTAGTTTTCCCACTGGAACCTTGATCCATTCCCCCTTTTGGACCATACTTCTCTTGTCTCCTCATTCTGTCAGGCTCCTGTGTTTGTTTGCCTCTGTGTCCCAGGTAGAGCTGTTGTTCCTGTTATGTTGTAAGGGACGGAGCCTTAGAGATTCGTCAGTACAGGTCTACCTGTTTCACCACGTTGTGGCACAGTATGTGGGGGAGGTTTCCAAGAGGGAATAACGCCGCCTGCCTAGCACTTGCCCCTTTTCCAGGCAGTTCTCCCACTTCCACATCAGACTGGCGCCCCTTTAGCTGTTAGCCTGTCTGTCATTCCCAGAGTGGGTGGGTTTGTGGACGTTCTAGAACTGTGGGGGCCCTTTAAACAAGCGGACTCTGCTGAGAGCCTGACAGTTTCTGCCTCCACACCCACTGGTCTCCACAGTCAGAAGCAATGAGGCTTGATTTTTCCCTTGTGCTGGGACCCTGAGCTGTGAGGTTTGATGAGGAGCTGGGAATGCTCCGCAGGTGTCCCTCCTGACTTTTTTAAACGTGTGACTGCACTTTCTGCTGGCTCGCCGCCGCCGCCGCCGCCGCTGCTGCCACCACACTATGTGATCTCTCTGCCCCTTGTACCTGTCTGGATGAGTATTTCTTCTTTATATCTTTGTTTGCTGGACTTCCATCGTTTGATTTTCTGGAACTTCTGGTTGTTTCAAGTTTTGAGGTAGTTGTATTCCTTCTTAGTAGGGGAGGGAGACCCAGCGTGTCTGTCTACGCCTCTTCTTGGCCAGAAGTCCATCAATTAATTTTTTATAACAATAAAAAAGAACAATTACCCCTCTCAGACTTAAGACCCTTTATAATCTTATAAAGGACAATGGGTGAAGGTCTTGTGCTCCTCTAGCTGCTTTAAGCTTGACATGGTTGTTGTTCTACCTACCCTTGGGTCCAGAAATCCCTAATAAGAGTGCAGGTGTGGAGGAGAGGGTGGCCTTCCCACATGGGTAAGGATCTTCCAGATTCCAGGTCAGTTGACTGTTCTGGGGGCAACAGATTTGGCAACAGGGTTAAAAAGGCATCATTCAGTCCATAACCACTAGATGACAAAAGGTAGGGATTAATTTTTTAATGTCCCACATTAGGGAAGAAGGCTTCTTTTTGGAGGAAGATGTGCAAGGCACGTCACACCTGTCCAAAACCCTTTTGCCCACTATACTTAATTTGGGCTGAGGGGAGTATTTTAGGTTTCCCCTCTCTCAGACCTCTGGGCCCTTTCTGTCCAACCCATTAGGATAGAAAAGAGAAACCAGTTTTAAAGTGAAGCCCACAGACCACCCCATATTTCACCAACCCAGCCACTTAGTTCAGCCAAACCGTTTAGTCTCCGGAGGCAGCGATGCAGACAGGATTAAGTGAGGCCTATGCATACATTCAAGCACTCAGGTAATGAGGTCATAGGCTTATGCCTTATGAAAACAGAACACGCATGTTAATTTGCACAACACACAAACCAGTTTCTAAATCTGCAAGACTGTCTTATTGGAAAGACATCCAGTTGCAAGGCATTTGAAATTCTTCTTGCCTGTAAATTAAGCATCTTTGACGATGTCATAGACTTAGTTTAATTTTCAAATGAAAAGAAACTAAATGAAAATAAACTTTAAAGACAGCTGCACTAGTTTATAGTCTACCACTGAGCATTGTGATTTTTCTCCTCAAGATTACCCTCCTTGTCATTAAAGGGACTGCGTTAAATTGAGCTTTAATTCATTCTGTTCATTTGCATAAACACAACAAGAGCAGCAAATGATCACTTATGATCTTTAGTTCTGCTTTGCTGCAACTTACCCAAGGATCATTTAGGGTGACCTTCAGTCTGCCCTTCAGGGCACAGAAGCTGGGCCACATACCTGGCATTCAGCCTTGCCTGTACACACCTGTCTTTTCCAAGTCCTTCAGGTTTTCCATTGTGCCTTAATGTCCATTCTAGCCATCTTTCAGGAAAACAACCTTCATTCCTTCCCTGGAAAGATTGCTGTGGACCGCACAACCAACCATGGTACCAGGCCTTTTATTTCATGGGCTTTTATTACCTTCGAAAGTCATTCCCAGTTCTTCAGGGCTTTTTGGTAACAACCGGAGTCCAAGCATGTGCCCCTTTAGGCATGACATTCCAGTCAAATCATGGTCAACAAAACCTCTTTTAAAACAACTGGTCTGATTAGTTTAATGCAAGGAATGTTATGTCATTACTTCTTTAGAATCCCAAATTCTGGAGGAATCAGGTAGGGAGACAAATATACAGTGTGAAGGAAAATCCTTGTCCTCATATTCACTAAAATTGCATTTCTATTCTAAATATTTTCTTTTGTTCACTTTACTACATGTGAGAATTTTTTATTTTTATGGGGTTGATGTGCTTGACTCATTTATTAATTTATTTTGCTTTCATTTTTTTTCCCCCACTAAAAATTTTTGTTTTTCTATTACAGTTGTCCCACTTTTTCCCCTATTGCTTTCCCCCACTCTGCCCACCCCTTCTCCCACAGTCAGTCCCCACCTAGTTGTCCATGTCTGTGGGTCATTATTTATACATGTTCTTTCACTAGACCCTTCCACTTCTTACCCCCTTCTCTCCCTCCCCCCTCTGCCCTTGTCACTGTTAGTCTTCTCCTTGTTTACAGACCTCTGGTTCAATTTTGCTCGTTTGTGTTGTTCAGTAGTCTCCTGTATTAGGTGATATCATATGGCATTTTTCTTTCATTGCCTTGCTTATTTCACTGAGCATAATTCCCTCCAGTTCCATCCATGTTGTTGCAAAAATGGTAGAAGTTCCTTTTTTCTTTCTGCTATGTAGTACTCCGTTGTGTAAATGTACCACAATTTTTTGATCCACTCATCTACAGATGGACACTTAGGCTATTTCCAGCACTTGGCTATTGTAAATAGTGCTGCTATGAACATAGGGCTGCATAGGTTCTTTTTAATTGGTATTTCAGGATTCTTCGGATATAATTCTAACAATGGAATTGCTGGTTCAAAAGGCAGTTCCATTTTTAATTTTTTGAGGAAATTCCGTAGTGTTTTCCATAGTTGCTGCACTTGTCTTCATTCCCACCAACAGTGCACTAGGGTTCCCTTTTCTCCACATCCTCGCCAGCACTTGTTTGTTCATTTGTTGATGCTGGCCATTCTGACTTGTGTGAGGTGGGGTATCATTGTGGTTTTAATTTGCATCTCTCTGATTAATGCCTCCATCTTGACCAGAAGTCCTAAAGGTAATATTAATAACATAATTTAGTTACATAGTGATTCCTCCACAGCTTTAGAAATTAGATATTCATTTCCACCATGAAATAATAAAAATCAAAGGTAAAAACAAAGTGTTTCTCTTTGCCTCTCTTTAGGGAACAGCACCACCTCCTTCTCCAACACCTAACAAAGAGATGAAGAACAAAGCAGTTCTTTGCAAACCTTTAACAATGACAAAAGCTACTTACTGTAAACCTCACATGCAGACCAAATCTTGTCAGACAGGTAAGTTTGGAGAATTTGACTTACATACTTCCCTGTATTTACACATCACTTAATGCAGTTCATGGTTTTCTCAAATAATAGTTTACAGATTTGTTAGTCACCTTGTCATTTTCTGTTAATTTTGCCTAACTAATTTTAGACATTATTTTGAGCATATAGCATATTTAAAATCATTAATGAAAATCAATTTCTTTTTTAAGGCCTCGGGTACAATTAATGTCATTGGTGAAATAATGCTGTAGCAAAAATTTTGTTGGGACTCAGACCCACTAAAGTTATAGTGGTCCCTCTGAACGGCATCTCTGAGTGTGGTCCGTAGAAATAGCAATGCTGTTTCCCTCAGAATGAGATGAAATAATTCAAATACGTATTTTCACAAAATCTAAACTTTAGCTGTATTCTAACTGTTAGATTAAATAAATCTATTTGTGGGGAGGTGAGAGGGAATCTGTAGGGTGTCAGGAACTATATGTTTTTAAAGAATGTTTTCTATTAAAGTGCTTAAATTCTATTCTCTTTATAAGTTAGAACAGCTACTTCATTCAGTTCTGTTGTTTTTAAGTTACCTAATTTTGTGGAAAGTTGAAATTTCTTTTAAACGGGTACTGAGGCATTTAAATGTTTCCTTAATTACCACATCATTTTAACATTGAGTATTTAATGAGCTCCCTCATTACATGTTATATTTGCAGATGACAGTTGGAAGACAGAGTTTGTCCCAGTGCCTATCCCTGTGCCTGTGTACATCCCAGTACCCATGCACATGTACAGCCAGAATATCCCTGTTCCTACTACAGTTCCTGTTCCTGTAAGTTGGATTTCAACCATTTTTCTGTTGTGAGATTTATGAGGCATGAGTGCGAGAGCAGTGTTGTTGCAGCTATTGCTTAAATGAAACTAGCAAATGGGGCTGAGCCAGCTTTTCTTTAAGAGTTAACTTAGGTATGCTTGAATCTCTGTCAGTGATGGCTTCGTGTTGAATTATGTATATGTTCATCCTTGAGAGTGAGAAAAAAGCAGATGTCTGTGTCTGCTTATGCAAATTGTATTTTTAATTTAATTTTAATTTTTAAAATATTTTCTCACCCAGGGACATTTTTTCATTGCTTTTGGAAGGAGAGGAATGTCGGTGGGGAGAGAGGGGGACGGGAAGGAGAGAGAGACATCAGTGTGAGAAACATCGATTGGTTGCCTCTTGTAGGATTCCTGATTGGAATTTGAACCTGCAACCTTTTGGTGCATGGGATGACACTCCAATCAACTGAGCAACAGCCTCTAGGACATGTACTTTATATTATACATTTGAGTTCATTGTAGAAGGAAATATTTGTGAAACTGTTGAAGCTTTAGAACTATAACATGGTATAGAGTTGTGAATCAAATACCATTCTATTTTATTTTAAATCCCTTGCAGTATTTAGGATTCTTATGTCAGAGCTTGGTTAGTGTAGCCCCCTGGGGCACAGGTATTGGTTTCTTTAGCATTAAAATTGCGATGTAGAAATGAATTATCTGTAATGTTATTCCAGCTCTAAAATTGCTGATAGTTTTAAAAAATGATTTATCAGTTTTCCAGAACAGATTATTAACCTACACCCCAAACATGAACATTGATGAAGATTTTTTCCAGGTGGCTCCTCTTTGCTTATGATCACATCATGTATCATATATTTTATATATCATATAATGTAGCACATATTAAACACATGGGGAGCAGCAAGGGTCCTTCTACCTTCCTCTGTCACTCTGTCTGCATTACTCAGTGCCTGATTCTTAATGAATTTTAGATCTTTTTCTTCCGGTTATTGTTATTCCCTAAGCAGAGTAGCACAGTCATATTCTGTCACTGTTGCTGTCATTAGTTTTTACTAAGTGCTGTTAATTGGTTTATATCTGCCTTCTCAACTGTGCTCTGAATTCTTTGAGGGCAAAGAATGCTTCTTATTCATCTATATAAGTCTTCAGATTTTAATGCTGAACTTGGCAGACAAGCAGGCCACAGATAGGAAATATAGTTCATTTCTCTTGCCAGCTCTGATTGACAGTCCTTTTATGGAATGCTGTGTTGATGATATCTCAAAAATTATTTTAAAAATCAGCTGCTGATATTCTTGGCTTTTTTTTGGTCACAGTTGACATCTTAGTTTTGATATGTGTTCTTTCCAAAGCTTTTATCCAGTATAGAATGATAAAGTAGACCATGTGTCATTAACTTTTACTTTAGAAAAATACCTTTTAATGTTGAGATAACTTTGGTGAATTAGGTACCAGTCCCTGTTTTTCTGCCGGCCCGGATGGACTGCAGTGAGAAGAGCCCTGCAGCAGCTGAGGAGCTAAAAAGCAAAGTTTCTTCAGATACTCTTGATACTGAGATGCTTACAATGACAGACATGATGGCTGAAGATGAGGGGAAAACAGATGCTGCTAACATCAACAGTGAGTGACACTGTTACACCTTGTGTATGAGTGTGTCGTTGGTTATTAGTTACTAAGTGCTATTAATTGTTATAGGGCATTTTCATCCTTGATATAGGAGTTGGGGAAGCATTGTAACAAAAATGTATTTTATATTAAGAGAGCCAAGTTATATCTATTCAGGTGCTCTCTTATGCAAAGCCCGATTTCAAGAAGAAATTTGTACAGTCCCTTTTTAAAATTGTAACGGGATTTGACTTGTATGAGTTACTTAAATTTATTCTTGTTTTAATGGAGTAGCTCAGACACAAAACTAATTTGTAGTAGGCTTTAATAATAATCCAGACCCTTATTTGTAATAGTTATTCCCAATTTTGTTTTGTGATGTCACTTGCATGATCTAAACCAGGGTTTATCGAAACTTCTGTTAGGGTACTGCTTGCCAAATGGTACAGCGTAATGAGTGAGTTGTGGATCATTGTCTTCTAGAATATTTATTCTTCCCCTTAGAATATTTAGTCCTTTGGTGACAGCAGGTCTTATTTCAACCATAAGCTAATTCCCTTTAGAGTTTAATAGAAATACTTTAAGTTGTATATATTTCAGGTTGTGACAGTATTTTTGAAGCATTTTTTAGGGAGTTGTAAAATTGATTTAGTGTGTTAAACCAGTATTTTTTATTGTTATTTTAAACTGAGTGGAACACACTTCTCACTGTGTGTTCCAGTTAAAAAAACATATGAAATCAACTGATGAGAACATTAGAAAGGTAGTTATACATAAGCATATATTGAATGATTTGAAAAAACTTAAGTCACAATTCAAGAAGAATGTTGAAAATTGCAGTTATCCATCCTCATTAGTTTACTTTTGACAGAGATTACTTTTAGAAATTCTCTAATATCTGAGCTGTTTTTACTAGCAAAGCATGCTTATTAACTTTTGAAGAGGGGATGTCAGAAACTTACAAGATTAAAAAGTTTTTGTGTACTCATGATTATCTAATAATTATAAAATGTATAGTAATTTATATAAGCATTCATTTTTTGCATTTACAGTTAATTGGCTTTATTTTGCTACATAAAAGTACCGTTGAAGTTTTTTTATTTGATTCTAATGACAGTATGGATTGATTACAGGTGTAATTATTGAGACCGACATAATTGGTTCAGATCTTTTGAAGAACTCTGACCCAGAGACACAGTCCAGCCTGCCTGATGTAACATATGAACCAGAGTTGGATATTGAAGTAGATTTTCCCAGAGGTACTTAACATGCTAATTTATTCTTTTAATGTGAACTATGGTTATGGAATTTAGTTATGGAGACTTAAGTGTGGTTATGATCATTATCCATTTAGTGTTTATGTCATAGCCGTTACTGTTCATATTTGTCTTTTTACCCAAATAACTTGTGAAATGAGGCATAGTATTGAATTATAGGGACTTCAGAATATTTTAAAGTCTTAAAAACAAATTTTCTCAAATATAAAGAAGTGTTTGTATATTTTTTAAAAATTTAAATATTGGTAAAAAGTTGCTTGAGACCTTTTTGAAAATTAAGATGACCCTCAAAAGGAAAAAACTTTTCAGATGTTTTGTTGTAAAAGAAATGTTTTCCAATTTCATTATTTTTTAAAATCTATTTATGGAAATAAGCACACTGAATAGAACGTAAAGCATTTTATTTTAGAAAAGATTTAATAGATTGAACAGATTTGTACTGAGACCATTTAGATCTTAGAATTGAATTTCAGGTTGTAATTAATTTTTCTGATATATATTTACTTGAGAATTTTATATTGATACTCATTATACATGTTTTTAAGAATCTGAAAAGGATTTATCAGAACTCATAAGCCATGTTAGGTACAGAAGGATCATAACTCCTCACCCCAATACAATCAGATTGTCTCCAACACGGGTGCCTGTTTACATTCTGTGGTTGTTTCTTTGTTGTTTGTGATCATGTAACATAAACCTCTACTATTACATTTGAAATGCAAGTTCTTCTGATTTTATTGTCAGCTGCTGAGGAACTTGATATGGAAAATGAATTTTTATTACCACCTGTTTTTGGAGAAGAATATGAGGAACAGCCTAGACCTCGATCTAAAAAAAAGGTATAAAAATTAATAGTATTTTTGCATTTTGTTAATATCTGTATAGTAATATCTCTATACAGGTATAGAGTCAGGATACAGGGCTTCTCAGTTGTGCCTGTGACTGTGGGAAGATATTTTGTTTTCTAGATTTAAAAAGGCTTTAAGAGGTAAATTTCTTAATACTTCATTTCTAGGTGATAAAAATGTCTCAGATTTAATTGTAACTTCGCAGAAGAGGAGTGAGTATTATTGCCACTTAGTTTTTACTTTCAGTTTTGTATTGATAAAAGATTGACATAGTTGCAAGTAAATTCAATTCTTTGACAAGAATTGAGACTATTTTCTGGGGAACTTTTTATCATCATTATTTTTGATGAAACTAATTAGTGAGGTTGGAGTACATAGTTGATTATATATGGTTTCTTTTAAGCATACCAACACATAGACATCTCAGACTCCTTTAACAGTGATTCAGGTAGACCAAATCTAATTGTATTAATAGGTGTTATTGTTTTAAATACTTTATCAACCACTTTCTCTGTTTCTCATTTCCAACATAAAGTAAGGTCAAAAGAAAAAATAAAAGGTGACTTTCACAAATTGCCCCCTAAAGAAAGAAACTGAAAATGGAGTATCCTGCAGTAGAATGAAGTTGGACCTCCTACCTGACATAACAAAAAATTAACTCAAAATCGGTCATAGACCTAAATGTAAGATCTTAAATTATAAAATGCTTAGAAGAAAACTTAGATCTCAATTTTAATTACCTTCATTTAGGCATTGTTTCTTAGATATAACACCAAAAGCACAAGGAACAAAATGCAAAAAGATGAATTGGATTACATCAAAATTTAAAACTTTTGTACAGCAAACAGTACCATGAGGAAAGTGAAAAGGAGTTGAGTGGTCATTCCCTATACGATGGAATTATTGAAAGGTTCTTAAATATCTCTCTTACATTAATATTTATAATCCTTTTATTTCAGATTATTAGTTTATTATGTCATTTATTTTCTCATCAGTGACTCCTAGCAGAAGTGAATAAAATATTATTGTATGCAGTGGTTTATGTAGAAAAACGGCATTCCTGGAGATATGTTTCAAGGGATGTTATAGGTAACTGTTCTCAGATTCAGAAATGCCAGTCAGTTCTAACCATATAAATATACTTAAAATTTTTTTTTGATTTATTTATTGTTTTTCTATTATAGTGGTCCTATAAATATACTTCTTTAATTTGCATTTTTTGATTGATGGCTTACATAAAGTCATAATATACTATAGATTTCAGAAGGAGACTTACAATGGTGTTTTATTAATAGGGTGCAAAGAGAAAAGCTGTATCAGGATACCAGTCTCATGATGATAGTTCTGACAATTCAGAATGCAGCTTTCCTTTCAAATACACGTATGGTGTAAATGCATGGAAACACTGGGTCAAAACTAGGCGACTTGATGAAGATCTTCTGGTATTAGATGAGCTAAAATCTCGTAAGTATTTTGATTTTATTTCCCCTACATCCTATTTAAAAGCAAGAATTTTGTTATTAACTACCTCTAGTTTGTATATATATTTAGCTTTTATTTTGCTTTTTAAGTTTTTAACATAGAATAAATTAATTTCAGGGAGTTTATTAATCTTAAGACAGTAAATAATACCAATTACTAATTTTTTATTTTATTTTATTTTTTAGCTAAGTCAGTAAAATTAAAAGAGGATCTGCTGTCTCATACAATGGCTGAGCTTAACTATGGACTAGCCCATTTTGTCAATGAGGTCCGCCGGCCAAATGGAGAGAGTTATGCACCCGACAGCATCTATTATCTTTGCCTTGGGATACAGGAGGTTAGTAATTTGTTGCCTACTTTTGAATATAACGGTAATAAGAAAGATTGTTGTGGTAGTTCTTGGACAAAAAATGTTATGCTTCAAGAATATTAAAATAGCTTTATGGAACATAATGATTTATTTCTTTACCGGGAAAGACAAAAAAAATAATTTAATCTATTCAGAAATATTAGGATATTTTAAAGTATTTTCTGAGTTTCTTTGTGTATATGTGTTTCTGATCTAATGTGATATGTTCCTAAAAATTATCAAGTTCTCCAAAACTGTGTACCAAATCCAGAAAGAACAGGTCTTTTGAAACTCTGGTATCTTCCATAATACTCCTAACAATGTTGTATGTCTGTTACCATATGTATGATAAACAAGATTACATCATTCTCTTATTACAGTTTCAAGCAAATGAATTAGCACTCTGAGGCATGATACATATATGCATTGATCCATGCTGATACACAGGTGATCAGAAAATGTGTGCATAGGCGGCCTGTTTCAGTATACACATTCATGTGTTTTTGAAGTGTTAAATACTGTACCTACTCATTAGTTTTTTGGAATTATCTTAAAAAAGCAGACCATTTTCTAGGGGTTTTAGATAAACTATAACTGCATGTCTGAATCTGGAGTGAGTCTGTTTTCCATAGTAAACGTGAAGATCAGATGTAGGCAATAGCTTCTGGTTCTAAACTAATTGTACTGGTTTGAGCCCAGAGGTCAGATAGGATCCTCGCTTCACATCCTGTGTGTTTTTAAATGTGGTAAAATAGTGGAAGAGATCTTCTTATGCGGGGTTTTGTTTATAGGCCTAAAATTTCAGTGCTATGCTGCTAACAGCATACTGAAATAAGTTACTGAAGAAAACTAGAATTGTCTTAATTTGTATTTTACTTTCATTCTCTTTAGGATAGAGAATGTTAGCAGTGTGGGGCAGTAGCACATATCTGTACATTACTGTGTGTTCAAAGACCATCACCTACTTTGCAGTAGCAGCCTAAAAGAAATAGAGTAGATTTTGTTTCTTCTTATTCTTTGATAGATTTATATGTACTTTGATCTTTATGTTTATATTGCAATACTAGGTTCACTATTCCAAAATCCCAAAACCTGAGAATCAAAATTTTCACGGAAACTGCTTTGACTATAAAACCCACCTCAAAGAGTCGTAATGCTGTTGTCTTTATTATACTTAAAAAAAAAAATTACTTCTTAGAATATTAATAGAATTCACTGTAGAATTGTTAATGTTTCTAAACAAGTATAGTGTGCTTCCCTAGACCACTCTAGGAATATTGTGTAATTATGTACGTGCCCTGTGTGTCCTCTGTAAAAACCCCCAAACTTGTGAATTCTGAACCATATCTGGCCTCAGTGGCTCTGGCACAGCGTTGTAGACCTGTGTATGTGTTTTCCCTTCCTTCCTCTTTTGTTATCCTTGTAATAGAAAAGAGTAGGTATAGCATTTATAAATATGGTGCCAGGTATAGGTGAAAACATCTCAATCCTGTGATGTAATAACAAGTTATTTATTACAAAATTCCCGTTGGGAGCAAACAGAAAGTGGGTATTACTCCTTTGTGTCTTGTACTAATCTGTCCACATAGTCCTCACTCACCTGGATGATTGTTATGACTGTTACACAATAGACCTATATATCCAGAATACATACACACACACACAATTTTTTAAGGTAATTTTTAAAAAGAGAATATCTATATCATCTTAGAAATAGTTCAATCGTTTTATTTTTAATAATTAAATTTTAAAAACTATAGTTGTATTTTATTTTTATAATTACATTACTAATTGTATTAGTTTACTAATGTAATTGTATTAGTTTCAAGTGTATAATAGTGACTAGACAATTATATAATTTATGAAGTGGTCACCCTGATAAATCCTAGTACCCATCTGACACCATACAAATGTAGTAATTAGAATATTCTCAACTATATTCCCTATGCTGTACTTTATATCCCCATGACTATTCTGTAACAACCAATTTGTACTTCTTTTTTTTTTTTTAATTTGTACTTCTTAATCTCTTTGCTCTTTTCACCTATTCTCCGAACCCCCTCCATCTGGTAACTGTCAAAATGTTCTCTGTATCTATGAGTCTGCTTCAGTTCTGCTTGTTCATTTATTTTGTTTTATATGTTCCACATATAAGCAAAATGATCTGACATTTGTCTTCCTCTGACTTATTTCATGTTGTTGCACATGAAAAGATTTTTTTTTTTTTTTTTTTTTTTTTTATGGCTCAGTTATATTTAATTATATTTCATTGCACCACTTCTTCATCTTGGCTATTGTAAGTAATACTACAGTGAATATATGAGGCATATGTCTTTTCAATTTAGCGTTTTGGGTTTCTTCAGATAGATACCCAGAAGTAAAATTGCTGGGTCCTTCTTTGTCTGTTGTAATAGCCTTTGTTTTATAGTCTATTTCGTTTGGTGTAAGTATTGCCACCACAGCTGTTTTTGTTTTCATTTTAATGAAATATCTTTTTTCCATCCCTTTACTTTTAGTCTGTGGGTGTCTTTTGATCTCAGTTGAGTCTCTTTTAGAGAGCTTGTGTAAGTGTTTTGTTTTGTTATCCATTAAGCCACCCTGTGTCTTTGTATTGGAGCATTTACTCCATTTGCATTAAAAGTAATTGATGATAGATATGTATTTATTGCCATTTTATTATTCAGATATTTGGTCTTTTTTCTTCTTAAAGAAGACCCATTAACATTTCTTGTAATACAGTAGTCCCTCTCTATATCGCAGTTCACTTATCGCAGCCTCACTGTATCATGGGATTTTAAAAAATACTTAATTACTTATCACGGATTTTTCGCTATATCGCCGGATTTTGCAGCACTGTATACATATGTTACGTATGTTAAAGTTACGTAGGTTTAAGAATGTAGAATATGTTTAAGAACATAAGTAGTGTTTATAAAAGTGTGGAAAAGGTTAATAAGGGAGTGGGAAAGGCTAATAAGGGACTGGGAACGGTTTATAAGTGTGGGAAGGGTCTATAAAGCCTTAAAATATATATAAATACTAAAATAAATGTAAGGTTCCTACTTCGCGAATTTTCAGCTATTGCAGTGGGGCGCCTAGAACGTAATACCTGCGATAAGTGAGGGAATACTGTACTGATTTTGTGCTGATCAACTCCTTCAGCTTTTTCTTGTCTGGGAAACTTTTTTCTGACCTTCGATTCTAAATGATAGCTTTTCTGGGTAGAGTAATCTTTGTTGTAGGTCCTTACTTTTCATCACTTTGAATTTTTTGTGCTAATCCCTTCTGGCCTGCAGAGTTTATTTTGAGAAATCAGCTGACAGTCTTATAGGGGCTTCCTTGTAGGTAACTAACTGCTTTTCTCTTGCTGCTTTTAAGTTTCTCTCTTTGTGACATTTTAATTATGATGTGTCTTGGTGTGGGCCTCTTTGGGTTTATCTTGTCTGAGACTTTCTGTGCTTCCTGGACTTATATGTCTATTTTCTTTACTAGGTTAGGGAAGCTTTTTGTCTTTATTTTTTAAAATAGGTTTTCAGTTTGTTGCTCTGTCTCTTTTCTCCTCTGGCACCACCATGATGCAAGTATTGGTATGCTTGGAGTTGTCCCACAGGCTCATTACACTATCTTTATTTTGAGGGGGAAGGGAGGGGTTCTCTTTTCTTTTTGTTCTACAAATTGGGTGTTTTCAGCTTTATTCCAAATTGCTGATTTGAATCTCTGCTTCTTCATTTCAGTTAGTGTATCCTTTATTTTTGATTGGTTCTTTTTTATGTTTCTATTTTCAATTTTTGTTTTCTATCTCTTAGTTTAAGTTCTCACTGAAATCACTGAGCATATTTATAACCAGGGTTTTGACTTCTGCATCTGGTAGTTTGCTTGCCTCTATTTGTCTCCTCCTTTTGGCTGCCCCCAGTGTGTTTGTTTCTATGAATTAGGTAGAGCTACTATGTCTCTTGGTCTTGGTAGAATGGCCTTATGTAATAGGTGCACTATAGGGCTTAGTAGCAAAGCCTTCCTGGTCATCTGATTTGGTGCTCCAGGTACTACTCAATGTGGATTGTGTGCATCCTCCTGTTGTAGTTCAGACTTGGCTGCTGTTGACATGTCAGTGGGAGGGATTTACCCCCAGGCCAGTCAGCTTAGAGTAATGGCTGCGACCACAGTGTGACTAGTGTGTGACTGTGTGGTGCTCTAGTGTGATCTGAAACTGGCCACTTGGCCTCCTGGTTGGTGCAGGCCAAAATCAGCTGTGACCTGTGCCCTGCCTGAGCCCACCTGACATGAGCTATAAAGCATTCTGCAGGTGGCTGCTACTTGTGTTGGACTTAGAGTTGCCCAGGAGAGGCCAAGCTGTGAGCTGTGGCCAGCTAACACTAGTACTGGGCCAGGGACCACTTAACAAAAGGTACGGGGCATGCCAAAGCCAGATGCTACTTGTTGGAGGTTTGTGAATCTTTGAGAGATTTTAGGAAAAGTCTGCAGCATGAGACAACAAAGGTGTTGGTTTGGAAAAGCCACTGGAAACGGCTTGTGTGGGTCTGAAAGCTGGGTGGGTTGGTGTCTCTGGGAATCACAAGGTGGGGCAAATTAGCCAGATTGAGACTCAGTTATGGTGCCTTTTGCTGGCTCTGTGTTGCGGGGGGAGCTCAGCAAAGGAACAGTGGCCTGTGCCAGCACTTAGGTCTGGGAGAAAGCTTGTCCTTCATATAGAAACTAGAAAATTCAGCTTCTCTTTATATGTTCCTGTTGCCTTTCTAGTTGCTGCCCCAGTGCTGGAGCTCAGAGCCAGTGAGTCTGAGTGAGTCCAAGTAAGTGTGCGCACAAGCCTTTTAAAAGGAATGCCTAGGATTTCTGGAGTTGTCTCAGCTGCAATCCTAGGTCATTTTTTTCAGCCAGAAGTTGTGGGGTCTGCTCTTTTTGGCATTGGAACCCTAGAGTGGGGTCCTGATGTGGCGCTTGGACTCCTTGCTCCTCAGGGGGAACCTCCTCAGCTGAGTTATCTATCCTGATTTTTAACCTTACATGTGGCTGTGTGACCAGCCTGTTTGGAGTATCTTCCTCTCTTACCAGTCTCTGTGGCTGCTGCTTTTTGTCCTTAGTTATAGAACTTCTGTTCAGCTATATTTCAGGCAGTTCTTGATGATTGTTCTGAAGTTTAGTTGTAATTTTGACATGGTTGTGGGAGGATGTGAGTACCAAGTTTACCTATCTGTGCTCTTGACTGGAAGCCTAGTTCACCCAATTTTAAAAGCGTTGAAAAAGCAATAGAGTTCTGCCAAGTTAACTTAGAACAAGAGAAATTGAGTTTTAGATTTACTCACTTGTTTTAATCCAACTCTACCTTATCATATGTTGTATGGTTTCATACAAAATTTTATTTAAAATGGCTTCTACTTTTATAATTAAGACTATATCCATATAACTAAATCAAAGAGTAGTAAGAGCCAGCAAAATGTGGGTTCTCTACCCTACCCATCTCTAGTGTACCTAGTTCTTCCCACTAGTCAAGAAAATTTTGCTGTTAATTATTTCCTCAAGTATTATTTGCATATAGAAATGCAATTGATTTTTTATATATACATCTTACAAGGTCTGTCCAGAAGGTATCCAGTCATGTAATACGAAAAATAGAGACATTTATTGAAGAAGATACAAGATAAAACAAACATTGTACATAGGACAGTAATACATCAGTACCCTTCAAAGTAGGCACCTTGGGACCTCACACAGTTTTTCCAGTCAGTCACCATCATATTTTCCTGAATTTCATCAATGGTCTGAAATCTCTTCCTTTTCAAAGGTGATTTTAGTTTTGGGAAAAGCCAGAAGTCTCAGGGCGCCAAATCTGGGCTATAGTGGGGCTGAGTCACCTGGGTGATTTGATGGTTTGCCAAAAAACTGCATGAGACGTGATGCATGAGCGAGCATGTTGTAGTGATGAAGTTGCCAGTTAACAGTTGCGTATAGTTGCAGCCTTCTGAGTCATCCAAATAGTTTCTGTGGAGGAATGTTCAAGCTTAATGCAGAATCTGATGCAGATTCATTGCTTTACTCAGTCATTTTGAATGCGATGGGCCACACAGTACACATGCTTATTCAATGGTGTGTACACCCCCTTGCCCCGCCCCACTGACTAGTACAGTGAAATCATCATTGTTCACACATGTGCATTACAGTCCACTCTCCTTGGTTACATCGATGTCACACAAACCATTGTTGTTATATTAACAGTGGCTGGACTTTTTCTGGACAGACCTCATATATTCTGTATGTACCAATTCACTATTAGCTCTAGTAGGTAAGTTTTTTATTTTGAACTTCCTACATACAGAATCATGTCATGTTTGAATAAGGGCAGTTTATTGCTTTCCAATCTACATGTCTTTTATTTCTTTCTCTTATTACATCAGTTACTTTCATCACACAAAAAGAATGTAAGTGGTGAGAGTAGAAACCCTTGCCTTGTATCTGATCCTTGGTAGATGGTTTTTCTTAATTAAGTAGGATGTTTCTTGGAGGTTTTTTTTATAGCTTCCTGGTACCAGGTCAAGGAAGTTTTCTTCTATTTCTTAGTTTGGCAATTTTTCAACTGATGAGCGAAAAGAATTTTTAAAATATGCTGTACCTAACTAGTCATGGGCACTGACTGCTTTTCCCTTAGATTGTCAAATTAAAAAAGAAAAAATGACAAAAGCTATCACAGTTCATACCATCTGGTATGAATACCCTGTCTTGAACCATAAATTATAGGCCATATGATACAGTTGCATCTAATTGGTCACATTGCATAATAAGATTACATCTGATTGGTTAATTCTTAGAACCAGAAATTCTTATATAGAAGTATAGGCAACTGATTTTTTTAAAAGTTACTTCAGAGTAAAAATGGGTACATAATTACTATTGTTATTATTTTTGTAAATCAATCAAAATTATACCAATTTTTTGTCAGATTTGCAAGTAATATATTTTTTGATGTATTGCAGAATTTCAGTAATTAGTTTATATGTGCCATGAGATGAAAGGTTGAAAATAGCTGCTTTAGTTGGTGAGGATTTTTCTTGACGTTTTATTTTGTTTTTGAGAGTTTTTAAATGGTTATTGAATTTTGTGAACTGTCCTTTTACATTTTTTGAGACACTGATATGATTTTTCTCCCCTATCCTATTAATAATGGCATAGCAACTATTTTCAGATGGTAAATCAACATTAAGTTACTGGGCCTAGAGTCCATTTCATGATACTTTATCCTTTCTGTATATTGCTGTTAGGATTTGCTAATTTACTGTTGCTGATTTGTGTAGCTATTCATGAAGGATATTAGTTCATAGTTTTCTTACGATGTCTCTCTGGCTTTAGTCCTGGGATGACAGCCTCAGAAAATGACACACTTTCTTTTATTTCCTGAAAGAATTTGTTCAAATTGTTATTATTTTTTCCTGAGATATTTGATAGAATTCACCAGTGAACCCAAATGGACCTGCGTTTTTGGTTTTTGTTGGGAGTGGTTTTGAATCAATTCTTTTAGTTGATAAGAGGATTATTTAGGTTTTTTGTTTTTCTGGAGTCCATTTCGGCAATTTTGTCCTTCAGGAAATGTATATATTTTATCAAAGTAGTCAAGTTTTTGGTACAAATTGGTAATATTCCCTTATTAATCTTTATTTTCACCATTTTTTATTTTTTAATTTATTTTATTTTTAAGTATATTTTAGTGATTATGCTGTTACAGTTGTCCCAGTTTCTTTTCCCTTTGCTCCCGTCTGCCCAGTACCCACCTTCTTTCAAGCAATCCCATTGCCATTAGTTAGTTTCTATGGGTCATACATATAAGTTCTTTGGCTTCACCTTTCCTTTATTATTCTTAACTTCCCCCTGTCTATTTGGAACCTACCAATTATACTTCTTAATCTCTACACCATTTCCTCTTTTCTCCCCTTTCCCCCTCCCAGCTGATAACCCTCCAAATGATCCCCATACCTATGATTCTCTTCCTATTCTGGTTGTTTGCTTAGTTTGTTTTGTTTTTATTTTTTTAGGGTCTGTTGTTGATAGTTGTGAGTTTGTTGTCATTTTATTGTTCATAGTTTTAATCTTCTTTTTCTTAAATAAGCCCCTTTAACATTTCATGTAATAATGACTTGGTGATGATTAACTCCTTCAACTTTACTTTGTCTGGGAAGCACTTATCTGCCCTTCCATTCTAAATGATAGCTTTGCTGGATAGACTAATCATGGTTGTGGGTCCTCACTTTTCATCACTTTGAGTATTTCTTGCCAGTCACTTCTTGCATGCAAAGTTTCTACTGAGAATCTTATAGGCAACCCTTTGTAGGTAACTCTACTTTTCTCTTTCTCTCTCTCTCTTTTTTTTTTTTTTTTTTTTTTTAACAAATACCGTTTTAATTTAATAATTGAGTAATCTGAGGAGAAACTACTGTGGCAATCTCTGGTATTTATAAGCCAGTACTAAACTTTATATGGCATGTTCAACAGTATCTTTTCAACAAAAACAAAATATACTAAACATAATCCATTTAACTCCAAATTATTCAAAAAGCTTACAAACATTTGCATTAATAAAATATTCCAAGTAACAAAGCTATCATAGGTAACATGTGAGGATCACAAATATTGGCATAATATGAACACTGTAAGATACAAACAAAACTAAAAGTACAATGAAATGAGGTAAGCTTTCTATGATGATTAAAAAACATTCATGATCTTTTATAATGCTCTAGTATTGGCATTATACAATGTACATTTTGGTTAAAAAATAGCAAATAACATTATGGTCACTTGGATGTTGAGTAAATTTGTGCTGACCATACACTTCCCTAAAAGAATATATCCAGTGTAAAAATAAAATCAAGGAAGAAACTTTTCCAGAGTCATTTTTTGTAACTATATAGACGTGAACCATATTACGTGCAATATGCTTATTAAAATTTGAAATATTTTATAAGCTATAACAAACTTACATTTTAAAATTTCTGACTTATTAGCAAAACATTGTTTTCAAGATGCAAACTGTCATACCACTTAAAAGGAGCAAAACTATATGCACAGTAAGTCAAACTTCATTAATTTTGAAAATCTGAACACAAAGTTTGACTGCCATATCACAGACACTTAAAGTATTTGTGGAATAAATCTGCCAAAGAATGAACAGTGATCGGACAAATATAGGCTTTTTGAAAAAGAATTATTATGATGATTTGAAAATATAGTCCTTAGTTTTTTTTCAGCCTGGAATCACATATTTTATAGTAAAAAGCCTATACTTTCCTCTTCTAAAATTAATACTCTTTGAAATAATCCCTTTCCATAATATCCTTTTCCAGTTTTTAACCTATGTTCCCAAAAGGAACAATTTAAAAATATAAATAAATATAACTTTATGGAAAGAGGATATAGAAAAAAAGTAATCATTCTAGGTAAGTCATGAAATAAAAGTATCTTAGCCTAATTAAAGGTTTCATGACAAATTACTCACTTTTATTATTTATACCAGCAAGGATCAAGTCACAAAAATTCAAATTATACATGATACTGTTCATGCTTTAATTTCATAACATGGAAAAAAACTGTAGAACAAAGTAGGCCAGTCTAGTTGTACAGTAGCAGTTCATGGTTTTTCACATTGGCAGGTACACATGCCATCAATTAAACCCATGTACAGACAGGCATGCCTCTTAATACGTTTCATTTGTTTACTGACACTTGGAACAGTCAAAGAATCACTGTGTGTCACATTTCTATGTGCAGTTATTAAGTGCTTGGTATATGCATATTTACCAAAAATTAAAGACATATGGTCAGCTCAGAGAATCAAAATGAATTATAAAAAGATTCTAAAGTGCTTAAGGGAATTACTTTATTTCTTTATCCAGTTTACTAAAACTGGTTTGGGATTCAACTGCTATAAGAGAAATGCAATACTAAAAATATGGTTTTGTAAAACATAATATTTTTAGACTTGTGATATATCCATTACTGTCAACTTCTCATGCATTTTTGCTCCAGTTAAGCTTAACACAAATAAACTTAAAACAACTGAACTAAAACCCCACACATTTTGCTCTTTACTTTTAGAGGCTTTAAGAAACAGAGTACGAGGTAAATCTCATATTCTTACTTTGAAGTAATAATAGTACTACTTGAAATGAACTTTCCAAATGAGTATATTATAAAATTTTTATGAAGGGTTTCAAATGATAGCATGAGCACAGAAAAGAATCATATGCACTTCTCCAGCCCTTGATTATATTTCCTTTCCCCATGCCCCTGCAATAAAAGGCCTTCACCAGCATAATGTAATGGTCTCTGGACTAAATATCAGCTGACACTGCAAGGGGCATGGAGTAAAAAGGGCATGCTTAGAGGAAGAAGGCACTGAATTAAAGAGAAGACACAAATATGTAAGCTGTAAAAGTAAAAAATTTTATACAAGGATTTCTGGCTTTTTCGGTGTCATCTTTACTAAAATATACATGTCTAACAGTTTACATAAAGCAGCTCCACCACAAAATTACGGCTTTCAGGGTGACTCTATGAAAGAGAGTTGTACTTCCTGTTTCCTTAGGTCCTGGATAAAACTCTGCTATAGGGAAAAGAACACCCAAAATTTCTACCAAAATTTCCAGGGGTAACAAAAACCAAAATTATATTTGTTTGGAGACTCAAAAGAATAGCTATTAACATATTCATTCTCTAAATTCTCTTAGTCTTTGTAATTACAAATACAAAATGTCAGCAGACAATGGTGCAGATATGAATGTCCTCAGGAAAAATAGTACCTAGTTCAAATAAAAGTCATCATTTAAATTTGTTTTAAAATGAACAGAACTTCCTGTCAGCAAGCAGCAAACTTTAAGAAAGAATGAGCTATTCCCATTCCACAGGGCTTTCTGTAGACAGCAACTCCAATGGAAGCAGCATCAGTTGCTTCTGGGGAGAAGATGGTCATAGTATAATATACTTAAAATGCGAATGAAAATTAAAATGAGAAAGTAAAAGTTTCAGAAATTAAGGAATATACAAATGCAAGTCTCTTTAAAACACTTAAGGAATTATTAAATACTACTGTAATTACAACTTTCAGTTTGGCTCAAAGGACTTGTGTTACAAATTTTAATCAACTTTTATAAAACAGGTATGTTCTCAATAACTATGGGTTTTACTCGTTAATATTTTCCCTAGTCCCTGGCTGGTTTGGCTCAGTGGATTGAGCGTCGGCCTGCGAGCTAAGTGTCGCTGGTTCGATCTTCCAGTCAGGGCACATCAGAGAAGGAAAACTCTGATTCCAAAAAACCTCCGCTGCCTTGCGGCATACCTCTTCAGGGGAAAGGCTAAGGGAGTAAACCCCGACAGAAAATCCGGAGCCGGAGTCCCTAAGGCGGTTTGACGTTGTAGTCAACACCGGCAACTCCTGCGGCGCACCTGAAGCCAAGCTGTATTGACTCCGTCTTTCCCTTGGACCCTTCAGCTGCGAAGAGAGGGGGGGCCTGCTGCATGGGCAACAGCAGACCCTCCATATCACCCTGCCCAGGCTCTGTAGCTTCAGCTTCACTGGAGAGGACACTCCAGCGTCATCGCAAGATGTCGATTCAACACGGGAGGAGACAGATACCGTGTCACTCCGGAGTCGGACTGCACAGCCATTCTCGGCGGTGCAGATAGACTCTTAAGAAGCTACATCATCATCTCTCGAGACGGACGGCTGCCGACGAATTTTCCCTAACTTTGGGAAAGATCATTCTGTGTTGCTTTTGAAAAAATTACATCCCTTTAGAAAGCAAATGAATGTAGTTAAAAGAACTGAGAGGAAATAACCTCTAAGTAGTTATGACTGAAAAACTTTATATGCCAAATAAATCAGAGATATGTGGCTTTTTAAAAAATCACTTGTTTAAACCATTTCATATTCTATCAAAAGCATATATAAATGACTTTAGTAAACAATAGTTTTAGGCACCTTCCTTTATAGCCTATCTTTCTGAGGTAAAACTTGAATAGCGTACATTTTTCTACTTCTATACAGTTTTAATAAACTTTAATTCCTAGCAGAAATGTTAAAAATCAGTATAAGTATTATCAGTTATTACCAAAGCCAAGTGGGAATTTTATCAAAGATAACTACTAAAGGTAGTGTTAAACTAGACAACAAAATCAGAAAACATAAAGCTTTTAAACATCTTACCCATCATCAAAAATGATGGGATAAAAAGAAGTCTATAAACAGGGCAACATATAAAGAATATTCTTTTGCCACTGTTAGTGCAGCAAATAAACTGAAATCTGGGTGATTTTAATTATGTCTAGAAACTCTTTCTATACACTCTCTTTCTGAGTTATAACCACAAGAAAAATATGACATTTAGAAAAAAAATGATATATAATCAATAAAAAATAGGATAATTTAGCTAAACTCAACTTATTTACGAAAGGGGACAAACTATTGTAAGAAACTGTCTAGAATCTCCAACCAGTTATTTCAATTTTTAGAAAACTGCAGAGGACTGTATTATTTTAAAAAACTTCAGTTTAAGAACTAAATAATAGGTAGTAAAAAGAGAAAAAAGAAAGTAAAGAAGAAAGAAGGCAAGATTTACACACTTTTTTTCTTTATGCCCTAAGGCTACCATATGTAACTAAACATATTAGAAGACCCAAAGTAATCCAAGAAACATAAAAATAAATTTCTATGTAACTATTTAAACACTGCCTTTTCCCCCCGCATTTGCTCTTCAAAGTATCAGTTTATTGCTCGTTCTCTGCTTGCTTCTATAATAGGGCACAGTAGGTTCCTGTGAATATTTCATACTACACAGGTATCTTCAATTCTCAGGTTCAAATGGGATGGTGAGTTATCCAAACTGAAGTTAATTGCTTTGGTCTCTAGAGTCACTGGATCAGAACGCTCTACAGCCACAGCTTTGTTACAAGCTCGGACTTTGAAATTCATATACTTTGAATCAAACTTTAAGCCCGACAGTGTATATTTAGTACCCTTAATATTATCCATTATCTCCCAACATCGTTCATCCTTTACACATGGAAGTCCATCTTAAGCCCAACAGTGTATATTCAGTACCCTTAATATTATCCATTATCTCCCAACATCGTTCATCCTTTACACGTGGAAGTCCATCTTAAGCCCAACAGTGTATATTCAGTACCCTTAATATTATCCATTATCTCCCAACATCGTTCATCCTTTACACGTGGAAGTCCATCAAAATTAGTTTTCCTATATTCCAGTATGAAATGGTCAATCTTGTTATCTTCTTCTGACATTCTGCAGGCTACTGTTAGAGTTGTCAGCTACCAAACATTCTATTGGATCTAACTGTGGAGCTTTGGGGACTGACAAAAACTTCAAAGTTTGCAACATCTGTATTTCCTGAGAAAAATCCACCATTAAATGAGCCGTGTTGTCACTGACCTTTGGTTTCAAAGAAAGGCGAAAGGCTGAAGCCATTGTTACTCCATCCTTGATCTGTCTGGCAGCCTTTGAAAATTCTTCAGCTTCCCTTATATCTAATGACCGTGTTGCAAATTCTAGAAGTTCTTCAAAGTTCTCCAGTGCATTATTAATTGAATAAGCTGACTCTGTAACTCTTATAATTTACGAGATTGTTCCTGCTTGATACTGTGAATCATACTTTCTTTCACTTCAGTATAGAGTACAAACTATCAAATTCTTCATCTAATTCTGAAAGTATATTAGAATTGTCCTGAACTCCTTTTAGTATTTGATTTAGTGTATCAATAAAGTTCTGAATTTCATCATTTTTATTTGCTGGAGTTGAAATGATCCTTTGCAGAGCTTCTTTCCGGGAGTCCATGGGCAAGGCTTAAGGCCCCTGGGCCAGAAAACGTGTAGGAGAACCATGTGAGGAGGCAGAGGGAGTTGGGACACACAAAGACCGCTACATGGGCCGGCCACTGCCTCAGCTTTAGAACGCAGTGGTGCTTCCTGGCCCTGCCCGGTCCGTGCCAAGCCCGAGTGCATGCGTGCTGTTGTCGCACCGCGGTTGCTAGGGTGAAAGCGCTACTTTTCTCTTGATGCTTTTAAGATTCTCTCTTTAGCCTTTGGCATTTTAATTATGATGTGTCTTGGTGTGGTCCTTTTTGCGTCTAGCTTGTTTGGATCTCTCTGTGCTTCCTGGAGTTGTATGTCTTATTTCCTTCGCCAAATTAGGGAAGTTTTCCTTCATTATTTTTTTACATGAGTTTTCAATTTCTTGCTCTTCCTCTTCTTCAGACATCCCTATGATTCGGATGTTGGCACGTTTAAAGTTGTTCCAGGTGTCCTAAGCCTCTCCTCATTTTTTCAATTCTCGTTTCCTCATTCTGTACTGGTTAACTATTTTTTTCTTCCTTATGGTCCAAATCATTGATTTGAACCACGGTTCCCTTCCTTTCACCATTGGTTTTATGTATATTTTCCTTCATTTCATTTAACATACCTTCCCTTCTTCCATTATGTGTTTGCCATACTTAAGTATATCTGTCAAGCCTGTCAGCATCTTTATCACCAGTGTTTTGAACTCTATGTCTATTAGGTTGGCTATCTCCTCATTGTTTAGTTTTCCCACTGGAACCTTGATCTGTATCCTCTTTTGAGGCATACTTCTCTGTCTCCTCATTTTGACAGCCTCCTGTATTTGTTGGCCACTGTGCTTTAGAGGTGTCGCTCCTGTTATGTTATAAGGGGTGCAGCCTTAGGTATTTGTCAGTACATGGCCACATTGTGGTGCTGTGTTGGTGTGGGAGGGGTCTGAGAGGGAACAATGCCACTTGCTCAGCACTCGCCCCTTTTCCAGGTATTTCTCCCACTTCCGTATGAGACTGGCACCTCTCTAGCTATTGCTCTGGTCATCATTCCCAGAGTGGGTGGGTTTGGAGACGTTCTAGGACCATGGGGGCCCTTTATACAAGCAGACTCTGCTGAGAGATTGGCAGTTTCTGCCTCCCCCCCGACCCCTACTGGTTTGCACAGTCAGAAGCAATGAGCCTTTATTGTCCCCGGTGCTGGAACCATGAGCTGCGTGGTTTGGTCTCATGCTGGGAGTGCTCCCCAGGTGTCCCTCTCTACTTTTTTAAATGTTTGTGCTTTCCACTGGCCTGCTGCTGCCACCACTGCTGCTGCCGCCACACCACATGCTCTTCGCACCTCCTACCTGTCTGGATGAGTGTTACTTTATATCTTTGTTGGACTGCCATTCAGCTCAGTTTTCTGGGACTTCTGGTTGTCTCTCGTTTTGAGGTAGTTGTATTCCTTCTTAGTTGTGGAAGGAGACGCAATGTGTCTATCTAGGCCTCCACCTTTGCTGGAAGTCCTTCCGATCTTCTTAATATTCTTGATTTTAGATCTTTATTCTTTTCTAGTAAGGCATTTAAAGTTATAAATTTTAGTATATGAACTAGTTTATCTGCATTCCATAATTTTTTGTATGTTGTATATTAAGTTTCCATAAGTAAAGGGAATTGTCTGACTTCATAATTCTGTTACAGGAAGTTGAGTGTCTCTCTGGATTGCTTTTTATGTAATGGGTTATATAAATACTAGATCTCAAAATATTAAGGTTTTGAGAGCTAAGTGGATCTCATTATGAAAGATTATAAATTACGTCTTACGTTAGTTTTTTATAAAGATTTATTTACTTCTAGAGAGAAGGGAAGGGGAGGAGAAGAGAGGGAGAAACACATCAGTGTGTGAGAGATACATCCATTGGTTGCCTCTGCACACGCCTAAATGGGGACCTGGCCCACAACCCAGGCATGTATCCTGACTGGGAATCAAACCGGTAACCTTTCAGTTCGTGGGCCAGCGCTCAGTCCACTGCACCACACCATTCAGGGCTATATATTATGTCTTAAGTACATTCTTTTCTTTAAAAAAATTTTGTTTTAAATTGTAAAGTACATGTAACATAAAATTTACCATCTTTTTAATATTATAGTTCATTATTAAGTACATTCATAATCTTGTGCAAAGAACACCACCATCCATCTCTGTGACTCTTCTCATGTTATAAAACTGAAACTACCTATATAGATAGACAGTAACTCTCAATTGTCTCCTGGTACCCACCATTCTACTTTCTCTCTGTAAGTTTGGCTACTCCAGGGACCTCATTTAAGGTGAATTGTACAGTATTTTCTCTGTGACTGGGTTATTGCACAAAAGTATAATGTCCTCAAAGTTCATAAGTGTTGTAGCATGTGTCAGAATTTCCTTCCTTTTTAAAATTGATTTTTTATGTATTGAAAAAAGTTTCCTCCAAAAAAAATTATTTTACTACTAAATTGTATGCTGAAAAATGGTTAAGATGGTAAATTTTATGTTTTCTGTATTTTTAACATACCGTATGTTTCGCACTGTAAGACACACTTGACCATAAGACACACCTAGGTTTAGAGGAGGAAAACAAGAAAAAAGAATTCTGAACCAAATGGTGTACTAAAATATTTAATAAAATATAACAATAATATTTCAACCATATAAAGTGAATAGCAGTCAACAGCAGTATTAAGAACCATCATCACTGTCATTAACAAATGAGAAGACAGAATTCAACCTAGAAAGGCTTATGTTTTTAGTGGTCTCTGGGGTATTTGCAGTTTTTTGGAAAGAGCCATTAATAAAAAGAGCTCATTATTGGACTTCCGGCGAAGATTTAGGCCTAGAGAGACACGTTGTGTCTCCCTCCACAACTAAGAAGGAATACAACTAAATAGTACCTCAAAACTAGAGACAACCAAAGGTTCCAGATAATCAAGCTACATGGAAGTCCAACAAACAAAAGTATAAAGGAGAAATACTCATCCAGATAGGTAGGAGGGGCAGAGAGGATATGGTTTGGTGGTGGTGGTAGCAGCAGCAGGAGAAGGAGGCTGGCAGAAGGAGCAGTCACACGTTTTAAAAAGTCAGGAGGTACACCTGAGAAGTGTTTCCAGCTTCTGACCAGACCGCACAGCTCACGGTCCCAGTGCTGGGGAAAATCAAGCCTCATTGCTTCTGACTGTGCAAACCAGTGGGGGTTGGGGCAGTGGAAGAAACTGCTAGTCTCTCAGCAGAGTCCGCTTGTTTAAAGTCTCCCACGATCCTAGAACATCCGTAGACCTACCCACTCTGGGAACAATGGCTAGGGCAACAGCTAGAGAGGCTCCAATCCCATACAAAAGTGAAAGAAGTGCCTGGAAAAGGGACAAGTGCTGAGCAAGTGGCATTGTTCCCTCTCAGACCCCTCCCCCCCCATACAGTGCCACAACGTGGTGAAATGAGTCACCCTGTACTGATGAGTACCTAAGGCTCCACCCCTTACAACATAACAGTTGTGACAGCTCTATCTAAGACACAGAGGCAAGCAAACACAGGATCGTTTCAAGTTGAGTAGATAGGGAAGTATGGCCCAAAAAGGTGAACAGATCAAGGTTCCAGTGGGAGAACTAAGCGATGAGGAGATAACCAGCCTAATAAACGAGGAGGTAGCCAACCTATCAAGCGTAGAGTTCAAAACACGGATGATAAAGATGATCACAGACTTGACAAATACCCTTAAATATGGCAAACGCATAAGGGAAGAAGTGAAAGCGATGCCAAATGAAACGAATGAAAATCCACACAAAACCAGTGGTGGAGGGAAGGAAATCGGGGTTCAAATCAATGACTTGGAATATAAGGAAGAAAAAAAAACAGTCAACCAGTACAGAATGAGGAAACAAGAATTGGAAAAAATGAGGAGAGGCTTCGGAACCTCTGGGACAAGTTTAAACTTGCAAACATCTGAATTGTACGGGTGCCAGAAGAAGAGGAAGAGCATGAAATTGAAAACTCATGTGATAAAATAGTGAAGGAAAACGCCCCAAATTTGGCGAAGGAAGTAGACATAGAAGTCCAGGAAGCACAGAGAATCCCAAACAAGCTAGACACAAAAAGGACCACACCAAGACACATCATAATTAAAATGCCAAAAGCTAAAGAGAGAATCTTAAAAGCAGCAAGAGAAAAGCAGAGAATTACCAACAAAGGGGTGCCTATAAAACTTTCAGCTGACTTCTCAAAAGAAACTTTGAAGGCAAGAAGGAACTGGCAACAAGTATTCAAGGTGATGAAAAGCAGGGACTTACCACCAAGATTACTCTACCCAGCAAAGCTATCGTTTAGAATGGAAGGACAGATAAAATGCTTCCCAGACAAGCTAAAGCTTAAGGAACTCATCATCACCAAACTATTATTATATGAAATGTCAAAGAGACTTATGTAAGAAAAGGAAGATCAAAATTATGAACATTAAAATGACAACAAACTCACAGCTATCAACAACTGAATCTAAAAAATAAAAACAAAATCCAACTAAGCAAACCAGAATAGGAACAGAATCATAGGTATGTGGAACATTTGGTTATCAGCTGGGAGTGGGAAGAGGGAGAAATGGGGAAATGGTGCAGGGATTAAGAAGCATAATTGGTTGGTACATATAGACATAGGGAAGTTATGAATAATATAGGAAACTGTGAAGTCAAAGACTTATATGCACAACCTCTGGACATGAACTAAGAGGGGTAGGATTGCTAGAGGTAGGGGGATACTGGGCAGAGGGTAGCAAAGGGGGAAAAAAAAGCGATATTGTAACAACATAATCAATAAAATATTCTTAAAAAAACAGTCAAACGAGGAGAGACTTTAAGGTTCAAGAACTCTTCTGATTTTTTCGGAACCCCAGGAACTCATCATTATTAGTGTCAGAACTTTGGAAGCTCAGTTGCTCTCAGTCACTGATATCACTTTCTTTGCTATCTTCATACTGCTCAGATGCCCTGAGATTCAGCAGTAAAGTGGGACATTTAAGCATACCTAGGGGTTTCGCGTGGGCTCTCCACTTCCTCTTCTAACAGCTGTCGACACCGCTGACAGATCAGGTAATACACATCATGGTCTGTGATACAGTATTTGCTCCATAAGACACACAGACATTTTCCCCCACTTTTGGGGGGAAAGAAGTACATCTGATGGATCGAAAAATACGGTAATTGAAAAAATTGTTTTACGATTTATTCTCATCATCGGACATATTTTTACACTTGATTTAATTTTTGTAAAGGACTGCAATGTATGTATAAGCTTTAAAAATAATATGAAAACTCAGTTCTCAGATAAGCAACCTAAAATATACTTTCCAGAAATCATTGCTGTTCAATGTTACTTCAAGGATGTATACAGAAATAAAAGGTATTTTTGGAAGAGTACTTACTTTTGTTTGTAGCATTTATTGATTTTTTTTTTCATGTATGACAATAAAAATAAGATAATGCTGAAGAAAGGATTTCTTTAGACAGCTCTATAGAATATCATCTTTAGTTGTAGGGACAAAGTTTTGTGAATGTATCCAGAAGTATATATATGTTGTATATTGAGAAAATAATATAACTATGGATGTTGAACTGATCTTGTGAAAGGGGGAGTATATAGCATTTTTTCTCCCTTGTGAACAAGTAGCTTATTTTTTCCCCTGGTTGTATAAGGAATGATGGAAGAAGGAGAAGTATATAAAATATTGCAGTCATCATGATAATGCTTTCAATAGACTCTTACATATGAGAACATATGCCCCTCACTAAATTCATCCTAAGTGGAATTGTGGATGCCCTTCTTTCTTAGTCATGCCCGCCCTGTCATGGTTAGCTAAGTGTGTATGCTGCTCTGCTTTTTGTGGACATGGCGTAAGATGCAGAAGTTTTGTCACCTAAGATTGGGGTGCATATTACTTCCTTCCCTCCATTTCCCAATACACTGGTCGCAGTCTCTCTAACTGGCGCAGACTTTTAACTGTATGTATAATAATAATTCATAACACAGTTAACTTAGTCCTTTCAATAATGATGAGCATTCTTTTTATTTCACAGTGTTTTGCTATTTTAGATAAACAATGTACACCTCCTACCCCTTTTCTTCCAAATCTTACATAAATATCCTGAAGAACTGTTGCTTTTATTTCTATGAGATACAATTTCTGAAAGGATATTACTGGATTGTAAGATAAAGTATATTTTTTTATTTTAAAAAGATATCAGATTTACAGAAGGATTGTGGGTTCATCTTTTTCAGATTTTGAGAGGTCCTTATTATAGACAGTAATTCTGTGTCACTTTCCCAAAATATTTTTCAAGATTTTTTATAACATTTTAATACACTAAGCCTTTTTATCTGGAGAAATTTTTTTCAAAGATGATTGTTAACTTCATTTAGTAAATTAAAAAATACATAAACTCACATGGCTCATTAATTTGAGTTCTGTGTAAATAGATAGTTCCCTGATAATTAAATTCTATTAAAATGCTTATACATTTTTTTAAACTTATTTAATCTTTCTTTGATCCAGAAAAGGGCCTTAAGAATTTCCTTTATGTTCCCCAGCAGTGATGTGGTGGATTCAGAGTTTTGCTAATCCTGTGTTTATTGGTTCATTCAGGAAAAATTAGTTAAAAGTGCTATTTGATTTTAAATACTGAACATTGGAGTAGACTTGGGATGACTTTAAAAAACAAACTATTTACTGCTTTTCGTGCACTGCGCTAGGTGCTTGGCATGTCATTTAATCCTCAACAACTGTATTGTTATTTTTTTTTATAAGGACATAGAGGTAAGGAACTCATCTGAGGTTATACAGTTTATACATTTAGAATCTAATCTGGTAAGCAGTTTGACTTAAAGTCACTAGAATATGCTCCATTCAAGTATTTGAAATACACAAATATTTAAACAGTGCTGTACTCATGGAATGGTGTAGTGGCACAGAACTGGGACTACTTGATTCTATCTAAGGCTATAATAAGTGGAGAAGTCCTTTAGAGCTTTGAAGAATATGTAGATATTCACTAGGCCAACAGGATGAAGGGAGAACAGTGGCATTCCAACGAGAGAGAGATAAATAAAAGGGTATTGCTTTCCAGGATTGGCTTGCCATGACTGGAATGAAGAAGTGGAGGGTTCTGGGGATGGGTGGAGTATGAAGTAAAGAGTCATGTCACAAAAGGCTTGTATTCCTTGATAAAATGTGTAGACTTTGTTTTTCATCCAGGGTGAAACATGAAAAGCTTTTCTTGGACTGTTATCATTGAAATATAAATTAATGGTGGGCTAGTTTACATTCTTCAGGAAACTTGATGCAAATAGCATTTGATAAGACAACCAATTTTAGACATGTAAGTAGAATCTATCAAATATATCAAATATCAGTCAAATTGAGTGTCTTACAGTCTCAACATTTTATAAATTATTACATATATTATTACATATAATAGGTTTCTTGCTTAACTAGCTTTCCAAAAAGTTCTTTGAAGATACACTGTTCCCTTATTGACAACACATGTCTAAACAAACATTTTAAAGTTCTAAACATATTCTCCAAAATACATGCTTTTCAACTGCTTTTACTTATGTGATACAGGTCGTTCATTCTATACTTCTCAAAGGACAGTACCAGAATTTCTACTTAAGTAGGTAGCTGTCTACCAGTGTTAATCCATAAAAAAGCATGGCCCTTGAAACATACCTACTCTGAAAATGAGAAGTACTCTGAGTATAAAATACACAGATTTCGAAGAATTTAAGTTAAAAAAAACTGAAAAAATATTATTGATTTTTATATTATATGTTGAAATTACATATTTTAGATATATTGGATTAAATAAAATAATTATACCTGTTTTTTTAACATGTGACTACTAGAAAATTTAAAATTACAGATGTGGCTCGCACCATATTTTTATTTATTTTATTTTTTAAAATAATTTGTTTGTTCACTTATTTTATTTTTAGAGAGATGGGAAAGGAGAAAGAGAGGGAGAGAAACATCTCTGTGTGGTTGCCTCTCACTTGCGCCCCCAGCTGGGGACCTGATGTGCAACCTAGTAATGTGCCCTAGCTGGGAATCGAACCAGCGACACTTGGCTCGCAGGCCGACACTCAATCCACTGAGCCACAGCAACCAGGGCTTATATTTTTATTTTTTAATGCTGCTCTATACAGTGATTCTAAATTTATCTGTGGATTTCTAGTTCTGTCAAGTATTGTCCCAAAGTAATATAAGTAAAATGACAGACGAGACCCTTAAAAAGGAATTTATATTTTGGAAAGAGGATACTTACTAATTGAAACAATTCTGTAATTAAAGAACTTTCTGTAAAGGTTATTTTTGATTAAGCTTGTTGCTAATGTGACAGGCCTGTGCTGTCAGGGTGTTTCTCTGGCACTCCTTTCCAGAAGGTGGTGCTGTTTTGACAGCTTCTGTGCTTTCCTTCTGAATCCACAACTTTGTATTTTCCTCACCAGATTCCCATTGATCGTAGAGCTCCAGTGATGGAGCAGATGAGGTGTTTGTAAAGTGTGTAGGTAAAGTGTTTGTAAGTTGGGACTGCCTTCAATAGGAATTAACAATAACAATAATCATATAATATTGCTTCCCATACTACAGCAATGACTAATGAAGCATATTGTCATCATTCTAACAATAACGGCAGCAGATCTTTGAATTTTATCATGGACTGCCTAAAGAAGCCTTTTCAGAGCTGAGTTGGGAGCTTAATAGTTTTGGGCTTTTGACCTGTTATCAGTGTCACTTCATTGATAGCCAGGCAATTATTGGTCTAATAGTTATCCTTTTTGAACGGTGTTAGGAATTTTTGTACTACCATTTTGAAATTTTGCTGGCTAATATTCCTTCTCTCAGGTAGGAGTAACGATCGGTCAACTAAGATAATAGTACTCTAGTCTTATTTATTTAATTTTTTTAATAAGTATATTTTATTGATTATATTGTTACAGTAGTTCCAATTTTTTTCTCTTTGCTCCCTTCTGCCTAGCACCACCCCTCCCCCAGCAATCTGCCCCCCATCCCGTGCCCCTCCCATTTCATGCCCATGGGTCATACATACAAGTTCTCTGGCTTCACCCTTTCCTATGTTATTCTTTAAAAAAAAAACTAATTTTTTTTAAACAGTAAAAAATAACAATAGCCCCCTCTCAGACTTAGGACCCTTTATAAAGGACAATAGACAAAGGTCTTGAGCTTCTCTAGCTGCTTTACGCTGGGCATGGTTGTTGTCCTACCTACCCTTGGGTCCAGAAATCCCTAATAAGAGTGGGGGTGTGGAAGGGAGGCTGGCCTTCGCACATAGTGAAGGATCCAGGTCAGTTGGCTGTCCCCGGACAACGGTGTGCTTGATTTAACAGGGTGGCATCCTTGTTGTATTCTGGGGCAACAGATTTGGCAACAGGGTTAAAAGACATCATTCAATCCATAACCACTAGTTGACAAAAGGCAGGGATTAATTTCTCAATGTCCCACATTAGGGAAAAAAAAAGGGCTTCTTTGGAGGAAGGTGTGCCAGGCATGTATCACCTGTCCAAAACCCTTTTGCCCATTATACTTAGTTTGGGCTGAGAGAAATATTTTAGGTTTCCCTCCTGTAAGACCTCTAGGCACTTTCTGTTCAACCCATTAGGATAAAAAAGAGAAACCAGTTTTAAAGTGAAGCCCGCAGACCGCCGCATTCTTCACCAGCCCAGCCACTTATTTTAGCCAAACCATTGAGTCTCAGGAGGCAGCAATGCAGACAGGATTAAGTGAGGCCTGTATGTAAAGACAATCACTCAGATAACGAGATCATAGGCTTATGCCCTTTGAAAACAGGAAACACATGATAATTTATGCAATATAACCCACAAACAAGTCTCTAAATCTGTAAGACTGTCTTATTGGAAAGACATCCAGTTGCAAGGCATTTGACATTCTTCTTGCCTGTAAATTAAGCATCTTTGATGATGTCACAGACATAGTTTAACTTTCAAATGAAAATAAACTTTAAAGACAGCTGCACTAGTTTATAGTCTACCACTGAGCATTGTGATTTTCCTTGACTCTCGATTTTTCTCCTTAAGATTACCCTCCTTGTCATTAAAGGGACTGCATTAAGTCCATTTTTAATTTATCCTGTTCGTTTGCATAAACACAACGAGAGCAGCAAATGATCACTTACGATCTTTATGTCTGCTTTTTTGGAACTTACACAAGGAACATTGAGGGTCACCTGCAGTCTGCCCTTCAGGGCACAGAAGCTGAACAACATTCCTGCTCTTCAGCCTTTCCTGTAAACACATGTCTTTTCCAAGTCCTTCAGGTTTTCCATTGTGCCTTAAGGTCCCTTCTAGCCATCTTTCAGGAAAACAACCTTCATTTCTTCCCTGGAAAGATTGCCGAGGACCGCACAACCAACCAAGGTACCAGGCCTTTTTTCTTGTGGGCTCTTATTACCTTCGAAACCCAATCCCACTTCCTCAGGGCTTTTTGGTAACAACCAAGCATGTCTCATTTAGGCATGACATTCCAGTCAAAGTCTTGGTCAAAAAAACGTCTATTAACAACTGGTCTTACTAGTTTTATGCAAGGAACCTTATGTGATTACTTAGTTCTTCAGAGTGCCAAATTCCGGAGGGATCAGGTAGGGAGAAAAATATACAGTGTGAAGGAAAATTCTTGTCCTTCTAAATTCACTAAAATTGCATTTCCATTCTTTATATTTTCTTTTTTTCCCCCACTAAAAATTTTTTTGTTTTTCTATTGCAATTGTCCCATTTTTTTCCTTGTTAGTTCCCTGCACCCTGCCCACCCCTTCTCCCACAGTCAGTCCCCACCCAGTTTTCCATGTCCATGGGTCATTTATACATATTCTTTGACTAGACCCTTCCCCTTCTTACCCCGTTCTCTCCCTCCTCTCTCCCTGCCTTTCACTGTTAGTCTATTCCTTGTTTATATACCTCTGGTTCAATTTTTCTCATTTGTTTGTGGTGTTCATTAGTCTCCTGTAATAGGTGATAGCATAAGGTATTTTTCTTTTGTTGCCTGGCTTATCTCACTAAGCATAATTCTCTCCAGTTCAATCCATGTTGTTGCAAATGGTAGAAGTTCCTTCTTTCTTTGTGCTACATAGTACTCCATTATGTAAATGTACCACAGTTTTTTGATCCACTCATCTATAGACGGGCACTTAGGTTGTTTCCAGCACTTGGCTATTGTAAATAGCGCTGCTATGAACATAGGGATGCATAGATTCTTTTGAATTGGTGTTCCAGGATTTTTCAGATATAATCCTAGCAATGGAATTGTTGGTTCAAAAGGCAGTTCTATTTTTAGTTTTTTGAGGAAATCCCAAACTGTTTTCCATACTGGCTGCACCAGTCTGCATTCCCACTAGCAGTACACCACGGTTCACTTTTCTCCGCATCCTCACCATCAATTGTTGTTTGTTGATTTGTTGATGATGGCCATTCTGACTGGTGTAAAGTTGTATTTCATTGTGGTTTCTATTTGCATTTCTCTGATTGCTAGTGATCTTGAGCATTCTTTCATATGTCTGTGGACCCTCTGTATGTCCTCTTTGGAGAAGTGTTTGTTCAGGTATTTTGCCCATTTTTTGATTGGGTTGTTTTTCTTCTTGGTGTTGAATCATATAAGTTTTTTATATATTTTGGAGATCAATCCCTTGTCTGAGGTATATCATTGGCAAATATATTTTCCCATACGGTTGGTTCCCTTTTCACCTTGCTGATGTTTTCTTTTGCTAAGCAGAAACTGTTTAGTTTGATGTAATCCCATTTGTTTATTCTTTCCTTTATTTCCCTTGCCTTAGGAGACATATCAGTGAAAATGTTGATACCTGGGATATCTGATATATTCCTGCCTGTGTTTTCCTCTAGGACTTCGATGGTGCCATGGCTTACATTTAAGTCTTTGATGCATATTGAGTTTATTCTGGTGTACAGTGTAAGTTGGTGGGCTAGTTTCATTTTTTGCATGTTCCTGTCCAGTTCTCCCAGCACCATTTGTTAAAGAGGCTCTTCTCACTCCATTTTATATTCCTTCCCCCTTTGTCAAATATTAGTTGACCATATGGACCTGGGTTTATTTCTGGGCTCTCTATTTTGTTCCATTGATCAATATGTCTGTTCTTAGGCCAGTACCAGACTGTTTTGATTACCGTGGCCTTGTAGTATACTTTGATATCAGGTGTTGTGATTCCTCCTACTGCGTTCTTCTTCCTCAAGATTGCTGTGGCTCTTTGGGGTCATTTTTGGTTCCATATAAATTTTTGAAGTATTTGTTCTAGGTCTGTGAAATATGTCACTGGTATTTTAACAGGGATTGCATTGAATTTATAAATTGCTTTGGGTAGTATGGACATTTTAATGATGTTGATTCTTCCCATCTATGAACATGGTATATGCTTCCATTTATTTGTATCTTCCTGAATTTCTTTCTTCAGAGATATGTAGTTTTCCGAATACAGGTCTTTTATTTCTTTGGTTAATTTTATTTCTAGGTACTTTATTTTTCTGGTTGCTATAGTAAATGCAATTTTTTTTTTTTTTAGTTTCTATCTCTGAAATTTTATTGTTAGTGTACACAAATGCCTTCAATTTCTGAATATTGACTTTGTACCCTACTATTTTGCCAAATTCACTTATTAGGTCGAGTTGTTTCTTCGTGGAGTCTACAGAGTTTTCTATGTACACTATCATGTAGTCTGCAAATAATGATAGTTTTACTTCCGCTTTTCCAATTTGGTTGCCTTTCTCTTTCTTGTCTGATTGCTGTGGCTAGAACTTCCAAGACTATGTTGATTAGAAGTGGAGAGAGTGGACATCCTTGTCTTGTTCCTGACCTCAGGGGGAATCCTCTCAGTCTTTGTCCATTGAGTATGGTGTTGGCTTCAGGTTTCTCATATATGGCCTTTATTATGTTGAGGTATGCTCCCTCTATTCCCATTTTGCTAAGAGTTTCATCATAAATGGGTGTCGTACTTTATCAGATGCTTTTTCAGCATCTATTGATAGGATCATGTGGTTTTTCTCTTTCATTTTGTTTATGTGGTGTATTACATTTACTGATTTGTGAATATTAAACCATCCTTGCATTCCTGGGATGAATCCCACTTGATCGTGGTGTATGATCTTTTTAATGTGTTGCTGGATCCTGTTTGCCAATATTTTGTTGAGGATTTTAGCATCTGTGTTCAGCAGTGATATTGGCTGGTAGTTTTCTTTCTTTGTTGTGTCTTGACCTGGTTTTGGAATTAGGGTAATACTTGCTTCATAGAACGAGTTTGGGAGTCTTCCCTCTTCTTGGATTTTTTTGGAATAGTCTGAGAAGGTTAGGAGCTAATTCTTTTGTAAATGTTTTGTAAAATTCTCCTGTGAAGCCATCCGGCCCAGGGCTTTTGTGTGCCGGGAGATTTTTGATTACTGCTTCAATTTCACTAGTTGTTATTGGTCTGTTCAGGCTTTCTGCTTCCTTTTGATTCATTTTTGGAAGATTATATGTTTCCAGAAATTTGTCCATTTCATCTAGGTTACCAAAGTTCTTGTGATAACATTGATCTTAATAATGTTTTACAATCCTTTGTGTTTCTGTAGTATCGGTTGTGATTTCTCCTCCTTCATTTCTGATTTTATTTATTTGGGTCCTCTCTATTTTCTTCTTGATGAGCCTGGTTAAAGGCTTTTCAGTTTTGGTTATCTCTTCAGAGAACCAGCTCCTACTTTTGTTGATCCTTTGAATAGTTTGTTTTGTCTCTAGGTCATTTAATTCTGTGCTGATCTTCATGATTTCCTCCCTTCTACTCGCTCTGGGCTTTGCTTGTTGTTCTTCCTGTAGTTCTTGTCGCTGTAGGGTTAAATTTTTTATTAGAGATTCTTCTGTCCTTTTTAGGTAGGCCTGTATTTCTATGAACCTTCCTCTCAGGACTGCTTTCACTGTATTTCATAGGTTTTGGGTTGTGTGTTCATTATCATTTATTTCCAGAAACTTTTTGATTTCTTACTTGGTGTCATTGTTAACCTATTCATTATTTAATAGTATGTTATTCATTCTCTATGAGTTTGAATGTTTTTGAGTTTTTTCCTTGATGTTGATTTCCAATTTTAAGGTATTGTGATTTGAGAAGATGCTTGATATAGTTTCAGTTTTCTTGAATTTGTTGAGGCTTGTTTTGTGTCCTATCGTGTGGTCTATCTTTGGAAATGTTCCATGTGCACTTGAAAAGAATATATATTTGCTTCTTTGGGGTGAAAACTTCTATATATATCAACTAAGTCTATTTGATCTTGAGTGTTGTTCAATGCCTCAATATACTTGTTTTTTCTTTGCTTTGAAGGTCTTTCCATTGTTGACAATGGGGTGTTAAAAGTCCCCTCCTATGAGTGTGTTGCTGTCTATATCCTTCCTGAAGTCTTTCAAAATTTTCCTTACATATTTGGGTGCTCCTAAGTTGGGTGCATATATGTTTATAAGGGTTATATCTTGATGGATTTTTCCCTTATTATGAAATGTCGTCTTTGTCTCTTATTATGCCCTTTGCTGTGAAATCTGTTTTGTCTAAGTATTGCTACCCCAGCTTTTTTTTCATGTTTATTTGCTTGAAATACTTTTCCATCCCTTCACTTTCAGTCTGTGTAGATCTATTGTTCTAAGGTGAGTCTCTTGTAGACTGCATATATGTGGGTCATTCTTTCTAATCCATTAAGCTACCCTGTGTCTTTTCATTGGAGCTTTTAATCCATTTACGTTTAAGGTTATTATTGATATGTACTTATTCAGTGTCATTTTCCCCCGTTGTACTTGTGTTCCTCTCTGTCTCTCTGTTTCTTCATCTTTTTAAAGCAGACCCTTTAGCATGTCTTGCAACACTGCTTTGGTGGAGATGTATTCTTTTAGCTTCCTTTTGTTTTGGAAACTCCTTATTTCACCTTCCATTTTGAATGTGAGCCTTGCTAGGGAGAGTATTCTTGGTTGTAGGCCTTTGTTTTTCATTGCTTGGAATATTTTTTGCCATTCCCTTCTGGCTTATAGTGTTTCTGCTGAGAATTCTGATGATAGCCTTATTGGAGCTCCCTTGTATGTTATTAGTTGTTTCTCTCTTGCTGCTTTTAGGATTCTCTCTTTGTCTTTGAATGTTGCCGTTTTAATTATGATGTGTCTTGAAGTGGGCCTGTTGGGGTTCATTTTCATTGGGACCCTCTGTGCTTCCTGGACTTGTGTGACTTTCTCTCCTCATGTTAGGGAAGTTTTCTGTCATTAGTTTTTCAAAGAGGTTTTCTATCCTTCGCTCCTCTTCTCCTCCTTCTGGAATTCCTATGATACGGATATTATTATGTTTCATGTTGTCCTGCAGCTGTCTTAAAACCTCTTCATTCCTGTTCAGTCCTTTTTCATTTTGTTGCACTGTCTGGGAGTCTTTTTCTGCGTTGTCCTCCAGCTCACTGATTGGATCTTCTGCTTCTTCTAGCCTGCTTTTAATTCCTTCTACTGTGTTCTTCAATTCATAAATTGTATTCTTCATTTCCTTCCGGCTCTTACCGATAGCTTCTGTGTCCTTTGAGTGCTGGTGTAATTCTCAGTATGTTCATTGTAGTTTCCCTGAAGTTCCTTGTTATTCCCCTGGAGTTCTTTTTAGTCTTCCTTGAGCTCCCTGAGCTCATTGAGCTTCCCCATAATCTATGTTTTGAATTCCATATCTGACTGTTTGCTTCGCTTTGTTTCATTTATCATTCTTTCTGGGGATTCTTCCTTTCCTTTCTATGGGGGGTTGTTTCTCTCTCCCCATTTTTGTGACTCTTCTTGTTTGTTGTTGCTTCTTAGATTGATGTACACTTCCTGGATCTGCCCCTTGTGGCGTCAGATCGTGTACCAGTCTGGGCCGAGGAAGCCTGTTGGAGATTACCAGAGATCTACTGCCTTTGTCTGTCTCCTTTAGTTGTTAATCTATTTAATCTGTGATTAGCTGTCAGGCTTAAGGACTGAGGGTGGTCCAGCTTAATTTCTGTAGGTGGAGCTTTTGCTTCCCCTCAGGCTGATGCCACTCAGAGGGGAATGGTCAGCCTTTAGTGTTGGGAATGAGTCAGCACTGAGACCTGGTCTGCTGCTCCCCCAGATCTCTCCTCAAAGCCCCCGCACCGTATGATTTCCAAGCATCTGTAGTCCTCTTTCCCTTCCCTCTGCTTGAGCCCAGGGTAAGTGGGGGCCAAAATATTTTCGTATGTGATCCGCTTAAGAGCTCTTTTTCTCCAGCTGTTCCTCTCCCGCTCGCAAGAAACCCTGTGGCTTTTCGCTTTTCACAGCTGGATACTATTTTATTTTCTGCTCTGTTGCTGTAGGCTGGGAAGCCCAGCTGGGGGTTTAGACCCTGTCCTTCTCAAGGGGAACTCCCGGCTACTGAGCTGTTTCTCAGTCCCTTCAGCTGCCACCCGTGGGAGCCCAGCCAGCCCTTTCGCATCTCTGCACTTCCTACTAGTCACGTTGTGATGTAACAACCTTTTCTGTCTCTCCGTGGTTATAAAACTTCTCTCCAGCTAGTGTTCAGTTGGTTATTCCAGATGATTTCTCCACAATTAAGTTGTAAATCCAGACTGGTCCTGGGAGGAGGTTAGTATAGCTTCCACTTACTCCTATGCCATCTTGGATCTCTCTCTAGTCTTACTTTTGATTGGTATATACATAGTATATATTTTTTCATCTATTTACTTTTTGCTTATTTGTGTCTCAGTATTTAAAGTTTGTGTCTTGGAGGCAGAATATTGTTGGGCTTTGCTTTTTTTTTTTTTACTTTTTTTTTTTTATCTGACAGTGTTTGTCTTGGTGTGTTTACACCAGCAAACTGTTTTAAAATAAAAGATCAGACGGACTTCCGGCCAAGATGGAGGCGTAGACAGACGAGTTGCGTCTCCCTCCACAACTAAGAAGGAATACAGCTACCTTAAAACTAGAAGTAACCAGAAGTTCTAGAAAATCAAACTGCATGGAATTCCAGAAAACAAAGATATAAAGAAGAATTAGTCATCCAGGCAGGTAGGAAGGGCGGAGTCGAGGCGGAGAGGACGGGGTGTGGTGGCGGCAGCAGCAGGCCAGCAGAAAGTGCAGGCACACGTTTTAAAAAGTGAGAAGTGATATCTGGGGAACGTTCCCAGCTCCTCACTGGACCTTGCAGCTCACCATCCCAAAACTGGGGAAAAATGAAGCCTCATTGTTTCTGACTGTGCAGACCAATGGGGGTTAGGGTGGAGGCAGAAACTGCCGGCCTCGGCAGCATCTGCTTGTTTCAAGGGCCCCCACGGTCCTAGAATGTCCTCAAACCCACCCACTCTGGAAATGACGACCAGGGCAGCAACTAGAGGGGTGCCAGTCTGCTGTGCAAGTGGGAGAGGTGCCTGGAGAAGGGGTGAGTGCTGGGCAGGCGGCATTGTTCCCTCTCGGATCCCTCCCCCACTTAGAGCGCCGCAATGTGGTGCAACAGGTCACCCTGTGCTGATGAATCCCTAATGCTCCGCCCCTTTCAACATAACAGGATTGACATCTGTACCTGGGACACAGAGGCAAACAAACACAGGAGCCTGTCAGAATGAGGAGACAGAGAAGTTCGGCCCAAAAGGGATTTATCAAGGTTCCAGTGGGAGAACTAAGTGACTAAGAACTAAGGAGATAGATAATCTAATAGACGCAGAATTCAAAACACTGGTGATAAAGATGCTCACAGGCTTGACAGATATACTTGAGTATGGCAGACGCCTAAGAAAAGAAGTAAAGGCTATGCTAAGTTAAATAAAGGAAAATCCACACAACATCATTGGTGAAGGGAAGGAAAGCAGGGTTTAAATCAATGATTTTGAACATGAGGAAGAAAAAAATAGTCAACGAGTGCAGAATGAGGAAGCAAGAACTGAAAAAAATGAGGAAAACTTCCCAAATTTTGTGAAGGAGATGGACATATAGGTCCGGGAAGCACGGAGGGTCCCGGGCGAGCTGGACCCAGAGGGGACCACACCAGGATACATCATGATTGAGATGCCAACGGTGAAAGATACGAGGGTCCTGTGAGCAGCAAGAGAGAGGCAGAGAGTTTCCTACAGGGGTGTACCTATAGGACTATCACCTGATTTCTCAGAGGACATTTTGCAGTCAGGCAGGGACTGGCAAGCAGTATTCAATGTGATGAAAACCAACCTGCAACCAAGATTACTCTATCCAGCAAAGCTATCATTTAGAATGGAAGGGCAGATGAAGTGCTTCCCAGACAAGGTAAAGCTAAAGGAGTTCATCATCACCATGCCATTATTATATGAAATGTCAAAGGGACTTGCTAAAGAAAAAGAACATAAGAACTATGACCACTAAAATGACAACAAACTCACAACTATGAACAACTGAATCTAAAAAAATAAAAACAAAATCCAACTAAGCAAACCAGAATAGGAACAGAATCATAGGTATTGGGATCATCTGGAGGGTTATCAGCTAGGAAGGGAAATGGTGCAGGGAATAAGAAGCATGATCAATTGGTACAAAATAGACAGGGGGAAGTTAAGAATAATATAGGAAAGGGTGAAGCCAAAGAACTTACATGCACGACCCATGAACGTGAACTAAGGGGGGTGGGATTGCCGGAGGGAAGGTAGGTACTGGGCAGAGGGCAGCAAAGGCGAAAAATAATCGGAACTCCTGTAACAACATAATCAATAAAATATACTTAAAAAATAAAAAATAATAAAAGATCAGAGAGTAAATGTTTTAGGCTTTGCAAGCCATACTTGTGTCATGCAAACCATTGAGCTCTGCCATAGAAGTGTGAAAGCAGCCTTGGACAATATACAAATGATGAGCGTGTCTGTATTTCAAGGAAACTTTATTCACAAAAATAGATAGTGGGCCAGATTTGACTCATGAACGTGAGTTTGCTGACCCTAGTTTAAATCTTTTACATTTAATGTAATTACTGCTATCATTGGATTAAAATCTATCGTCCTGCTGGTTGTTTTGTATTTATTTATTCTTTGTTTTTTGTCTTTTTCTGCTTGCTTTTGCAATAGTTATTTTTTTGTGATTCCATTTTTGTCTCTGCTGTTGGTTTATTATTCATTCCTCTTAAATTTGTTTATAGTGATGTCCTAGGATTTACATTATATGTCTCTAATTAATCATTATTTACCTTTAAATATTATAGTACAACTTCATGTGTAGTGTAAGAACATCACACCAGTGTAGTCCTAATTGCTGTCTCCCATTCTCTGTGCTATTGTTGTCATGCATTTCACTTTGACATTATTTCATTTTTAAATCCCATTGGAGATGGAATTTGCAGACTGTCAAGTTTAAATCATTTTTTTACAACCCTCGCTGTTAAGGTTTGTCATAGTAAACTTTAAGATTCATGAATTTGTTCTGACTCACAAGATAGTGTGCATAGAGAGGCATCAAGAGAAGAACATTAATTAGCCTAACAGAGTCATTGCTGGAACAGGCCATCACACAGCTGCAGAGTAACATTTCAGACCACCCTCACCATTCAGAATTTTTCTTTAATCATTGATAATTTAATTACTCTTTCAAATTTAAATGTTTTTTTTCCTCCATGTACTATGTAATGAACTGGGGCCAGAAATTGTTTTTTTATTTGACAGACCTTCGGTTTTCATCCAATTCTTAACATTCTGGATTCTTGAGTGTGTATTTCAGCTCTGATTTTTTTAAGCAACAGAGTAATCGGTAACTTTGATTCTTTATGATTTCTAGGTATGTAGTGAAAGCCCGTAATCTCTTGTGTTTTATAAGTGTTTCCTTAAGTAATGTGGCCTATAAGTAATATATTCACTATTTATAATTAGCTGGTTTTCCTTAAAGACATTTTCTTTCTTTCTTCCTTTTTTTTTTTTTTTTTTTTTTGTAGTACTTGTGTGGTAGTAATCGAAAAGACAACATATTTATCGATCCAGGATACCAGACATTTGAGCAAGAATTGAATAAAATCCTCAGAAGTTGGCAACCAAGCATACTTCCAGATGGTAATGTTCTTTTAAAGTAAAACTGTTGCTAACTTGCTACTGGGGTTTTTATTTTTACAGAGTATGTATTAAAAATAATTAGGGAATAATTTAAATTGGCATATATTTTAGAATACTTATTTGTGAACTCAACGATTCATCTTTTGTTGAATTAGAAGTTAATGTGGTTGATAACTAGTGTTTATGAAGAAGTTTGTAATAAATGGGACTTTTCTCTGGAGTAAGAACCTGGATGTTTATTTCTTAAGCCTCTAGTGGAGAATCTGATGTAAATTTATCTAAGATTAAATCTTTGTTTTAGATGTGTGAAGTAAAGATATTTATGAATGGAAATTACCTATTTCTTTCAGGCGTTGTACAGACTTAAATCTGTTTCTGACCATTGTCTGCTTATCCTATGAAACAAAAGCAAACATCCAGTCCCTTATAGCAGACATGCTAGTTCCATTGTCTGTTGTGTTTCCTAGCCTCTGTATTGCCAGTGAGCTGCATAGGTAATTCTGAAATTCATTCCAGTTGACCTTGTGTGAATGGAAGATGGTGATTCATTTGTTCTTAACTCTGTCTATTTCTAGGTGGTAAATGAAAACTGTTTTCTTTATTATAATTCTTTTAAAATATCTCTCTATTTAAGGGTCAATATTTTCTCGAGTTGAAGAAGATTATCTCTGGAGGATAAAACAACTAGGCTCACACTCTCCAGTAGCTCTTCTGAATACCCTGTTCTACTTTAACACTAAGTATTTTGGCCTGAAAACAGTGGAACAGCACTTAAGGCTTTCCTTTGGCACTGTGTTTAGGCATTGGAAAAAAAATCCTTTAACAATGGAAAACAAAGCATGTCTTCGATACCAAGTGTCTTCTTTATGTGGAACAGACAATGAAGGTAGTATAACAGATTTTTATTTGGGAATTGTCTGTGGCAGAGATAGCTAAAACTTGCCTTACTAAGGAGTACCTAGGCCACCTGCTAAGAACCTGAGGACTGTCATTTTCATAAAATAAGACATCCTGTGTCTCATTAAAACATCTCAGTTCATTGTGTTTGAAAAATTATGAGTTACCAGAAGCCACACTTATATCTCTAAAGGATACCTAGTTCCATTCTTTAGTATGACACTAGGACTAAATAGAATGGATAGTACTGTCTTTCTTCAAGATTGGGCTTAGGAAGTTTATGCGATTTTTTTTTTTTTTTTTTAAGATAAAATTACTACTGGAAAAAGAAAACACGAAGATGATGAACCAGTATTTGAACAAATTGAAAATACAGCCAATCCTTCTAGATGTCCTGTGAAAATGTTTGAATGCTACTTGTCCAAAAGGTAAGTGTTAATCATATTTAATTTTTAAAATTGTGTCAATTAATTGCCTTGAATTTAATGTTATCAGGAAGTGACATTTTCCACTGATCCTTTTTTAGACTTCTCACTTGAATCTAAATCTATTCAATTATAACATTTTTAGTCCTATTATTATAAAATACCAGCTTATACATCAGACTTGATTTTAAGAAGTCACTCTACTAATGAATCCACTACTATTGTCATCTTTTTAATTATAGCAATTCTAATGACTGTGTTATGCAGGGGTCATAAATCTTTTCTGTAAAGAATTAGGCAGTACATATTTTAGTTTTTGGGGGGGTATAGACTCTTCATTTGTAGTTTCTCAATTCTGCTTTTATAGCCAGAAAGCAGCCATATACTGTATATAAAGAACAGTCATGACTGTGTGACCAAAAAACTTTACACAATCAAGTGACAGGCTATAGTTTGCTATGCCATGGTGAAAAGGTAAGTTAAAAGGTAGGATAGATAGGTGGAGAGGAAATTTAAGTACTTACATTTAAGAGAAAAAATTATCCTTTAAGAAGGTCTGAGAGATCAAAGCATTCTGAAAGCACTGTACTTTTCAGCTATATCACTGCTTTCCCCTCAATCTGACACAAATAGACATTTAAAAAATTCTTTAAGTGAAATGCTTAGAGACCATAAATTATTTTATACTTGTCCATTATTTTAAGTATGCACTCTCTACTTTTCATAAGGTTAGCATGAACTCAATGTATTCTCTTATATAGTCAGTTGTATAAATTCTTGTTAGGTCCGCAAGTTAGATCTCAAGAACGCATAAAAACAGTGACGTCACCTATAGGATGATGGAAATATTTCTGATGTTGGTTTTGGGAGTGGCCTTATTTGGCTGCAAAAGAATCAGGATCTTGCCCTGGCTGCTGTGGCTCAGTGAATTGAGCGTTGGCCTGTGAACCAAGTGTTGCTGGTTTGATTCCCAGTCAGGGCACATGACTAGGTTGCTCGCCAGGCCCCAGTTGGGGGCGCGTGAGAGGCACCTGCACATTGATGTTTCCTCTCCCTCTCTTTCTCCTTTCCCCTCTCTCTAAAAACAGATAAATAAAATAAAATAAAAATAAAATAAAGTAACCTTGTTAAAAAATTAATTTTTTAAAAGAGACAGCATTCCATGAATGTTGTTTAAAAAAAAAAAAAAGTATCTTCCAGTGGTAATAACTGTTCGTTAGCCATACCCATCTCAGTATTATCTTGTTGGTATTTTAAAAATTAATCTCTTATTCTGTAATGATGTTAAGTATTTTTATGTTATGTGCTACCATTTTTTATCAATTCTAAGACATTTTTTCACATTTTACCATCTGAAACTTGTAGTTGGCAGTGTTTTTACTTGTTATACTGAAAATATTAAAATAATTAAAAACAGTATTTTGATTAATGTCTTGGATTTGGTGAAAAACATGGTTTAAAATATGGGAAGATAATATTTTATCACAGAAATTAACTTTCAAAATATCTTAATGATAAAATATTTAATGTAGGTAATGAGGTCTGACTACATAATGAATGCGGTTAGTGGTCATGAAATTACTCCTGAAATAAGAACAGAAAGTTGTGGGGAATTTTGTATATGTACTATAAAATTGACTTTCTCCTTTTTCCCAAAGTCCACAGAATCTTAATCAGAGAATGGATGTATTTTATTTGCAACCAGAATGCTCTAGTTCTACAGATAGCCCTGTCTGGTACACATCTACTTCACTGGACCGAAACACCTTGGAAAATATGCTCGTACGGGTTCTTTTAGTAAAAGACATTTATGATAAAGACTATTATGAACTGGACGAAGACACAGACTAAGAAAGGAACGTTTCAGAAGCAATCGGGATAAAAACAGCATTAGATAGTTGTGCTGCTAGATCTTTATTATGGAAAACATTTCAAGTTTACTCCTTCTGTTTTAAGTTTTGTAGCAGTATACCCACAATGGGTATTACCATGTAAATAATCTGTGAGTGAAAGTTGCCATTATTCTATGTAGTGGTTTTAGGATACTTAACAAATACATTCAGATTTTTTAAATTATTTATTTGATTAGGTATGTCTGTAACTTTTTACATTACAAAATATGAATGAGAATGTGCCATGTATAATTTTTTTCTTGTAGTAAGAAACATCCATATTGCACAATTCTACTGTTGCAATGCTTCCTTGAAAGGGGGCTCTTTTACTGGGTTCTTGACCACACGGTTGTGTATGGGTAGCACTACTAAAAGTTTAGAACTTGCAGTGTCTTTCAAATTTTTAAAATAAACTATAAACTAATAGGCTGGGTTTTTTTTGTTTTTTGGGGGGGGCGGTGGGAGACTTTTGTTTGTTTTGTTTTATGTTTTAGTTACTGAAGCCTTACAAGGTTATGGAGAGAGAGAGAGAGAGAGAGAGAGAGAGAGAGAGAGAGAGAGAGAGAGAGAGAGAGAGAGAGAGAGAGAGAGAGAGAGAGAGAGAGAGAGAGAGAGAGAGACCAGACCATCTTCTGTACCAAAAATAGACGGGAGAATGCTGTCAATATTGGTGTACTGTAATGTGTATCTATACTGGTGAAAACAACTTTTGTTCCCCTTATTAAAACCTTACGTCCTTTTCTTATTTGTGGCTTTCTGCATCACTCCAATCAGTTATTTAAACATAATATGTATATATGTGTGTGTATATGTATGTGTGTCTGAAGAATGATATTGAAAACATGTTTATTGAGACATTTCCTTTGTAAAAATGTCTGATGAAAGTATAAAATTCTGTTTTCTTTTTATGCTGTTAAGTATTCAAGATCTCCTTTTACAGAAGCTTGATTTTCTACCACCCCCGTCCCCACCACAAGGATACAGATTGTGTTGCAGTACTCCTCTAGTGCTTCAAAACTTTCTCAGTGTTACTAGAATTCTTGTGCTTGCCCTCAGATATGACTGATACGTACATCGGATAAAATTATCTTTAGAAATGCCACTCCTGAAATAAAAAGTCAGGCTAGTTTTAAAAGATAGCGTCAAGTGTTATCATGAAGATTACCAGTGTAGAGATTCTGATGTTTCAGATTATTGTCAAGCAAAGAAAGAAACTGGTGGATGAAATTTATCTCAAGGTAAATCACCTTTGTGTTAGGTTGTTTGGCTTTTAAATTTTAATTACTCCTTATAGAAGGTTGCATTTAAAAACTTTGTGCTTCTGCATAGCAGTTTATACATTCAGACTTTTTCTTTTAGTGCTAGCTGCAGATTGTCATAAAGAAATCCTTTGGCTGAGTGTATATGGCCTGTGTGTAGTAATGTTTTCTTGTTTCCGATTCCTCAATCACCACAGTGACATTAGTTTTCTAAAATTTACAGCAGTTGGGCTCTTTTCCCCAGCGATTAGACTCTGTTGCATGTCCCTTAGATACTGCTCTCTCTTCAGGATAAATGTTAGCATTCAGAAGAAATTTTCTTAGTCACAATTTGGAAAATTTCACAGGTGTGATCACTATATTTAAGCAATAATGTCAAAAATATTTTCGGCATAAAAATTATTTTATAATGTTCTAATTTGTTTTATAAGTTTGAAGAGCATTTCTGTCCCTTAATTTTATATTGTTGATTTGATAATCATACAGTAACAAATCTGATAATATTTTACTAAAATAGATTGCTCATTGTCTATTTAATGAAGAAAAATGGGTAACATATTTAAAATATATAATACAAATTTCTTCATACCTACCTTTTCCGAAAACTACTTTTCCTATAAATGTATCGTGTTGATAGAAAGGTGGTTAACCCTAATTGTGTTTTCTTCTTGAAAGTGGTGCTATAGTCCATCAGAGCAATAAACTTTCTCCCAAATGCCACTTAATGTGTATTTTACCAAATACCACACATTTCTGCCATGGTCCTACTATTAAGCACCTTGTGTTGCTATTTACATTTCCTTTATGCACATTTTACCTTTCTAAACAGAAATGTCCACATAATTTTGATCTTGACACGGTTGAGGATTTAGAGTTCCTGCGTATTTGTCTTGATTGCAATCCAAGGATTGAGTAACTTCACACTCAGGTGGAAAGAAAAAAATTACTATTTAATGAGAATTGTTCTGTGAAGTTTCTCCCACCTAGAATACATTTCATTGGTTTCTGGATCTTCCTACTTTGTGTAGTCACAGCTGACTGCTGAGCAAAAGGATAGCAGTTTCTTTTTGCTTTTTAGTGATGTCAGATTATAGCATCCTGTAAATATAACTATATTGCCTTTAGATGTCTGTTGGAGATGCTTTATTTTTCTGTTCTGAAGATTTTGCCGCTTAAAATGAACTGATGAAAAGTTTTTATACCTACTGAGAAAAGTGAATTTTGCATGCAAATTGAATTTTTATTAACACATTTTTTAGGCTTTTAACTCTATTAGGTAATATATTAAAGGATTTTTCTAGACAAGATTTTTTTCTTCTTGCCAAGAATACATTTTGTTTAAATAGTAGTTCATGGTTTTTCTTTTATTACACAGAGTGTTACTAGTGTGTTAAACATATTCATATAGGAAGAGGATGTATATTGTACTATCCACTGAAACTTTGGTCACTTTTTCTCATGGAATTTCTCTTTGTCCTGGCCAGTTGTGATTTGGGAATGGGTTAAGTTGTTTATGCATATAAGTATGACAGTTATGGAGAAGTCATAAAATTAAAAAATTTTGGTTTGTGCTACTCTAATGTGGGTCCATTTAATCTGAGATCTGAAATAACTTGCAGCCTTAAGTCACTATAAAAATTTACACTTATTTTGCCAGTTATTTCCAAATTTTACTATTATATATAATGTCACTTATGTTCTAAGATAACATTTACTGTAGGATAATTTTCTTGTTCCTCTCAAACAAAAGTCATGAAAGTGTACATGAAAATATTTTTAAAGAATAAATTTCTTTATAGTATTTTGGGGTTTTACCCCTTAGTCATATTTAGACCAGTTCTTTGAATTATCAGTTATTCCATTTTGCTGTTTTCTTAGGAATAGGCTATTTTTAATGTGTTTTCCAATGTCAAGTACTTTTTTGTTGTTTTTGGGTATATCATACTTGAAAATGATACTACTAACAAAATGTTATAAATTTAGAAGTTGGTATTCAGAACATCCTAACTGTATCAGTCTGGGTCTAAGAGTATAAATACCTAGAGTGGTGCCTCCTTGTGTTTTTTTCTTTACTTAGAAGCTAGACATAAGAGACACTAAAAATAAGTTTCTTTGATCCCCTGCCTTATAACAAACTGGAATAGAGAAAGTTGTTCCTGAAATCTGGGCAATTTAAAGAAATTCAAGAATATAGTCCTTTTGAGAAAATAGAACCAAAGAGAAGCTAAGATTTAATCTTTAAGAACAAAAGCAAAGAGTACCACGGGCCATGTGTGTCCACCATGAGAGGTCACTGTGTCATGGAGTGAGGACAGGTATAAATCCTAACAGCATATTTTCTGTTGTAATGCAGTAAAAAGAACAATTAGCTCTTTCTGGAACATTAGACTAAGTGCTTTATTCTGTCAGGGCTTAATTTCTTTATCTGGGAAATGAAGGCATTGCCTTGATTCCTGATTCTCAAGTTTCAAATTAAGCATGGTTGGTTTTGTACATAGAAATTTAGTAGTAAATTTTACATATTTATGTTGAATCCTTATGATTTATTTAGAAGTACATTTTCCTGAGAGGTGGGGGAAGATCTTTCCTAAAATAGCCTTAATACTTAAAGTGCCATTCAGATAGCTCATCAGAAGTAAACTCTTGCAAATTTATTAAGCCAAAACTTAACAAATTTTTGTTACATACTTAAGCAGACATTCTGTTCTAAAGCTTATAGTTATGGGTGATAAACAAGATATACACTATTGTTTGAACATACAAAGAATATATTCATGGTAGTTTACAACAGAGAAGATTGTGAACACTCAGAAATACCCTAAAAGCCTATTGTGGGCTAGGGTAGGTTTCATAGATTAACTACCATCTGTGATTATATGAAACATTAGGTTCCTGTAACCTTGTTGACATTGCTGCTTTCAGCTCCATTAGAAATAGTCAGTGGAGCAATTTCTGATTATTTTAAGGGCTTTATTTTGATGACATCAGCCCTCATCTCTGGCTTTCAGACCAACTCACAACAGAGTAATTAAAAATAGCACATGAAGTGATTAGAGATAATTCCAAAAGGTATTAAACTACATCAAGTGGAGGTGAACAATTCAACTTGTAGGTTATGTTGTGTGGATGGAACATACAAGGTCCAATTTTTGATATTTTTTATAAAACTTCATCCACTGAGGGTATTTTTTTTCATAGCAATTGTTTTTGAAAGTAGAATTGAGTATTTTTAAGCCATGAGTGTGTTGCTCTAAACCCTCATAAGCAAGGTTAAACATCTCCATTAGATACATATTTGGAGTTGTGAATTGATGTCAGCAGATGGCAGTAGTACACAGCACAGTTGCTTTTTCTTGGTTTATGCTCTTATAAGTATAATATAATCATTTATTAGAAACTCTTGAGAGTTTTAGAATTCAGAATTTTTCCCTTTTCAAAAAAAAAAAAAATTGCATAATACCCTTAGTGGGTCCTGGCACAGCACCCCTTAGTCAAATAATTTCTGCAACAGTAAATTAAATATTAGTAACTGAGGTAAACTATGGCTATAGGTCAGTTTTTGTCACAAACAAGAAAAACTAGATTTTCAAGCTTTTTGGTCTCAGAATTGCTGATGAAGAATTGCAGACCTGTAATTGAAAAACAAAAAACTAATGCCAGATCTAGTATTTTCTAGATCTGGCATTAAAACATTAGGTGTTTTTTCTCCCATTGCTTAGTTTTGGTAGCGGTAACTCAAGGCTTTCTGTAAAATTTGTGTATTTGAAAGAAAAATGCAAGGAATGCTTAGTACAGCATAAATATAAATAGCAGGCCTAGAACCATTATTGAATTCTGAAACTTTTAACTGCTTTCTTTTACTTTCTGTTTTATCTCTACTAGTAGCATAACAATTCTACATAAACATAACACCTTTATGACTAGCTGCAGTCATGTCATGGAGCTGAAACCAGAAAAGTCAGCATTGGTGCTGCCTGTCACTATCAGAACCAATAACTAGATACAAGAATTGAATCTGCATGGGCTCTTTATTCAGATGTCTGCTATCTGAGAAGAAGGTGGATTATGCACCCTCAAAAACCATCTTAACATTCATCTCAAGACATACTTTTTAAAGGAGAAGAAAGGGTAGGTAAGGGGGTTGGGAAAAGGTTAATTGGATAACAGTTGCAGTCCATTGGTGATAACCATTGCCACCCACTTGCAAACCTCCCAGGGCACAAAGGTTGAATGGCTTCTTGACCTCCTGGAGTCATACATTCCAGATCTTGGAATAACAGCTTTCTACATGCATTAATCACTTAAGCCTATCAATTAAGGCTAAAATCTTTTTAACTCTTGAGTTCCCTTACCAGAGCCAGTCATTTATTCATTTAACAAATAAGTGAATGATTCTTTCAGGCACACTAAGCCAGGTGCTGGTTACACAATAGGATAGATGGCCCAGCCCTTCTTGGCAAAGGGGAGATGGGACCTTAGAGTATAAAGAAACCCAATACTCTAGTCAAATAATTTATCAAGGCTTATTTGTGAGCCCAACTCTGACCCAGCTGCAGTTCAGGTTATTACACTGATCTGCTTTGCATTCTGGAGAGTGTCGATATAAGAAACGTCCAAACCCGTGAGAATTTTTATGAGTTTATTTGAGCCAAATTGATGACAATTGCCGGGAAGCAAAACATCAGTGAAGTGAGAAAATGCTCTAGAAAATGGCAGTTTTGCACCTTATTTTAGACATTAGAATCAAAAGGAGGTTGCATGTAATCCATTGGTAATAGATTAGGGAGGTAGAGGAAAGCAAAGTGGGAAAAAACCAGGGATTGGAAAAAAAGTAAAATGATAAGACATGTAGATGGGTACAAGATAGTTAACAGTCAACGTGATAACACGGGAACACAATTTTCGTTGAGTTAGATCTGACACTTGTTTTTTACTAACTTTTGGCATCTGGATCCAAAAAGGACACCAGTTTTTCTCATCACTTCAACTTTTTAAGGTACAGGATACCCTCTCTTTGTCCCCCATATCATACAAAATGTACATACAAAAGAAAATAAAAAATTGCCTGAATAAACTTTATTTAGAGTTATTTTATTCATATAAAGGCTCTATATTGTTACTGTAAGTCAAATTGTGTACAAGTAGTAAAGTTCTACCAAACATACATATTAAGATATTTTATCTTTTCAAACGACAGGCTAGGAAATGCCAAAATGAGATACTTGAAACAGTCTCCTTTAGTTGGCAAAGCTTTAACAAATTGCTTCATGAGACCCAGTTCTATGTGCAGAGTGGGAATATAATGTTCTTTCTGTCAACAAGTGGCTCATGTAGAAAGTTTGGATCACCAGGTTTGAGGTCAGATCTTGGAGGCCAGTTCGACTCTACCCAATGCTTCTCATGAGCTCTGCTGTCCCACATACACAGAAAACAGGGATACTTAGCGTATCCGCATTGCTGACCAAGAAGGAAGACCATTTTACGGTCGACACAGATGATCCAGTTGTGTTTGTGGTATTGCAACAGATCAATGACTGTCTTCATATTCTTCATGAAAACAAACTGAATGGCCAATTGGGACTGCAACAAATAATAAGTTGTCATTGTGGAGGAGGACACACTTCAAGCTCCGTTTTGAGTTATTGATGAACAGTCACCATTGAGTTGCGTTCTAGATTGGAATTCCCAATTCCTTCATTAAACCATGTGTGTTATGGCAATACACAAAGCCACCGTCATTTAGAAAGTACTGCAGAAATGCACTTTCTATGGATCAAAAGTAGGATGCTTTCACTCCTTTTTCAAGCAAGTTTTTCTCGTGCAGTTTTGATGCTAGGAGTTCTGAAGTCTTTTTGGATAGTCCCAGATCTTGTGCCAAATCATTCAACTCATGCTGACCAAATCCCTTACGAACTGAGTCATCTTCAATTTCAAAATTTTTATTGTTGTTGTCACTTAGTTCTCCATACTCCTGTTTTTTGAAAGAGGGCAGTTCAATGAAAACTGGCACTGGGGTTTCAGCTGAATGAGGCATTGGGCGTATAGCTGATGGTAGACTAGGATACTCTATTTTACATTTATTTTTCTTGTTATATCCTGGCGTTTTCACTGTAGGAAAGTAACAGTCACTTGAATGATCTCTGGGCTCTTGCCAAACCATAGGTATACCAAATGGCAATTTATCACGTTCCCTTTGTCCACATTGGTAAACTCGACACACTGCACACTTTGTGAGGGGCCCAAGACTTACCTTGATCACCAAGTTTTACTTTAAAATATGCAAAATAGGCTTGCCTTACAAATGCGCTGATGTTTGTCCTTTGAGAATGGTGAAACTGCCACAGATAGAACGAATCAGGGTTGTTTAGGCACTTATGATGAGAAATAGCAGAGGCAGACATCATCTGAAGGAAAGGAAATAAGTACATATGAAAATAAATTGTGCTAACTCCTTGTATACAGACAAGAACTCTGACTACACTTCCGAATTGGATTCACTATGTAGAGCAGCACACAACCTCTCACCACACTGTCGCATGTGTAACATAATAGCCTAGAAAAGTATGAACCTGTCGCTGGTCTCCAAGGTCGCCGCCTACTCTTCCCCACTCAAGGGAGGTTTTCTCTCAGCCAATAGGAGAGCACTAGTGCTTCCCTCTATTCAGGCTTGATCCAGCCTAGAGTGTTCACATTAAGATAAGCTGTACAGCCCTGGCTGCTGTGGCTCAGTGGGTTGAGTGTTGGCCTGTGAACCAAGTGTTGCTGTTCCGATTCCCAGTCAGGGCACATGACTAGGTTGCATGCCAGATCCCCAGTTGGGGGCGTGTGAGAGGCAACCGCACATTGATGTTTCTCTCCCTCTTTCTCCTTTTCCCTCTCTCTAAAAACAGATAAATAAAATAAAATAAAAACAAAATAACCTTGTTAAAAAATTAAAAAAGATAAGCTGTACAGAAAAAACTTGACGTGATAGCAGAAAACCAACTACAGTTTTGAAATCAGCATGCCTATTTAAAATAGCTGAAAAATTGAACTCAACTGAAATTATGTTAAAAATTGTTCTCCTGTGTAATAATTAGGAGGACTTGTGGTCTCTTCTCTAAAGCGTGACTTGTCAGAGATTCTAGCCTGGGGCGTAACTACTTGCTATAAACTGCTTTTAGTTCAAAACTTATTTTCAGATCATTCTATGTGGTTCCTTCAGGTCTCTTGAGTTTGTAAAGATGCCATACAGGCCTCCCCTGAGCTTGTCTGGTTTAGTATGTGGCCCCTTTTGTCTACATGATCCTCTTTCGGTCATAAATCCAAAGGGTGCGTTGATGACGAACCTTTTGATTGGATAATAAGGTCCCATGGTGCTGGGAAGACATATTTCTAGGAAGTATTAGTGTCAGTGTTTGTCTTGCTGAACGATGGACCATTGAGGAAGGGGAAAGACCATAACCTTGGATGGAAGTCTAGGACACTTTTTTTCTCCACAGTGAAAAGCAGGTAAATTGAAGGCAGATCTCATGGGACTTTACAAAGAAAAACACTTGGGATCATTTGTAACCTATCATCTATCACAATCCAGGTTTTGGTGGTGCCTGCCTCACTTCTCTATGTTTTGCATTTAGTATAACATTCACTTATGGTTTGAGGGCACACCATACACCTTTTCAGTTTCTATAATCTGACCATGAGATTGTTTTCTATTTACTATGGGCCAGTTACTGCCCATTGGAAATACTCAGGTGCTGTTATTTTATTTCCGATAGTTGTGCAGTTGGAAGCTGTAACCTTAAGGTTTAATCAGGGCCAAAAATTGCAAGAACACAATACTATAAATTACAGTTACCATCCAAAAAATTCCCGAGGCCCTGAGGACCATAAGAGTTATATAAGCTGTTTTGTGCTTCAGCTGCAGTTATAGATGGCCATGTTTTTATAGTTATTTCAGTTTCTATCAATGTAGTTAACAGTCTGTTAAGTTAGGGGGTAAGCACATTCAGGACAAACTATCTCCTTTTAACTTCTAAAACTATAACATCTCCTTCTGCAATAGCATTTCTTCTAAATTTCAAAACAAAAACCATAAAAAGTATTATAACATAAAAGTTATTTTTTAAAGATTTTTAAAAAGATTTATTTTTAGAGACACTGAGGGAGAGAAACATGGATGTGAGAGGAACATCAATCGGCTGCCTCACACACACCCAACTGGGAACCTGGCCTGCAACCCAGGTGTGTGCTGACTGGGACTCGAAACCGAATCCTTTCGATTTGCAGGCTGGCACTCAATCCACTGAGCCACACTAGCCAGGGCTAAAAGTCTTCCTATACACCTTCAGCAATTAACAATTGGGCTGTATACACAAGGTTTGAGAAAAGTCTAAAGAACAAGTAATATTAGCAGACAAGTAGAGGCAATCAAGCAAAGTTTAACATTAATTTGTAGGTATACAGGTCTTGTTGATGTTTTGGGATAGCTGTCTTATCTCGGGTTGGTGGTCTCTCTTCCTTGGGAAGTCTTTGATCTTCCCTGTAGGTGGGAGATAAGTGTCAGAGATAGGAGCAGATGTACATTTGTGGTTAGGCACCAGATAAGGCTCCTTCTAACAATCTATAGAGTCTTAGTATCCTTTCCAATGGACGAAATCTGCTGGTTGTATATTGTGGTCTTTGAAGTCTTTGTCTCTTGGGATTACACTGAAATATTACTGATCTATGAGTTCATATAAGCTGGTTAATGAGCCCTTGATAATAATACAGAATGTCTCCTCTTAGTAAAGTTGATTCATATGTCCCTTCATCTAGATTTATAGAGTGGCTAATGACTATGTTTACCATAGATTTCAAGTTGAGGGGAACTATAAAGAGAGGTTTTGGCCAAGGGAGATTAAAAGCTGGGAATTCATCTCATTTAGTTTTAATTGTACCATTTGTATGTTCTTCCAATCTAGAGAACTGGGGGTGATAGGCACAATGAAAATACTGTAGAATAGGCCAAATATTACAAATGGGTTGCATTGTTTGTCTAGTAAAATGAGTCCTTCAATCACGAACTCAGAGGGAATTCCCCAATGAAATTTGTGTGTGTGTGTGTGTGTGTGTGTGTGTATAAAATAATAATTTACCTATCATTAAAGCTGTTGCTTGCCTGCAAGGGAATACCTCAACCCATACAAAATCATTAGTAATACATTTTTATATTCTTGAAAGAGTGGCACTTGAATAAAATCCAGTTACCATCCCTCAAAATGGATCTAAAGGAAGTGGAAATGTCTTGGGGACCCATGGGATGATTTCCCGGAGTTATATTTGTACACACAGAACATCTTCTGTACACTTAATGAGCTACAGTAACAGTAATATTGATTACTCCGTGAAAGCATCTTTTAGGACTCTAATGTTTTAAGCTCATGTTCATGTTAGAGTACAGGTGATTAAGCCCCTACAGATAAAATTTATTTCTGATTGGGTACAAGCCATATCTGTTTGCCTGGGACAAAGGTTTCCCCTTTTGTTGCTATATTCTCTTTTTCTCTTCAACTATCCATTGGAACTATGAAAAAGAGGCTTTATTGATTTAACAGGGAGCAAGGAGCATTCTCAGATCTGGAAAATTTGGCTGTTTAATGCTGCCTGTCTAGCTGCAACATCAATTAAATAATTTCCTTTTGTTTCCTTGGTGGCAGCTTTAGAAAGCCCTGGGATTTTGATAATTGCCAATTGTTTCAACTTTTGTACAACATCTTATAATTTTGCAATCTACTTTCCATTCTTTATGGGCTGCCCTGAGAAAATTAAGAAACCACTGCTTCAACAATATTCTAAAGTTATGAGCTACACCAAAGGTATAGCTATTATCAGTGTAAATATTGGCATTTTTATCTTTGGCCAATTGACAAGTCTGAGCAAAATTAATCAGGCTTGTTGGGCAGATTTGTTCAGGTAAAGAACTTTCAGTTATGTCCACCATGGAAGTTATTGCATACCCAGCTTGTTAACATTCCTGTTTATCTTTCAAAGAGCTATCTGTAAATCAAATTAAGTGAATATGATTAGGAGTTTCCTATATACCATTCCTAGGAATGAGAAGGTGTTCAGTATGCAAAACACAGTTGTCGATGTCTTCATCTTGCAAAGAAAGAATAGCTGTTGGGTTAAGACAGTTATATCAAATTCAAGTAAAATTAGGTACAGAAGGCAAGAGCCAGGAGGCTGAATGTTGAGTGTGATGAGAATTCAGTGGAGATTCAACAGAATGAGGGACATTAAACAAAGTCTGTAACTATCTTTTCTGTTTGCTTGCACAACATGTCTATAGCAGAGATGGCTGTTGTGCAGGGAATGAGCTGACTATAATAGTCTATAAATCTATGATGATCACTGTTAAGACTTATAAAATACAGTGATCCCTCACTTATAGTGGGTATTACATTCTAGACCCCCCCCCGCGATAGGTGAAAATCCACAAAGTAGGAACCTTATATTTATTTTAGTATTTATATATATCTTAAGGCTTTATAAACCCTTCCCACACACTTATAAACAGTTCCCAGTCCCTTATCAACCTTTTCCACACTTTTATAAACACTACTCATGTTCTTAAATATATTCTAGACTCTTAAACCTACATAACTTTAACAACATATGTATACAGTACTGTAAAATTTTATATGGGTACTCACCAGTGAAGTATACTACAACTTGAATGATGAAGATGATCAATTAGCTGTGCAGTACTGATGACGATGAAGGTGATGAAGATGAGGTGAATGTACTGCACAGCAAAGAAGAGCATTACAAGTCTTCTAAAGGCACCACTTCATCAGGAGCTTCTTCAGGTGGTGCAGTAGTATCTTTGGCCTCATCCGTAACTTCTACTTTCCCCAAAGGCGTAGGCATAACTGACCTCTTCGTTCGAGTGATGAACATAGTTATGGGGAGTTGCACTGCTTCTTCTGATTGAGAATGCTTTTGTAAACTGACATGGCATTGACGATCGCATTTGCAAACTGCAACAAATGAACCATATGGGGGTCCCATTCTTCAGCCACTCATTGAAGTTTTTTGTCCATTCTGACCATGGTTGCAAGATGATCAAGTTTTAGGCCAACCTCCTCCTCTTCTTCAACCTGTTGTTCATCTTGTTCTTCATCCTGTTCTTCACTTGCTGACTTAGCTCCTTCGGGTCTTCGTCCGTCAACAGTTCAGAGTGCACATCGATCAGGGTATTTATGTCTTCAGTAGTCATGTCAGTGAAGGCCTCTCCTCCCAGTATTTTTGCCAGCTTCACGGCCTTATCCACCTCAGAGTGATGGATTTCATCAGGAGAGAATTCCTTGTAATCATGGACCACTTCTGGCCACAATTTTTTTCCACCTGGCATTCAGTCTCACTCTTCATCTCTTTTACGGCCTTTTGAATGTTTTGGAGACACGATGCAACTGTGTACTCATGCCAGTATGCCTTTTGTGAAGAAGTCTTCATCTGAGTCCATAGCTTCAATGAGGTTTTGCAGGGCATTTTAGGTGTAGAGCGCCTTAAAAGCACGAATAATGCCTTGATCCATTTGGCTGAATCAGTGATGTGGTGTTCGGCAGCAAGAAGTCTATCTGGATGCCATCATACGTCAGGTCGGCAGCATGGCCTCCAGCATTGTTCATTATCAGAAGCACTTTGAAATCAATGCCTTTCTCTGCTAGATAAACCTTAACCTCTGGAATAAAACATTGATGAAACCGATCAGTTGTGAGGAGTTTCATGATCCAAGACTTAGGGTTGTGCATCCAGTACACAGGCAACACATTCTTATTTTTGTTTTTTAGGGCCCTTGGGTTCTTGGACTTATAAATAAGCCCTGGCTTTATCATAAAGCCCACAGCATTCCCCCACACAATTAAAGTTACCTTATCTTTTTGGGCATTGAAACCAGGGGCTTTTGCTTCTTCCTTCATAATGAAAGTGCGAGATGGCATTTGTTTCCAGAATAAGCCCATTTCATCCATGTTGAAAATTTGTTCAGGCTTATAGCCTCCTTCCTCGATGATGTCTTTGAACGTGTTGTACTCCTTGGCTCTGGCTTTATCCACAGAGGCAGCCTCTCCATGCAGAGAAACGTTCTTGAGTCCAAAGCATTTCTGAAATTTGTCAAACCAGCCCTTGCTGGCACTGAATAAGTTGGTGGGGTTGGAGAAGCACTCGAAGGTCCTGCTTCAGCGTCATCGTTGTCCTCTTCTTCATTCTCATCACCGTCGTGATCATCCCTTTTTGCTGCTAAACGGTCATACAGTTGCTTGGCCTTCGTCCGGGTGGTGTTGGTATCCAGCGAGATATTTTTTTTTCTGCAATCGTTTATCCACACAGCTAATGCAGATTCCATCTTCACAATGATCTTATTGTGAGAAGTAACCATCCTCTTTGCTGTTCTGTTGAAAGTCACTGGTGCTGTAGACCTGATATTCTTCTCTTCCTTCTTTATATAGCAAACCGCAGACTCATTGATCCCGTAATGGCGGCCAACAGACTCATAGCTTCTCCCTTCCTTCAACATGTTGAGAAGTTCCACCTTCTCTTTTATGGTAAGCATCTTCCTCTGGCACTTGGGTTCACTGCCAGAATTCTTAGAAGATGCAGAACGTTTGGGTGGCATTGTAGGACTTGCAATAAATTCAGTCTTTAAGGAAAATTTCACAAACACAATACCGAAGAGCAAAACTATGCACAGTGATTGGAGGTAGGAGTGAAGTGGTCAAGGCGAGATGCTGAACGTATGTGCACAGTGCAGGAAAGCAGACAAACTGATGCTACGGTTACTGAGCCAATCAGCGCCCCAATACACAAGACAATGCTCTGGTTGGTCGCCTTCCATCAATCAGCCAATCGTGTACCGTGTACAATCTCATATAGGCAAATGAGCTTGAGTGTACATCTCGTTTTAAGTGTAATGTATGTGTTCATCCACAAAAAAATTACATACTGTAAACAGTGTGCAGTATTGTATTTTGATTTAATATTCTTTTAATGTTAGAATCATTTATTATATTTTTTAATATATTTTTTGAAAATTTTTAGGCAAAAATCATTAGAATTATAAATACTATGCATATAAATATGTATACAGTACTGCAAAATTCTGTGACATAGTGAAAAATCCGCGATAAGTATCTAAATATAATACTTTAAAAAATCCTGCGTTATAGTGAGGCCACGATAAGTGAACCACTATATAGAAAGGGACTACTGTATTTTCTTTATTTTGATGTATAAATGTTAGAAAGTTTATAATTAAGTTGTTTTAGAGTGGAAGCTTTAGATACTTCTTTAGAGATTTTATAGTTTCCTTTCCTTCTGTGTTTCACTGAATTGGATCAGGTCAATTTGATTTTAATAAAACATATAGAGTGTGGGCCATTAATAAAAATTTAGAATCCAATTGCAACAAAATCCAGTCAAATCTAGGAATCCTCTAAGCTGTGTTCTTGTTTTTGGAGGAGGAAAGGATAGGATAGGATTCCTCTGAATTTTTCAGGGTTAATTAGTAGCTCATCTTTAGATATTAGATAACCAAAATATTTTACCTGGGGTAAACAGAATGGGAGCTTGCCCTTTGATACCTTATGTTCCATCATTTATGCACTTATGAATGCCACTTGTGATCTCCATGTTGTTAACCCAGTGATCTGTTTGTTTGTTTATTTGTTTAGAGATGGGAAGGGAGGGAGAAAGAGAGGGAGAGAAACATAAATATGTGAGAGATACATTGATTGGTTGCCCCTTGCACGCCTCCACCCGGGAACCTAGCCTACAACCCAGGCATGTGCCCTGAACTGGAATGAAACTGATGATCTTTTGATCTTTTGGTTCGCAGGCTGGCGGTCAGTTCTTAGTTGTCACATCACTCAGCCTATCAACAGCATTTAACTGCAGATCACTTCATCCTTTTTGAAATGCTTTTTAAACTTAGTTTACAGAATTCTACATTCCTCTGATTTTTCTTCTATTTCAAATAGCTCCTGTTCTTGGTTTGTTTGTTTTGTTTTGTTTTGTTTTTTGCTGTTATCCCCTCACCTTCTGACCTCTTAAAGTTGGAATGCCAGAGCTCAGTTCTCAGGCCTCTTCTATTTCACTTAGTCCTTTAGGTTTTTCTTGTGATCTCGTTGACTTTAAATGCCATTGATATGCTGAAAACTCCATTACATGTATAAAATAGTTTCCAACCTGGACAATTAATGAGTGTCTATCTTGTGTTTTAAGTGCGTTAACTCAGTACAGCTACCCTCTAATCCAAGAGTCAGAAAACTTGGTAAAAGGCGAGTTAGTAACCATTTTAGGCTTAAAACTATTCTTAGCTTATAGACCATACAAAAACAGGATGTGGGCCACATTTGGCTTGTGAGTTTTTGTGTGTTGAACTTTGCTATACACTATTATAGTGTATTTGTATTACCCTTATTTTACAGATGGAGAAACAGGTAGAAAGAGGCTAAATAACTAGCTCACGGTCACCAGCTAGTACATGATGAAATGGGTCCCAATAAACTACAGGACTCAGAGACTGTGCTTAATAGCTACATGGTAGTGTCTAGAAAGTTAAACATCTGTATGCAAAAAGATAAGCTAACAAAAAGCTAGTGGTATGCCCAGAACCTCCAAAAATCTCAGAAATTGGAGGCACTAGATACTGTGAAAAAAGGGTATAGTAGATTGTTTAAAAGTTTATGTACAAAAAAGAGCCATTTAGCCATTCCAGAATCCTCTCCCCAAACTATGGTGTCCCTCCCACACCTATAGGAACCTTGAGGCTTAGGTGAAGCTGAGGCAGAGGGGCCTAGGACTCAGATGCTGTGCATGATGGAGCAGGAAGTAAAGGCTGTTCTGGAAACAGGATTGAAAATGAGAGCCCTGACCCTTGGAGTCTAGGATGCATGAAGTTCTGCTTCTAGAGAACCTGGCAGAAGACCTAAGGACCCCTCTCTGGGGAAACAACAAGCCAAGACCAAGGACAGAGGTGCCTGTAGTCACTAACATCACCATCTGCACAGTGAACTTACGTTGAACTTCAACAGTCAGGAAAACCAGACATCCCGCAGAACTTCTCTTCAGGTGCTTTCTCACTCTAGAAAGAAAGGTGGAGATCAAAATAGGGAAGGTGGAAGCAAGAGCTACAATATAGGAAGCAAAAGAAAAAACTACAAATGATACTCAAAAACATACACGAAGCTATCAGATTATGAAAAAGAAATATTAAAAAAGAAAGATTGAAAAATAAAACATTGGGTAGAAAGACTGGATAATAGGTTGAGAAAATGGGCATAAAGTCAAGAAAAAGATGAAAAGGGGCAAAGTATGAGAAAGAAAAAGGAAGGAAAGTTGTTCAACCCAGGAGGTCCAACATCCAACAACGATAAGTTTCAGAAAGAAAGCACTGAAAGCACAGAGGAGGGAACTGGCAGAAATATAACATGGGAAACTTACCGGAACTGGAGAATCAGGTTATCCAGATCGAAAAAGCAGGGGTGCCTAGAGTAATTTACAGAAGTGCCTCTCTATATCGTGGTTCACTTATTGCGGCCACACTGTATCACGGGATTTTAAAAAATATTATATTTAATTAGTTATCGCGGATTTTTCGCTCTGTCATGGGATTTTGCGGTACTGAATATGTATGTTGTTAAAGTTACATAGGTTTAAGAGTGTAGAATAAACGTAAGGTTCCTACTTTGTGGGTGTGTGTGTGTCTAGAACATAATACCCGTGATAAGTGAGGGAATACTGTATTTTAAAAGGTTCAGACCAAGATGCATAATTGTGCAATTTCAAAAATTGGGATATGAAGGAAAAATTCCAAAAGGTTCCATAAAGGACCAAAAAAAAAAAATCCAAAAACATCACCTAGAAAAGATAAGGAATCAGAAGATCATTGGGCTTTCTAAAAACAGTGCTGAAAGTTATAAAACAAAACACAATGCCTTTAAATTCTGGGAGAAATGGTCTCCAGTTTAGAATTCCAGGTGCAGTAAAAGGATCAGGTAGAGTAAGGGCATTTTTAGACATGCAAATTCTCAAAAAGCTTCCCTCTTAGATGCCTCCATCAAGAAGTTACTCTACCAAAAAGAGATTATAAGCAAGGAAAGAGGAAGTTACGGGTCTAGGAAATAGACATGCCACCCAGAGGAGAGGCAATGTGGATAGACGAGGGGTTAGGACAGTTGTGTCCCTAATGGTGGTGCACAGTTTGTCATTGTCCTACGCTTCAGCTCTACACCCACCCCTCTTTGCCCTGCTTTGTGATTTTGGACCTGGACCCTAGGGACATTTCCTTCACCCTTGTCACAGTGTCAAACCTTGTCAGTGGAGAGTACAGGAGGACATTGGAAGAGGATGGGGCTTCTCTTGGGTTTCAGGCTTTGCTTTTCTTGTTTTCCTGGTAAATCAGCCAGAAGATGTCAGTGGGCAGCTTCTAGAGAGTGTCACTGACACCTCAGCTGTGGCTTTCTGGTCCAGTCTCAGCACTTTTTTGAAATTCTCTGCCACCTGGCAGGCCACCACCACACCTTCTTTGCCTTGGGAAGGGGGTTCTTCCAAGTGGACCCTTCTTGGGAATTCTCCTCCCATCCTAGACATAGTAACTTCTCCCTACAGCTGATATTTCTATAGTCCTTAGAGTTCTCTATCCTTCCCTCTTAGTAGTTAATTTCCTAATTACTAGCTGATAATTCTTTCTGTTAAATTTTCTTGGTTCACGTTACTGATGTTGTTTTTGTCTTCTGCTGGACACTGATGATACACAGTACCAAAGACATTTCATCAATTGCAAGATGGGGCTGTATTGGGACCATGGTACAGGAGAGAAATCTCTGTGGGTATGTGAAGATGTGTGGATATGTGAAGGTGTGTGCAGTAGGAGAGGTAGCTCTTCTATGGTGGGACTTGGTGCATTACATTAAAAATGAAAAAATCCAAGAAAATGCACTACAAGAAAAGTATGTTTAGAAATATGGCTGGAACAACCAGAAGAAAGAGATAAATGATGTGACAAGGGAGCAACGGGAAAGAATCCGGAGAGGGACAGGAGATTACTCATTTTTGTTACATGCATCTTAGTACTGCTTTGTTTTTAAATTTAAATGTATGAGGTCTGTCCGGAAAAAGTCCAGCCATTGTTAACATAATGAGAATGGTGTGTATGACATTGTAACCTAGCAACTAAGGAGAGTGGACTGGAATGTGCATATATGAACAATGATGACTTCACTGTACTAGTCAGTGGGGGCAGTAGATGCCAGTGAGTGAGCATATATGCTGTGTGGCCAACACATTCAAAATGACTGAGCAAGTAGAGCAATGAATCTGCAACAGAATTTGCATTACACTTGAACATTCCACCACAGAATGATTCAGAAGGCCACAGCTATGCGCAACTGGTGATTGGCAGCTTCATGATGACAATGTGCCTGCTTGTGCATCACATCTCGTCCAGAGTTTTTGGTGAGACATCAAATCACCCAGATGACTCAGCCCCACTACAGCGCAGATTTGGACCCTTGCAGCTTCTAGCTGTTCCCAAAACTAAAATCACCTTTGAAAAGGAAGATATTTCAGACCATTGATGAGAGTCAGGAAAATATTACCGGGCAGCTGATGGTGACTGGGAGAACTGTGTGAGGTCTCAAGCTGCCTACTCTGAAGGGAACTGAGGTGTCATTGTCCTATGTATAATGTTTCTTGTAGCTTATATCTTCAATAAATGTCTCCTTTTCATATTACATGGATGGATACTTTCTGGAAAGACCTCAGGTTACTTAAAATTTTTTTATTTATTCACAACAGCCAAGAGGTGGAAGCAACCCAAATGTCCATGGAAAAAATGTGGTCTAGCTGTACAATGAATTGTTTGTTTTATCCTGAAACTGACTGAGTATCTGTGAATTTGCTCCTTGGGAAAGAAAACAGTAGTATTGACTTTCATTGGTGGGTATTCAAGCAACTCCATGTCCTCACATTTTAAATGCCTTGTGTGCATTTACAACTATTTTTTCCCCAACGTGTAAAAGAGGGAAAGAGTCTTTGTGTTAGGTTGCTGTGTTTGAGTGACCCTGTTCGCTAGTGACATGGAGGAGTGTCAACAAAGAAGGGAATGGGTTTATTTTGTAACTTCTAGGGTGGCTCCTAGAAGACCTCAGCACCTTGGTGTTGTGCAAAGACTTCTATGAAAAAACTCAGCCTTCTCCAACAAGAGGTAATTGTTTAAATTCTTCTTCTTTTTCTCTCCCTGAGTCTGATGATGTGGACCAGAAGCTTCTTCATTGGGATGCTTGAATTACACACCTGAGAAAGTCAGGTGGTCAAGCTTCCCACCACAACACAAAGCCCCACAGCTATATGCTGGCGCTGCACAGTGAAGGACCGATGGACACACACTGCTGAACTGCACAAGATCAGGACATGAGCAGACAAGATGGAAAGTCGAAAAGGATTAATCACTTTTTGGAGTTAGGATTTTTAAGTTACAGCTTTCTGGGCAATTTTTATTCTTTGTGAAATATCCTGCTTTAGATTTTTTAATTTGGGGGTCAGATTATTTTGTAAAAGTGGTTAAAAAATATTAAATTGTAACCATAAGGGGGGGGGAATATTTTTTAATCCTCACCCAAGGACATGCTTATTGATTTTAGAGAAAGGGGAAGGGAGGGTGAGAGAGAGGGAAGGAAACATGGATTGATGGCCTCTTCTACATGCCTGACTGGGGACTGAACCCACAACTTAGGCATGTGCCCTGACCAGGAATCAAACCCTTGACCTTTCACTGTACGGGATGACGCCCAACCAACTGAGCCACATCAGCCAGGGCAAAGGGGAAACGTTTTAAAACAACAATATATCTGAAACTTCATCCTTGTAGTTCATCAGAATTTCCCCCATGGGGTCCTTATCCATATACTCATTCATATTATGTGTATGTACAATAATGTACATATTATTTGTACAATACTGTTTGTTTCTATTTTTCATCGATGTGTCACATTGATGTTTTTATATGGTTTATTAGAGGGGTTTTGATTATATAAAATATTTCTGTAGTTTACCATGACACCTTTAAAAATGTTTTTAGGCATAAGGTCATTGTTGTCATTGTTAAGATTAATTTTATATTTATTAAGACTCACTAATGAAACACATGATCACCCATGCTTATTTAATTGATCAATGTTAATTGGATGCGTGCAGTAGTCAAGGAAGGCATTGTGAGAGAAATATCATCATAGAACAGTCAGTTCCTGCCCCCATCCTTGGGTATCATGTGGGATGGGAGGGACGCAAACTAGGTACCATGGGGTCTACAGGACAAAGGAGCTGTTTTGTGCCACAGTGACTTGGGGAGATATGGAGGGAATGCATAGGAAAAGGCCAAAGACATTCTATTATGAGAGATTGACAAGAACAAAGTCACTGGAGAAGGCACCTGTCAGGAATATTAGAACAACGGGTGGTCCACATTCTTTGAAGTGCAGAGTTCATATGGGGAAATGGCTCTGTAATAGCCCACAGCATGCAGGTGGATTATGGAGGGCCCCGTTTAAACAGGAAGCCACAGATGGTTTTTAAATATGTGAGTGACTTCAAAACATAGCTTTAAAATATTAATCTGAGTGGTTTAAAATAATTTTTAATTGATTTTAGAGAGGAAGGAAGGGAGAAAAGTATCAAACTATTGTTCCGCTTATTTATGCATTCATTGTTTCTTATATGAGCCCTATCCAGGGACTGACACCACAACCTTGCGGTATCAGGATGATGCTCTAATTAACTGAGCTAACCGGTGAGGGTCTGAGTGGTTTTGTTCAGGATCTGCTGAAGAGGCAGTCTGCAGGCAGAGAACACAGTTCATGGCCAGGGAGTGGGTGGCAGAAATAGGAAGTGAGGGTAGTCAGGCAGAAATGGGAACAATTTGGAACTGAAGGAGAGGGAGACATGAGTGGTTATTCTGAGTATTTGAGTTTGGGATGATGAGATAACACATACTGAGTACCCAGTTTTAGGCAGATCCTCAGTTCACCTTTGGATGTTGAGTTTGGGATCCAGGTGTAATACTGAAGCTAAAGGGCAACGTGGGGAGAGACCAGAGTTGATCACAAAGAAATACAGATCTAGAAATTGCTGAGATCTCAGAAGGAGAACTTTAAAGGGAAAAGAACAAAGAACAGAAATTTGGGGAATGACCACATTTCAAAAGAAGAGACAAATAGGGCACAACCAGGAGCCAGATGGCCAACAAATACATTCCTGTGGGGTGGGAGTGGGAACTGGAAAAAAAAAGGAATATGTCCAGGGTGTTAGATGCACATAGGCACTTTTTACTTTTGAGAAAGTAACATTGCCCCCTTTTGAGAATTTTGCTAATGGAAGGGAGAAGAGATAAGAGGTCCATTTTCCTTTTAAGGCTTGCCTGGAAGTAGGCATTTCAGTTGTCAGAGGGCAATTCATTCTCATTCCTACTCCCTGGAAAAGAGTCCATGGAACAGTGGGCCAGGTGTCACCACTGGTTCTTCTCCCTCCTGGGAAGCTGAAGGTTTCATTGGCTGCCTCATGACAAGAGAGTGTGTAGGAGCAGATTCAATACATCTGCAGAACTGAAAGATTTACCCTTATTTGAGGAAATTTAACAGAAATTGAGTTAAAAATAAAATAAAACTCAGTGTTAACACCTAAGCCAAAGGGAGAGAACCCTGCATTTGGCCTTATTGGACTGATAGGTCTTCCTGGCCAGTGCCTCGAATCTGCTTGCTAGTGTAGGTGAGCAGAACTCCTTCCCTTCACCTTCTGTCCAACACCAGCCAATGCTGGACAACTTAAATCCAAAATGCCACATGCCCTGAAGGCATAAGCTTAGTGACCAAGTTAAAGAATTTTAGGGATAGAAGGGACCTTAAAGGTCACTGTTGGATTACAAATAGGGACTGTTAGAACGACCCACAGCTGCTTTCCAGAAATGGTGGCAGAACTGAGTAACTGCATTAGACAACATATGGCTTGCAAAAGCTAAACTATTTATTATTTAGTTCTTTACAGAAAGCTTGAGGAGTCCTGGGTTCTATGGCTGGCCACCTAGCTAGCTCTGCTGATTGTGAACAGACAGACTTTTCTCTTTCAACCTGAGCAAAGTGTGATGCTTTTAAAAGAGCACTAGAAATACTTTTTGGAAGTCCAAGTTTTCCATCCAGTGGCTTTGGCTGGATTCCAGACAGTGTTTATTTATTTGATGGCCAAACTGGGCTGGACATGGCATAAAATCAATTCTCAGACCTGACCTTTGTTTCAGCTCAATCCCTGTCCCTTTGCACTGGCACAATGAAAGTGCCATGGTAAGCAGGACAAATAGGGCACACAGGAGAGCAATGTGCAGGCCAGATTAGGGGCTGCTATCAGAGTGGTGCGTGTGCTCTGTGCTCTTTTGTCACATGGTCTGAGCTCAGAGCACCATTTATTAGAAAACACACTGCCTGGCTCTTGGAGGCACAGAATCAATGACAGTGCATTTTAACATGTTTTGTTCAAGCAAATGAAGCATAGTCATTTTGGAAAACAGGGAGGCCAAGTTGGGAAATAGATGGAAACAGACTTTACTTACTTTAGTTTGTAAGTGGGATGTGACATGATGCTCTTCTGCTAGTTTGTGAGCATCAGAGTCTTTTGTTTTGGGATAGATGCAAAAATGAAAGTCATTTAACATTTGGGGAGTAAGTTCACCAAACTATCCTGAATTACTCAAGTAAAGTGAGGTGAGAAGTCCTCCCATATGATGAGATGAGTGTCCCAGGGCTGTGGACAGAGGACTAAATTGATATAGTCTTTTTGGGAAGCAGATTGGCAACATGCATCAAAAAGCCTGGAGTTGACCCTTTAACCTAACAATTCTACTTCTAGAAATTTGTTCTAAAGCAATAGGGGATGTGGACAAGATTTATGTACAACAAGCATTATTTAAAATAATCCCAAGTTGCAAATAAATGTCCAGCAATTGGATTCTGCTTAAAGAAACTGTTGTGCATTTAGATATGGTGGATCATTATGGACCCTTTAAAATTACAATTTTAAAGAAAATTGTATTAACATACAGAAATGTTCATAATATATTAAGTAAAAAGTATCAGAATAAATACACAGTCTGATCCTAGTTTTGTGTTAGTATACACTTAGAAGATGCCTAAAAGAAACTAGCTCAGAATGTTAGCAAGGAGTATGTGTGGATGGTGAGATTTTAAATGTCTTATATGTTTTTCTTCATGCTTTGGTGTTTGTACTTTCAGTATAATGTATCTTGGTGTATATATATTTTTTGACTTGAAATTGATTGGAATTTTGAATCTATGGATTGGATTTTTCATTAATCCTGGTAAATCCTCAGCTTCAATATTTTCAAATATTGTCTCTTTTTCCTTCCTTCTAGTATATTGAATAGAAGTCCATGGGACCTTCTTTCTGTGTTCTTCATGTCTTGGAACCTCTTTTTCATACTGCCATTTCTTTGACTCTCCAAGAAACAAAGTAGACAATTTCCTCAGGTATATATATATCTGTATTAGTGAGATCACCAGTTCTTTCACTAGCTGTGTGATAAAGCTATTCATTGAGTTTTAAATTCAATTATTATTTTTAAATTTCTAGAACTTTCTTTCAGTCATTTTAATTTCTTGTTTTATTTTTTTTCCAGGGGAAAAGGACATTTCTTTATTTAAAACTGCTTTTTTTTTTTTCCCCTGTGAAACTACAAGTTTAAAAATAACTTCCCCTAGCCCATGCCTCCTGCCCCCTACCCATCACTGTCCAAATCTTTGACAGGAGGTGTTCTCCACAGTGACAGCCTTGTGAAATCCTGACAATGTTTGAGGGGTTTGAGCCAAATACGGGGCAGTCGTGACTTTATTTCTCCCCATACCTGGCTGTTTGCAACCTGCCTCCTCTCCTCACCCTCTTCATTTTGAACAAAGATAAAAAATACCCCATTTCTGGGGAAATTGAAGGAAATACATACACAAGCACCCCAACACATACTTAACATATTTTTAAAAAATAATTTATTTATTTGCTTATTTATTTATTTATTTTTAGAGAGAGCGGAAAGGAGAAAGAGAGGGAGAGAAACATCACTATGTCATTGCCTCTCACTCACGCCCCCAATTGGGGACCTGACGTGCAACCTAGTCATGTGCCCTGACTGAGAATCGAACCAGTGACATTTGGTTCGCAGGTCGACACTCAATCCACTGAGCCAATACTTAACATATTTTGCAATAAGGCCCTCCACATTCTTACCCCTCCAGTGTGCAAATAGTAGTTAAAAAAAAAAAAAGATTTAAGGACATGTCACAAGGGAAAGTGGCATTTCCTCAAAATTATTGTGTTTAGCCCCACCCAAGCATTGTGGGAAGAGGGAGAATAGGCCAGCCATGCAATCACCTGATGGCCCCCACACCAAATGCTGCATGAAGCTGCCCGAACAAGTAAAGAATACCTGGGCTTTACAAGCAAAGGAGAATATCTAAGTGATTTTAGGGGGGAAGGCTTTGTACCCTGATAAGTTTACCTCTTATGTTTAAGAAAGATTTTATTTATTTATTTTTAGAGAGAGGGGAAGGGATGGAGAAAGAGAGGGAGAGAAACATCAGTGTGTGAGAGATACATCGATCAGTTACCTCTCACACACCCCTAACTGGGGACCTGGCCTGCAACCCAGGCATGTGCCCTGACTGGGAATCGAACCGGTGACCTTTCAGTTCACAGTGGCACTCAATCCACTGAGTCATACCAGCCAGGGCTAAATTTACTTCCTGATGGCCTAGACTGGAGCCAGGTGGGCCTCTTCACTACTTCAATGTATTTCTCTTTGTCTGATCATGACCCCTTTGGCTATCTCCCCTAATATGAAAAGTGAGACATTAAAAAAAAATCAACTAATTTATAAAAATATCTACTTCTGAAGTTTCTAGCCAAGATGGAGGCATAGGTAGACATGCTTCTCCTCCTTGCACAACCATAAGGATTACAACTACCTCAAAAAAAAAAAAAAAACCCCAAAACCCCCAAAAAACAGAACTGCCAGAAAAATGAACTGTATGGAAGTCTGACAACCAAAGATTTAAAGAAGAAATATTCATCCAGGTGGGTAGGAGGGGCAGAGAAAGGGATCTGGAGTGAAGAGGACACAGTGTGGTGAAGGTGAGGTGGTGGCAGTGGCAAGGCAGTGGCTGCAGCCAGTGGAATAAGTGGTCCCACATTATAAAAGGTGGGAGGGACACCTGGGGAGTGATACCAGCCCCAGGCTATACTGCACAGCTCACAGTTCCAGCACTGGGGAAATAAAGCCTCATAGCTTCTAGCTTTGAAAACCAGTGGGGGTTGAGGTGGCAGGAGAAACTGCCCACCCTTCAGGAGAGTCCATTTAGAGGCCCCCCCACCCTTATGGCCCTAGAATATATGCAAACCCACCCACTCTGGGAAACATCACCATGGCAACAACTAGAGGGGTACCAGTCGCATACAGGAAGTGGGTGAAGTGACTGAAAAAGGGGCAAGTGTCAAGCAAGTGGCATTATTCCTTCTCTGACTCCTTCCCCACATACAGTGCCACAAAGCAGTGAAAGTGGTCACCCCGAACTGATGAATTCCTAAGGCTCCACTCCTTACAACATAACAGGTGTGGCAGTTCTACCTAGAACACTGAGGCAGACACAGGAACCTGTCAAGTTGAGGAAACAGGGAAGTATGGCCCACGAGAGGGAGCAGAACAAGGCTCCACGGGAGAACTAAGTGAGGAGGAGATAGGCAACCTGTCAGATGCAGAGTTCAAACCACTGGTGATAACAATGCTTAGAGAAATGATTGAGTATGGTAAATGCATAAGGGTAGAGAAGAAGGCTATGCCAAGTGAAATAAAGAAAATTCCACAAAGAAATAGTGAAGGGAAGAAAGCCAGGGTTCAAATCAATGAATTGGAACATAAGGAAGAAATAAACAGTCAACCAATAGAGAATAAAGAAATAAGAATTGAAAAAAATGAGAGAATAAGAAGACTCTGGGTCATCTCCAAAAGTGCCAACATCTGAATCACAGGGATAACAGAAAGAGAAGAGAAATATCAAGAAATCAAAAACTTTTTTGAAAAAATAATGAAAAAATAAAACTTCCTTGATTTGGTGAAGGAAATAGACATACAAGTCCAGGAAGCAAAGAGTCCCAATCAAGTTGGACCCAGAGAGGACCACACTAAAACAGATTATAATTAAAATGCGGAAGGCTAAAGATAAAGAAGGAATCTTAAAAGCAGCAAGAAAAAGCAGAGAGTTACCTATTACCTACAAAGAAATTCCCATAAGACTATCAGCTGATTTCTCAAAAGAAACTTTGCAGGCAAGAAGGGACTGACAAGAAGTATTAAAAATGATGAAAAGCAATGACCTATAACCTAGATTACTCTATCCAGCAAAGCTATCATTTAGAATGAAAAGGCAGATAAAGTGCTTCCCAGACAAAATAAAACTAAAGTAGTTAATCATCACTAAGCTCCTATTATATGAAATGTTAAAGGGACCACTTAAGAAAAAGAAGGTGATCAAAACTAAAATGACAACAAACTCACAACTATCAACAACTGAATCTGAAAAACAAAAACAAACTAAGCAAGAAACTAGAACAGGAACAGAATCACATGGAAATCATATGGAGGGTTATCAGCTGGGAGGGGGAAAAGTGCATGGATTAAGAAGCATAACTGGTAGGTGCAAAATAGACAGGGGATATTAAGAATAGTAAAGGAAAAAAAGGGAGAAGCCAAAGAACTTGTATGCATGACCCATGGACATGAACTAAGAGGGGGAAGGACTGCTGGAGGGAAGGTGGGTACTGGGCAGAGAGGACAAAGGAAAAAAAAAATTGGGACAACTGTAATAGCATAATTAATAAAATATACTTAAAAAAACAACAAAATTAACAACAACAAAAAAAAAAATCCCTACTTCCTCAAACTAAATGAAGAACCACCATCAAGAACCCCACCCTCAAAAACAGATGGATCCCAGGGGCTTTTATTCTTTAAAGAACAAAGACAGAAAAACAAAACCCAGTCAAGAATTTCCTAAAGTAACAGAACCTCCATCTGAGGTAGACTTCTGAGTTAGACACTCTCATCCACTCCACTGAGGGATTCTAAGATGAGCAGATAAGGGGTTGGGAGGGAGAGTGGGAAAGAGAGAGAGAGAGAGACAGAGACAGAAAGCAACAGTTTACATGTATGTGTGAGAGAGAAAGAGAAAGGAGTCTGAAAAATATGATTTTGGGGTGTGTGCTTCTGTAAGAAAGGGGGAGAGAGAGAGAAAAAGACTGAAAAGGAGGAAAAAGCAAAAAGGAGGGAGACAGGTCCCACTTTTTCCTTAGGGGACCCCATCCTCTGTGCCACATCATCAACATACTTAGCACTGAATCTGATGAGGGAGGTGATGATTCTATTTTCCCTTCTGTCTGTGCTTCTCCTGTGTCTGGGATTTGTCCTCTGGATGTCTGTGTCCTCTTCAAAGGTCACCTCATGACACCCCAACCCTGTGACCCTGATGGGCGAGATCAGTTGGAAGTGTCAGAATGAATACTGCCTGGTCCCTCTGTTGGGAACGTCACTGAGTACAGGATTACAACTTTCTTATTTCTGGAGGGCTAGACCTTTGGCCTCCTTTGAAGCTAATCCCATAGTCCTGGCCCCATTGTGTGTCAGGTTGACCTTGGTGGACTGCTTGCTGACGTTGTGGACTCTTGACTTGGCCTCCAGAGAGTAGGGGCTCTATCTGAGCTGTGTCTAGGTGGTGCTGAGCTTCACCTGGGTGGTGTTTACCATGCGTTCCATGTTCCTGGGTGCCTATGGATGGTGAACTAGTCACATGTCCACTCACACAACCCCAGCTCTGAATGCCGGACATGGTGCATCTTGGCAAGTTTGCTGTGACAGTCCAAGTGTTCCATGGTGTTGTTCGGGGATATACTGCTCCCTCCTTAGGCCTAGCTCTGCTCGTGGTCAGAAGCATGTGTTCATGCCCACCAGCTGGTCTTGATCTTTTTTCTTCTTCTTAGTGATGTATTTTTAAGTATATTTTATTGATTATATTATTACAACAGGTCCACGTTTTTTCCCCTTTGCTCTCCTCTGCCCAGCACCCCCCTTCCCCCAGCAATCCCAACCCCATAAGTTCATGTCCCTGGCTTCACTCTTTCTTATATTAGTCTTAAACAAAAAATAAATTAATTATTTTTTATAACATTAAAAAATAACAATTCCCTCCTCTCAGACTTAAGATCCTTTATAGCCTTATAAAGGACAATGGGCGAAGGTCTCGTGCTCCTCTAGCTGCTTCAAGCTGGACATGGTCATCGTCCTACCTGCCTTTGGGTCCAGAAATCCCTAATAAGAGTGGGGGTGTAACATGGTCTTGATCTTGCTGCAACTTTCACGCAGCTTCTTCGGGCATGGAGAACCAGGTGACTTCCAGTGGGACGACTGGGCCTTTGTTTCCGGATCATAGCCATAGACCCACCATTCATCTCTGGTTATGACCTTGTGGAAATCTGGTTCATTGGTAGCAGTTTGAATCAAGTCATCAGCAATTGCAGCATGATGTTCCTTCTGTTCTGGTAATAGAAGTCATGGAATGAATTTTACCATGATAAGTTTCATACCGTGATTCTGCATCAAAATCTCAGACACAGTAGTTTTTGGAATCCCCAAGTCAGCTTCTAGTTCTCACACTGTCACTCGTTGATCTTTGTTGATAACAGCCCGTACACATTCAACATTCTCAGGTGTTCTGATTCTTGCAGGCATTCCAGAATGTGGGTCATTTTCAACAGATTCTTGAACATCTTTGAAGCATTTGTGCCACCATTTTATTTGTGCTGCACTCATGGCATCGACCTGAAAGCCTTCTGAATTATCCGAGTAGTTTCTGCAGAAGAATGTTCAAGCTTAACACAAAATTTTATGCTGATTCATTGCTCTACTCACTCATTTTGAATGTGAAGGCCACAGTACACATGCTCACTCAACAGCATCTACTGCCCCCACTGACTAGTACAGTGAAATCTTCATTGTTCACACATGTGCATTCCAGTCTACTGTCCTTGTCTGACAGGTTACATCGATGTCACACAAACCATTTTTTTATATTAACAATGACTGGGATTTTTCCAGACAGACCTTGTAGGAGCATTCAGTTTTTTTTCTGAAGTAAGTTTTAGTAATTATATTTTTCTAGGAATTTTTTATTTTATTTAATTTCTTAAATCTACTGGTACACAGCTATTCATAATATTCTCTTAGCTTTTTACTGTTTATTATTATTTATTTGTAGCCTGTGATCATTTTGTAAAACAATTTGTATTGTGCTGAAGCAATTTTACTCTCAGTGTGTAAGGTTGAGGTTTGCCTGGCACATAAGCCTTGGAGACATATACAGGTATGTTGACAGAATCATTTTTATATTAGCCTAAAGCTGAAAACAACATGAATGCCCATTAGAAATTTAACAGATAATGAATACAAAGGGTATAGCAATACAATACACAGCAACAAAAATGAGCAAACCACTGCTTAACCCAACAATATGGAAAACTCTCAGAGACTTAATTTTAAGGAGCAAAAAGCAAGGTTCAAAGGAATATACAGACATGTATCCCATAATGACATTAACAGATCATATGTTTGATAGTGATCTCATTGAGATTATAATAAAGCCCAAAATTCTTATCTCCTAGTGATGTCATAGCCATCAGAACATTGTAGCACAACACATTACTCATGTGTTTCTGATGATGTTGGAGTAAACAGACCTACTCTATTGCCAGTCATATGAAAATATAGCACATACAATTATATACAGGGCATAATATCATATACTTGATAATAATAATAAATGACATGTTACTGGTTTATGTATTTAGTATACAGTTTAGAGTGAGCTCTTTCTACTTATAAAAAAGTGCTGCAATACAGTATCCATGTTGTACTGGCAGTAGCCTCATACATCTGGTGTTTACCGTGTCTCTTAATGGTATCATTTTATCTTGTTCTTGATTTAATCTTATATTTTTTTGTACAGTAATATGCTGTACAGATTGTAGCCCAGAAACAATAGACTAGACCACATAGCTTATGTGTGTAGTAAGCTATACCATCTAGGTTTATGTAAGCACCTTCTGTGTGTTTGCACAATGATGAGATTGCCTAATGACGCATTTCTCAGAATGTGTCCCATCATTAAGCAGTGCATAAATGTATATACACTGATTCTATTTATGTAAAGTCCAAAATACAGTTGGCCCTTGAACAATGTGGGTTTGAACTTTGCCAGTTCACTTTGCAGGTCTACTTATACACAGAATTTTTTCAATAAATACTGTAAATGTTTTTTCTCTTCCTTATGATTTTCTTAGTGTTTTATTTTTCTAGCTTACTTTATTGTAAGAATACAGTATATAATATATATCACATACAAAATACGTGTTAATTGACTGTATATGTTATCGGTAAGACCTCTGGTCAACAGTAAGCCATTAGTAGTTAAGTTTTGGAGAGTCAAAAGTTATATGTGGATTTTTGATTGCATGGGGTGTTGACACCCCAACTCCCATGTTGCTCAAGAGTTAACTGTAAAAAGAAAACAAAACAGTATTTACTGTTTAGAGATACATTCACACACGCATATTGTAAAACCATAAAGAAAAGCAAGGGTGTTGCTAACATGAACTTTAGGATAGAGGTTACCTCTGGTGGGGAGGGAGGGTGTTGTGATGATAAAGTGTAAATGGGAGCTTTGTAAGTGTTAGTAATGCTGCATTTTAAAATCCAGATGGTGGATACTTGAGTGTTTAGCTTTTATTATTCTTTACATTGGATAGATGGAGTTGACATATACTCTTCCAAGTGCTTAAAATATTGGGTAATACAAATTTTATAAAAAGTAGCAGCACCTCCAGTGACTTCAGGACAGGCCAATTTCTAGAAATGCTGATCTAGTTCTAATGGTAACCACCTACACTGACATCAGAGACACAGATGGAGAAGGCCCTCCTTCTGTACCCTAGCAGCTGGCCTGTCAATAACTTTTTTTTCTTGAAAGACTTTTGATGATTCAGTATCATCAGAGTAAATGTGCTATACTCAGTGTGGCAGGTAGATTTTATTAATGACCTCTGCCTGCAACTGTGTTCTTTACCATGTGAGCCTGCAGTTCTTCCTAAAGAAAGAGATGATTTACTACTTATCTACCCCTTGATCCCAAGTTTGGCTACATGACTTGCTTTGGCCAGGGAAGTTAGCAGATGTGATACATACAGAGGCTTGAAAAAGGGCTGGTGTGTCTCCACTCTTCCTCTTCCTCTCTGCCAAAGGCCTCAAGAGCATTGCTTGGTCAGTCTGCTGGGAGATGGAGCATGTGGAACAGAGCAGAGCTGCCCAAGTCTGCCAATAATGCATCCTACATCACCAAAAGCCAGCAACTTGTCAAACTTCTGTGTGAGCCTGGTCAGGATAAAAAGCCTACCTGGGCAATGGACCAATCTGCAGATGACTGCATCCTGACCCCCCCCCCCAAAAAAAATCCATCCCAAGTAGGCTAGATTCTGTTATCCTATATATGAAACAAATGTTTATTTTGTATGCCATGTTTATTAGACAACATTGCCGTGGCATAAATACCTGACACTCTCAGGCTCCCAAAAGGTAACTCTAGACTTTTCCACTGAATTAATGGTCAAAAAGATGTAATCAAATAAGTAATCATATAAAAACAGCATGTAAAAATAAAACCAGAGACTTCCAGCCAAGATGGAGGCCTAGACAGACACACTGGGTCTCTCTCCCTCCACAACTAAAAAGGAATACAACTACCTCAAAACTAGAGACAACCAGAAGTTCCAGAAAATCAAGCTGCATGAAGTACAACAAAAAAAAGATATAAAGAAGAAATACTCATCCAGACAGGTAGGAGGGGCGGAGCTGGGGTGGAAAGGACATGATGTGATGGTGGCAGCAGCAGCGGCAGTGGCAGGCTGGCAGGAAGTGCAGCCAAACATTTTAAAAAGTAAAGAGAGACACCTGGGGAGCACTCCCAGCACCAGACCAGACTGCACAGCTCATGGTTCCAGCACCAGGGACAATAAAGCCTCATAGCTTCTGACTGTGACAACCACTGGGGATTGGGGAAGAAGCAAAACTGCCAGTCTCTTAGCAGAGTCCACTTGTTTAAAGGGCCCCCATGGTCCTAGAATATCCGCAGACCCACCCACTGTGGGAACAATGGCCAGGGCAACAGCTAGAGAGGTGCCGGGCCGATACAAAGTGGGAGAAGTGCTTGTAAAGGAGGAAAGTGCTGAGAAAGCGGCATTGTGTCCTCTCAGACCCCTCCCACACACACACAGTGCCACAACGTGGTTAAACCAGTCGCCCTGTACTGACAGACACCTAAGGCTCCACCCCTTGCAACGTAACAGGTGCAACAGCTCTACCTAAGACACAGAGGTAAACAAACATGGGAGTCTGTCAAGATGAGGAGACAGAGAAGTGTGGCCCAAAAGAGGTTCCAGTGAGAGAACTAACTGATGAGGAGATAGACAACCTAACAGATGAAGAGTTCAAAACACTGGTGATAAAGATGTTCACAGACTTGGCAGATATGCTTAAGTATGGCAAACGCATAAGGGAAGAAGTGAAGGCCATGCTAAGTGAAATGAAGGAAAATCCACACAAAATCAATGGTGAAGGGAAGAAACCTGGGGTTCAAATCAATGATTTGGAATATAAGGAAGAAAAAAAACAGTCGACCAGTACAAAATGAAGAAATAAGAATTGAAAAAAATGCGAAAAGACTTAGGAATCTCTGGGACAGCTTTAAGCATGCCAAGGTCTGAATCATAGGGGTGCCAGAAGGAGAAAAAGAGCAAGAAATCGAAAGCTTATGTGAAAAAATAATAAAGTAAAACTTCCCAAATTTGGTGAAGGAAATAGACGTACAAGTCCAGGAAGCACAGAGAATCCCAAACAAGCTAGACCCAAAGAGGACCACATCAAGATGCATCATAATTAAAATGCCAAAGGTTAAAGGTAAAGAGAGAATCTTAAAAGCAGCAAAAGAAGAGAGTTACCTACAAAGGGGTTCCTATAAGACTATCAGCTGATTTCTCAAAAGAAACTTTGAAGGCAAGAAAGGACTGGCAAGAAATATTCAACGTGATGAAAAGCAAGAACCTACAATGAAGATTACTCTATCCAGCAAAGCTATAATTTAGAAAGGAAGGGCAGATAAAATACTTCCCAGACCAGGTAAAGCTAAAGGAGTTCATCATCACCAAGCCATTATTATATGAAATGTTAAAGGGACTTATTTAAGAAAAAGAAGGTCAAGACTATGAACATTAAAATGACAACAAACTCATAACTATCAACAACTGAATCCTAAAAACAAAAACAAAAGCAAACAACCAGAACAGGAACAGAATCATAGGTATGGGGATCATTTTCAGGGTTATCAGTCGGGAAGGGGAAGGGGGAGAAATAGGGAAATGGTGCAGGAACTAAGAAGCATAATTGGTTGGTACAAAATAGGGGAAAGTTAAAAATAATATAGGAAAGGGTGAAGCCAAAGAACTTATATGCATGACCCATGGACATGAACTAAGTGGCATGGGTTTGCTGGAGGGAAAAGGGGTAGTGGGAAGAGGGGAGCAAAGGGAAAAGAAATTGGGACCACTGTAACAACATAATCAATAAAATATACTTAAAAATAAAAATAAAGAATCAGAAAAAATTCAGATCTTTTTGTACATATTTCATGACTCTTCTATTTCAATAAAAATATTTCTCTTCTATGTTTATCTAAAAAGAATTAGGGAACTCTACTTGAAACTCTCCTACTCTATTAGTGGCATTTCCCAGTCTATTATCTACCACTTTGGCAAACACTTTACAGATTCTTTAAAAAGTTAAATATGCACTCACTGTAAAGCTGAGCCATTGCACTCTTAGAACTGGAAATATGTCTCCATAAAGACTTGTATACAAATGCTGAAAAACTGGACACCATTTGGGATGGTTAATTTTTTGTATGAAGTTGATTGGGCAATTGGGTGTCTGGATATCTGATCTTACATGTTTTGGGTGTGTCTGGATGAGATTAATATTTGCATTGGTAGACTGAGGAAAACAGATTGCCCTCCCTAACATGGGTGGGCCTCATCTAATCAGCTGAAGCCCTGAAGAGAACAAAAAAGCTGATTCCTGTAAGAGAAAGTTTCCCTGACTCATGGCCTTTGAAATGGAACACTTTCTTTTTTTTTTTCCTGCTTTCAGACTTGAACTAACACAAGTGGCCTTTCCTGGCTTTCAGATTTACTGACCTTTGGACTGGAACTTACACCACTGGTTCTCCTAGGTCTCCAGCTTGTGGACTGCAGATCTTGGGACTTGTTGGTCTCTATAATTATGTGAGGAAATTTTACACACACACGCACACACAGACACACACACACAGTTGATTCTTGATCATCATGGGGGTTAATGGTGCCTATTCCTTGTGCAGTTGAAAATTCACGTATAACTGTTAACCAGAAGACTTACTGATAATGCAAAGAGTTGATTCACACATATCTTGTAAGTTAAATGTATTATATACTGTATTCTTTAAAAATCTTCACCCAACGATATCTTTTTTTGATTTTAAGAGAGAGAGGAAGGGAGAGACAGAAACATTGATGTGAGAAACATTTATTTGTTGTCTCCCATATGTGCCCCTACTGGGGATCGAACCCACAACTGAGCTGTTTACCCTAAATAGGAATTGAATCCAAAACCTTTTGGTGAATGGGATGACACTCCAAACAACTGAGTCACCTGGCCAATGATATATACTGTGGTCTTATAATACAGTCAGCTAGAGTAAATACAATGTTATTAAGAAAATCCTACAGAGTCCTGGCAGGGTGGCTCCATGGGTTTAAGCAACATCCATAAATTAAAATAAAAAAGGTGCAGGTTCAACCCTAAGATCAGGGCACATACCTAGGGTTGCGGCATGTGCAGGAGATAACTGATTGATGTTTCTCTCTCCCCCCACCTCTTTTTCTCTCTCTGAAGTCAATGAGGATTTAAAAATTAAAAAAGAAAATAATAAAGAATAGAAAATACACTCAGTATTTATTGCAAAAATCTACATATAAATGGATCTGTGCTATTTAAATACCATGTTGTTGAAAGGTCAAATATATATATAAAACCCTCCCCTCTGGAGAACCCTAATACACCACCCAAAAGTTTATTAACAGGTGAATGGACAAATAGTGCAATTCTCAGCAATAAAAGAAACACTGCCGAAACCCGCAATCATGGAGATGAATCCTCAAAACATTACGTTAAGTGAAAAAGACAAACAGAGAAGAGTTCATATTGTATGCTTCCACTTATATGAAAATTTAGAAAAGACTACTCTATAACATTAGATAGCAGATTAGTGATTGCCTAAAGTTGTTGAGAATTGACTAGAAGAAGCACAAGGGGCCTTTTGGGGTGATGGAAATGTTCTTGATTGTAGTGATACAACTCTGGCATGTTCATGTGACAAACACAAATTATGCTTCAATAAAGTTGATTTTACAGACAGAATTAGCCAGCCTTGGCAAGGAGATGAGCTTTCCTGATATCATTTTTATTAATATTTCAATCTATGTCAAATTAAGTTTAGATGGCTGAGCAGAATCCAAGTTTCATTCATTCATTCATTTCCTCAATCATTTACTCAAGTTATTGCAACACTGTGAGTTGCCTATTACATGCCAAGCCATGGTTCAGGCAGATTTGGCCCCAACACGTCTGAAGCACAGAGAGGCCTTCTATTTATTTCCAGACAGTAATACCAACCATTCCCATGCTTCTCCTCCCCTTCGTAAGTGACTCATTATAGAGCTGACGTGGTGAGTTAGAAGCTGGACTGGTATCAGAACTTGGGATTTACTTGGCTCTTGCTCTTATACCAGTCAACATCAAATTTTCGCAAACACAGCTGCCTGGATGTAAAACTAGATTTCCATATTTAACACAAACTCCAGAGTCACTGTCTTCATTTGCACAAGTGTAAACCCAGAAAACCAGCTTAATTTCCAAGCAGTTTTTCATCAGGGAATACTGCCCAAGACAGTTTTGAAACGGCATTTAAAAATAGACTTAGATTGCATGAGGCCTTCAATGTGAATGAGTTAGAAAGTTCTCTTTTCAGCTTTAGCTGGATTTGCCAAATGGACAAGTTCCATATTGTTAGTATTCTTGTCAGCTCTTTTGGGTCTTAGTCCAACTACCTAATTTATGTCTAATAAAGGCAATAATAAAAGATATAATCTTGCAGCCCACAATGAGAGTGATCTTGCTTTAGTATCTAAAGAATTTGTTTCTTAATGCTTTCAGTAATGTTAAAATTGCTTCTCAGACTTGAGAATTCATTAAAAGAGAAATGCTTCATCATAAATTAATAATCTGAATTTTGTCAACTGTACTGTATTTAAAATTCATTATAATGGATATATAATATTATTATTGAGGATGCTATGGTGTATCCTTTTGTTATGAAAGAGGTGAGACCCTGTTGAAGGCCATAACTCAGACTCCAAAGATGGCACACTTTCCTCAAGGGTTCTGAGACACACCATTTGAAAGAGGCTGCAGGACATGTATGGGAAATGAGCACTGTTCCAGCCAGGGAGTTGGTCCAGCCTGTCCCACAGCCTGCTGAATGCACAAGTGAACTATCTGCTCACATTTATCTGAGGACAGGAAACAGAGTCTGTTCATCAGACTGTTAGAGGGTCACAAAAGAGTCATCAGGAAATTAAACAAATTTACATGAAGAAACAGATCAAACTGACAGGGTCCATGTTTTGCTGAATCAGGGATAACTACTAGCAGTGACTGGGGTGAAAAGCATGATGAGGACCAGGTTCAGCATCACTACTGCTCATCAGATCAGACAAACAGCAGCTGAGACAGAACAGCCTGTGTGCAGTGCAGGAAATTCTGTCATCTTCCGGACACACCCACGCACACAAATAGCCTTCCTTGTCACAGTGGCCCTCCGCATGGATGACAAACGGGTATGCGCACGAAATCACAACACCCTTACACAAGGAGTGAGCCCAGACACTTTTATTTACACTTTAGAAAGCAAACAGAATGCCCACAAAAAATGGTCAGGAAATGAGAACAGATGCATTTTTACTCTAGAAAGGTGTATGTAGGTCATTCATTCATCTGTATGAATAATTTCTCTGGCAACAGCACCTAACTTTTCCCATTCAAACACTTGACAATTTCAAATACATAAAAGTCACTTAAGTTTTTCCCTGCTTTTATTTTATCTGGTACATTCTCAAAGTAATAAGCTGACTCATGCACTCAATGCATTTTATTGAAAAGAAATTTAAATCTTTACTAGTAGCAAATGGGACAAATGAGTACTCCCTCAGTCAGTATCCATACAATGTACTAAGTTTCTTTCATTCTGTACTGAAAGAGAGAAAGTGGGGGAAATAGGCCTATCTGTACAATTCAAAGCAGAGAATATCATTTAAAAACAAACACAAATGTGGGCCTGCCACACCTCCATTTCAGTTTCCTCAGCTGTTAGAAGTGACCCCAAGCACGGCTGCATTTCCACCTGCTTTCTTCCCAGCTGCCTCTGTGCTCTCACCCATGAACCTATGCCTCTGGGAGCTGCTAATCATTGTCACTTGTCATGAAGCTTGCACTTGGACATCCTGGGCTTCCCATGCAATTTCAGAATCTCAGATGACACTACATATGCTTGTTCTAGGTCTCCTTTTAGTGTGGTTTGGTAAATGTCCAAATGAACTTCAACTCTACGTTTCAAGTGTCAAATAGAGATAGGGCTAAGTGCAGCTGGTCCCTTCTGGGCTGCCCAGAGGCTCTGGAGAGCTCAGGACAGGAAACCTAATGACCCCCAAATGAAGTGCCTGCAGACACCTGCCTTTTTATCACTGCAGAACAGTCCGCAAAGAGACAGAAACACTTGGATTCTGGGTTCTTGGGTTGCAGTGAATATCTTCAAAGGCCATCAGCCCCTGGGCCTTACTTTGCTCCCAACCCCATAGAAAGCATCAACTCTCTCCCCACTCCAGCAGCATTAATAACAGCAAACACTGACACCGAAACCTGACCTCTCTGTTGATCTACCTCCCCCTGCTCCAGTGCCCTCTGTCACTCTAGGCTCTCAGCCTGCTCAGTTGTAGTGCACTTTGGTTTTGGTTGCTAGAAAAGGGGTCATTATAAAGCTGACTAGATGGCTAAGGCATTGGGTCTGGCCTGATTGCTGCTGGACTTACTGGCTGTGCTTGACCGTCTGGGGTCTGTGGAGGGCAAAGGGAGCATTTGCATCTCGACAGCAGTGGTCACTGCCTGCTGTCTCTCATCAGGAGTCGCTCCCAGTCTGCTCTCTCCCAAGCTGCTGCTGCCCCCATTCTCCAGCAGCACAGCCTCTTTGCTGCCTGCTTTGCCCTCCTGAGGGGGTGGATGTGGGCTGCCTGGAGGGGTAAAGGAAGAGGATATGGACACAGGTGGGGAGACCTCCCTCACAGAACTCTGCTGCTCAGTCTCCTGGTTGGCCCAGTTCTGCTCTGTCATTAGCAGGTGATGGTTAGTATTGTACAATTTGTCACGGTGGCTCTTGCTCCGTGTCAGGGATGGGGCTGCCATGTTGAAGTCATTTGCTGGTGGAGGGGACCCAGGATAGGCTGTGGCCATTGCCTGTCCCAGAGAAAAGGCAGAGTGAGTGTAGTAAGGAGGGCACCCAACAGTACCAGTGGCTGGGACACGATAGGAGGGCAGTGGGCTCACGCCCCCAGGTTTTAGGGTCCCCATCCCTGAATCATGGTTGTCTAGGCCATAGTGGTTGGTCATACCCTGTTTAAGTTTCTTCCAGCCCAGATGGTATATCTCCAGCACATTGAGTAAGAGGGACAGGCAGGCCACGACCAGCATGAAGATGATGAAGATGGTCTTCTCTGTGGGCCTGGAGATGAAGCAGTCCACAGTGTTGGGACAGGGCCATTGGTCACAGCGGTAGAGTGGCTTCAGCTGAAAGCCATACAGAAAGTACTGTCCAACAATGAAGCCCACTTCAAATAGTGTCTTAAAGATGATGTTGAAAACATAGGTCCGAAGCAGGGCCCCGGTGATGCAGACCTTGCCCCGGTCATTCCATAGGGGAGTCATATCCTTCTGGCCATGGTCTTTGGGCACACACTGCCCAGCAGGTCTGAGATGCAGGCCGTTTCCCTTTACCTGCTCTTCCTCCTGCTCTTTCTTCTTCTCTTCCATGCGTACAATGTGCAGCACATGCCCCAGGTAGATGAGGGTGGGTGTGGACACAAAGATGATCTGCAGCACCCAGAAGCGGGTGTGGGAGATGGGGAAAGCCTCATCATAGCAGACGTTCTCGCAGCCCGGCTGCTGGGTGTTGCATGTGAAGTCTGACTGTTCATCTCCCCATACCTCTTCTGCAGCAGCTCCTAGCACCAGGATCCGGAAAATGAATAGGATTGTCAGCCACACCTTGCCAATGACTGTGGAGTGTTCCTGTGCATTCTCCAATAGTCTCCCCAGGAAGCTCCAGTCACCCATTGCTCCACACTGTCAGTCTGTAAGGAAACATGTTTATTAATATGCAGGTAGGACAGGTGAGCTCAGGTCCAACCAGATGAAGGGGCAGGTGTGTCTTTGCATGGGGTTTGAAATATAGTGTTACTGGGTGCAGTCCTCTCATTTGCCAAAATGGGATGTGTTACAGAACTCTGTCCACAGCCTTTTTTTTTATATTTGTAGCCATATGTACATGCATGGTTCAGTGTGTGCATGCATACAATGCACATACATGTAAGTGCCTGCACCTGTACATGAGCTTATACCTGTGTACACATATGTGCATGTACAAACAAGTGCACTTCCATACACATGAGCATTTAATGGCACAGTCATGCACGCACACACATGTATGTGGGCGTGCATACATGTGCATGTTGGCGCAACTGTGTGTGCATACACTTGTGTGTGCACACTTCGCTGTGTGCATATGTGCAGTACTGTCAGTATGCATTCACACACACATCCATATGTGGCATCCATACATGTCATGCACGCAGTGCGCATACATGTGCACTGATGCATGCACAACGCTTTCATGTGTGTGCACACACATGCCATACATTAGTGTGCATGCATGCACGTGCAACCTATGTGTGCATGCGTGTGCACACACACACATACCTACATGCATGCACACTCATTTGTATATATGTGCATGTGTGTGGTGTGTATGCCTGTCTCTGTGTGTCTGTACATATCACCCTCTAATGTGCCATGATAACTTCTACCATGGTGTATGGCACCAATATAATACTGAGCTATGGATTAAAGCTTGGATTAAATGAGACAAACACAGGTAACTTAATTCAATTCAGAGATGAGGAAACAAGTTAGAAAGATAAGTGACTTGCTTAAGGGACACTGACTGCTTCCGGCCTCCTCACTCTACCCTGGGCTCTTCCAGCCTCTGTCTCTACAGGAGCACGGGGGCTTCCTGTGCAGTGGGCAATTCCTAATCTTGTCCATCCTGCTCATCTGAGGTTAGAGCAGCATTCTCCAAAATTGGGCCATCCCATTCCACCTTCATGACTACTGCTTTACTAATCTGTTACCTCCTCCACTTCTGACTTCCCTTTTGACTTTTTCTCTTTGCAAATGTTGCATAAATGGTTCACTCAGCTCACATGTATTCCCATTACCTGTGGCTCCATGTGTAAACTGGGAACCATGGTCATACACAGTGAACTGCCTCTTGAATGGAGGGAATTAAAGACATATGGGCCTTCTTTGTGAAAGTGACAATACTCCTTGGATGCAGGGGACCAAGCCTACAAGGTGTCCTCCATGTCACCTTTGCTCAAATGGGCCAGATGCTCAAAACTGGAAGTATTGACGGTGCTGCTGTTCTCACAGCAAGTCTGTGTAGTAAGCAAAGTGGGCTAAGCTGTGAGTATATGTACAGTTCTCCAGGGGAATAAGCAAAACTCTATCATGTTTAATCTTAAATGCCTTAACAATACTAATTTTTAGGAATTGGTTTAAAGGCAAATAAATAAACAAAACCTTGCTTTCTCTGATCTAAAGAATGATAGGCCAATGTTAACTGTCTTTTAGAATGACTTCCAACTCTTTGTTTTGGTCCCTGGAGCTCTGTAGAGAAATCTTAGTCTTTGCGTATCTCACCAGCCTCCTTGCCCCATATTGTGACTGCCATTTGCTCTACTGTGCATGATCTTAGATGGTAATAAGTTTTCATTGATAAACTTAATTATAGAATGTAAAACAACCTACTCTCCCATGAAGGATGTCAATGTCAGGGAACCATTCTAGGTTACATCCTGTTTCTCTTCAAAGTTATCAACTCTGACCGCTACACAGACCCCACAGCCATCCATCTGGGCTTGTGGAGATGCCTTCAACCCCAGACTGTCACAAGGCCCCTAACTTTGCCCTTGTCCTAGCCTCACCCTCCCCTCTGCTGGATGTCTGCCTCTGGCCAGTGTGTACCACCCATGAGGAGCTGGGGCAGACCCACCTTCCTGTGGGCCCTGCAAATCTACTTCTATGCCTTTGCAGGTTCTGTGTCTTCCACTTAAAACATGGTCTCTATCTTGAAATCTGTTTGTGCAGATGGGAAAATTCAGGAAAATGGAGAGCTTTATAATGGCAGAGGTATTTCACTGAAGAAGGGTATTAATATTAAAAATGTGTAGCCAGGAGGATCCAAGATGGCAGAGAAGTAGTGGAAGCTACACTAACCCCCCAGGACCAATCTGGAATTACAACTTAATTGTGGAGAAATAATCTGGAATAACCAATTGAACACTAGCTGGAGAGAAGCCTTATAACCACAGACAGACAGAAGAGGCTGTTTTATCATAACATGACTGGTAGGAATTGTGGAGATGCAAGAGAGCTGACTGGTCTCCCAGAGGTGGCAGCTGAAGGGACAGAGAAACATCTTAGCAGCCATGGGTTCCCCTGGAGAAGGGTGGGGTCTGAACTCCCAGCTGGGCTTCCCAGGCTACATCAACAGAGCTGAGAGTAAAATAGTGTCTGGCTATGAAAAGTCAAAAGCTGTGGGTTTTTTTGCTGGCCTGAGAGAAATGGCTAGAGATAGAGAGTTCTTAAAGGAACCACATACAAAAATATATAGGCACGCACTTACTCTGGACTCCAGCAGATGGAGGCAGAGTGGACTAGAGACACTTAATGAGAGTTTGGGGCAGTGGCTCTGAGGAGAGGACTGAGGGTCCCAGTGCTGACTCATCCTCCCTACTGCAGGCAGACCACACCCCTCCAAGTGGCAATAGCTCTGCCCACAGGAATTAATCTGTCCTGCCTTCAGTGTTTAAGTCTGATGGCTGATCACAGATTGAGTAGATTAACAACTAAAGGAGACAGACAGTAGATCCCTGATAGTCTCAAACAGGCTGCCTAGGCCCAGACTGGGACATGATGTGATGTCACAAGGGGCAGATCCAGGAAGTAAAAAAGTGCAAATCTACAACAGTATACAAGATGTGGTGGGAGGAATGGCTCTCAATCAGCTAGCCGAAGGGAAGGACCCACCGAAAAGCAACACAACAACCAGCAAACCTAAGAACAACTAGACAGCCCTAATAAATGGCATGAAGGGCATCCCAAGACCATTAGGTTCAAGACATCAAGGAGACTGCACCACTGAATCCCACAGGTCTCCTACCACAGAAGGTCACAATACAAAGAAAGGAAGTCAAAGCAGATCAATCTAAGAAACAGAAACAAACAAGAAGAGTTACAAAAATGGGAAGACAAAGAAACAACTCCCCATAGAAAGGAAAGAAGGAATCACCAGAAAGAGTGCTAAATGAAATAGAGGCCAGCAAACTATCAGAAATGGAATCCAAAATAATGATTATAGGGAAGCTCAATGAGCTCAGCAAGCTCAAAGAAAACTACAATGTAGTTCTCCAGAAGAACTACAAAGAACCCCAGGGAAGCTACAAGAAATTTATGCGAACTACACCAGCATTAAAAATGACATAGAAGTTATCAAAAAGAGCCAGAAGGAAATGAAGAATACAATTTCTGAACTGAAGAACACAGTAGAATGAATCAAAAGCAGGTTAGATGAAGCATAGGATCAGATCAGTGAGCTGGAAGACACCATAGAAAAATATTCCCAGACAGTGCAACAAAACAAAAAAAGACCCATGGACATGGACAAGGTGGGGATTGGCTGTGGGAGGGGGGATAGGAGGAGTGTGGGGAGCAATGGAGTAAAAAGTGGGACAACTGTAATAGGAAAACAATAAATAAAATAAAATAAAAGGATGGAAGAATCTCAAATAAACAATCTAACACTACATATACAAGAACTAGAAGAACAACAACAAACACAGACCAGAGCAAGTACAAGAAAGGAAATAATCACATATCACAGTAGGATTAAATGACATGGAGACTAAAAGAACAATTCAAAGAATAAATAAAACCAGGAGCTGGTTCTTTAAAAAGATAAACAAAAATCGACAAGCCTTTAACCACACTCATCAAGAAAAACAGAGAGGATACAAATAAATGAAATCAGAAACAAAAAAGGAGAAATCACAACCAATACCACAGACATACAAAGGATTGTAAGAAATTACTACAGACAGCTATATGCCAAGAAATTTGACAACCTGGGTGAAATGGACAAATTTCTGGAAACATATAATTTTTCAAAACTGAATAAAAAAGAAGCAGAAGGTCTGAATAGGCTGATAACCACTAGTAAAATTGAAGCAGTAATTAAAAAACTCCTGGCACAGAAAAGCCCTGGACTGGACGGCTTCACAGGTGAATTTTGTCATACATTTAGGGAAGAATTAACTTTTATCCTTCTCAAGCTATTCCAAGAAAACCAAGAAGAAAGAAGACTCCCCAACTCTTTTTATGAGGCCAGTATTATCTTAATTCCAAAACCAGGTCAAGACACAACAAAGAAAGAACTCTACAGGCCAATATCACTGATGAACAGAGATGCTAAAATCCTCAACCAAATATTGGCAAACCGGATCCAGCAATACATTAAAAAGATCATACCCCACAACCAAATGGGTTCATTATAGGGATGCAAGGATGGTATAATTTTCACAAATCAATAAACATACTATACCTCATAAACAAAGTGAAAGACAAAAATTACATGATCATATTAATAAATGCTGAAAAAGCATTTGATAAAGTACAGCAGCAATTTCTGATAAAACGTTCAGCGAAATGGGAATAGAGAGAGCATACATCAACATAATAAAAGTCATATATGAGAAACCTGAAGCCAACACCATACTCAATGGGAAAAAAACTGAAAGCTTTCCCCCTTAGATCAGGAACAAGACAAGGATGTCCACTTTCTCCACTTCTATTCAACATAGTTTTGGAAGTTCTAGCCACCACGTCAGACAAGAAAAAGAAATAATAGGCATCCAAATTGGAAAGGGGGAAGTAAAACTGTCATTACTTGCAGAAGACATGATAGATAGTGTACATAGAAAACCCTGTAGACTCCACCAAAAAAACTAGTTGACCTAATTAGTGAGTTTGGCAAAATAGTAGGATACAAAGTCAATATTCAGAAATCAAAGGCATTTCTGTACACCAGTAATGAAATATCAGAGATAGAATCTAGAAAAAAATCCCATTTACTCTAGAAACAAGAAAAATAAAGTACTTAGGAATAAACTTAACCAAGGAGGTAAAAGACCTGTACTCAGAAACTACAGAACACTGAAGAAAACTTAAGGAAGATAAAAATAAATGGAAGCATATACCGTGTTCATGGATGGGAAGAATTAACATTGGTAAAATGTCCACGCTACCCAAAGAAGTTTATGGACTCAATGCAATCCTTATACCAATGACATATTTCACAGACCTAGAACAAATACTTCAAAAATTTGTATGGAACCCTAAATGACCCCGAAATGACTCAGCAACATTGAGAAAGAAGAACAAAGTAGGAGGAATCACAATACCTGATATAAAACTATATTACAAATCCACAGTAATCAAAACAGTCTGGTACTGGCATAAGAACAGACACATAAATCAATGGAACAGAATGAAGAGCCCAGAAATAAGCCCAGGTCTCTATGGTCAATTAATATTTAACAAAGGGGAAAGGAGCATAAAATGGAGTGAAAATAGCCTCTTCAACAAATGATGTTGGTAGAACTGGACAGGGCCATGCAAAAAAACAAAACTAGACCACCAACTTATACCGTACACCGGAATTAACTCAAGGTGGATCAAAGACTTAAATGTAAGCCATGACACCATAAAAGTCCTGGAGGAAAATGTAGGCAGTAAAATCTCAGATAGCTCACACAGCAATATTTTCACAGATATATCTCCTAGGGTAAGGGAAAAAAAGGAAAGAATAAACAAATGGGACTACATCAAACTAAAGAGTTTCTGCTCAGCAAAAGAAAACAGCAGCAAGATGAAAAGGGAGCCACCATATGGGAAAACATATTTGCCAATGATATTTCAGACAAGGGTTTGATCTCCAAAATATATAAAGAACTTATACAACTCAAACCAAGAAGACAGACAATCCAATTAAAAAATGGGCAAAGGGGACTTCCGGCCAAGATGGAGGCTTAGACGGACACGCTAGGTCTCCCTCTACAACCAGATAGGAATACAACTACTTCAAAACAAAGGATAACTAGAAATTCCAGAAAATAAAGCTACACGGAAGCCCAACACATGAAGTTATAAACCAGCGGTGCCATTTGGGCAGGTAAGAGTTAAAGAAGGCAAAGCTGTCTGCGGAGCGGCGGCGGGGGCGGGGCGGCGAAAAAGCCCGGAGGCTTGGCGCGACTCCAATCAAGCCCCTGCCAGGTGCGCGACTCCGGGCGCTGGGGAGAGCAGTCGCAGCATCGCCTTGAACAGTGAGGCCCAGGGGCGCGGGAGGACGGATCCCGGTCTCCTAGCGGAATAACTGTGTGTATCCATTTTGGACCCCCGCCCCCAAAGAAAGAAAGCACCACAGGGCTACGAAATAGGTCGCAGACAGGCGCCGGGCGCTGACTTGTGACGCCAAAGGGCGCCGGTCGCTGGGTCATTACGAGTACACAGGCACCGCCCCCGACAGCCAGCCCAGGAAAACAAAACGCATCTGTCAAAATGAGGCAGACAACTATAGAGATCCCGGTGGTGCAGCTCACCAGACAGCAGATAGAGAACCTGACAGATGAACAGATAAGAAACCTGTCAGAGGCTCAGTTCTGGGCCATTGTTATCAGGTGGCTTACAGAATTCACAAAAGAGCAGGAAAAAGATATGAAAGAAGCGAAAAACTTTCATAACGAAAGGAACAAAACCACGTACGAGACAGATGGTGAGGAATCCAGAGTTCATTTCAACAAACTGGAATATGGAGAAGGAAGAAGCAGTCAACCAATGCAGCGAGAGGAAATAGGAAGCAACAATGAGACGATCAGAAACCTCTGGGACAGCTATAAAAGGCCCAACATAAGAATCATTGGTTTGCCAGAGAATGAGGAAGATGAACTAGAACTTGAAAAATTGAGTGAAAACATAATAAAGGAGAACTTCCCAGACTTGGGGAAGGGAATAGACCTGCAGGTCCAGGAAGCAAGGAGAGTTCCCAAGAGACTGGACCCAGGGAGAACCACCCCAAGACACATTATAATCAAAATGTCAAAAATTAAAGATAAAGAGAGAATCTTAAAAGCAGCAAGAGAGAAGAAAAGAATTATGTACAAAGGGGTCCCAATTAGACTATCAGCTGACTTCTCAAGGGAAACCCTACAAGCAAGAAGGAACTGGCAAGAAATATTCAAAGTAATGAAAATCCAAAACCTACAACCACGAATACTCTATCCAGCGAAATTGTCATTCAGAATAGAAGGACAGAGAAAGTGTTTCCAGGACAAAATAAAACTGAAAGAGTTCATTAGATCCAAACCACTGTTATATGAGAAGTTAAAGGGACTGGTTTAAATAACAGAAGATAGGGAGATGAAACAAAGGCAAACGAAACAGGCAACGAGAGTGGAAAAGGAACTGTGGGTAAGGGAAGCATAGTGGGGGGAGGTCAACAGGGAGGGGGAGTGGGGAGAGGGAGGGAGATGATATAGGAATTGGGGATCATGGTAGGAGGGAATGGAACAGACAGAGGTTGGGAGGAACTGTATGCACAACTAATGGACATAATCTAAAAGGGGGGGACAACTGGAGGGAGGGGGCCACCGGGTGGAGGGGAGCAGAGGGAAGGGAAATTGGCACAAATGTAATATTTTAATCAATAAAACACATTAAATCTGAAAAAAAAAAAAAAAAAAATGGGCAAAGGACCTGAACAGACACTTCTCCAGAAAGGATATACAGAAGGCCCATAGACCTATGAAAGAATGCTCAACATCACTAGCCATCAGAGAGATGCAAATTAAAACCACAATGAGATACCACCTCACACTGGTCAGAATGCCCATCATTAACAAATCAACAAACAACAAGTGTTGGCGAGGATGTGGAGGAAAGGGAACCCTAGTATGCTGTTGGTGGGAATGCAGACTGGTGCAGCCACTATGGAATTTCCTTAAGAAACTAAAAAAATGGAACTGCCTTTTGATCCAGTGATTCCACTGTTAGGATTATACCCAAAGAAACCTGAAATACCAATTCAGAAGAACATATTCCCCCCTGTGCTCATAGCAGCACTATTTATAATAGTCTAATGCTAGAAACAGCCTAGGTGCCCATCAATGGATGAGTGGATCAAAAAACTGTGGTACATTACATGATGGAATACTATGCAGCAGAAAGAAAGAAGGAACTCCTACCTTTTGCAACACCATAGATGGGACTGGAGAGTATTATGCTTAGTGAAATAAACCAGGTGACAAAAGACAAATACCATATGATTTCACCTAATACAGGAATCTAATGAACAAAACAAACAAATGAGCAAAATGGAATCAGAGGCATGGAAACAAGGAACAAACTGATCATGACCAGAAGGGAGGAGGGAGGAGGAGAAGGGAGGGGAGAAAGGTTTAGTCAAGGAACTAATATAAATGACCCATGGACATGGGCAATAGGGTGTGGATTGACTGTGGGAGAAGGGAGAGGTGGGCAGATCAGGGGAGAGCAATGGGAGGAAAATGGGACAAATGTAATAGAACAACAATTAAATAAATAAAACAAACAAACAAACAAACAAACAAACAAACAAATAAATAAATAAAGTATAGCCAGGGAAGAGCAGGATTTGAGCTGGGCTTAGGAGATGTGACTTTGAAGCCTTGGCTGCTGTGGTTCAGTGGATTGAGCGTTGGCCTGCGAGCCAAGTGTTGCTGGTTCGATTCCCAGTCAGGGCACATTACTAGGTTGCACATCAGGTCCCCAGTTTGGGGCGCAAGTGAGAGGCAACCACACAGTAAAAAAAAAAAAAGATGTGACTTTGAGTAGAAAGGAGGGTGAAGGGGCTGCATTTCAAGAGTGGAACAATGCCCCCTGGCAGTGGGTATATGTGTGATCATGTGACTGAAACAGGGTGTTGGGTCAGAAAGCAGTGAATTTAATGACTGCTTGTGTACATGGAGCTGGCTATGTCCATGTTTGCACACAGTAGGCGTTCAGTAAGCACTGTTGGTGTACATTAACCAAAGACCTAGAGAGCCACTAACCCACTTAGAGAGAGAGAGAGATGCTGAATGTTGTTCAAGAAAGAAGTCTGCAGGGACTCAGGGAGGGTGTGGCAGCCTCGGAGTAAGTGTTGAAGGCTGGTCTGGATAACAGGAGGGGCAAATGAGAAAGAGAAAAACCAGAGAGGAGATACTTTCTGAAGACAAGACATAAAGCAGCATTGTAGTGTCTGACCAGAGCCAGAGGTGAGAGTATAAATGAAAGACAAGTCTTACATGCCTGAGCCTGGTGAGTGGGAAAGTTATAGGGGAATTTAAAGAGAAGGACATTGGGGGAGGGGTGCTAATCTGAGATTGGGAGAGGAGAGTAAGACTTTGTTTGGTGACTGTGGATTAAAAGCAGTGGTGGGGGATTTGAGTGAAAATGTCTAGCAAGAAACTGGACATGTGGGGTTAGAAGCACCTGGGAAGAGGATCTTCAGGGTGGCTTCTCTTCTCCCAGGTACAAAGAATAGTTTAGAAACAGACGTCACAAAAAATGCAGCACGAGAAATGAAGAGGATATGGAATTCACTCATTGGCCTTGATGCTTGTAAAGGTGGTTGATATGTGGTGGGTGCTTCATGAAGGACATGTGATCTGACAAAGGGGGTTGAGGGCCTACGACTGAGAACTGCTGGAGACCAGAGACACTGTCTGGAGAGGATGGAGGGAAGGGACCACCCTCGGCGTGCCTTGAGGAGTTCTGTCAAAGAGTCCATCATGTTTGGGTTCTGTTAGATTCTTGGAATTTGTGCCTGAAAACTTGTTTTATCCTTTCAAATTTTATTTTCATTATTGTTCCTCCATTAGTCTTCTGGCAAAGTTCTTTTAGGAAATTTTAGACATTGGAGGTAAATGGTCAGGTAGTTCCTGAATGCTTGTAAAGACCAGACACCTCAGGGTTGGCAGATGCAAGGAAACTTAGAGGGGCTGTGAAGGAGAAAGGTCACTGAGGGCCAGGAGAGTCTGACTCCCCTTCAGGTTTCAGAAGGCAAGGTTGAGAATTGGGGTGGCCCAGAATTGAGGAGGCCTATGGAGGACTTTGCAGAGGTGACTAACAGTGTCAACATTCTTCAGAGCCTTCAAGAAGGATGGAGATGAAGAAGAGTCCTGTGATCTCACAGTAAGGAGGCCACAGATGGTCCTCAAGTGACCAGTCAGTGACAAGATAGGGAGAAAACCAAAAGTCTGAGCAAGGGGTTAGGAGGCAGTATACAAGTGTAGTGGAGGCAGGATAGGGATAACACTTGCTCAATGAATCTAGAACTTAAAGGAAGGAGAGACACAAAATGGACAAAAGTAGGGCACAGGCCCAATGGAGGTTTTTTAGGATTGAGAAGGCTGTAGGTATGTGACATCAGGGGATGGGGCACTGTGGGATGAGCAGGATGGAGGATCAGGCTGCTCAGCAAATAGCCAGTATGAGTGAAAGGACAGGTGGGAGTGTAAGAGGGAAGGTGTGGGACAAAAGTTCTCCAAAGTGTTGCCCTGGCTGGGTGGCTCAGTTGTTTGGAGCATCATCTCACAAACCAAAAGAGTTATGGGTTTGATTCTTGGTTGGGGCACAGACCTGTGTTGTGGGTTTGACCTCCCAGTTGGGTCTGTGTGATAGGCAAATTATTGATGTCTCTCTCTTTCTCTCTCTAAAATCAATAAACATATCCCCGGGTTAGGGTTTAAAAAAATTACAAAGAAAATTTCTCCAAAGTTTTGACATAACTCCTCTCAGTGAGGTCAAAAGGGAGGTCATGTTCTCAGCCAAGGGCAGGACTTGAACCTTGTCAAGAAAGGAAAGTTTGATTACAAGGAAATAAGGAGGAGGAGAAAGGGACTGGGTTCCACCTGTGTCCTCTCCAGCTGACAGCACATCTGTGACACGATGTAGCCATGTAGCAGAGACTGAGGGAAGTGTACTATGTATGAGGTACTGATGCTGAACAGAACAGAATCACAGCTGGACCAATGTAAACTCTCATGGGAAAGACATTCCACACAAGAGATGCCAGGCACTGTTAAGTGTTGTGGAGAGACAAAAAGCTGGAGAGGAGCATGGAGGGAAATGTAGGGATGAGAGAGGACTCCTGGTCCCCTGAGAGAGTGATATCTGAGTGAAGAGCTGAGCCCCTGACAGGAGGTGAGAGTGACCCACAGACCAGGCTCTAAGGAAGGAGCAGACTGGATGGGCTCAAGGGTGGCAAAGACAGGATGGCTGGAGTAGAGTCAGTCAGGAAGGAACAGGTGGACAAGCAGGTCAGAGAGGCAAGTGGGGATGCAGATAGATTATAGCAGACAGTTACAATTTAGGCTTTTACTCCAAGTGAGCTGGAAAACTACAGGAGGGTTTCGAACAGAAGAGTGACATAAGCAACTCCCATCTTCACAGAACCATTCTAGTTGGCTGTGGTGAAAATAAGGGAGTGGAAGGACAATGGTGAAAGCAGAATGTGCAGTGAGGAGGCTGTGCTGTAATCCAGAAAGATGAAGGTGGAAGGAGAGAAGGTATTGAGAATTGGCCAAGTCTGTACATATTCTGAAGGTGGGACCAGCAAGAAGTGCTGATTTCGGGGTAGGGCAGAGAGGAGCTGAGGCAGACGTCGAGGGTTTTGCCCTGAACTAGAGGAAGGGAATTGCCATTTACCAACATGGGGAGACCAGAGGACATACAGGTGTCTAAAATCATGAGACCACTTTGAAAATGTTACCTTGGAAATGTTTATTAGACATGTGAGTGTGGACACTGGAAATAAGTATTGGGAAGTTATCATCTGAGGAATAAGGGTAAGGAAAGGGGGCTGAAGACCAAGCCTTGGGTCCTCCTGCATCTGAAGGTCTGAATACTGAGTACAGAAGAATGGGTATGCAAAAGAGCTGCCCTAAGGAAATACCAGTTTAGTAAGACTCTGGAATGGAATGAGCAAAGGTGTGATCTGTATTATACTGGATTCCCTTTTATAACAGTATAATGAAACTAAAAACATTGTTTGTTGTCTTAAAAATTAGCCATATAATGTGGAGCAGAGCTAGGCAAGTTAACTTTGTATCAATGTTTGTGATATCTAGAACACATTGAGTAGGATTTTGAGGGTCACAAGTCGGTTTAGCCTGGGAGAGTTCCATGTCCATCAACTGTCTCCTAGGAGTGGGTATGGGGCATGGATGGCCCAAATGTGATTTTTTGCCATCCCTGATTTGCCACAAATCTACAAGGACATGGTAAGCTGAATTCATCACAAATATGGTACAATAAAAGGGGGCTTGTAACTTTCAGCTAGTGGAAAGATTCCATTAGCTTCTTGCATCCCTTACCTGCCTGTTTCAAGCTGACACCCTTAAGACAGTAATTTCCTGATACCAGGAGACCTAGCCCATGGTGTTATGTCATTTTCATACCTTTTCATAATTTTGTTTTGACTCTTGAAAAAAGAAATAGAATTCAAAATAAATTTGTCAAAATAACAAAATGCCCTTTCTTTCTTCTCTACTCTTGTAGTTGACCCCAACATGTAGCTTTGTCTGAGCTACTAAGACCAAAGAGTAAAATGGAAATCATGCCTTTAGAAGATGGTCCAGGATCACAGTAATGTGGAAAAGTTCACTCATGAGGATGTGCATGAAAGGAAAAAAACAGAACCTTTGAACTTGCAGATTAAATAACATGTGACATTTGTTTCCTATCCCAGAAAAAAAGGATGGAAGTCATCCCATGACAACACACCCACCAGCAGGACCCCCAATGGCTATAATTCTAGATCCATGTGATTGATACCATGTCACACACAACTCCCACTGTGATGTTCAAAGTTGTCTCAACATGGTTTGGCCTTTTATTTCTTCCATGTGAAATTTAGGTGCAGCTTGTCAAGTTCCACAAAAATACTAAACATGATTTGGATTGGAATTGCAATGAGTTTATAACTGAAAGAAAGTGATTTTACAATTAGGTTTTCCCACCAATAAGCACCACTGGTCCCTGACACAGAGCTTCTGTTCTGCTCTTCAGTGGTGCTAGAGGACACAGCTCTGAGGTCTCACACAACTTTTATTAAATTTTTACCTAGATATTTTATGTTTTTCTAACATTTTGTTCTAAGTGGTTTTTGTATTATAACTCCTGATTGGTTATCACTGGTACTTAGGAACTTATCTTTATAGATTAGTCTTATATCTAGCAACCTGTTAGGAAGCCCTTATTAGTTGTCGTGGTTAGGATAGTTCTTTGGGTTTCTGTGGAAGACACATATCATTTCATGTGCTGCTAAGGACATATTTGCATCTTCCTGTCTTAATTCAACTTTCTGATGGTTCTTTTCTTGTCTTCTTGTATTGGCGAGGACTTTTAGCATAATTCTTTTGTACTATTATCGGACTATATTGTGAAAATTATTTTTAGCCTGAAAAATCATAAATTCCCTAAATAAGGTTTTACAAGAGTCTCTTATAAAAGACTTTGGGGATTAATATCATTTTCTGAGGGGGGTTTGGAGGAAGACTTGATTACAAATTCAATTTCATTAACTATTACTGACATATGAAGATTTGTTATTTCTTAAGTCAAACTTTAGAAAAGTTTCCATTTCATCTAAGTTTCAAATTTACTATTCTAAAATTATTCATGGCATTTTATTATCATTGAAACTGTATGGTATTTTTAGTTAGAGTCCTTTGGTTTCAGATATTATTTATTTTAGGTTTTTAAAATATTAGTCTTTTTAGAACTTTATCTTTTATTTCAGATATGCTTCTTATCATATGTGATATATTTATAGTATATAAATAAATCTAAAAAATTTCTATGGATCTTTTAAATAGGCATAATTTTAGTACTTTCTAGTATTATTATTATAACATACATACACATAATTTAAGGGTATCCTTTATCTCAGTGCAAAGCTATGTAATCACAAGACTTTTATTCCCTAATTTTAAATGAAAAAATAGGTGAGTTTTATTTACTTAACTTTTCAATAATTTAATATCTGGTAGGAAACATCACTTTCATCCAAAATGAAAGGAGTTAGTGAAATTATAAAGTATTAATTTCCCAATGTTTTTATTAATAATTCTAAAGCAATACTGGAATTATATAGTTTTATATTGTCAGAGACCAAATATCCAGAAACATGAAATAATTTTTACATTTAATTTTTAATCTACTTATTTTATTTATTAAATAAGAATGTATGGAAAGCACCATTATAGGTGCCTGCCATTTTTGTATTATTATTATTATCCTTATATTTTCTCTTCTGTGTCGGAATTTTCATCACTTGTGAGTACCTGAAAACTCACATGCTCTTAAGTCTGTATTTGGCTAAGATAACCATTACTATAGTTTTCATCTTTGGTCAGAGAAAATAACTCACTAGCTTTTCCTTTCTGTTTAACCTTCAGTGACTTAAGAGCTTAGCGAGAGCTAATTTTAAGTTGGAAGTAATTTAAACAACTGTTTTAACTTAAAAACAAATGTCTTCAATGTTTTATATTCAAGAAAGGCAAAATTAAAAATACACATAATTTTATACTCACTCTATTTCTTCATGAAATACTTGAATAAACTAATAATTCCCTCCAGAAATTCATATTAAATCATCCTTTTCACAATTAGTGCTTTAACATTAATCAAGGAAATTAACAGCCAATCTTGGCTGGTGTGGTTCAGAGGGTTGAGTACCTGCCTATGGATTGAAAAGTAGCCAGTTTAATTCCCAGTTCAGGCACCATGTCTGGGTTGCAGGTCAGGCCCCCACTTGGAGGCATGAGAGAGGAAATCGATCGCTGTTTCTCTCACACATCACATTTCTCTCCCTCTCTTTCTCCCTCCTTTCCCCTCTCTCTAAAATAAATAAATAAAATCTTTTTTAAAAAAGGAAAAAATAAAAGGAAAGAAAATTAACAGCCAGTCTAGCTTCAGTTCAGCTGGCAGGAAAATGTAGATAGTCTGGAATATAATTGGACACGTGACTGTCTTCAAAGGCTTCCTTTCCAACAATTCACATACTTTCCCTGCTCCATTACTCTGTAGACCCTCAAGTTTCTCCTGTCAATCATTAAATTAAAAAATTTTTAAATGACTTTTTTGAAAGGCCTACAAACATCATTAGAATTTTTCACTTATTCAAACATTTTATTTAGACATTTCAGTAGTGTTCATTTTAATGTACTTTAATATTAGTCCTCAAAGTTTTAATAAGTGAATAATTTTTTAAAAGTCACTACCCTTAAATTAAAAATGAATTTACCAGTACTTGTACATCACTTTCTGAAGGGTGGTTTGGGGTAAGGGTAAATTACAATAAAGAAAATTATAGAGACTTCTAGCCAAGATGGAGGCCTAGACTGACACGCTCTGTCTCCCTCCACAACTAAGAAGGAATACAACTACCGCAAAACCAGAAATAACCAGAAGTTCCAGAAAATAAAGCTACATGGAAATCCAACGTATGAAGTTGTAAGCAAGTGGTGCTCATACAGACGGGTAGGAGGGGCGAAGCCGGGGTGGAGAGCTCAAGCTGTTCTGGCAGCAGCGGCTGCGGCGATGGCGGTGGGATGGTGTTAAGCACAGACACCCGTATTTAAGGGGAGGCGAGAAGCACCTGGGGAGCACTCCTGGCTTCAGACCAAACCCGTTAGCTCGCGATTCCAACGACGGGGAAGGCAGACCCCCATTGCCTTGAACTGTGAGGGCTGGAGGGCATGGGGACTGAGGAGGAGGCTCTTGGTCTCTCAGTGGAGAGTGAATGACAAGAATCCATCTTGGACCCCCGCCCCCACACAATGGAGTGAGAATGTTGCCCAGTAGTGAGGAGTGCATGGGGCTCTGCCCCCTATAGCATAGGAGGTATGACAGCCCCACCCAGGAAGCAAAGGTAAACACAAAACTGTCAGGATGGCAGTGATTATGATAGAGATCCCAATCACACAGCTGACCAGACAGCAAATATATGATCTATCAGACTAGCAGATAGATAATCTTTCTGAGGCTCAGTTTAGAGCTCTGGTTATAAGAAAGCTTACAGATCTAACAGCAGATCTTAAACAAGATGGGGAAGGAATGAAGGCTAGTCCTGCTGAAATGAACGAAAACACATACAAAACAAGTAGTGAGGGAAGGAAAACCAGGGATCAGATCAACAAATTGGAACACAGGGAAGGAACAAACAGTCAACCAGTGCAGAAAAAGGAAACAAAAAATGAGGAAAATGAGGAGAGGCTCAGAAACCTATGGGACAGCTATAAGTGGGCCAACATCCAAATCATAGGGTTGTCAGAAGGTGAAGAAGAACTAGAAATTGAAAAATTATGTGAAAAAATAATGAAGCAGAACTTCCCTAACTTGGGGAAAGAAATAGCATTACCGGTCCAGGAAGCACAGAGTTCCAAAAAAACCGGACCCAGGGAAAACCACACCAAGATACATTATAATCAAAATGTCAAAAATTAAAGATAAAGAGAGAATCTTAAAAGCAGCAAGAGAGAAGAAGAGAATTATGTACAAAGGGGTCCCAATAAGATTATCAGCTGATTCTCAAAAGAAACTCTGCAGGCAAGAAGGGACTGGCAAGAAATATTCAAAGTAATGAAAATTAAAAACCTACAACCACGATTACTCTATCCAGCAAAGCTGTCATTCAGAATAGAAGGGCAGAGAAAGTGCTTCCAAGACAAAGTAAAACTGAAGGAGTTCATCAGATCCAAACCACTGTTATATGAAATGTTAAAGGGACTTGTTTAGGAGAAAGGGGATCAAAACTATGAACATTAAAATGAAAACTGTGTCACAACAACCAACAACAGAAGCTAGGGAATAGAAACAAAGGCAAATAAATAGGCAATGAGAGTGGGAAAAGAATTATAGGTATGGGGAACATATTGGGAGGAGGTTAGCGGGGAGGAAGAAGCGGGGAAAGGGAGGAGGATGGTACAGGAATTAAGAAGCATAGTAGGAGGGAGTGGAGTAGATAGGAAAATGTTGAGAAGAACTATATGCACAACCAATGGGTATGGACTAAGGAGGGGGACAACTGGAGGGATGGGGGTTACTGGGTAGAGGGGAACAAAAGGAAAAGAAATTGGGACAACTGTCACAGCATAATTAATAAAGCATATCTTAAAAAGATTAAAAATAAAACATGTGGGGGACAGACAGGCATGGGGAGATGTGGGAAGCAGACAGGCTTGGTTTAAAAGACCCTGACCGCTGTGCGGAGCCACCCCCAGCTGGGCCCTTAGCCAGCAGGCTGTTTTCCAGGCCTGCTCTGAATCCCACTCTCTGGGGGATTTTAAAGAGAATAGAAATACAAAGTGGCTTTTAAGGAAAAGGGAACCTGCTCTGTTGTTCTCTGTAAAGCCTCAAATCCTTGTCAGTAAAATGTGAAGAACAGAACAATTAAGTAAGAGGAAATGCTTTTGACCTTATGTAAAATACCTGGATGTTTCAACCGTGTATTGATCTGCATTTCCCTTTCACTCCCTACCACTTGGGGAAGTGTTACATATTTTCCTTAAGTACTCCCGCATGTGGAAAGTGGATAAAAACCCTGGCTAATAAAGAAACGAGGGCGATTTTCCACTAGAGAAGACCCCCTCCCTTTCTTCCTCAGATGGAGAGTGTCTGAGTAGTTTCTTCATCCACTCCGAGGGACCCAGAGTCTCTCTCAGGTGGTGCACCAACATGGGACAGAGGACTCGCTGAAGTGCCACCGGCTACGAGCCAAGGACTGTGGACAGCACGCCTAGACAAAGGGAAAAATTGGCCAAATCATCCCGAACAGAGGGACAGAGGTGCCGTCTTCATTGGTAAGGCTGCCGGCGTGTTTAATTAAAGGAAGGGAACTTTCTTTTCTTTTCTAAATTTTCTCCTTTCTTTTCTAAAAATTTCTCAGCTGTTCTGTTCCTTTTTATATACTCACATTCATTTTCACTCTCTCTCCTCTCAAAAAATCACCACAACACTGCAGGCACAGGACAAGTAGTTAACACGCCCACTAGGGGTACTTGCCGATATACAAGACTCCCGTGACAGGATAAGCTGGAACGTGGACCGGGACAGAAACACTAGGTTTCCCACCAGCCAGAAGACAAAGTTCACGCAACACTAGGCACACTGTAAAAAGAATCACAGCCCCAACCCCGTGGCGTTTCTCAACTTAGGATTTATATACATAAGAGAGAGAGAGAGAGCTAAATTAACTTCCTTTCATAAAAATTCTGTTTCTGTTTTCTGTCATGGGGACGGGTCTTTCTAAAGAACAGGATGTTTATTTCCGCTGGCTCTTTCGGTTTTTAGAAGCTGCAGGATGCCAGGTGGAAAAAAAGAATTTGCTCAATCTATTACGAGCAGTGAATCTACACTGCCCCTGGTTCCCGGATAAAGGGTCGTATGATTTAGAGGTTTGGGAAACAGTAGGACAGAAACTTAAATGTCTCCAGGAGAACAGGATCCCCATAGGTCATCAGAATTTAGTTACTTGGAGTATAATTTGTACAGCTTTAACTCCCCTGCATATTCCTTCAGTAAAAACTAAAAGCAAAGTGAGCAGGGAGGAAGTTTTCAGTTTAGAGGACGATCCCGCCATCTCAAATATTCAGGAGAAGGAAAAGGAGAGATTAAACATCTATGATGAGAACTTTGCCAAGAAAGCATTAAATCCGCCACCTACAGGGGTGGTGGAAGCTAGGACCACCCTGCCCATGGTGCTTCTCCCGCCCTGGGACAAAGAACCTGAAAGCTGGCCCATGCCAGCGCCAACACCCCCACTGCTGGGGCTGCCTCTGCCGCTTGTTAATGAAACCCCCACAGCTATGCACAGATGCCCGCGGGAAGTGGCAAAAGCTGGTGATTGGAAAGCTATCAGCTTTTCCAGTAATCGTAAAGCAAGTCCTGAGAGGACAAGTAACTTATGAGTCCTTACCTTTTGAAATATTCAAAGAACTAAGAAAGAGTGTTCAAGAAAATGGTCTCCAGTCCCCTTTTACATCTGGAATAATTGAGGCAATAACAGAGGGGTACACTATGACTCCCTGTGACTGGAAAAGCTTAGTTAGAACCATTCTCACTCCAGCTCAATACACAATTTGGCTCAGTGAATATACTGACTGCTGCTGTCAGCAAGCAGCAGTAAACGCAGACCACCAAATTCCTATTGAATTTGAAATGCTCACCGGCACTGGCGCGTATAATACAGCCAACGCACAAGCCGCTTTAGATCCCTGGGTTTTTGCCCAGTGCTCAGCAATCGCCTTGAAGGCATGGAGGCGATTCCCGGAATCCAACATCCGTGGTCCCAACTCATTTGTTAACATTTGCCAAGGGGCCACAGAAGCATATATGGATTTTATAGCTAGATTGCTACAAGCAATTCAGAGGCAGGTAGAAAGCCAGGAGGTGGCTCAGACCTTATTGTTTCAGTTAGCTTATGAAAATGCCAATAATGATTGTAAAAGGGCACTAACCCCAGTAAAATCTACATTTAGTGACATAGGACAGTATTTAAAAGCATGCCAAAATATAGGGACTGAGGAGCACAAGGCTACCTTGTTAGCCACTGCCATTTGTACAAACCAGAAATGCTTTTGGTGCGGCAAACCCAGCCATATGCAGCGAGAATGCCGTTCTGCACCTAAGAATTCAGAAAAACCAAGAGCTCCTAATCAGATGTTCCCTCGCTGCCCAAAAGGCAAGCATTGGGCCAATCAGTGCCGATCAAAATTCGATAAGGATAGCAACTCCTTACAACAACAGGGAAATGGACAGGGAGGCGCGAGCTCTGCAGACACAGGTAGCCAGTTATTTTGGACACAGGGAGTTGCAGAGCTCAGTGCTGCTGCAGGGGGAAGCACAAGAATGGACCTGGTCTCCACCCAGGAATTAATCTTAAAGGAACAGGATCAAATTTCTCTGGCTCCTACTGGGATATGGGGGCCATTGATCAAAGGCACAGTAGGACTAATTATAGGAAAATCTAGTGTCACTACTAAAGGAATTTTAGTTCAACCAAGTATTATTGGTTCAGACTATGAAGGAGAAACTGAAATAATGCTGCAGGCTTCAGGATATCATGTTATTATTCCTCCAGGCACCTGTATAGTGCAGCTCCTTCTCCCCAGTATAGTACCTAAAACCCAGAATGCTGTACAGGGAGAGGGGAATGTTGGAAGTGCAAATGATCAATCTGTCTTTTGGACAACCTCTATTCAATTAAATAAACCTATAATTGAGGTTAAAATTAAGGGTAAAGTCTTCCCTGGACTATTAAATACTGGAGCTGATGTTTCAGTGATTTCTAACCAATTTCGGCCCTCGGAATGGCCCCTAATAGAGGCTGATACCCCCTAAAAGGTATAGGAGGTCTTGCCCAGCCTAAGAGAAGCGCCTGGTTGCTTCGGTGTTATGGCCCAGACAGCCAAGAGGGGCATATTCAACCCTATGTCCTCCTGGCCCCATTAAATATATGGGGAAGAAATCTTCTTACTCAATGGTAAGTGAAATTACCCTATCACATTTTCCCTAATGGCCACTGTCCCAATATCTCCTCTACTTCTCACCTGGCTTAAAGACATGACGGTGTGGGTTGACCAGTGGCCACAAAAGGGGGAGAAATTAGAAAAACTTCATGAATTAGTTCAATAACAACTTGAAGCAGGGCATATAGAACCTTCTAATAGCCCCTGGAATACTCCAAGCTTTGTAGTTTCTAAAATATCTGGAAAATGGAGACTTGCACATGACCTTAGAAAAATTAATGAAATTCTACAACTAGGCATCCCTAACCCAGCCTGCATACACAAACACAGGCCACTCTTAATCATAGATTTAAAAGACTGTTTTTTTACAATACCTCTAGCAGAAAAAGATAGAGAGCGATTTGCTTTCTCCATCCCAGTGCTTAATAATTCTCAGACACTGCAATGGTTCCAGTGGAAAATCTTGCCACAGGGCATGCTAAATAGTCCTATTTGTCAGCATTTTGTACATCAGGCTTTACAGCCCATTAGAGAGCAGCATCTCAAGTCCATCATATACCATTATATGGACGATATTCTGGTTGCTGCTCAATCTCAAGGGCGATTAGCTAATACCTTTGCTCATTTACAGCAATCTATAGCCCAAGCAGGCTTACAAATTGCACCTGAAAAGGTACAGCAGTCAATGCCTTGGAAGTACTTTGGTTATGTGATCTCATAGAACTATTCGGCCTCAAGTAATTCAAATTATTCCACCAAGGCCCTTAACTAACTCTTAATAATCTCCAACAGTTGTTAGGCACTATCAATTAGATACAGCCTTGCCTTGGCATTAATACCCACCAATTAACTCATCTTTTTAACATATTAAAAGGAGACTCTGATCTTAATTCTCCTCAGACCCTGTCTCCACAGGCAATAGAAGAGTTAAACCTTAATCAGCATATCAGTAATTGGCAGCTGGAAATAATTAGCCCTCAGTATCCTGTCAGGCTCTTCTGCTTTCCAACCTTAGATACTCCTACCGGATTAATAGACCAATTGCAGCCACACCTAAGCATGACTGAATGACTATTTCTCCCTTATCAGCTTCAACGCACTATCACCACTTATATAACAGCTCTTTGCCACTTAATTGTCAAGGGCCCTGAGAGAACTCAGCAACTTCTTGGCCAAGACCCAGCGGACATTCATATTCCTCTCACGCAGCTTTATTTACAGCAAATGTTTAGTCACTCTTTAGAACTTCAGTGTGCTATGGCTGATTATGTAGGAAAAATTGAACTCAGTCTTCCTTCTGACAAGCTTTTGCAAAATATCCCAAAATAAAAAATTTGGCTAAAGGATAAATTAAGCCAGGCACCAATATTGGGAGCAAAGACTATTTGTAGATGGGTCGGGAAAGTCAGGGAAGGCTGCCATTACCTGGCAAGAGGACCTAGAATGGAAACATTGTGTCACCTGTGGACAGTGGCCCCATGAGCCCTTAAATTTAGTTTGGGACTTGGGGTATACTGTATATACTGTTATTCATCTAGACCAGGCCCTAATTAAGGGGTCTCTTGATCCTCAATTACTCGATCTGGTTTTGTCTTTGCAAAACCTATTGGATAAAAAGGAGCACTGTTTATCACCCATATTCACTCCCATACAGGCCTTCCTGGCCCTATGGCAGAAGGCAACAGCTGAGCTGATGCCTTAGTAAGTGTCATAACTACCTTTCAAAAGGCAGTTGCCTTGCATCAGTTTTATCATCAAAATTGTCATGCACTTCGCAGAAAATTTAACCTTCCACGCTCCCAGGCTAAGCAAATTATCAGGGAATGTGCAGACTGTCAGGCTGTGGGCAAGGCACCCCCCAGCATGGGTGTAAACCCTCAGGGACTAGCCCCACGAATAATTTGGAAAACGGATGTCACTCATTACCCTCCTTTTGGAAAACTTAAATATATTCATGTTTCAATTGATACTTATTCTGGAGCATTACACGCCACTGTTCTTGCAGGAGAGTCAGCAAAGCATATTCAAACACACTGGCTCGAGGCGTTCAGCTACTTAGGATGTCTGCAACAAATAAAAACTGATAATGGACCAGGCTATGTAGCTCGCTCCACCCAGAAATTTCTACAAAGATGGGATATTAAACATAAAACAGGCATTCCTTATAATCCCACAGGCCAGGCCATTGTGGAAAGAGCCCATCATACTTTTAAAAATCTTCTCAAAAAACAAAGAAGGGGGAGTAGGCAGTCCTTTCCCAAAAATTTAACTATGTTAGCAGTGTATACTTATAATTTTTAAACTGTGATGACTCTCTTACTTCAGCTATTGAACGGCATTTTTGCCGCCATGGACCAGAGGATAGGGAAACTCGCCCCCTAGTGTTATATCGGGACCCTCAAAGAGAAGAAACCTGGGAAGGCCCAGTTGATTTACTGACATGGGGAAGAGGATATGCGTGTGTTTCTACCCCAACAGGTCCTTTGTGGCTTCCTGCAAAGTGTGTAAAGCTGTTCCATGGGCGATGAACATCCACTGCTCCCATGGGAAGCATCCCAGGACAAGCAGACCAGGCGCCTGGAGAATGTGACGAAATAACTAAATAAGATGTCAATGGATGAGCGCCGCTGCCAATGCCAAAGCCGTTGGATGTGTAATGCAAAAAAGCGGGCAGAAAATCTTTCCCCTGGAATAACTTGGGAAAAGTTAACACCCCTCAACAAAGAGGCTGAAAAGGTTTTCCAAACACAGGATCAGAGGACACCCCAGAAAATAGATTCCGCAGTGTCCTCTAATTCGGCCAAGGTATTACTTATAATTGCCTTACTGACTTGCTTTGGAGGCTTAGGCCTAGCCTCAGAGCCCCATCATATATATTGGAGCCATGTTCTGGACCCACCTACCTTTAAACTTCAAACCTGGTGGCATTGTCCTCTAATGACACTATAAATGGACAGGGGGGACAGGGCTCCCACCCACCTGATGGGCCTCTGGAGGAAAAATGACATTGGCTACATGCCCCAGCAGGCACCACTTTTCTAGCAGAAAAATTACCTGACTGTTTTTCTATCCTAACTAATACTTTATGTGTACCCCTTAAATTTCAATGGTATGCTTACACAATTGTCGAAGCAGCCTCCTCCCCTTCACTGTCTACTGACTTCTTTCTAACAGGTTCAGTTGGAATTAACCTGACTCAAAATGGAAACAGCAATAACCCTCCTGATATTCCCCTTTGCCAGGCCAAGTCTCAAATTCCCACCATGGTGGCTTGGACTTCATGTCAAGGTGATGAGCCTTCATTTAAACGAATCACCCATACTCCATTAATAGCACATGACTAGGGTGCAGGATGGGCCATGTATACCAGTAATGGTCCAACAAAACCTAATGGAAAATACCCCGGCCTTGGCTGGAGTAGAGGAGGGTTGGGAGCTCCAATCATTAGAATTGTTGCTCCAGAACATACCAGCCCCTGGCACAGTAATTTGTGGCATGTTGGCCTTTCGTTTATTGAACATCTTAGGGGCCATGCCCATTATGAGGCAAAAGGATCGTATATGTCCTATACTCTTGATATTACTGATAATTCCTGGGTCACTGTTTGTACTTCTCACCCATATCTCTTTTTAGCCACTCCAGGACTACCTCACCTGACTTATAACATTATTTCCAACTTATATAACCTTACTCTCTCAACAGGTTCCATTTATGCCAGCTGCTTTACTCGCAGCAATGTTACCCAGCTCAATTTAACCACTGTTTTTATAATCCGTAGACAGGCCGAGTTGTGGTTGCCAGTTAATGTCACCAGAGAATGGGAGGACCCAGGAGGACTCACAGCCATTAACCATGTGCTTTCCCTGGTGCGAGTGCGATGATTTCTAGGTGTTCTTGTTGCATGAATTGTCTCTGCTATTGCCATTGCAGCGACAGCTGCCACCACTGCCACCGCCCTGACAGAGTCCATTCAGACAGCTAATGCAGTAGACATTCTCCTTACTAACTCCACACGGGAAATGCTCCAACAAACACGGAATGACCAGGAAATCCTTGCCTGGCTTTCAGCTGTGGAGTCTGCAATGATATGGCTTGAGGACCAGCAGGATGCCCTAGTCACCCGCCAATGACTCACCTGTGATCCAGAGTTTTCCAGACTCCGTGTCACCCCTTTAATATGGAACTCTAGTCAGCACTCATGGGAGGAGGTCCAGTGTCATCTAGAAGGGGCCTTTTCCACTAACCTTAAAGGCCAAGTGAACCACTTGTAGTCTGAGCTCCAGCAGCAATGTCAGGACATTAAAAAACTGACTGAACAAAAGGTTTTTCAAACTTTGCAAGAAAACTTACAGTGGCTCAACCCTAAAAATTGGTTTAATGAACTAAATTTAAGACTTTGGGTGATGGGAGCTATTGGATGCATTCTGGTTATTGTTATACTCTGTGTGTTGAGATGCCTTTGCAAATTGTTTGCTCGTGACAAAATACGTGAAAAACAAGTAGCAGGTTTCATTGGCCTTACCTCAATATCTCAGGAACTTAATAAAGAAGGGGGAGATGTGGGGGACAGACAGACATGGGGAGATGTGGGAAGCAGACAGGCTTGGTTTAAGAGACTCTGAGCGCTGTGGAGCCACCCCCAGCTGGGCCCTTAGCCTGCAAGCTGTCTTCCAGGCCTGCTCTGAATCCCACCCTCCGGGGGATTTTAAAGATAGAATAAAAATACAAAGTGGCTTTTAAGGAAAAGGGAACCTGCTCTGTTGTTCTCTGTAAAGACTCAAATCCTTGTCAGTAAAATGTGAAGAACAGAACGATTAAGTAAGAGGAAGTGCTTTTGACCTCATGTAAAATACCTGGATGGTTTCAACTGTATTGATCTGCATTTCCCTTTCACTCCCTACCACTTGGGGAAGTGCTACATATTTTCCTTAAGTACTCCCACATGTGGAAAGTGGATAAAAACCCTGGCTAATAAAGAAACGAGGGCGATTTTTCACTAGAAAAAACCTTCCCTCCTTTCCTTCCTCAGATGGAGAGTGTCTGAGTAGTTTCTTTATCCACTCTGAGGGACCCAGAGTGTCTCTTAAAAACAAAGTTCAAAAAAAATTATAGAGGTACTTTGGTGTATCACTGCTCTGAACAGGATCTTGTTATACTGGCAACACAAGTAAGCCAGTCTGAAGAGTATACCATGCCCTGACTTAAACACAGCAAGGTCAGTTAAAAGGTAATTTCTCTATATAAATCCAAATTACATCCTTCAGGAATCTTACTCATTATCCATGGAAGAAATATGGAATCAGGGCAGTTCAGATCTAGGAAAACCCCAGAAGTGGTCTAGTTTATCTTCCTCATTTTAAAGATTGGGAAGTGGAGCCCAGAGAGGTTATGGTGATTTTCTAAGGTTACATAGCCCATGATTCTGAAGCTGGCCCAGCATATCTTCCCTTTCAATGTGTCTGCATGAAATTACACACCAGGCCAACTGTTCACATAATAAATTACCTTTTTTTTTTTTTTTTTTTAGGGAAGAGCGTGAACACAGTCCCCCACTACCACAAATTATGCAGTAGAGTTTCCCACATTTGCGGAAATGGCAGGGATCAGCACATCCGGAGTGCAATGGGTAAACCGCATCCTGGGAAAATCACCTTCATGATCATGGTATCTCCCCTGCCAGGTAAGTATTAACAGTTACCTTTTGAGTTATATCTCTTTACCACACTTTAGAACATTTTTGGAAACATGGGTTAGAGTACATTTTAAGCTTTGACTTTTCTTTCAGTCCAGAGTGTTTAAAATTGTTAAATATTAGTCATATGCTAACAACAGTCCAGTTACTTCATCATATAAATTGGAATTACTATTTTAAAGCAAATGCACATACTATTTTTACTCTTGCTAACCTCACAGCCTTATAATTATGGTATTTTATTACTTTTTATATTATTGAAACATATCATATCTGTCAAAATGTTTTCTGTGTTTGCAGAAATAACAATTCTATATAGAATAGCATATAAGTTGACTTTTCTCTTTCATTTCTACTTCTGTTAGTATATAACCAGAAATCTCTTCTATGTTCTAGGATAAAAAATTCATTTTAAAGCTAATAGGAAATGGAGCCTCAGGAATAAATGAGCAAATAACTTATGGGAATAATCAGGTGGTCTGAATAAAAAACATTAAGTGATTTTTACATTTAGTATCATTAATTTGTTAACAGCAAATATAAAGAAAATCACTAATTCTTCAAATTCAAGAAAATGTAAGAGTGAAGAAACTGTTGACATCAAATGTCACTAAGTCATACCTTTGAAGATACAGAAATTTTAAAAAGTAAGCAGTGGAGTACTAACCTAGTAATCATGATGAAGAATTTTCCACCACTGTAAGAATGAAAATTAATATTAAATTTTATCACTATTTTATTGTGATTACAAAAACATACTGTTTTTAGAGACATATGTATGCTGTGTATGGTTACATGTATTGGATATCTTTTCCTTTTCAATTAAGAGCCATTAATCAAACACCTGCATGTCTGTGGCACTGAGGATACCATAATAATTAGGTCCTTACCCTCAGGAAGTTCATTCAAAGTCTATGGAAGAGGAAGATTAATAAAAAATGATAAAAGTATAATATGACAAATGCTGCATCGTGTTGGTAATGGCCATGATCCTCTAGAAGGGGAGGGAGGGAGACACTGTACAATAATCAATATAGGCCCAGTGTCTCTGTACAGGGTAAAATGCTTCTCAAAGACCATTCCACTGATTAGAATGTTCTAATAATATTTTAGTACATTATACAAGCTATGTATTTACTAATGTATACGTACAATAATGAACTAAAATCCTAAAAAGTGTATATCTTATTTAATATCTGTTGGGTGCATTTCAAGTAATAAAAACATTAGAAAGACTAATTATCTGTAAAATTCTTTACATGCACGAGGTTTCAAAAAGTAGCTGTGATAAGTACAGAGAATTAATTTTGTTTCAAATGTATAGTATAAATGTTATTTTAGTTAAGAAAATGAACACTAATATTGTAATAACTGCATGGTGTGAAATGGGTAACTATATTTATTGGGTGATCATAAGTCATAAGTTATACAAATGTCTAATAACTCAGTTGTGCACCTGAAACTAATATAATATTGTACATTAACTGTAATTGAAAATAAAAATTATTTTTAAAAAGAACACTCTAAAATTAAATAATATTCAAGGAAATTGGCTCAAAATTAACTTTCTTGTGGAAAAATTAAGATTTTGTTACATGCCGGTAAGACACTTTTGAACCAGTTAACCTTTGCTAGTTGACCGACCCAGCACTGTTTAGTGGTTCTAATGGTACAGCCTTTATGAATTTACTTCACAGGAACACTTGCATTCCTTCCACTGGATGCTCATTCAACATGAACTAAACTGCTGCAACCATAAAATATGGACCAAATTAGTTGATGTTTATACTCTGAACACACCAACCTTTGGGAAATTAATCACCCTTTCCCTCTCTAATCTCTTAATGTCTGTTTTGTAATATTTCTCACAACACATAGAAAGATGGCCAGTGAAGTGACTCACATATCATAAGTCAACATCATTTTGAGTTCTTGCGTCTAGGAGACCAATGCATAATTCACGTCTCAGTTGTGCGCATATTACCATTTTTAACGGTATATTTTGGTGATATCTTGATAAAACAAAAACCGGAAAACTACTTGTATCTAAAGCCCAGATCACAAGTATTCATGGCTGGGAGCTCTACATCCTAGGACGAATTCTGTCCACTAGAGTGCAGACAGCAAAGCAAGTTCATGTTCGACCCTGCCACTTACGTACTATCAGGACAGTCCCTAAAAGAAGGGATCACTGTGGAGTCAGGTAAGCGTTTTTGAACTCTTGTACTTGAACGCACAGTAACCAGCATATAGGTTAAGTATCAGGTTCTGGCACTCATTGCTAACGGGTTCCTTAAAAAAAAAAGTTTAAAACGTTCCTTTAGGAGGAGGCAGAATCATTCCTAACAAAACCAAGATGTGCAGACAGCCTGGAGCTGCTGGACCAACCTGGGGTGTCCCTCCCTCCCTCCCCAGGGCTCTGTGTCAGCCTGAACCTCCAGGGTTTATAGTCCTTGGGTTCCTCAGACATGAAGTTATAGAGCAAGTCCTGCTCCCACACCCACGGGTGAGGCATCACCCAGAAAGCATTTCACCTCAGCCTGCGGCCACCGTCCAAGAATCCTTCACTCAGCTGAGAACCAAGATCTGCAGGGACGCCCAGGACCACAGGAAATCAATTACCCCAGAGGGACCTCAGGAAGTCCCTGAATCCCGCTCTCCAGCCCGGCTACGTCCACAACTTCCAAAGATTCCCAGCAGAATTCCCGGAGTCCGGTTTCCATTCAGCCGTCCTGGGTCCCGGATCCTGGGTCCTGCCAGTGTCTCGCAAGCTTACCCGCTTTGCCAGACCGCACTCTGGGGAACAGCACTTCCGCAGCTCTGGACAGAGATTTTCTCTACTTGCTCGCTGCGGCTTCAGGCGTGCGCCCGCGCGCGCCAGGGCCCTGCCTCCCCGCGCCGGCGGCTATCCCCGCGGCCCCAGAGCGCTGCTCCCGGCCCTGCCGCAGCCGCGCCCCGCCTCAGACCCCAAGCATTCACCCCAGTTCACGAGGGGCGGTGCCAGGAAACCTCTGGCCCTAGTATGGGCCACACCCCACTACCATCTCTCCCCACCTCCCGTTTCTGTTCCCCTTTTACGCATCCCTCGCCAGGAATTCCACATTGTTTCATCCAACCCGCTCCCGCATTTGAACCCGCACCTGCGTTCCTATCCTCGCCTGCCTCTCCGCCCTCGCCCTGCTTGTGCTCTGTTCGGGACCAGCCCCAGCCTCCTACCCCACATCCACAACCTTCTCACGTAGCGGGGGCGCCGGGACCTTGGTGGCGGCTGTCCCCTGACAGCGGAGGGAAGGCGCGAGGGCAGTAAGAGAGGGCGCAGCAAGAGTGGTCGGCTCACAGGTGGGGCGCTGGGGACACAGACCGGGGTCTTTAAGTAGCGCAGCCAGCCTGGTTCCCCTCAATCACATTCACCGGGGCCACAGTCAGAGAGGCCCTTGTGCTTTTCAGAACTTGTTCCCATTGCGCTTGAGACCTGGCCCTGCAGAGGGGCCAGGGAGGGTCCCTGCCGTCACTTGTTCCCACAGATCCTGGTGCCTGTGCAGGGACCTAACCTGCTGGCCTTCCGATGGAGGTTTAACGTCTGTCTTCTTTCCTTCTCAGGCTTGACATCCGCGACCCCCCCCTCCCCCCCCAGGAAGGACCTGCTGTGACTGCACGCTCGGCTGGCTCGGCTCAGGCCCCTTTGCATTGTGTTGCTCCCCAAGGTCCAGCACAGGCCTGGCGCGCAGGGTAAAGGACTGAACTTAGTTGGCTATTCCAAAAGCTGGAAATGAGCTTCTATGGGCTGCATTCATCAGGGCTGAGAGCTGTTTTGATTAGCTGTTTGCCTGCCCTGGAGAGTTTATCTGCCCATGTGTTCCAAGGAGAATGAAAACTAAACTTCCACAGGCACATCTGAAATTTCTTCCCCTTGTGGAACTCAGAGGTGTTTACGTGTAGTAGGTGGTAGTTCTGTAGATTGTTTATTTCTTTTTTTAAATTGAGAAATATTACTTGAGAAGGTTTTCAAGTATTTTTTATTCTCTATGAGAAGCATAACAGTAGTTTCTATTTATTTTTGAACACAAAATAACTAAAGTTCATAATGCTTATAGTCTCCTTACAACTATTACTGGTATTCCTAGGGTAACAAATGGAAATTATAAACTTTTCATTAAGATATAGTTAAAATGATTTGCTTTAAAAAGTAAATCAGAAGAACATAGTCAAAAGTGGGAGTCGCATTTCTCAGTCCTGCTCTGAAGTTTCAGTGTGAACATCCTGATGTATTTCCTTCCAGTCTTTTCTATGGTATTGAAATAGTTTCTCCTGGGGGATCTTTAGAAACAAAAAGGTAAACCATGAAATATGGCAGGCTTTTGCCAGGAAAAGACTAGGCTAGTGGTTAGTTTGACCTCTTCCATTTCTTTGAGAAGCTGAATAACCAATCAAGGGATACATGCCGCTTGGTCATGGTACTGGGTGACCAGCATCTCAGATCTAAGGTCCAGATTAGAACCCATAATGACAGAGAGCTACTCACTGCTGCCACTTGTCAGCAAGGGTCACTGCAGGGCGCTGCCTCCTTCCAGGCCCCTGGGGCTCCCTCAAGATGGTAGGGCCACCCAGCACCAGCCTCCTTAGGACATCCTGAACCTGCACAGGCACACTCCCCTGCATAAAACCTCACCACTTCCATTGCTCTGGAGTCTGTGTTTCCAATTTGTAGTTTCCCAGCCATTGTTGCTTTATTAGGGTAACCAAGAAAATGAAAAACAAAAACACACATAAACATACACTACCTCCTCTCATAAGTGGTATAATGAGCAATATTGGCCAACTGCTATAATCTCATGATTTCAGTGAGTGGCTTGTCACAAGTTTCTTAGGTAGATTTTTCCTCAGGTTTCTATAAGTACTCTGTCACTTGGATTTTGGAATCTCACCATCTCGGCCTGTGAATGCATCTGATGATTTCTTAGTCATCACTCATCTCATGGGGGAATCACTTAATTTAAAAAGCATTTTAAATCACCATCTCATTATTAGCACAACTCTTTAAACATTCATTGTTATTTGGCTTTACATCTCTTATACAGTTAGAGGGAAAATCACCTAATATATTTCATTGAAAATGTTCAGTCTCATTATCTACTGTATATCTACTTTCCAAACTAAAAATATAGGTTTAGGACAATTTTAAATGACAATAACTCAAGAAAACATGACTTTTCCATTTTCCCTGCTTTTTCCAAAAGAGAGAGATTTCAATTTGAGCAGTTATTTACATGCCCATGTTTGTTTGCAGCATTGTTCACAATAGCCAAAAGGTGGAAACAACCCAAGTGTCCATCCACAGATGAATAGCTAAACAGAATGTAGTCTATACATACAATGGAATATTCAGCCTTAATATGTTAGGAAATCATGTCATGTGCTACAACATAAATGAGCCTTGAGGACATTATACTCAGTGAAATAAGCCAGAGCAGTCACATTCATAGAGACAGAAAGTACATGGTAGGTGCCAGGGCAGGGGTATGAGTTATGGAGAATTAGTGTTTAATGGATACAGAAATTCAGTTTGGGAAAAAGAAAAGGTTCTGGTGGTGATGATTGCACAATATGTGAATGTACTTGGAAATGTATACATACAATTAGTTAACATGATAAATTTTATGTTATGTATATTTTACCATAATTTTTATAGTGAAAAAAAAATCTTTTCTCAACATTGAAAGATGCTGACTGATCACAAACATGTTAAAAGTATTCTGGACTCAAGCACACATTAAACACTGTTAGTGTTTCTACCCTTTTTTATTAGGACTATAATGCTTCAAAATAAATTCCTAAGCCTATATATATTGACCATAAACATGAAACTAATTGGGCAAGTATGAACAGACAGCTGTCTTTCCCTGCCCCATGAAAAAGAGTTGTATTCAAGTCTGATCAAGTCATTTAGGGAAGAAGTATTAGAAAATCACTCTGCCTGGCACACAAGATCCATTTGAAGACAGGAAGATGGTGACAGCTGGCAGTCAGTCAGTATGTATATGGAAGCACTTTTCAGCTGAGTGAGGCCTGAGGGTCAGGAGAAGGCTGGTTTTTCTTTCAAATAGCAGGGACAGGGATGCAGTTTCCATCAGGAGCCACTGTCCTGTGGCTCCCTTTCCCGAGTGCTGTGGCTCCCTCCTTCCCTCCTCCATCAAGTCCTCTCTCTCCCTCCCCTGAGTAGGGCACTTCCCCAGCTGCCAGCTCTCAGGTTTGCTGAGAAGATTCAGAAATTCCTGAGCTGACTTCACATGGCACAAACTATTCACTGTGGAATGAATAGTAAAACAGTTGCTACTTTAGTTTCTTTTAAGAGGGTTAGGGTTCTCAAGATAAAAAGATCCCAAAGCATGTTTTGTCTTAAAAACAAAAGCCAAAAACATGAAAAACCACTCAGGTTTATTTTCATAGAAGGAGAGCTCCACCTCCAGAAATTTGGCAAAGCAGCCTCTGAGTCCTTTTAAAATTTATTAGTGTGACCCAACCAAAGGGTGTATTTAAAGCCTGGATTGGATAAAAGGACACATAGATCTTCTGTCACTAACATGGCATTAACGATGCCACCGCCCAGACTAGTATAGCCCTTTAGGAAGACTGTAGAGGTCATTCTCAAACAGCAATTAAGGAATATAATATCAACATCAATACTAATATCTACTCTTTTTTCCCCTTTATTTTTATTGTTGACACTATTACAGATATCCCAATTTTTACCTCTTTGCTGGCCTCTACCCAGCCCCATTCCACTTTCCTCTGGCCATCACCACACTGTTGTCTGTGGGTCATACATATATGTTCTTTAAAAAATATATTTTATTGATTATGCTATTATAGTTATCCCAACTTTTTCCCATTTACCTCCCTCCACCTGGTACCCTCCTTTACTCCAACAATCTGCCCTTAGTTCATGTCTATGGGTCTTGCATATATGTTCATTGGCTTCCCCATTTCCTTTACTGTTCTTAACATGCCCCTGCCTATTTTATACCTTCCAAATATGCTTCTTAATCCCCGTACCTTTTCCTCCATTCATCCCCTCTCCCTTCCCCGCTGATAACCCTAAAAATAATCTCCATATTTATGATTCTGTCCCTGTTCTGGTTCTTTGCTTAGTTTGCTTTTTTAGATTCATTTGTGGATAGCTGTGAATTTGTTGCCATTTTAATATTCATAGTATTGATCTTTTTTAAAAATAAGTCCCTTTAACATTTCATGTAATAGTGGCTTGGCGATGATGAACTGCTTCAGCTTTACCTTGTCTGGGAAGCACTTTATCTGCCCTTCCATTCTAAATGATAGCTTTGCTGGATAGAGTAGTCTTGGCTGTAGGTCCTTGCTTTTCATCACTTTGAACACTTCTTGCCAATCCCTTCTTGCCTGCTAAGTTTCTTTTGAGAAATTAGCTGATAGTCTTATGGGAACTCCTTTGTCGATAACTCTGCTTTTTCCCTGCTGCTTATAAGATTCTCTCTTTAGACTTTTGGCCAAGATGGAGGCTTAGACAGACATGCTCGGTCTCCCTCTACAACTAGAAAGGAATACAACTACCTCAAAACAAAAGATAACCAGAAATTCCAGAAAATAAAACTACATGGAAGCCCTACATATAAAGTTATAAACCAGCGGTGCTTGTCTGACAGGTAGGAGGGGTGAAATCGGAACCAGAACAGAAAGATCCGGCGGTGCTGTTTGTGGTAGCAGCAGGGATAGTGGCAGGGGGAGCAATCCCAGCTGCAGTCGAGTCTCGGCAGCTCGCGACCCCAACGCTGGGAAAGGCAGCCCCCCCCCCATTACCTTGGACGGAGAGGCCCAGAGGGCGGGGGGACGGATCCTGGTCCCCATACAAAGCGCCACAGTGCAGCGAAAAATGTTGTGGACTGCCACCGGTCATCAGGTAGTGATGAGTACATGGGGCTACGCCCCCTACAGCCTGCCCAGGAAGCAAAGAAAAACACATATCTGTCAAAATGAAGCAGACAACAATTGAAATCCCTGTGATGCAGCTCACCAGGCAGCAGATGAGGAATCCGACAGACGAACAAATAGGAAACCTTTCAGAGGCTCAGTTCAGGCTATATTTATAAGGTGGCTTACAGAATTAACAAAAGATTTGGAATAAGACAGGGAAGGAATGAAAGCCACTCATACTGAAAAGAACAAAAACACATACAAGACAAGTGGTGAGGAAATAAAATCCAGAGACCAAATCAACAAACCGGAACATAGGGAAGGAACAAACAGTCAATCAGTGCGGAAAGAGGAAACATAAAACAAAGAAAGTGAGGAGAGGATCAGAAACCTCTGGTACAGCTATAAGAGACCAAACATTCAGATTATAGGATTGCCAGAGGGCGAAGAAGAAGAACTAGAAATTGAAAAATTATGTGAAAATATAATAAAGCAGAACTTCCCGAACTTGAGGAAAGAAACAGACTTACAAGTCCAGGAAGCACAGAGAGTTCCAGAAAAACTGGACCCAGGGAGAACCACTCCAAGACACATTATAATCAAATTGTCAAAAATTAAAGATAAAGAGAGAATCTTAAAAGCAGCAAGAGAGAAGAAAAGAATCATGTACAAAGGGGTCCCAATTAGACTATCAGCTGATTTCTCAAAAGAGATCCTACGGGCAAGAAGGGACTGACAAGAAATATTCAAAATAATGAAAATAAAAAACCTACAGCCACGAATACTCTATCTAGCAAAGCTGTGATTCAGAATAGAAGGGCAGAGAAAGTGCTTCCAGGACAAAATAAAACTGAAAGAGTTCATTAGATCCAAACCACTATTACATGAGATGTTAAAGGGACTGGTTTAGAAGGAGGATCAAAATTATGAACATTAAAATGAAAACTGCATCACAAGAACCAACAACAGAAGCTAGGGAATCGAAATAAAGGCAAATTAAATAGGCAACGAGAGTGGAAAAAGAACTATAGGTATGGGGAACATACTGGGGGGAGGTCAGCAGGGAGGGGGAAGGGGATGAGGGAGGGAGATGGTACAGGAATTAAGCATAGTAGGAGGGACTGGAGTAGACAGGAAGAGGTTGAGAAGAACTATATGCACAACAAATGGACATGGATAAAAGGAGAGGACAACTGGAGGGAGGGGGAGGGAAGCAGAGGGAAGGAAAATTGGGACAACTGTAACAGCAAAACCAATAAAACATACTTAAAAAAAAAGATTATTTATTTTTAACCTTTGGCATTTTAATAATGATGTGTCTTTGTTTCTCTTCTTTGGGTCCAACTTGTTTGGGACTCCCTGAGCTTTCTGGACTTGTATGTCTATTTCCTTCACCAAATTAGGGAAATTTTATTTTATTATTTTTTAAAATAAGTTTTCAATCTCTTGCTCTTCCTCTTCTCCTACTGCCACCTTATGATTCTGATATTTGCACATTTGCAGATACCCCAGAGGTTTCTTATACTATTCTCGTTTTTTTAAAAAAATTCTTTTTTCTTCTTTTTGTTCTGGTTGATTGTTTATTTCTTCCTTATGTTTCAAATTGTTGATTTTAATCCTGGCTTCCTCTCCTTCACTATTAGTTCCCTGTTGATTTTTTAAAATTTCACTTGGTGTAACCTTCATTTCTTCCCTTATGCTTTTGTCATACTCAGTGAGTTCTCTGAGCATCCTCATCACCAGTGTTTTGAACTCCGCACATGATAGGATGGCTATCCCCATTTTGTTTAGTTCTTTTTTCTGGGGTCTTATTCTGTTCTTTCATTTGGGCCATATTTCTTTGTCCCCTCAATTTGGCAGCCTCCCTGTGTTTGTTTCTGTGTATTAGGTAGTGCTGCTTTGACTCCCTGTCTTAGTAGCATGGCCTATTGTAGAAAAGGCACTTGTAAATTGTGTGGGATGGAGCCTTAGGTAACTGCCAGGGTGGGGCAACCCACTTCATTATTTTGTGGCTCTGTGTGCGGGGAGGGATTGAGAGGGAACAATGACGCTGCCTGGTTTCTGGAGTTTTGCCTCACACTGGCCCGGTTTCCAGTCATTTCATCCACTTCCTGTATGTGACTGGTGCTTTTATATCTGTTGCCTTGGTGGTGAATCCCAGGGTGGCTGGGTTTGTGTATGTTCTAAGTCCTTGCAGACCCTTTAAGTGGGGTCTCCTGAAAATATGGCAGTTTCTTCTGCCACCCCATCCAGGTGCTAGAATCCTGGGCCGTGAGGTCTGGCCTAGGGCTGGGTTTGCTCGCTCCCAAGGTATCCCTTCCCATTTTTATCTGCCACAGGTGAAAGTGGGACTGCCTGTTCTGCTGCTGTCTCTCCCCACCACATTGCCTCTCCTCACCTCTCCACCCATCTTTGCATCCCCGCCCCTCCTACCTGTCTGGATAAATGTGGCTTCTTTAAATCGTTGGTTGTTAGACTTCCATATAGTTAGATTTCCTGACAGATCTGGGTGTTCTTTGTTCTGAGGTTTAGTTATAATCCTCTCTGTGGTTGCATGAGGAGATGAAATATGTCTACCTATGCCTCCATCTTGACCAGAAGTCTGATGCCTATTTTCTTAAATGCACATTTTGGTATGGTTGCCTCAGAGACCCACGCAGGTGAGTGGAGCCCTGCCAAGTTTCAAGTGAGGCAGGGCAGTGAAACGACAGTGAACCAAATATATCTTCTTTGGCTAATTCCTTTACCTTCTTTCATCCCCTCCCCCCTCTGACAACTGTCAGTCACATATCCATGCCTCTGTTTCTATTTTGTTCCTCAGTTTATTTTGTTCATCAGCTTCCATATATAAGTGAGATCACATGGTATTTGTCTTTCTTAAGCTTCTTTATAACTTCTATGCAGCACCTTTACAAAAAATCCTTTGAGTTTGCTGAAATTATATCAGGTAGGTTCACAGATAAAGAAATTAAATTCAGAGATATTAACAGACTTCCCCCACAGTTATGCAACTTATAATAATAACCAACATTGTATAACTTTGTAAATATCCAGGCTAATTTTAAAAGATATCAGTATGAGATAGCACTTGGCAGAGTAGCTGGCACAGAGGTGGCCTCAGTAGATTCTATTGTCACTTCTTCAGGCACAGCCGGTCATCTCTATGAGGCTATTAAAACAGGAGTGATCTTCCCCATGTCACAGATGAGCAAACTAGGCTTTAAAGATCCAGAGGGCATGACCAAAATGACACAGCTAACAAGTGGCCACATTAGGGTTGAAAGACCTCAGATTTTTGTGACATTGAAACACATAATTCATTTTGAATATACAGTAGCCCCTTTCTATATCATAGTTCACTTATCGTGGCCTCACTGTATGGTGGGATTTAAAAAAATATTATATTTAATTATTTATCAAGAATTTTTCACTATATCGTGGGATTTGAGGTATGTATACGTATGTTGTTAAAGTTACATAGGTTTAAGAGTGTAGAATATGTTTAAGAACATAGTAGTGTTTATAAAAGTGTGAAAAATGTTAATAAGGGAGTGGGAAAAGTTAGTAAGGGACTGGGAATGGTTTATAAGTGTGTGGGAAGTGTTTTTAAAGCCTTAAAACATATATAAATACTAAAATAAATGTAAGGTTCCTCCTTTGCGGATTTACCCCTATCACGGGCGGTCTAGAACATAATACAAGCAATAAGTCAGGGAATACTGTATGCTAAAAGAGCTTTCATATAACAGGTTAATTAGTTTAAACTTCCCTAGTATTTTAACAACTGGCACTCACATAAGTACATGCTCTATTTTTAAAAATGTTGTAGGACCAGTGGCTTTAACTAGAGCTCGTTTGAGAGGGAAGTATTTTCCAAAAACCTCCCTATTGCAGGGTCAAGACATGTATTTGAATAAGAAATACTTATGCCCAGACAAATAGAAGGAAGATGATCTTCTACCATGGCAGGGAGGGGCCCTGTGTTCTGAGCTCTGCAAAAAGGGGACTGAGCTGTGCTCTTTAAATCCCCTTGGCACCTGGAGTGTGCCCTAATTTTCAAGCTCAGGCTGGTGATTCACCACATGGACAGGAGGCCTGAGTTGATGGAGATGCTGGGTGTTGTAGGAAGTGGCAGTTACTCAGCAAGCGTTTATCCTTTGCCTGAGTCAGTTCCAACACAGCCAAGATCTGATGGGCTTGTAAAAGGTTGTGGGTCCTCATCCTCAACCACAAGTGAAGAAATAGACCTCTCCTTAGTGAGGAAGGGATGTCATGTTGGTGCCTTGAACATGGCGTAGGTGTGATTGGGGAAACTAAGATGACGGTGCCCAGGGCCTGTGCAGATGGCAGGCATAAGATGCTCCAATCCCTGCTGACACAGATCGACCACTAGGTTCCAGGCCATGGGGAGCTGGGTCAGAAAGAGACCGACCCAGAGGCCATGAGGACCTCTCTGGAAAACCCAAACCTCTTGTCAACCACATTTTGGCTATGGCCCCAGGAGGCAGCAGAGCACCCCAGGGCTCAAATCCAAGCAGTTGGAGAATGGGAGGTGCAGGCATTTCCAACCCTAAGTTCTGGAAAGACTTGTTCCTGTCCCTTTCTCATTCACTTGCTCAAACCCCTCCTGAGCATTAACAGGTGGCAATTCTCCATGAAATGCCTGAGACAAGGTGAGGAAAACAAGGGTGCTGCTGAGAAAAGCTTCCATTCAGATAAAAAGTGAGACAGCAATTCTCATACAGCAGAAGACATTCCATATAGGCCTCATATGCACTCATATTCCCTCAAGGGTGTTCTCGACTGAGTAGGACCTCAAGGTGCTCCTCGCTCCTTTCTGCCTCTGTCTCTCCTTCCTTCCCTTTCTGTCACTCCCCTCCTGTCCTCTCCTTCATTCACTCCTTTCCACGAGGACAGACCTCTCACCCATGAGTTTGGGAGATGGTGTTGGCCCATGAGGCTCAGCGCCCTCTGGTTCCTCCAGTGTGGCTCTGGCCTGCTCTGTGCTGTGGAGTCCATTGACTGGGCAGGTTGAGCTCCTGCAGGAGAGGCCATAAGGCAATGAACAGGCAGCTAATCCAGCAATTTTGGAAAGGGCATCAAAAGCCACTTTATCTTGCCTCTATAAAGCTGACATTTGATTTCCATCTGCCCATTCTGTGTCTTCTCATTTTGCTCTGAATTTGGGAGGGCGCTCAGGGGGTGCCCCCATGGAACCCTAGTAGAGACCTATGATTAAGTGCAAGTTTGTGAAAACCTAGTGTCTGTCATAGAACAAAGGCAGGAATGGTTCATTCTGCCTCAGGTGGCTGGGGTGAAGACATTCCAGCAAAGCCTGGATGAAGGCTGGCTGAGGAGAAATAGAACCTCACTAGGCAGAGGTGGGACAGTGAGGCATGCTGGATCGGAGTGACAGCATGAGCTGAAAGTGACTCTCCCTGTGTGCCATGTGAGTGCCTTCCGGAACTTGGTGCCGGCCAGACCTGCCTCATGAGTCCTCCCTTCATGGGGACCATACACTGCCCCCCAAGACTTCCTCTTACTTCCCACACTGTTGCCCAGAACCAGGACCAATGTTCTATAGCTGAAGTCTATAGCCACCCTCTTCTGTCACCCACTATGGCCATGAAGAACCCCCTTGGTTTTCCTCATTGTCTATTCACCCAACCTCACGTCCCATCATTTCTGGAAGACTCTGAGTCTTTCTGTCTATCTGACCCTGACCAATACCTAAGGAGCATCCAGTGGGGTTAGATGATCTCCCCAATGTCACAGAAAGTAGATGTCTCATTGTCCCTGTCTGCCCTCATGGGTCACAGTAATAAGGTGTTATAGTACAGCATGCTTCCTCCACTGCTGCTCAGAGGCTCCTGTCTGTTCAGCACTTTCTCTGTTCAGGGGATTCCTAGCAGAAGAGACTTGGAGACACACACTGCTTTCTTTCAATCTTCAAAGCAATGAATAGATGAGTTTTCTAAGTCATTGAGAGAAGCTGATCTTCTAAGAGACAGAATCAAGCCCAGAGATTTTCAGGGACCTCCTTTTATTTCATAAGTCAGATGAGCAGCACCCGGAAGTCACATTCACAGAGACAGAAGGTGTCGTGGTGGCCACCAGGGGCTGGGGAAGTGGGAATGGGGAGCTTACCCTCCTGTTTTTTCAGTCCTTTAGTGGTTAACATCTCAGAGGACCACCCACTCTGGAGGCTGGTCAGTAAGCGCCAGTCCAGCCAAGTGCTAGGGACCCTGTCAGGTCAGTGGTGTGTCCTCTTTTCTGGCTAATCCCTGACAGTACTCTCACTCTATCACCATTTCCATTTTTGGGGTTGAGAGAGGTGCATCCTTCAAGCTCTCATGGAGACATTCCACCTGTGAGGTTTTCAGCTGTTGTCAGCACCTCAACCCCTGGCCTCACTGGCCTTTGAACACACCTTGCACATGATCCCAGTGCTGCTTAACCAACCCTGGGTACTCTCTTCTCCTGCTCCTGGCAGGGAGAAGTACCCAGCTCTGCTTGCCACCTGCAGTCCAACCTGGGACTGCCAGTCTGTTCTGTCATCTGAGGTCTTATATATCTAGTTCCAGTCCATACTGCTAAACTCCCTTTTATTGCTTCCCTAGTGAAATCCTCCATGCAAGCCCCAATGGTCTCTTCCTGGACCTGAGCACATGTCCCATTATCTTTTTAAAAATTGTGATGAGGTACACATAACATAAAATTTACCATTTTTAAGTGCCTGGTTCAGTGGTATTATAGGCATTCATATTGTTGTGCTAATGTTGCCTCCATCTATCTCCAGAACTCTTTTCATCTTGCAAAACTCAAACTGTCCTCATTAAACATCAACTCCCAATTTCCAGTCACCATTATACATTAAATTTTCTATAAGTTTGATTATGTTCAGTACCTCATATAAGTGGAATCATACAGTATCTGTCCTTCTGTTACTGGCTTATTTCACTGAGCATAATGTCCTTGAAGTTCACCCATGCTGTAGCATATGTCAGAATTTCCTTTCTTTTTTTTCTTTCAGTTTATTTGGTTTCAGGTGTTTAGCATAGTGGTTAGGCAATCATATACTTTGCTTAGTATTCCCCTAGATATTTCCAGTGGTTTTTAATTCTTTCTCTTCTTTCACCCCATCCCCCAAACACATTCTCCTGTGGCAACCACAAGTTCACTCTCTGTGTATATCAGTCTGTTTCAATTGTGTTTGTTCACTTATTTTGTTCTTTAGATTTCACATATAAATAAAATCATATAGTATTTGTCATTCTCTAACTTATTTCACTAAGCATATCACCCTCTAGGCCCATCTATGCTGTTGCAAATGGTAAGATTTCATTCTTTTTATGCCTGAGTAATATTCCATTGTATGTATGTACCACCACTTTTTATCCACGGGTCTATTGATGGGCACCTTGTGTCACTTCCATATCTTGGCTATTGTAAATGATGCTGAAATGAACACAGGGGTGCACATATCCTTTCAAATTAGTGTTTTGGATTTCTTCCAAGAAACCCTTAGAAGTGAAATTGTTGGGTCATAAGGCAATTCTAGTTTTAATTTTTTGAGGAAACTCCATAATGTTTTCCACAGTGGCTGCACCAGTCTGCATTCCCACCAACATTCTTGCCAACACTCGTTATTTGTGGGTTTATTGATGATAGCCATTCTGAGAATTTCTTTTATTTTTAAAATTATATTTTATTGATTATGCTATTATAGTTGTCCTGATTTTTCCCCCTTTACGCTCCTCCACCCAGCACCTCCACTCCCCTCACGCAATCCCCCTACTATTGTCCATGTCCATGGGTCATGCATGTAAGTTTTTTTGCTATTCCATTTTCTCTACTGTACTTTACAACCCATGACTATTCTGCAACTACTTATTTGTACTTCTTAATCCTCTAACTTCTTCACCCACTCCCCCCGAACCCCCCACCATCTGGCAACCATCAAAACACTCTCCATATCCATGATTCTTTCTCTTTTTTTCTTGTTTGCTTAGTTTATATTTTTGAGTCAATTGTTGGTAGTTATGTATTTATTGCCATTTCATTGTTTGTATATTTCATCTTCTTTTTCTTAAATAAGCCCCTTTAATATTTTGTATAATAATGGTTCAGTGATGATGAACTCCTTTAGTGTATTTTTTTAAAAAAATTTTTTGGTCTGGGAAGCTCTTTATCTGTCCTTTGATTTTAAATTGTATCTTTGCTAGATAGAGCAATCTTGGCTGTAGGTCTCTGCTTTTTATGACTTTTAATATTTCTTGCCAGTCCCTTCTAGCCTGAAAAATTTCTTTTGAGAAATCAGCTGACAGTCTTATGGGGACTCCCCTGTAGGTAACTAACTGCTTTTCTCTTGCTGCTTTTAAGATTCTCTCTTTATCTTTAATGTTTGGCACTTTAATTATGATGTGTTTTGGCCTGGACTTCTTTGCATCCATCTTGTTTGAGACTTTTTGTCCTTCCTGGATTTATATGTCTAATTCCTTCACAAAATTAGAGAAGTTTTCTTTCATTATTTTTCCAACTAAATTTCCAATTTTTTGCTTTTTCTCTTCTTATTCTGGCAAACCTATGATGCAAATGTTGGAATGTTTGAAGTTGTCCAAAAGGTTTCTTACACTATTCTCATTTTTTTAAGATCCTTTTTTCTTTTTATTGTTTTTTGCTTCCTTATGTTCCAGATCATTGATTTGATTCTCAGTTTCATCCCACTAGTGTTGTTTTCCTCTAAATTGTTATTTATTTGAATTAGTGTGTCCTTCATTTCTAACTGTATCTTTTTTATGCTGTTGAGGTCCTCACTAAGTTCCTTGAACATCCTTGTAACCAGTGTTCTGAACTCTGCACCTGGTAGATTGCTTGTCTCCATTTTGTTTAGTTATTTTTCTGGATTTTTATTCTGTCCTTTCATTTGGGCCATGTTTATTTGTCTCCTCATTTTGGCAGCCTCCCTGTGTTTGTTTCTATATATTAGGTAGGGCTTCTATGACGCCCTGTCTTGGTAGCTTGGCCCAATGTAGTAGGTGTCCTGTAGGGTCCAGTGGCACAGCCTCCCCTATTACCTAAGCGGGGTACTCTAAGTTTGTCCTTCATGTGGGTTGAGTACACCCTCCTCTTGCAGTTGAGCCTTGATTGCTATTGGCAGGTCAATGGGAGGGATTTACCCAGGCAAGTCAGCTGCAAGGACTGGCTGTGACCACTGACCACGAACCTCTATCCTCTGTGGAGGATCACCTCTGTAGGAGAAGGGTGGCAGTGCTCAGATATGGTTTGTAGCTGTCCACTGGATGTACAGGCTTTGGGATTTCCTGGATGGGGCAGGCCAAGGTCAGCCCCAACCTGTGTTCTCCCTGGGGCCATCCTGCATGAACTATAAAGCAAGCTGTGATGGCTGCTATTTGTACTGGGCTTGGAGATTCCTAGGCGAAGCCAAGCTGTGAATCTAGGCTGGCTGCTGCTAGTGCTGGACTTAGGGCCATTTAGCAAGATATGGGGGCTGGGGTTCACTGAGGCTGGCTGTTGCGTGTTTGATAAGATTTAGAATGTTGTGAAGCATGAGCCAAGACCAGCCATTCTATAGAAAAGTCACTGTTAACAACTTGGGTGGGCCCATAAGTGGGTGGAACAGAGTCTCTGGAGATCTTCAGGACAAGACAAACAATGTTACCCAGGTTCATGGAATCTCAGATATGGCATCTGCCTGCTGGCTTTGTGGCTCTGTGGGGGAAGGTTTCAGAAAAGGGACAATGACCTCTGCCCACCTTTCTGTCTGGGAGAAAACTGTGCCCCTGCTCTTGCCTTGATGTCAGACACTTTAGTTCTTCCCTGTGTGACACTGGTGCCTTTCAAGCTGCTACCCTGGTGCTGTAGCTCAGAGGGAGTGAATTTGAGTAAGTCCATGTGTGGGTTCTTTTAGAGGAACTGCTTGGGACTCCGGCTGTTTCTTCCACTGACTCAATCTCTGCTGGTTTTTGCAGCTAGAAGTTATGGGGACTTATATTCCTGGCACTGGAGCCCTGTAGGTTCTGTTCCCTGTTCTGGTTGCTTGCTTAGCTTGCTTTTTTAGATTAATCTGTTGGTAGTTGTGAATTTGTTGCTATTTTAATGTTCATAGTTTTGATCTTCTTTAAAAAAAAAATCCCTTTAACATTTCATGTAACAGTGGCTTGGTGATGATGAACTCCTTTAGCTTTACCTTGTCTGGGAAGCAGCTTTTCTGCCTTTTCATTCTAAATGATAACTTTACTGGATAGAGTAATCTTGGTTATAGGTCCTTGCTAGCATCACATCGAATACTTCTTTTCTGTAAAGTTTCTTTTGAGAGAGGAGCTGATACTCTCATGGGAACCCCTTTTTATCTAACGCTCCGCTTTTCCCTTTCTCTTTCTCTTTAACCTTTGGCATTTTAATAGTGATATGTCTTGGTGTGGTCCTCTTTGGGTCCAACTTGTTTGGGACTCTGTGCTTCCTGGGCTTGTATGTCTATTTCCTTTGCCAAATTAGGGAACTTTTCTTTCATTGCTTTTTCAAATAACTTTTAAATTTCTTGCTCTTCCTCTTCTCCTTCTGGCATCCCTATAATTCAGATATTGGCACTTATGGAGATGTCTCAGAGTTTTCATATTCTCTCCTCATTTTTCTTGAATTCTTCTTTCTTTATTCTGTTCTGATTGTCTGTTTATTTCTTCCTTATGTTCCAAATCATTGATTTGAATCTCAGCTTCCTTCCTTTCAGTGTTGGCTCCCTGTGGATTTTTTCTTTATTTCACTATCTCCCTTTTGTTTAGTTCTTTTTCTGGGGTTTTGCTCTGTTCCTTTATTTGTACCCTATTTCTTTGTCTCCTCTATTTGGTAGCCTCCCTGTGTTTGTTTCTGTGTATTAGGTAGAACCACTTTGACTCCCTGTCTTGACACTCCTGTTATATCATATGAGATAGGGCCTTAGGTAATTACCAAGGAAAGGCAACCTGCTTCATCACTTTGTGGCTCTATATGTTGGGGAGTAGTTGGAGAAGGGACAGTGCCTCTGCCTGGTTGCTGGAAGCTTGCTTGGCACTCATCTCATTTCCAGTCACTTCACCCACTAGAGCACTTCTATCTGTTGATTTGATGGTGGTTCCCAGAGTGGGTGGTTTGCATACATTCTGACCATGTGCATCCTTTAAATGTACTCTTCTGAGTACACTCCAGCTCCCCTTCTCTGCCCCTCTTATTTGCCTGGATGAATATGGATATTTAAAATCCTTCGTTGTCAGACTTCCACATAGTTTCTTCCGCTACCCCCACACCCACTGGTTTTTGCAGCCAGAAGTTATATGGCTTTTTTTCCCTGGTGCTGGAGCCCTGGACTGTGTGTTCTGACTTGGGGCTTGGATCACTTGGTCCACCACACATAAATGCGGGACTGTCCATTCTGCTGGCCACCACTGACACCTTGCCACCTCTCCCACACCACTTCCATACTGCATCTTCTTTGCTCCACCTTCCCTTCTCTGTCCCTTCTATCTGTCTGGATGAATATGGCTTTTAAAAATTCTTGGTTGTCAGACTTCCATATAGTTTGATTTACTGACAGTTCTGGGAGTTTTTTTGTTTTGAGGTTAGTTGTAATCCATCTTATGGTCGTACAAGGAGGCAGAGTGTGTCTACCTATGCCTCCATCTTGACCGGAAGCCTCTCTGTGTTTTTTTATTTTTATTTTAAATAGTACCCATCCTAATGTGTGTGAGGTGGCCTTTCATTGTAATTTTGATTTTAATTTCTCTAATAATTCATGATATTGAGCATTTTTCATGTGATTATTTGCCATTTATATATCTTTTTTGAAGAAATGTCTGTTCAAGGCATCGATACATTTTTGTTTTAATTTTAAAGATTTTCAGTAGTTAATGTATTCTTCCATTACCTTTTATCCTCACTATATCCTCTTCCACCCCCACCCAACCTTCTCCCTCCCTGCAATCACCACACTGTTATCTGTGTCCATGAGCTTTTTTTCTCTTTCACTCAATCGCTGCACGCCTCCAAATTCCTCCCGGAGTTGTCAGCCTTCTATCTATGAGCCTGTCTCTATTTTGCTTGTTAGTTCAGTTTTTTCAATAGATTCCACATCTGAGAGAAATCACTTGGTACTTGTCTTTCTCTAACTGACTTATTTCTCTTAGCATAATATTTCCTAGGTTCATCCATGCTGTTGTAAAGGGTAAATTTTTCTTTTATTTTTTTCTGCTGAGTATTCTGTTTTGTAAATGTACCATAGCTGTTTTATCCACTCATCTACTGATGGATATGTGGGCTACTTCTAAATATTGGCTATTGTAAATAAAGCTGCAATGATCATAAGGGTGCATATATTCTTTCAAGTTAGTGTTTTGGGTTTTTTGTTTTGTTTTTTGAAAAATTCCCAGAAGTGGAACCACTGCGTTGTAAGGCAGTTCCATTTTTAATAAAAAAAAATTATTTTAGAGAGAGGGAAAGGGGGGAAGAAAAAGAGGGAGAGAAACATTGATGTACAAAATAAACATCCATTGGTGGCCGCTCGCATACCCACAACCAGGGACCTGGCCTGCAACCCAGGCATATATTCTGACTGGGAATTGAACAGGCAACCTTTCAGTTTGTGGGACAATATCCAATCCACTGAGTCATGCCAGTCAGGCTCCATTTTTAATTTTTTGAGGAAACTTCATACTGCTTTCCACAGTGGCTGTATCAGTTTGCATTTTCACCAAAAGTGCCCTAGGATCCCCTTTACTCCACATCCTCACTAGCACTTGTTATTTGTTGATATATTTTAATTTATTTTATTTTATTTTTTCACACCACAAAGTACTTTATTTATTTATTTTATTACTTTTTTTTCAATTACAGTTGTCCCATTTTTTCCCCATTGCTCTCCCCCACCCAGCCCACCTCTTCTCTCACGATCATATCCCTTCCCGTTGTCCATGTCCATGAGTCATTTATACACATTCCTTGACTAAACCCTTCCCTTACTTATCCTCCTTCTCTCCCTCTTCCTCCCCTCTATTGACTGCTATTCTGTTCTTTGTCCTATTTAGTTTGTTTGTTTGTGTTGTTCTTTAGTTTCCTGTATTAGTTGATATCATATGCTATTTTTCTTTCTTTGCCTGGCTTATTTCACTAAGCATAATTCTCTCTAGTTCCATCCATGTTGTTGCAAATGGCAGGAGTTCCTTCTTTCTTTCTGCTACATAGTATTCCATTGTGTAAATGTACCACAGTTTTTTGGTCCACTCATCTACAGATGGACATTTAGGCTGTTTCCAGCACTTAGCTATTGTAAACAGTGCTGCTATGAACATAGGGGTGCATAAGTTCTTTCAAATTAGAGTTTTAGGATTTTTCGGGTATATGGCTATTCTGAGAGGTGTGAGGTGGTATCTCATTGTAGTTTTAGTTTGCATTTCTCTGATGATTAGTGATGTTGTGCATCTTTTCATAGGTCTACTGGCCATCTGTATGTTCTCTTTGGAGGAGTGTTTATTCAGGCGCTTTCCACATTTTTAATAGGATTGTTTGTTTTTTTCTGGTGTTGAGTTTTATAAGTTCTTTATAAATTTTCTATATTAAGCCCTTATCTGATGTGCCAGAGAATATGTTCTCTTATGTAGTGGGTTGTTTTTTTATTTTGTCAATGGTTTTCTTTGCACTGCAAAAGCTTTTTAGTTTAATATAGTCCAATTTGTTCATTTTTCTTTTGCTTTCCTTGCCTGAGGAGATGTATCAGAAAAAATATTGCTACAAGAAATACCTGAGATTATACTGTCTATGTTTTCTTCTAGGATTTTTATGGTTTTGAGACTAACATTTAAGTTTTTAATATATTTTGAATTTATTCTTGTGAGTGGCATAAGAAAGTGGTCTAGTTTCATTTTTTTGGTATGTATCTGTCCAATTTTCCCAACATCATTTATTGAGTATACTGTCTTTAGCCTATTGTGTTTTTGCCTCCTCAGTCAAATATTAATTGACTCTATGGATGTGAGTTTGTTCCTGGGCACTCTGTTCTGTTCTATTAATCTATATGTCTGTTTTTATGCTAACCATACTGTTTTGATTAATATGGCCTTATAATATAATTTGATATTAAGTAGTGTTATTCCTCCAACTTTGTTCTTTCTCAGGATTGCTGCTGCTATTTGGAGTTTTTTGTGGTTCCATATACATTTTTGGAGTATTTCTTCTAATTCTGTGAAATATGTCATTGGTATCTTGATAGGAATTACATTGAATCTATTGATTGCTTTGGGTAGCATAGACATTTTAATGATGTTAATTATTATTATCTATGAACACATTATATGCTTTCACTTATTATATCTTTTTAAATTTCTTTCTTCAGTGTCTTATAATTTTCCAAGTAAAGATCTTTTATATTCTTGATTAAATTTATTCTTACATATTTTATTTTGTTTGAAGCAACTTTGAATGGGATTGCTTTTTAATTTCCCTTTCTGTAGCTCATTATTGGCATATAAAAATGCAACTGGTTTCTGGATATTAATTTTGTATCTTGCTACTTTACCTAATGCATATATCAGTTTTAGTAGTTTCTTGGCGGAATCATTGGGGTTCTCTATGTATAGTATCATGACATCTACACATAATGACAGTTTTACTTCTTTATTTCCAGTTTGGATGCCTTTTATTTCTTCTTCTTTTCAGAATGCAGCACTATGTTGAATAAGAGTGGTGAAACCATATATCCCTGTCTTGTTCCTGATCTTGAATGTTTGCATTTTTTGCCTTTTGAATATGATACTGGCAGTGGGTTTGTCATATATATTCTTCTTTTGGTAAGCCCTTTAGAATTTGTTGCAATACTGGTTTGGTGGTGACAAACTCCTTTATCATTTTTATGTCTGAGAAGCTCTTTATTTCTCCTTGAATTTTAAATGATAGCTTTTATGGATAAAGTAGCCTCGGTTGAATTTCCTTGATTTTCATACCTTTGAATATTTAATGCCAATCCCTTCTGGCCTGAAATGTTTCTGTTGAGATATCAGATGACTCTCTCATGGGAGCTCTATTTTAGGTAATTGTCTGCGTTTCTTTTTTGTGTGTGGCTTTTAAGATTCCTTGTCTTTAAGCTTTGCTATCTTAATTATGAGGTGTCTTGGTGTGGACCTCTTCGGGTCCATCTTGTTTGGGACTCTCTGCACTTTCTGGACTTGTGTGTCTTTTTCTTTCACCAGGTTAGGAAAGTTTTTGGTCATTATTTTTTCAAATAGGGTTTTGATCCCTTGCTCTCTCTTCTTCTGGTATCGTTATTATGCAGATTTTGTTACACTTCATGTTGTCCCAAAGGTTCCTTAAAGTATCCTCATATTAAAATTTTTTTTCTTTTTGCTGCTGTGATTGGATATTTTTTCTCTTTTCTGCTAAATTGTTAATTTAATCCTCTATCTCATCTAACCTACTGTTTATTCCTTCAAGTGTTTTATTTATTTCATATATTGTTTTTCTTATATATTTACTCATCCTTTTTATGGTTTCTATGCCTTTTTCCTATTTTGTTGAGCATCCTTATAATCATTACTCTGTACTCTATATCTGACAAATTGTTTGCTTCCATTTCATTTAGCTCTTCTGGAGAATTCTCTTGTTCTTTCATTTGGGGACTGTTTCTTTATCTCTCCATTTTGGATTCCTTTTTGTACTTTTTTCTATATATTAGGTAGATCTGTAAAGACACTGCCTGTGATTGGCCCTGGGCAGATTTTTTGGAGATATCAGTGATCCATAGCTTGTGGCTTCCTCTGCTCTGCCTGGATGTTCTCAGAAAGAACCAAGATGCACACCAAAGCTGACTTTTACCAGCACCAGGACTCAGGGAAGGTCAGCTAAGGTCTCAAAGCTCCCAGAAGTTAGCCTTCACCTAAAATATTTCTATTAGGCTTAACCACAGACATAATCTCCAGCTGTACTCCTCAGCAACCTGGCTTAAGCTTCACAAAGTGGGGCAGAGTAATTTCTATGGCAGGACTATTTCTTCCCCCCAGGATGATGTCACATGGAGAGCAGTGCCCTGCTCAAGAAACCTGATTTCTGCAATATGGGCAATGGTTGAGCACTGGGATCCTAGTGGCTGACCCTTCAGCTATCTCCCCAGAGTCGCAAACGCCAGACTTACTCACGTGGCTCTAGTCCACTTTGTGCTCCCTCTGCTGGAGACCAGGGTAAATGGATGCAAATCAAATTTTATGTGTTGGCCTTTTAAGAAGGTGGCTGCTTCTCTATTTGTCTCTCAGTGCTTTTGATAGCCATATATTATGTGGGTGTTTTTCCCAGTTCTGGTGCTCTAGAGTAGGGAGCCCAGCTTTGGGTTTATACCCACACTTCTCAGGGGGAAACCCCCTGGTTGCTGAAATATCCCTCTGGAACTTCAGGTGCGACCATGGGAGCCCAGCACTTTCTATTAGTCATGTTGTGGTGATGTGGTTTCTTCCATATGTCCTTGGTTATAAGGCTTCTCTCCAGCTAGTCTTCAATTGTTTATTCAGGACTATTTTTCTAAAATTTAGTTGTAATTCCAGTTTGGTCCTAGGAGGAAGTGAGGGTAGCTTCCACCTACTCCACTGCCATCTTTGATTCTCTTCCATTTTTCTAGTTTTAAATCAAGTTTTTTATTTTTTGTTGTTGAGTTTTGTATACTCTGGATAGTAATTTCTTATCAGATATATATATTTTCCATTATTTGGGTTTCCTTTTTACTGTGTGAATAGTGGTATTTGATGTGTAAAAATTTAAAATTTGTATAAAGTCCAATTTAATTTGTCTAATTTTTCTTTTGTTACCTTTGCCTTAGATGTCATAGCCAAGAAATTATTGTCAAATCTAATGTCTTGAACAGTTTTTGCTATGTGTTACTAAGAGATTTTATTGGTTTATACCTTATTTTTATCAATTTGATACATTTTGACTTAATTTTTGTACATGGTATTAGGTAAGGGTCCAGCTTCATTCTTTTGCATGTCCTTATCCAGTTTTCTCTGCATTTGTCCAAAAGACTTTTTTTTGTCCTTTGGATGATCTTTGCACCCTCATTTGACCATACTTATGAGGAGTTATTTCTAGGCTTTCTATTATAGTCCTTTGGTCTATAAGTCTGTCTTTATACCAATACCCCATTTTTTAAACTAATGTAGCTTTTTTTTTTTTTTTTTTGTAAGCTTTGCAATCAGGAAATGTTTGTCCTACAGTTTTGCTCTTTTTATTTTTATTTCAGCTATTTTATTTCATTTAGTTTTGCTCTTTTTAAAGTTTTTTTTAGCTCTACAGAGTCCCTTGAGATTCCATATAAATTTTTGGTTGGGCTTTTCTATTTTTGAAAAAAAAAGTCATTGGAATTTTAAAAAAGATATTCATTTATTTCTATGATATAGAAAGGAAGGAAGAAAGAGAGGGAGACAAACATCGATGTGCAAGACAAACATCAATTGGTTGTCTCTCACATGCCCCCAACTGGGGACTTGGCTCACAACCCAAGCATGTGCCCTCACCAGGAATCAAACTGCTGACCCTTCAGTTTGTAGGATGGCACCCAAACCACTGAGCCACACCAGTCAGGCCAGTCATTAGATTTTTGATAGGCATTGGGTATCACTGACATTTTAATAATATTAAGTCTTCCAATCCATGAACATAGGATGCATTTTTATTTATTTATATCTTCTTTAATATCTTTGGCAGTGTTTTATAGTTTTCATTATATTATATAATTCTTTCAACTCCTTGGTTCATTCCTAGATATATTATTCTTTTTGATGTTATCATAAATGAATTGTTTTTAAATTTCATTTTCAGATTGCACATTGTCAGTGTAAAGTAATGCAACTGTTTTTTTGTGTTGACTTTGTATCCTGCTACTTTTCAGAGTTCATTTATTAGGTCTAATAAGGTTTGTGTGGGACTTCCAGCCAAGATGGAAGCTTAGACTGACACGCTCGGTCTCCCTCTACAACTAGAAAGGAATACAACTACCTCAAAACAAAAGACAACTAGAAATTCCAGAAAATGAAACTACACGGAAGCCCAACGTACGAAGTTATAAACCAGCAGCACTCGTCGGACAGGTAGGAAGAGTGAAAGTGGGTCGTGTTGTTTGAGGTAGCACCAGGGACAGCGGCAGGGAGAGCAATCCCAGCTACAGTCGAACCCCGACAGCTTGTGACCCCAACGCTGGGAAAAGCAGCCACCGCATTGCCTCAGACGGACAGGCCCGGAGGGCGGGAGGACAGATCCCAGTTTCCCAGCGGAGAATAATGGCAGGAATCCATCTTGGACCCTTGTCCCCACACAAAGCGCCACAGTACAGCGAAAAAGGTTGCAGATAGCCTCCAGTTGCTGGGTTGTGATGACTACATGGGATCCGCCCCCTATAGCCTGCCCAAGAAGCAGAGCAAAACAGAAATCTGTCAAAATGAGACAGACAACTATAGAAGTCCCGGTGATGCAGCTCACCAGGCAGCAGATGAAGAATCTGACAGATGAACAAGTAAGAAACCTATCCGAGGCTCAATTCAGAGCTATAGTCATTAGGTGGCTTACAGAATTAACAAAAGATTTGGAACAAGACAGGGAAGGAATGAAAGTCACTCATACTGAAAAGAACAAAAACACATACAAGACAAGTGGTGAGGAAATAAAATCCAGAGACCAAATCAACAAACCGGAACATAGGGAAGGAACAAACAGTCAATCAGTGCGGAAAGAGGAAACATAAAACAAAGAAAGTGAGGAGAGGATCAGAAACCTCTGGTACAGCTATAAGAGACCAAACATTCAGATTATAGGATTGCCAGAGGGCGAAGAAGAAGAACTAGAAATTGAAAAATTATGTGAAAATATAATAAAGCAGAACTTCCCGAACTTGAGGAAAGAAACAGACTTACAAGTCCAGGAAGCACAGAGAGTTCCAGAAAAACTGGACCCAGGGAGAACCACTCCAAGACACATTATAATCAAATTGTCAAAAATTAAAGATAAAGAGAGAATCTTAAAAGCAGCAAGAGAGAAGAAAAGAATCATGTACAAAGGGGTCCCAATTAGACTATCAGCTGACTTCTCAAGGGAGACCCTGCAGACAAGAAGGGACTGGCAAGAAATATTCAAAGTAATGAAAATCCAAAACCTACAGCCACGAATACTCTATCCAGCAAAGCTGTGATTCAGAATAGAAGGGCAGAGAAAGTGCTTCCAGGACAAAATAAAACTGAAAGAGTTCATTAGATCCAAACCACTATTACATGAGATGTTAAAGGGACTGGTTTAGAAGGAGGATCAAAATTATGAACATTAAAATGAAAACTGCATCACAAGAACCAACAACAGAAGCTAGGGAATCGAAACAAAGGCAAATTAAATAGGCAACGAGAGTGGAAAAAGAACTATAAGTATGGGGAACATATTGGGAGGAGGTCAGCAGGGAGGGGTAAGGGGGTAAGGGAGGGAGATGGTATAGGAATTAAGAAGCATAGTAGGAGGGACTGGAGTAGACAGGAAGAGGTTGAAAAGAATTATATGCACAACCAATGGACATGGACTAAAAGGGGGGGACAACTGGAGGGAGGGGGGCCACCGGGCGTAGGGGAGCAGAGGGAAGGGAAATTGGGACAACTGTAACAGTATAATCAATAAAACATACTTAAAAAAAAGGGTTTTATTTTTTTTTGTGTGTGTGTGTGTAAAATCCTTAGGGTTTTCTGCATATAAACTCATATTATCTACAAACAGAGATAATTCCACTTCTTATACAATTTGGTTACCTTTTACCTCTCTTTATTGCCTAGTCATTCTGGCTAGAACTTCCAGTATTATGTTGAAGAGCAGGCATTCTTTACTGTTCCTGATGTTAGAGGAAAGTTTTCATTTTTTTTCACCATGCAGCATGTCTGCTGTGGGTTTTTCATATATGACTTTTATAATATTATGTTAAGGTAGTTCCCTTCTCTTTCTAGTTTACTGAGTGTTTTTTATCATGCAAAGATTTTAAATTTTATCAAATTATTTTTCTGTGTCAATTGAGATGATCATGTGGCTCTTCTTCCCTTCATTCTATTGATGTGGTTGATTACATTGATTGACTTACATATGATTAACCATCCTTGCATTCCAGGATTAACACTACTTGATAATGGCACTTAATCCCTTCAATATGCTGATGACTTTTTGTGTTAATATTTTCCTGAGGATTTTTGAATTATTACTCATCAGAAATATTGGTCTATAGTTTTCTTGCCTTGTAGTGTCTCTATGTGGCTTTGGTATCAAGATAATGATGGCCTCATAAATCAACAACAAAGTGATCTCTCCTCTTCAATTTCTTGGAAGAGTTTGAGAAGGACTGACAATGGTTCTTTAAATGTTTGGAAGAATTCACCAGTGAAGCCAACAGGTCCAGGGCTTTGTTGACAGATTTCTGATCATTCTTTCAAACTCCTTAGGTCTATTCAGATTTTCTATTCTGTAATGATTTAATCTTGGTAGATTTGTATTCCTAGGAATTTTTCCATTTATCCAGGTTAACCAATTGATTGGCATACAATTGTCCATAGTGAGGGTGGCAGATGGTTAGAAATGAGGAAGTTATGAAGGCATATGTAGCAAATGTAAAATATGTTAAAGAAAGCTAAGTCAGACATCCTAAACCAAATATCCTAAGTTCTGAAATAGTTGCTTCACTCCCCACAAGTAGCTGGACTTGAGGCAGGAGACTTTGAGGCAACAGGTAAAATAAAAATGAGGTTGTCCCAGGAGGCTGGAATCAAAGTAGTTAGCTGACATTGACACTAACCAACATCCTGAATTCTGAAAACAGTCTTGCAATAGCTTAGTAATACTTAAAACTACAGTAGGGCTTATGCACTTTGATCTTATACAACCTATAGTCCACCTTATTATCATTATAATCTAGTTGTAATTAAGTAGCATCGTGATTTCCACCCCCTGAGTGGGCAATCAGGGAGAACTATGGGTAAATACATGTGCTGTAGCAGAAAAATTATATAACTTCTAATGCAAGAGCAGTAGAAAGTAGATTAAGAATACAGAAGTATAAAGCCTTATAAAATCATAACCCCCTAGACAACAGGGGGCCATTCTTCATTGAGGGGATTGGTCTGCTCCCATATTCTGTGGAGTGTACTGTCCTTTAAAAAGCTTGCTTACTTCACTTCACTCTGTTGGTGTGATTTGTTCCATTCTTTGTTCGCGATCACTAAGAACCTGGTTACCTGTGCACACCTGTGACAATAAAATCCTTTTATTTCTACAGATTTGATGTTCCCACTTTCACTTCTGATTTTAGTCATTTGGGTTTTCTATTTTGTTTTTCTTAGTCAAGATAAAGTTTTGTTAATTTTGTTGATCTTTTTAATCACCTTTTGGTGCATTGATTTTTCTCTATTGTTTCTCTATTCTATTTTGTTCATATCTCTTCTAGTCTTTGTTCTTTCCTTTATGCTGCTAGCTTTGGGGTCATTTTGTTCTTTTTTTCTAATTCCTCTTCTATTCACACTTGTGCACAGCTACCACGAGGCCCACCATCCATCCACAGCACATTGTTTTTTCTTCTGCCTTCTCTAGGCATTTTTTCATCATTGTTTGCCCAGCCTCACTTCATCCTGACTAGCCAAGTGAGGGATTATAAAAACTTAGAAAATGTACATCAAACAAAAAGAAAGGACAGCTGCAAAAAACTTTCTAGTAGATTAATTTAAAATTTCTGCATACAACATACAACTTTCACAAAGAAGGAGCACTTGATACACTCAAACTGTTTTTATTAGTTGGATATAGTCATTTGAGTAGGAATAATATAATTCTTTATATAATTCATGAAATTTTTTCCTACAGTAATGAGATTAGTAGTCAAGTCTGATTACTTTGCCATCACTATGTTTATGAAGCAAACTTTCACAAGAGATGGAATCTCAAGTTATTGGATTAACTCTCTACAAGAAAAATATTATTTCTAATAAGTACCATGTTGTTAAATAAATGGTATCATCTTAGTATTCTGAATTAAAATTTTTGCAGGTTTAAATTATGGAAAAATTATATCCAAATAGAATACTTTCTTCAGTCCAATAGTTCTAGAAAGCTCTACTTCTGACTCTGTTGGCACTGATATCTCTTCCAATGTCCTTTCTGCCAAGCCTGTTTTTGGATAATTAAGTAAATCAGCCAACAAGAATGAGGAACAGGTCATACAGTTGTACAGCTCAGAGAATTTCCACATTGCACATTCCCACGGTCTGTACAGCTCACATGAGACCAACAGATCTAATTCTTTTTCACATGCAAAATAAGAGACTGACCAATGTATGGTTATACTCTTCTCCCAATAGCAATCCCTTTAGAGAAATTATCTCATGGATTCCCGTAATCTTGCAAGAGCTGAAGAAGAAGACAAAAACAGGTGCTTTGGAAACGGAAGAACTAACTCCTAGTGAAGTGAAATGGGAGGTTATTAGATCATGAAGTTGGGTCTCTATGATTGGATGGGAAATTATGAAGACCGATGCTCCACAGCCTGAGGCAGGTCTAGTGTTGAATTAAGAAGCAGAAATCCTCTCCTGTGTTCCTCTCTTTTTGTAATGTAACCTCTGCTGGAGACTAAATGTGGATATTTCTAAACCATTATTAGCGTAAGGAAAAGAAGTTCCAGACTCTTCCCCTAGTGACTCAGACCAGATGAGCTGGGGTCTGCAGAGCAGGCAGAGAGGTGTGTGTAGGGGCAGGGGGTGGGGTGGGGGGAAGGCAGTAAAAGTTCAATACTATGTCTCTTCATAGTGTTTGAACATCTTAAGATGAGAGTTTGATCAAGACACTCATCCATGTATAGTGGAGTGCAAAAATGTTGGCTCTCCAAGAAAGCCTCAAGAAATATTAAAATACTAAAAGAATGTTATGTAGTAAATATAGACATTGTTACTTCCCAGTAGGGAAGACTCCTGGGGTGATGTGAAGGCAATGGGCTCCTCAATACCCTTGGGAAAATACTGGCCTAGGGTAGAATTAAAATATATGACACTGGCTGTAAACTCATGACTTAATCAAGGCAGGTCAGTTTTGTAGGGAGAAAGTGCCCTCAAATACAGAAATTGAAGTGTTGTTTTGAAATTCAGCAGAAAATCACAGAGATGGAGGCTTTCACATCAAAACAGAGTCCTGCTGCTAACTTGCCCCCATCGTGTGCCTTAAAAAATGTGTACAGAAATTTACAGTCATGTCAGAAATTATTGGAATTACTATGCCTTTTGTTTACTACCATTGTCTTCTTATAAGATAGAGTGTGTTTCAAGTCTATATCTGTGAATCAATACTTTATAATTCAGAAAAAAAAGATTTTAAATTCTTCCAGTGGACAGAGATCAGTACAGACTTCAGCACAATAATTTCCTTGAGGGAAGAAAGTGGAACTTTCTCCTTTCCCCAGTATTCAGTTTGTGGCCTTGTCTGAGTAGACGTTCAATTAACGGTAGTTGTATTAATTTGCAAAAGTACTATAAAAGATATGTTCAACTCGCAAAGTAACTGAACAATGGTATGGTGAGTAGGTAATGAACAATACTGACCATACTAGTAATTTAAACTAAAAGGAAAAAAATCAGTTAGGTTTTATGCATCTTGAACTTTGGTGCTTAAAGAAAAGCACCATTAAATTCTGCTCTTACATGACCTTAGGGAATATGAATGCATTTGCTCAGGGCTTCCATATTTAGAAACAACACAGGTGTTCAACAAATATTTCTTGGACTTGCATTATGTTTACAAAGTACAGATATTTATTCTGATTGTATGGCACTGAGATGCAGTTTCAGCTCTGAACACGAGAGGGTGCTCTCAGCAGTTACATCTTGGATGGAAGAGGTGAGAAGAAAAGTGGAGAGGGGTGGTGCCTCCAGCTTCTGTTGGATGAACAATTGGCTCAGAGAGCAGCAGAGTGGCCACGTCTCTTAACTGTGTGCATTTCTTTTTCTTTTTCTTTTTGCTGGAGCTCTTACTAGAACATGGAAATGGCGCCTACAATTGAGATTTCAGCTCTAATCGACTTGGCACATGTATATATGTATACATACATATGTTTTCCACTGAAATGGTCCTAAACACTATCTTTATTGAAGCCAAATAAGAAGCAGGCAATCTTAACAACTACCTAGAAAATAAACAACATGACCGTTGTAAAGAAATTACTTTAAAAAATATTTTTTAATCTTCATTTTTAAACTTTTTACTGTAGTAAAATATACATAATATAAAATTTGCTATTTTAACCATTTTTAGTTGTACAGTTCTGGGGCATTAAATACACTCACACTGTTCTGTAATCATCACTATCATCTGTCTCCAGAACTTTTTCATCTTCTCAAACTGAAACTCTGTCTCCAATCAACACTAACTCCGCACCCCTCTCCCTCAGCACTGGCATCCACCATTAACTTTCTGTCTCTATGAATCTGACTGCTCTGTGTGCCTTATATAAGTGAAATCCTACAATATCAGCCCTTTTCTAAATGGCTTATTTCATTGAATATAATGTCCTCAAGGCTCATCTATGTTGTTGCATGTGACATGATCTCTTAACATATTAAGGCCAAATATTCCATTGTATGTGTAGATCACATTCTATTTAGCTATTCATCTGTGGATGGACACTTGGGTTGTTTCCACCTTTTGGCTATTGTGAACAATGCTGCAAACAAACATGAGCGTGCAAATAGCTGTTCAAATTGAAATCTCTCTCTTTTGCAAAAAACAGGGCAAATGTAAAAAGTCATGCTTTCTTGAGTTATTGTCATTTAAAATTGTCCTAAACCTATATTTTTAGTTTGGAAAGTAGATACCATAATAGATAAGGAGACTGAAAATTTTGAATGGAATATATTAGGTGATTCTCCTTCTAACTGTATAAGAGATGTAAAGCCAAATAACAATGAATGTTTAAAGAATTGTTGTGCTAATAATGAGATGGTGATTTAAAATGCTTTTTAAATTAAGTGATTCCCCCATGAGATGAGTGATGACTAAGAAATCATCGGACACGTTCACAGGCCAAGATGGTGAGATTCCAAAATCCAAGTGACAGAGTACTTATAGAAACCTGAGGAAAAATCTACCTAAGAAACTTGTGACAAGCCACTCACTGAAATCATGAGATTATAGTAGATGGCCAATATTGCTCGTTATACCACTTATGAGAGGAGGTAGTGTATGTTTATGTGTTTTTGTTTTTCATTTTCATTTTACCCCAGTAAAGCAACAATGGCTGGGAAACTACAAATTGGAAACACAAACTCCAGAGCAATGGAAGTGGTGAGGTTTTATGTAGGGAGTGTGTGCCTGTGCAGGTGCAGGATGTCCTAAGGAGACTGATGCTGGCTGGCTCTGCCATCCTGAGGGAGCCCCAGGAGCCTGGAAGGAGGGAGAGCCTTGCAGTGACCTTTTTCTGACAGCAGGTGGCAGCAGTCTGGACTTTAGACTTCTGACGAAAACTTGTGAATTAGTGCAGTCAAGTGCATTAAACCTCAAAACTCCAACTCACATTATGTATGTAAATGCACTGGTACTCGAAGGCAATCCTTGGTGGTGTTCTATTGTCAGCATTTTTATTGGGTTCAGTAACTATAGAGGAAGCAGGCTGTTTCAACTGACAGATGACATTAGGAATTGCTAATGGACTGAATATGGGATGCGGAAAGATATGGGTGGACCAGAGGGATGAGCCCAAGTCAGCAATGAGATTCAACAGGGAAACACAAAGCTCTGAATTAGTTTTGAAAATGTCATGGGACATGCAGTATAAAGGGAAAAATCTGGCTTGGTTGGAAGAGAAAGGGAGGGTGAGAACTCTGTGAAAACTGAAGACAATGTTCACCAAAGAGGACATGGCTACATACTTTACCGCTCAGTCATTCTCTGGAATATTGTACATTTGTTAAAAAAGCAAGTTAGAGCCATACATGCTGGCCAGAAAGATCTCCAAAGCATATTATTAAATGAGAAACAGCCACAGAAAAAATTATGTGAGAATGCAAACCAAAATGGTTCTGTGTGAGTGTGCATATGTGTGTAAGTACCTGTGATGGCACAGGAAAGACTGGAAGGATAGACACTGGGATGTTCATGCTGACATTTCAGAGCAGGGCTGAGAAATGGGGTTTCCACTTTTGAGTTTATATGCTTCTGTATTTACTTTTTAAGGCAAATCATTTTAACATTATATTTTATTTTATTTATTTTTATTTTTAATTAATTAATTAATTTGTTTGCTTATTTATTTATTTATGTTTAGAGAGAGGGGAAAGGAGAAAGAGAGGGAGAGAAACATCATTGCGTGGCTGCCTCTCACTCGTGTCCCCAACTGGGGACCTGACGTGCAACCTAGTCATGTGCCCTGACTGGACATTATATTTTAATGAAAAGTTTAAAATAATGGCAATATTCTATTTCCATTTTTTTTACCCCAGGAATACCGGTAGTAGTTTTAAGGGGACTATAAGCATTATGAACTTTAGTTCTTTTGTGTTCAAAAAAATAAACAGGAACTACTTTTATGCTTCTCAGAGAAAATAAAGAATATTGGAAGGCTTTCTCAAGTAATATTTCTCAATGGAAAAATAAAGTAGAGTCTACCAAACAATCACCAACTAAACACATATACCTCAGAGTTCCACAAAGGGAAGAGATTCCAGATGTTCCTGTGGAAGTTTAGTTTTCTTTCTCTTTGGAACACATGGGTAGGTAAACTCTCCAGGGCAGGCAGACTGCTAATCATAAGATCTCAGCCCTGAGGAATGAAGGCAGCCTGTGGAAGCTGCTCCATGGGGATTTCAAAACAACCAGGGACACCAGTTTTGCTCCATTCCTGCAATAAATGCACCACTGGTAAAGGGAGCTCTGAGCTCATTTCCAGCTTTTAGAATACCAACGAAGTTAAGTCCCCTAATAATTTTGAAAGAAGCCTGTGGGCCAGGCCAGTGCTGGACCCTGGGGAGCAACACAATGCAAAGGGGCCTGAGCCGAGCCAACCGAGCCGGCACAGTCACAGGGGGTCCTTCCTTAGTCTTGGCCTGTGTCACAGATTCTCTGTCAGGTGGGGAAAGGTCAACCCTGAGAAGGAAAGCAGAACAGAAGTTAAACCTCCATCAGAAGGCCAGCAGGTTAGGTCCCTGCACAGGCACCAGGATCTGTGGGAACGAGTGACTGCAGGGACCCTTCCTGTCCCCTCTGTGGGACCAGGTCTCAAGCACATGGGAAAAACTTCTGGAAAGCCTTGGGGCCTCTCTGACTGTGGCCCCAGTGAGTGTGATTGAGGGGAACCAGGCTGGCCGTGCTATTTAAAGTCCCCGGGTTGTGTTCCCAGCGCCCCACAGGGACCACTCTTGCTGGGCCCTCTCTTAGTGCCTTCCATTTCCACTCCACTTTCAGGGGAAAGCTACCACCAGGACCTGCGGCTCATGGCCTTCCCTTCAGAGTCAGGGGCCAGGGCCAGGCAATTTGCTCCGCCCACGTTCCCAGAACTGGCTGGGGCTTGTTCCAAGAATGGGGGTGGTGCGGGTGATAACACAGGTCCAGATGCTGGTGGGGATGCGGGTGCAGATTCGAGTGCGAGTGGGAGTGGCAATTCAGGTGCAGGTGGGGATGTAGGTGGGAGTGGGGATGCGGGTGCAGGTGTATAAGACAGGTTTGAGGATGTGGAAGGCGGGGCTGAGTGGGGTCGGGGTGTGGCGCGTGGTTACGTTGCACTTCCTGAGGACACCAGGCCCAGGCAGAGAAGAGATAGTCTGTGTCTAGAGCAGTGAGAAACCGGTTCTGAGAAGAACGGAGCAGTGCAACAGGTAAGCCCAGGGCGTAGGCTGGACCCAGAACGGAGACTAAGGACCGCTGAATGGAAACCTGCCTTTGGGAATTCTGTTGGGAAGCTTCAGAAGTTGTGGGGGCAGCAGGGCTGGGGAGAAAGATTCAGGGACTTACTGAGGTTTCTTTGGGGTAATAAGGTTCCTGTGATGCTGGAGGTCCCTGCAGAACCTGGTTCTTAGCTGAATGAAGAGGTACTAGGGGGTTGTTGGGGGTGCGGCAGGGCTGAGGTGTCTTATCCTCTGAGAGTGGGAGCAGGACTTGCTCTAGAAATTCATGTCTGAGGGCTCCAAGGACGATAAACCCTGGAGGCTGAGGCGGACACAGGGCCCTGTGGAGGGAGGGAGGGAGAGACACCCCAGCCTGGTCCAGCAGCGCCAGGCTGTCTGCACAGCTTTTTGGTTTTGTTAGGAATGATTTGCCCCCTACATCCCTTTAAGGACGGTTCAAACATTCGTTTGTTTGTTTATTAAAGAAACCCTTTAGCTATGGGTGCCAGGACCTGATACTTGACCTGTATTGCTGGTTATTGTACATTAAAGTACAAGAGTGGAAAAACGCTTACCTGACTCCACAATGAACTTTTTCAGGGACTGTCCTGATAGTATGTGGCAGGGACATGCATGGACTTGCTTTGCTGACTGCGCTCTAGTGGACAGAATTCGTCCTAGGATGCAGAGCTCCCAGCCATGAATACTTGTGATCTGAGCTATAGAGACAAGTGGAGTTTTCCAGTTTTTGTTTTACCAAGATATTGCCAAAATATACCATTAAAAATGGTTGTATGCGCACAACTGAGACGTTAATTATGCATGTCTCCTATGCACGTCTTGGGTCTCCTAGACTAAGAACTCAAAATGATGTTGACTTATGACATGTGAGTCACTTCACTGGCTATCCTTCTATGTGCTGTGAGAAATATTACAAAACAGACAAGAGATTAGAACCCTGGCTGGTGTGGCTCAGTGGATTGAGCGTCGGCCTGAGAACCAAGTGTTGCTTGTTTGATTCCCAGTCAGGGCACATGACTAGGTTGCACGTCAGGTCCCCAATTGGGGGCGCGAGTGAGAGGCAATGACATAGTGATGTTTCTCTCCCTCTCTTTGTCCTTTCCCCTCTCTCTAAAAACAAACAAACAAACAAACAAACAAATAAATAATTTAAAAAAAGAGAGAGATTAGAGAGGAAAAGGGTGATTAATTTCCCAAAGGTTGGTGTGTTCAGAGTAAACATCAGCTAATTTGGCCCATATTTTATGGTTGCAGTGGTTTAGTTCATTTTGAGAGGGATACATGTGTTTCTGTGAAGTAATTCACAGAAGCTGTACTATTAGAACCACTAGACAGTGCTGGGTCAGTCAATCAGCAAAGGTTAACTGGCTCAAAGCTGTCTTAAGGGCATGTAACAAAATTTCATGGATTGCCAATTGAAGTGATTTTTGATCCAATTTCCTTAAATGTTACTAACACTTAAGTGATGTTCATTTTCTTACTAAAATAACCTTTTCACTATACATTGGAAACAAAATTAATTCTCTGTATCTGTCATAGCTATTTGATAAATCCTTACTCATGTAAGGAATTGAAACAATAATTAGTTATTCCAATGCTACCATTACTTGAACATGTACCAGAGAATAAATAGGGCATACGTATTTTTAGGATTTATTCAGATTTGCATATAAATGCATGAGTAACACATAACATGTGTAATGTATTGAAATGTTATCGGAACATTTTAGATATTCTAACTTCTACAAGAATCCAATAATAGTACAAAGAAGTTGAGTTGAGAACAATTTTAGGTACGAACGAAGACTTCAAAGAAATGTAGTAGCAAATTGAATTTACCTGTTTAACACCTTACCCAGACTTTTGGTTTTGTCCCTGTCTTGTCACTGACTGGTCACTTGAGGACCATCTGTGGCCTCCTTATTGTAAGATCACAAGACTCTTCTTTATCTCCGTCCTTCTTGAAGCTCTGAAGAATGTTGACACTGTTAGTCACCTCTGCAAAGTCCTTCATAGGCCTCCGCAATTCTGGGCTACCCCAATTCTCAATCTTGGTCTCAAGGGAATATGCCTTCTGAGACCTGAAGGGGAGTCAGACTCTCTGGGTCTAGGTGAACTTTCTCCCTCGCAGCCCCTCCGGGTTTCCTTGCATCTGCTGGCCTTGAAGTATTTGGTCTTTACAAGCACTCAGATCTACCCGACCATTTTCCTCCTACATCTGCCCCAGGTCCTCATGGGTGGTGCACACTGGCCAGGGCACTGGTCCTGTGCCCCAGAGGCAGACATCCAACAGAATGGAGGGTGAGGCTAGGGCCAAGGGCAAAGTTAGGGGCCTTGTGACAGTGTGGGGTTGATGGTATCCCCATAAGCCCAGAAGGATGGCTGTGGGGTCTGTGTAGCAGTCAGAATTGATAGCTTGGAGGAGAAACAGGATGTAAGGCAGAATGTTTCCCTGACATTGACATTGTTCATGAGAGAGTGGGTTGTTTTACATTCTATAATTAAGTTTCTCAGTGAAAACTTATTACTATCTAAGATCATGCACAGTAGAGCAAATGGCAGTCACAATATGGGGCAAGGAGGCTGGTGAGATACGCAAAGACTAAGATTTCTCTACAGAGTTCCAGGGACCAAAACAAAGAGTTGGAAGTTTATTCTAAAAGAGGGTTAACATTGGCCTATTGTGTTTTAGGTCAGAGGGTGTAAGGTTTTGTTTATTTGCCTTTAAAACAATTCCTAAAAACTAGTATTGTTAAGGATTTTAAGATTTAACACAATACTTTTGTTTATTCCCCTGGAGAACTGTATGTATACTCACAGCTTAGCCTACTTGCCTTACTGCACAGACTGGCCATGAGAACAGCAGCACTGTCCTTACTTCCAGTTTTGAGCATCTGGCCTATTGGAGCAAAGGTGACACAGAGGACACCTTGTAGGCTTGGTCCCCTGCATCCGAGGAGCACTGTCACCTTCACAGAGAGGGCCCATGTGTCTTACTTTCCCTCCGTCCGAGAGCCAGTTCACTGTGTATGACCATGGTCCCCACCTTACAGATGGAGCCATGGGTGGTGGGAATATGTGCGAGCTGAGTGGACCACTTATGCAACATTTGCAAAAAGAAAAAGTTAAAAGGGAAGTCAGAAGTGGAGGAAGTAACAGATTAGTAAATCAGTAGTCTTGAAGGTGGAATGGGCCATCCCAATCTGGGAGAATGCTGCTCTAACCTCAGATGAGCAGGATGGACAAGATTAGGAATTGCCCACTGCACAGGAAGCCCCCGAGCTCCTGTAGAGACAGAACCTGAAAGAACCCAGGGTGGAGTGAGGAGGCCGGGAGCAGTCTGTGTCCCTTAGGCAAGTCACTTATCTTCCTAGCTTGTTTCCTCATCTCTGAACTGAGTTAAGTAACCTGTGTTTGCCTCATTTAATCCATGCTTTTGTAGGGTAATATTACTCAGTATTATATCAGTGTTGTAGACCTTGGTTTAACCCTGTGTGGCACAACACACACATGTACACAATACTCACACTAGACCACAAGTATACTCACACATACATGTACACACACATTTTCATGCACACATGTGTGTGAAGAGCTCTGCAGCACAGCCCACATTGGTAAGTGGGAGAACCCAACCAATGACACTATATTCTACCTTGTATGTACAATATCACCTGCCCTTTAGAGCAGATGGACTATAGCTCACTTGTCCTACCTGCATATTAACAAGGTTGTTTTCTTACAGGCTGACAGTGTGGTGCAATGGGTGACTGGAGTCTTCTGGGGAGACTGTTAGACACTGCACAGGAGCACTCCACAGTCATTGGCAAGGTCTGGCTGACGGTACTATTCATTTTCCGCATCCTCTTGCTGGGAGCAGGGGTGGAGTCAGTGTGGGGAGATGAGCAGTCAGGCTTCACCTGCAACACCCAGCAGCCAGGCTGCGAGAACGTCTGCTATGACGAGGCCTTCCCCATCTCCCACACCCGCTTCTGGGTGCTGCAGATCATCTTTGTCTCCACGCCCACCCTCATCTACCTGGGGCATGTGCTGCACATTGTGCGCATGGAACAGAAGAAGAAAGAGCAGGAGGAAGAGCAGGTAAAGGGCGAGAGCGACCGTGTCCAGAGGAAGAGGCTCCCAGTGCGGGACGACCAGGGAAAGGTCCGCATTGCTGGGTCCCTGCTCCGGACCTACGTCTTCAACATCATCTTTAAGATGCTGTTTGAAGTGGGCTTCATTGTTGGACAGTATTTTCTGTATGGCTTTCAGCTAAAGCCACTCTACCGCTGTAACAGGTGGCCCTGTCCCAACTCTGTGGACTGCTTCATCTCCAGGCCCACAGAGAAGACCATCTTCATCATCTTCATGCTGGTCGTGGCCTGCCTGTCCTTTTTACTCAGTGTGCTGGAGATATACCATCTGGGCTGGAAGAAACTTAAACAGAATGTGAGAAACCACTATGACCCAGACAGTCTTGATTCAAGGATGGGGACCACCACATTTGGAGATGTGATCCCACTCCCCTCCTGCTAGGCCATAGCCACTGGTACTGTTGGGTGCCCTCCTTACTACACTCACTCTGCCTTTTCTCTGGGACAGGCAATGGCCACAGCCTATCCTGGGTCCCCTCTACCAGCCACTGACTTTAATGTGGCAGCCCCATCCCTGACACGGAGCAAGAGCCACCGTGACAAATTGTACAATACCATCACCTGCTAATGACAGAGCAGAACTGGGCCAACCAGGAGACTGAGCAGCAGAGTTCTGTGAGGGAGGTCTCCCCACCTGTGTCCACATCCTCCTCCTTTACCCCTCCAGGCAGCCCACATCCACCCCCTCAGGAGGGCAGAGCAGGCAGCAAAGAGGCTGTGCTGCTGGAGAATGGGGGCAGCAGCAGCTTGGGAGAGAGCAGACTGGGAGCGACTCCTGATGAGGGGACAGCAGGCAGTGACCACTGCTGTCGAGATGCAAATGCTCCTTTTGCCCCCCACAGACCCCAGACGGTCAAGCGCAGCCAGTAAGTCCAGCAGCAATCAGGCCAGACCCAATGTCTTAGCCATCTAGTCAGCTTTATAATGACCCCTTTTCTAGCAACCAAAACCAAAGTGCACTACAACTGAGCAGGCTGAGAGCCTAGAGTGACAGAGGGCACTGGAGCAGAGGGAGGTAGATCAACAGAGAGGTCAGGTTTCGGTGTCAGTGTTTGCTGTTATTAATGCTGCTGGAGTGGGGAGAGAGTTGATGCTTTCTATGGGGTTGGGAGCAAAGTGGGGCCCACGGGCTGAGGCCTTGAAGATATTCATGGCTCCCTAGCCTGAGGGTTATTTGGCTGGAGCATTGTTCAGTACAGCAAAATAGGTTGTGGGTTCGAATTCCTGTCAGGACACTTACCTATGTTGCAGGTTTGATCTCCACTTGGCAGTGTGTACAGGAAGCAATTGATCAATGTATTTATCTCACAGTGATGTTTCTCTCACTCTGTAGCCTCTCTCCCTTCTCTCTCTTTCTCTCTTAAAACCAATAAATGTATATTGCAGTAAATATTAAAACATAAAATTAAAATAAAGAAAGATATTGTGTCTCTTGAGGGACTGTTCTGTGGTGATAAGAGGCAGGTGTCTGCAGCCATTTCATTTTTGGGTCATTAGGTTTTCTGTCCTGAGCTCTCCAGAGCCTCTGGGCAGCCCAGAAGGCACGAGCTGCACTTAGCCCTATCTCTATTTGACACTTGGAAGGTAGAGTTGAAGTTCATTTGGACATTTACCAAACCACACTAAAAGGAGACCTAGAACAAGCATATGTAGTGTCATCTGAGATTCTGAAATTGCATGGGAAGCCCAGGATGTCCAAGTGCAAGCTTCATGACAAGTGACAATGATTAGCAGCTCCCAGAGGCATAGGTTCATGGGTGAGAGCACAGAGGCAGCTGGGAAGAAAGCAGGTGGAAATGCAGCCGCGCTTGGGGTCACTTCTAACAGCTGAGGAAACTGAAATGGAGGTGTGGCAGGCCCACATTTGTGTTTGTTTTTAAATGATATTCTCTGCTTTGAATTGTATAGATAGGCTTATTTCCCCCACTTTCTCTCTTTCAGTACAGAAACAAAGAAACAGTACATTGTATGGATACTGACTGAGGGAGTGCTCATTTGTCCCATTTGCTACTAGTAAAGATTTGAATTTCTTTTCAATTAGATGCTTTGAGTGCATGAGTCAGCTTATTACTATGAGAATGTACCAGATAAAATAAAAGCAGGGAAAAACTTAAGTGACTTTTATGTACTTGAAATTGTCAAGTGTTTGAATGGGAAAAGTTAGGTGCTGTTGCCAGAGAAATTATTCATACAGATGAATGAATGACCTACATACACCTTTCTAGAGTAAAAATGCATCTGTTCTCATTTCCTGACTATTCTTTGTGGGCAGCCTGTTTGCTTTCTAAAGTGTAAATAAAAGTGTCTGGGCTCATTCCTTGTGTAAGGGTGTTGTGATTTCATGCGCATGCCCATTTGTCATCCATGCGGAGGGCCACTGTGACAAGGAAGGCTATTTGTGTGCGTGGGCATGTCTGGAAGACGACAGAATTTCCTGCACTGCACACAGGCTGTTCTGTCTCAGCTGCTGTTTGTCCGATCTGATGAGCAGTGGTGATGCTGAACCTGGTCCTCATCGTGCTTTTCACCCCAGTCACTGCTAGTAGTTATCCCTGATTCAGCAAAACATGGACCCTGTCAGTTTGATCTGTTTCTTTATGTAAATTTGTTTAACTTTCTGATGATTCTTTTGTGACCCTCTAACAGTCTGATGAACAGACTCTGTTTCTTGTCCTCAGATAAATGTGAGCAGATAGTTCACTTGTGCATTCAGCAGGCTGTGGGACAGGCTGGACCAACTCCCTGGCTGGAACAGTGCTCATTTCCCATACATGTCCTGCAGCCTCTCTCAGACACATGGACAAGGGGAGGGAGGTGAGCCCTATGGAGAATGTTTGAGTGACTGTTGCCTCAGTTCTTCTGCGGCTGATGTATAAGTCACGCCACTGTGGGTGCCCAGGAGAGAAGGTTGTCATCACACACAGGGGATCCTTGAGCTTCGGCAGTGAGGCTGAGTTCTCCTGGCTGAGAAGGCTTCTAGAAAGTCCTAGTGTGAACAGCACTCTGACAGAGAAGCTGTGGTCTTTTAGAAAATGCAGTAGCAGTTTTCAGATGGGGAAGATGCAGCTGGCTGAGTGGGTGTGAATCTCATCCATTTCCTTAGGTTCCACCCTGGAGACTGTTCATAATGATGGAAAGCTTCTTGTTCACCTTGATTTGGTGGAGAGTAAGGTTGGGGGTGAGGGTGAGACCAGACTGTATTTAGTTCTTGCATTTTAAAATTGAATTTTATTCTCATATGTCACGAAGAGGCCAGTATTGTGCAGTTGATCAGTCTAGATGGGTCATTCAGAACCTGGTAAGTTGTAAAATTAGGTCCACCTACCTTGGCTCTGTCACTCCCATGAGAGTAGGGGAGGCTGGGCCTGATTCTGGAAGGGGGAGGTGTGGTGATGCAGGTTCAGGTGTAGTTGGGATGCAGTTGTAAGTGGGGATTTAGGTTCCCATGGTGCTACAGATACAAGTGGGGATTGGGTCATAGGTGAACACGCAAGAAGGGTATCAGGCTGGGGAAGGTGGGGCAGTATGGGCTTGGGGTGTGGCTGGCATTTACCTGGTGTGTCAAGAAAGTCTTGGTCATTCGAGGTGGGAGCACTGTTTCAAGGACCAGGTGCTGGAGAAACATATAAGGGCGGGGTGCGGGGTGTGGGGGTGCGGGCAGGACCCAGGACCCAAGACCTAGGACCACAGACAGCCTCTGAAAATTCTTCTGGGAATCTTTTGAAGTTGTGGGCACAGCAGGACTGGAGAGTGAGGTTTAGGGACTTCCTGAGGTCTCTTCAGGGTAATTGAAGTTGCTGTGCTGGTGGGGGTCCTTGTAGAGCTGGGTTCTCAGCTGAATAAAGGGTTCCTAGGGGGTGATGGAGGCTGAGGTGAAATGATTTTGGGGGGTGTCAGGCAGACACAGAGCCCTGGGGAGAGGGTGAGGGAGGGACACCCCAGGCCGGTCTGGCAGTGCCAGGCTTGTCTGCAGTGTCTTGGTTTTGTTAGGAATGATGTTGTCTCCTCCTATCTCCCTTCAAGGAATGTTTTAAACTTTCCTTCCTTCCTTCCTTCCTTCCTTCCTTCCTTCCTTCCTTCTTTCCTTCCTTCCTTCCTCCCTTCTTTTCTTTCTTTCTTTCTTTCTTTCTTTCTTTCTTTCTTTCTTTCTTTCTTTCTTTCTTTCTTTCTTTCTTTCTTTCTTTCTTTCTTTCTCTCTTCCTTCTTTCCTTCTTTCCTTCCTTCCTTCCTTCCTTCCTTCCTTCCTTCCTTCCTTCCTTCCTTCCTTCCTTCCTTCCTCCCTCCCTCCCTCCCTCCCTCCCTCTCTCTCTCTCTCTCTCTCTCTCTCTCCCTTTCTTTCTTTCTTTCTTTCTTTCTTTCTTTCTTTCTTTCTTTCTTTCTTTCTTTCTTTCTTTCTTTCTTTCTTTCAAGAAACCCATTAGCAATGAGTGCCAGGACCTGATACTTGACCTATATGCTGGTTACTGTGTGTTCAAGTACAAGAGTGGGAAAACACTTACTTGAATCCACAGTGATCCCTTCTTTCAGGGACTGTCCTGATAGTACATAAGTGGCAGGGGCGAACATGGACTTGCTTTGCTGTCTATGCTCTAGTGGACAGAATTCATCCTAGGATGCGGAGCTCCCAGCCATGAATACTTGTGATCTGGGCTTTAGAGACAAGTGGAGTTTTCTGGTTTTTGTTTTATCAAGATATTGCCAAAATATGCCATTAAAAATGGTTATATGTGCACAACTGAGATGTGAGTTATGCATTGGTCTCCTAGACCCAAGAATTCAAAATGATATTGACTTATGATATGTGAGTCACTCCACTGGCCATCCTTCTGTGTGCTGTAAGAAACATTACAAAACAGACATTAAGAGATTAGAGAGGAAAGTGGTGATTAATTTCCCAAAGGTTGGTGTGTTTAGAGTAAACATCAGCTAATTTGGTCCATATTTTATGGTTGCAGCAGTTTAGTTCATGCTGAGATGATTATCCAATGAGAGGGATGCATGTGTTCCTGTGAAATAATTCACAGAAGCTGTACCATTCGAACCACTAGACAGTGCTGGGTCAACCAGCAAAGGTTAACTGGCTAAAAGCTGTCTTAAGTAAGGGCATGTAACAAAATTTCATGGATTATCAATCAGAGAAATTTTTGACCCTATTTCCTTGAATGTTGCTTACATTTTAAGTGGTATTTATTTCTTCAATTAAAATAATTTTTACGCTATACATTTGAAACTTAAAATTAATTCCTTGTTTTAATTACAGCCATTTTATAAGCCTTCATTTTATAGGTCTTTTGATTGTTACCATTAATTTAATATATATTTAACAGAATAAATACTTTAAATAAATATACTAATTTAATATATATCTAACACATATACATTAACCTGTTAGCTATATATTAAATTAATAATTTTAGGATTTACTTCAGTAACACACACAAATATATTAGTAAACACATAGCTTTTGTATGTAGTAAAATGTTAAAACCCAACCATAGTACAAACAATAATACAAATAGTATTTGTATTGTTCATACAAATATTAGGTAAGAACAAATAATCTAAAATAAAGTAACAGTTACCCTGCCTGGGTGGCTCAGTTGGTTGGAGCATCATCCAGTACACTGAAAGACTGAAGGTTAGATTCCTGGTCAGGACAATAAACATATTCTCAAGTGAGAATTAAAAAAATAAATAGAACACATAAAGTAACAGTAAATTGAATCTGAGAGCATATTAAAAACAAATAATGACAGGATACTACACCACCTAAAAGTGACAGGTGCAGGAAAAAAAAGTTGCACTCATACAAGATTTAGAAAAGAAAAATCAACCAAACCTTCGCAAAGAAACACTGGATGGAAGTTTTCTTAGGTTGATGCAAGATGACACATCATGGGCACTGAATAAACTTGGTAATCATTCGCTGTAAAGACAGAAACAGGAAAAGTATTACCACCTTCAAATTGTGCTGGAAGTCCTGGACAGTACAAGAAGACAAGAAAAAGAAATATCAGGAATTTGAATTATGGGAGGAAGACACAAACATGTCCTTGAAGCAGATGACATGATGTGTCTTCCACAGAAACCCAAAAAACCATCCTAACCATGAGAGCTAGTAAGAGCTTCCTAACAGGTTGCTATATAAAAGACTAATATATAAAGATGAGGTTCTCAATTACTAGTGATAACCAATTAGGAATTATAATGAAAAAACAATTTTGGACAAAGCATTGGAACAACTATAAATTATCTAAGAATAAATCTGGAGAAAGTTCAAGATGGCAGAGTAGATATACATTGCACTCATCTCCTACCATGACCACATCAAAATTACAACTAAATTATACAACAATCAACCTGGATAATCATCTGAAGTATAGCTAATTATAGTGTCCTATAATTAAGGCTATAAAGAAGAAATTCCATTGAGACTGATAGAATGACAGAAACAGACTGGCCTCATACCCATGTGCTGCTGTGGGATATCTCAGTTGCAAAGGTTCCCCCGAGGAGCGAGTAGTCTCAGCCTCAAGCTGGGGTCCCCAGCCTGGAGCACCAGTGTTAGGGAGACTTCATAACACCTGGCTGTGAAAATCAGTGGGAATTCCATCCATATGTTCAGCTGAGATGGGAGTCTGCTAGAAACCAAGGTGCCTTCTAAAGGGGTCAGTGTGCAAATTCTCACTCTCAGGCACTCATCCTGGGGTTTGGCAGATAGACAGAGGCTCAGGAGGTACCAGAGTCATACTGTGAGAGGCTGACTTGTGCGGCTTTTGGGTGAAGGCTGGAGGAAAAGCAACCAATGTCCTTGTGTTAAGTCCTGTTAGGGCCAGAGTCCCCGTGTTGCCCACCCTGGAACCTCACACCTGTGTCAGGACTTGCAGAACAGACTATGGTCAGTGGTCACTGTGATCTTGGGAACTGTGGTCTGCAGTCTTACAGGACCTTAGCCAACACCTGTTCTGAAACAAAGAGGGCATCTGTCACTGGCCATGTACCAGATCACGAAGTTCCCTATTGTCAGAGGCAACTGAGGCATAGCTGCCAGCATCTTGCTGAGACCTGGTTTCTCTCTCCTTGAGCATTTCCCAGGAGGAAGGACCATAAATCTGAACTTTCTATTCCCACAGCAACCATCTCTAACCAGAGGGCATTTTTATTTCACCTATATCCTGGACTTTGGAGCTGACCAGCAAGGTGACTCAGCCCCTCCTGGAGGTCTGCTCCATGCCCTTAAAAATCTCCCTACCCCATCCCTTGCTGCTGTTTTCTGCTAAGACTGAGCCTGCCTGCTTGAACTTCCTTCAGTAAAGGCTTTGAACTGGTCCACCTGACTCTTCCCTTATTCCGGGCACAAACCTAACAAGTCCTACTATTGCATGGCCCATGGGCACTATCTTTGCTGAATTAAGCACTGTCCCCACAAGGCATCAGCCTGGGGAGCTATACTGGCTCCTCCCTGACTCCCTGAGGCCCTATCCTAACCAGCTTGCATATTGCCAAGGGCTCTGCAATAGAAACCAGCCTGGACTTGCATTGTAGTCTTTCTTAAAAAATCTCTTGAGGAATTCTGGTGAAGCTATGGTGAGTGTCAGAGACATACAGGGAGAAACTCGGTTGTCTGGGTTTAGGGCAAGGGCTGTCTTCCCACATGGTCAACAGGCTCTACCTGTCCCCTGTTAAACCCTTCATCCACACTGCCAAATCTTAATCTTCTTTAGCCTGGTAGACTTTACTAGCTTCATCTTGAGACCCTGCCCCACCTCAAAGCTCCACAGATCTCAGGCAGGTGGTGGCTGGCCTCAGTGTACACTGAGACTTTTGCTAAGTGGCTTCAAAACCACTTAGCAAAACTGTATTAATTTGTTAAACACCACATGCCTCTTTCTGGTGACCTCCTTGGAACCTGCCTCAAGCAGCTTGCATACCACCTGAGGCTCTTTCAGTGGCTGAGTCTAACTGGCAGTTGGCAGTCAGCAGTTGGTGGCAGGTCTCAGGTGCCTTGAGCCTTTTGCTGATCTGCCTTAGACATGGTACTGGTAGCAGTCAGTATCATTTCTCAGCTTGACCCCTTCAATGTGCACCCAGGCCCAGCACAGGCAGCTACCAATTGTGGATTGCTTTATAGTTCCTACAGGTAGCTAGAGCTTACCACAGACAGCATCTGACATTGACCTGCAATGGAGTCCCTCTTAAGAGACCCCCAAACAAACACAACTAGTGGCTGGCTTCAGACCACAATAGAGCACCACCTGATCAGCTACACAAGTGGCCCACCCAAGTGGAGATCTTGACAGGTAGCAGACCCCACTGGGACAAATTCTCCTTTGTGGGGTCAGCCCCTACACTGCAGCTCATACACTCTGGTGGCGGCCAGTCCTCACAGTCATCCAGTCTGAGGGTCAACCCCCCCCACAGATGTGCCAATAGCAATCAAGGCTCAACTACAACAGGATGGCACACATAACCCACACAAAGGACACTCCTAAAACACCTGGTTCAGGTATCAGACAGACTGTGCCACTGGGCTCCACAGAACACCTACTACATAAGGCCACTCTACCAAAACTGGGAGACATAAAAGATCTACCGAGTACACAGTAACAAACACCAAGAGGCAGCCAAATGAGACAAAGAAACATGCCCCAAATGAAAGAACAGGAGAAATCCCTAGAAAAAGAACTAAACAAAATAGAGGCAAGCAGTCTTCCAGACACAGAGTTCAAAAAAAATAGTTATAAGGGTGCTCAGGGAACTTAGTGAGAACTTCAAGAGCATAAAAAAAAAAAAAAAAAAAAAAAAAAATAAAGACGTAGAAACCATAAAATTGAGCTAATCAGAAATGAAGAATACAATAACTAAAATGAAGAATACATTAGAAGGAATTAAAAGCAGAAAAATGAAGCAACAATTTAGAAGGCAAAGTAACAGAAAACAGGACAGCAAAAAGAAAAAAGAATTTAAAAAACTGAGTATAGTTTAAGGCAACAGTCCCCAATATTTTTGGCACCAAGGACTGGTTTTGTGGAAGACAATTTTTCCATGAGGGTAAGGGGAGATAAGGAGGCAGAGCTCAGGAGGTAATGTGAGCAAAGCTTTGAACTCGCTCACCCACTGCTCACCTCCTGTTTGCGGCCTGGTTCCTAATAGTACATGGACCAATACCAGTCCAAAGCCCAGGGGTTGAGGACCCCTGGCTTAAGGGACCTCTGGAAAAACATCAAGTGTAACAGCACCTGCACCCATTGGGGTACCAAAAGGAGAAGAGAGAGAACAAGGGATTGAGAATCCATTTGAAGAAATAATGACCAAAAACTTCCCTAACCTGGCAAAGGAAAAAGACACACAGGTCAAGGAACTGCAGAATCTCAAACAAGATGAGCCCAAAGAGGCCCACGACTAGACTCATCATAATTAAAATGGCAAAGGTTATCGACAAAGATAGAATCTTAAAAGTAGCAAGGGCTCCCATATGAATGTTAGCTGATATCTCAACAGAAATAATTCAGGTCAGAAGGGATTATCAGGAAATATTTAAAGTGATGAAAAGCAAGAATGTATAACCAAGACTACTTTACTCAGTGATGCTATAATTTAAAATTGAAAGAGAAAGAAAGGCTTCAGGTACAAAAACAAAACAAAACAAAACAAAACACTAATGAAGTTCATCACCACAGAATCAGTATTACAAAAAATGTTAAAGGGACCTCTTTAAAAAATAGATGGGAAAATATATAAATAATAAAATGACAATAACTATATACTTATTAAAAATCACTTCAAGCCCTGGCCTGGTCGCTCACTGGTTGGCATGTTCTCCTGTACACATACCTAAGGCACATACCTAGGTTGTAGGTCAGGGCATACCTAGGTCTGGGGATGTATGGGAGGCAACCAATCAATGTTTCTCTTTCACATTGATGCTTCTCTCTCTCTCTCTCTGTATCTCTCTCTCCCTTTCTCTCTCTCTCAAATCAATAAGCATATCCTCGGATGAGGATTAAAAAATTACTTTAAATGTAAATGGTTAAATATGCCAATTAAAAGACACAGGGTAGCTTAATGGATAAAAAAACAAGACTCATACATAGTCTGTCTACAAGAGAACCACTTCAGATATAAAGACATATACAGGGTGAAAGTAAATGAATAGAAAAAAAAAAAAGATTTCATGCAAATGAAAACGAGAAATTTGGGTAAGCAATACTTATATCAGACAAAATAGACTTTAAAACCAAGACTATAATATAAGAGAAAAAAAGATACTATGTCATGATAAAGGGATCAATTCAACAAGAGGCTATAAGCCTTGTAAATATTTAAGCACCCAAAATGGGAGCACCTAAATATATAAAGCAAATATTGATGGACATAAAGGAAGAGATTGACAGTTATACAGGCCTAATAAGGGATCTTATCACCCATGGACACCACTGGATAGATCTTCCAGACAGAAAACCAACAAGGAAATAGAGACATTAGATGACACATTAGCCCAGATGAGTTTAATTGATATTTTTAGAGCATGTCACCACAAAGCAGCAGAAAATATGCTCTTTTCAAGTGCACATGGAGCATTTTCCAGGATACACCACATGTTAGACCACAAAATGAACTTCAGTATATTTAAGAAGACTGAAATCATATCAAGCATCTTTTCTGACCATGATGGTATAAAACTAAAAATCAACTACAAGGAAAAAAAAAAAAAAAATAAACCTTGAAAAACTCACAAATACATGGAGGCTAAATAACATGTTACTAAATAATGAATGGGTTAACAAGGTCAAGAGAGAAATCAAAAGATACCTTGAAACAAATGAAAATGAAAACACAACCACCCCAAAGCAGATGTGACACAGTGAAAGCTGTTTTAAGAGTGAAACTCAGGCAACACAGGTTTATCTCAAGAGACAAGAAAATGTCACACCAAAAATACCAAAACCAAAACCAAAAAACCTAGAAAAAGAACACTAAGTAAAGCCCAAAGTGAGTAGAAGAAATAATAAAAGTCGGAGTGGAAATAAAAGAGAGTCTAAGAAATAGAAAAGATCAATAAAGCCAAGAGCTGTTTTCTGAAAAGATAAATAAGATTAATAAACATTTAACCACACTCATCAAGAAATAAAAATAAAGAACCCATATTAATAAAATCAGAAATGAAAGAGGATAAGTAAAAACTGACTCCACATAAATACAAAAGATTGTAAAAAAATATTATAAACAATCTGGAAGAAATGAATAAATTCCTAGAAATGTGCACTTTTCCAAAACTGAATCAGGAAGAATAAGAAAATCTGAATAGACCAATTACAACTAATAAAATTGAAGCTGCAATAAAAAAAAAAGTCCCAGAAAACAAAATTCCTGGAACAGATGGTTTCACAGGTGAATTTTACAAAATATTTAAAGAAAAACTAACACGCATCTTTCTCAGACTAGTCCAAAAAATTCAAGAGGATAGAAAACTTCCAAGCTCTTTTTAAGAAAGAAGCATTATTCTAATTCCAAAACCAGATAAAGATACTACAAAGAAAGGAAATTATAGGTCAATATTCGTGATGAACATAGACACTAAAATCCTCAACAAAATAATAGCAAATCTGATCCAGCAATGTACTGAAAAGATCATACACCTTGATCAAGATCATACACCTTGATCAAGGGGAATTTATTCTGGGAATGCAAGGTTGGTATAATATTTCTAAATCTACAAATGTAATATATCACATAAATAAAATGAAGGATAAAAATCACACTATCATATAAATAAATATAGAAAAAGCACTTGATGAAATCCAGCACTCATTTATAATAAAAACTCTCAGCAAAGTGGAAGCAGACAGATCATACCTCAGCATAATAAAGGCATATATGACAACCCCACAGTCCACATCATACTCAATAGGCAAAAACTGCAAGTGTTTCTCTTAGGATCAGAAACATAACATGGGTGTCTGCTTTCACCACTCTTATTTAGTATAGTACTGGAAATCCTACCTACAGCAAGCAGACAAGAAAAAGAAGTAAAAAACATTCAATATGGAAAGGATGAAGTAAAAATGTCATTATTTGCAGATGACAAAATATTGTATGTAAAGAAACCTAAAGATTCCACACACACACACACACACAAAAAAAAAAAAAAAAAAAAAGAAAGAAAGAAAAATACTAGGTCTAAATAATGCATCAGCAAAGTAGCACAATACAAAATTAATATTCAGAAATTGGAGACATTTTAAATATTTTATTCATTTATTTTTAGAAAGAGGGAGAGAGAGGGGGAAGTGAGGAAGAGAAGCATGAATGTGTGGTTGTGTCTAGTGCTCCCCCTAACTGGGGACCTGGCCCACAACCCAGACCTGTGCCCTGACTGGGAATCGAACTGGTGACTCTTTGGTTAGCAGGCTGGCACTCAATTCACTAAACCACACCAGCCAGGGCTCAGTGACATTTTATACACCAATAATAAACTATTTGACCCTGGCTGGTTTGGCTCAGTGGATTGAGCGTCGGCCTGCGAGCTAAGTGTCGCTGGTTCGATCTTCCAGTCAGGGCACATCAGAGAAGGAAAACTCTGACTCCAAAAAACCTCCGCTGCCTTGCGGCATACCTCTTCAGGGGAAAGGCTAAGGGAGCAAACCCCGACAGAAAATCCGGAGCCGGAGTCCCTAAGGCGGTTTGACGTTGTAGTCAACACCGGCAACTCCTGCGGCGCACCTGAACCCAAGCTGTATCGACTCCGTCTTTCCCTTGGACCCTTCAGCTGCGAAGAGAGGGGGGGTCTGCTGCATGGGCAACAGCAGACCCTCCATATCACCCTGCCCAGGCTCTGTAGCTTCAGCTTCACTGGAGAGGACACTCCAGCGTCATCGCAAGATGTCGATTCAACACGGGAGGAGACAGATACCGTGTCACTCCTGAGTTGGACTGCACAGCCATTCTCGGCGGTGCAGATAGACTCTTAAGAAACTACACCATCGTCTCTCGAGACGGACGGCTGCCGACGATACGAATAAACTATTTGAAAGAGAAATTAAAAAATAATCCCATCTATTATTGCAACAAAAAGTAGGTACCTAGGAATAAATTTAACCAAGAATATAAAAGACCTGTACTTAGAAAATTATAAGATACTGAAGAAAGAAGATACAAATAAGTGGAAGCATATACCATGTTTATGGATAGAAAAAAATGACATAATTAAAATGTCCATACTACTCAAAACAACCTACTACAGATTCAATGCAATTTCTATTAAAATACCTATCGCATATCTCCCAGATCTAGAACAAATATTCCAAAAATGTATATGGGACCACAAAAGACCCTGAATAGCCTTAGCAATCTTGAGAAAGAAAAACAAATTTGGAGGTATCTGATGTCAAACTATACTACAAGGCCATAGTAATCAAAACAGCATTGTACTGGCATAAAGACAAGTATAGATCACTGGAACAGAATAGAGAGCCTAAGAATAAACCCATGCCTTTATGTTCAATTAATATTTGACAAAAGATACAAGAACATATAATGGGATAAAGACAGTCTCTTCAATAAATGGTGTTGGGAAAATTTGACACATACTTGTAAAAGAAAAGAAAAAAAAAACCTAGACCAACTAACTTACAGCATACACAAGAATAAATTCAAAATGGATTAAAGACTTAAACATAAGTCATGGAACTATAAAAATCCTAGATGAAAACGTAGGTAGTAAAATTTCAGACATTTTTTGTAGCAATATTTTTGCTAATATTTCTCCTCAGACAAGGGAAACAAAGAAGAAAAGTAAACAAATGGGACTGCATCAAACTGAAAAGCTTTTGCACAGAAAAAAAATTCAACAAAATGAAAAGGGAACTCACTAAATGGGAGAACATATTTGTCAATGATACATCTAATAAGGGGTTAATTTCCAAAATATATAAAGAACTTATAAAATACAACAACAAGAAGACAAACAAGCTTATTAAAAAATGGGCAAAAGATCTAAATAGACACTTCTCCAAAGAGGACATCAGATGGCCAACAGACATATGAAAAAAATGTTCAATGTTGCTAATCATCAGAGAGATGCAAATTAAAATCACAATGAGATATCACCTCACACCTGTTGGAATGACTATTATCAACAAACAAACAAACTACAAGTGCTGGAGAGGATGTGGAGAAAAGGAAACCCTAGTGCACTGTTGGTGGGAATGCAGACTGGTATAACCACTATGGAAAACGGTATGGAGTTTCCTCAAAAAGTTAAAAATGGATCTACTTTTTGACCCAGCGATCCCAATTCTGGGAATATTCGTATATCCAAAGAAACCTGAAACACTAATTTGAAAGAATATATGCACCCCTATGTTCAATGCAGCATTATATACAAATAGCCAAGATCTGGAAACAGCCCAAGTGCCAATCAGTATATGAGTGGATTAAAACCTGTGGTACATTTATACAATGGAATATTATTTGGCTTAAAAAAAAAAAATCTTAACTTTTGTGACAGCATGGATGGACCTGGAGATTATTATGCTAAGTTAAATAGGCCAGTCATAGAAAGACAAATATCATATGATCTCACTTCTATGTGGACTCTAATGAACAAAATAAACTGTCAAACAAAATAGAAACAGAGGCATGGATACAGGGAAGGCTGTCAGAGGAGAGTGGGTTTGGGGGACTGGATGAAAGAAGGTGAAGGGATCAAGCAGAAAAAACCACCATATGTAAAATACATAGACATAACCAGCAGTGAGGTGATCACCAGAGGGAAAGGGGATGGAGGTAGGTGGAGGTGGGCAGCAGGGGAGGAAATGGGATGGAAAGAGGGTTTGCTTTGGGACTATGGGCACACAATGCAGTGTGCAGGTGATGTTTTGTTGAGTTGTACACTTGAAACCTGTATGGTTTGGTGAACCAGTGTCACCTCAATAAATTCAATAAATAAATAAAAATAAATAAACTTTCAAATTCTTCTATACATCCCAATATCATTTACAAACTCAGTCAAATGCTTTTAAACTTTTAACTACAAATTCAAAATTAATTGCACATCTTACATATAAATAGAAACCAGTTTTCCAGATGTTCTAATGTGCTAGATTTTCTTCAAGATGAGAAACATTTTCCCTACCCAATTTCCTGAGAGGTAACACTTGATAGAGGGCAGGTCAGGGATTGCCTGGCATCAGGTTAAGGAAAGACTGACAGCAAGAGATAAGGAAACTGTGCTGGTGGCTACACAGTATAGATGTTTTTCAAAATTCAGTAAACTACACATTAAAATAACTTTGTCATATTTACTTACATGACCACAATGTTGATTTAAGGAAAAATATGTATATATGTGTGTGTGTACATAGTCATACACATACAGATTGTCCTTCACTCTCATTGACCTTACCATCTCTATGTTTAATTCTAAATAGCTTTTTAATAGTTAAGATGAGGTCTGAGAGATGAAGTGTGAGGGCACACCAAGCTGAGGAGCAGGAGGGGGCAGCCGAGGTTCTCCATTAAGGAGTGTAAAGGCAGAAGTAAGCAGTCAATTGGCACTTGAATTTCTGCCTGTTTTGGACAAGCTGTCACAAGATATGCTGGTGGGTTGGGTGGGAATCAGGACTCCACCACACCTGCATGCCCGGGGGACCATAACTGAGTAAGGGATGCTAGTCAGAGGGAGTATATTAGTTTCCTGGGGCTGCTATAAAAACCACCACAAACTCAGTGCTTTAAAACAACACAGCTTTATCCTCAGACAGTTCTGGGGGCAGAGGTATGAGGTCAGTGTTACTGGGCTGAAGCCTAGCTGCTGGTTCCTTCCAGAGGCCCCAGGGAAAGACCCACTCCTCTTCCATTTCTGGAGACCATAGTATTCCTTGGCCCCTGCTGCGTCACTCCAAGTCAGCACCCACTTATGTGGTCACATCTCACCTCTGCTAGTGTCAAATGTCCCTCTGCACCCTCTTATAAGGGCATTGGTGGTTACACTTAGGGCAGACCCAGATCATCCAAAATACTTAAAATCTGTATTGCAAGATCTGTAGCTAGTCACTTCTGCAAAGTCCCTTTTGCCATAGGTCACATTATCAAGTTCCAGGTACTGGGCTATGATGTCATGAGGGCCTTCAGTGAGCCGAGCAATGAGGAGTGGATATTTTGGACCGGAGAAGCACTTTTCACAACCCGCCCTAATAGCAGCATATTTGACCCTGACCTTCCTCCACTTTATATCCATGATGAGATGCAGATACAAAAAGCGTGTCTGTTAGGTGACAGAATAGAAGGGACTAAACCAGCTGGCCCCTATTCAATCCACAAAAGTCTTCACATATATGAAATGTTACTTGGAAGTACAATTTTTTAAAATGGAGGGTGGGGGTCTAGGCAGGCTTGCTCCACTGTGAGTCCACAGAGTGGCCCTGGCAGCCTTCCACTCACACTAAGCAGAGGAATGGGGAAGCACCCTCACAGGGGCCCTGGGTGACCTGGGACTCCAGGTTGCCCCACTGAAAGTGACTAGATCCACCCCAGATCCCACTGGCCTTCAGGAATATCATGCATTCATCCATCGGATGCTCACCTCTGGGTCCAGGGGACTGTTGACAGAGCCCTTGGTGGCAACACAGATATGGACCCTCTGCCCAGGTAGCAGGTTACCGATGACATGGCTGCCTTCTGTGAGTTAGTGCTCAAACAGCTTGGAATATCTGCTTAGGGACAAAAAGAAAGCCTTGAATATCTACTTAGGAACAGTTCACTTGTCAATAAAGCAGAAAATGGAAGTTGCAAGAAAATTCATCCCTGTACCCCCACCCCAGACTCAATACAGCTACTTTTATATATAGTTTAAAAGAAAATGTATTGGGCACACATCAGATCTTCAAAAAGTTTTTATTGAATGAACAAATGAGTGAATACGAAAATCTCTTCTATATTAAGACTTCTGTTTATCTAGGTGTATGCCCTGCAGACATAGAATAGGGGAGACAGGAAATGAAGGAAGACAATAATTTAGGTGATTTTCTGAAACAACATGTGACCTGAAGCATTTCTTCTGTGGCCTTGCTATGGGTGTGTCTGATGCTGTGTGGAATTTTCATGGGGTATGGCCAGGGTATCAGTTATTTACTTCCACACAACTGATGACTGTCTGTGTGAATGGGGGAGTGGCTTAGCTGGAGGGCGGGGCTTTGGCGTCCTCGCAAAATTGTAGTTGATTTTCCCCAGAGTGAGTGATTCATGAGAGAAAGCAAGAAAATCTCCCATGCCTCTGTGACCAAGTGTCATTGGTCACATCGTGTAATTTTTTCCCCTTTCTATGAGTTATAAGCGAGTCGCTTAGTCTGTCCACACTCAGCTGGAAGGGAATTGGGCTACACCTTTGCAGAGAGTAATGTCAAAGAATTTCTAGACATATTTAAAAACAGTACAGCCAGTCAAAATCATAATGAAAGAATCCTATCATTTCCCAGCATTTTTCAAATGCTTCTCTGATGTGAGGAACTATATACCTTTCTTTTCTGTATTTGCTATAAGTCCATCATGGAAATGACCACCATAGTGCATATATTAATTCCTTTTTACAAAGTTAAAAGCCCTTCTCTCAAAAAAAGAATGTGTCTTAAAACTAATTTTTCTTTAGTTAAACTTCATACAAAATAGATTAGTCAACAGTGGTTATAAACCTGAAAATTATTCAGAAATCCTTTAAATATTTCCTTTTAGAATTCTAACACTTGGAATCAGGAGAAACTTTAAGAACTTACCTGATTCTTTAAATAAAACTTGGGTAACTTTTCTGGGTCAGCAATCCTGATCTTGCTATCTGGTCTTTACATTTTAGCACCTTTGGGCATCTCTCACTGAAAGGTAAGTTTGGTTTCTACCATTTTTTTAAATGGACATAAAATTGACATATAACATTGTGTTCATTTCAGGTTTAGACAATGACAACTTACTATCTTCTTTATACTGGTTTTTATTATCAGATTTTCCTAAAATGAGTTGATATTCTTTCACAATTTTTAAAAAGGCTATTTTCATTTTTGAAAATTTACTTCAGTTATAAGAGGAATTTATTTTGAGGTCACATTTAACAATAGAAAAACCTTAACACCACATATTCTTTTATTTTAAAAAAAGTTGTAATGGCTTCATTGGCTTTGTGCATGCTTATTCTGCTTCAATAAAACATTTACTAAAAAAAAGCAGAGGTCACAAACTGAAGGCTCATGGGCCAAATCTGCCCTCAAAGGACTTCCTCTGGCTGTAACGGAAAGCAGGTCCAGCTGCCTGCTGCTACAAAAGTCAATACTTGAGAGGCAGGTGTTGATGTAAAGGAAAGTGGTTTATTTGCAGATGCTGGCCATCTGGAAGATGGGAGACTCACATCTCAAAACCCATTCCTGGGAAGATGGGGGACTCATTCCTCAAAGCCAATCTCTACCTCTTATTGGAGGCAGAGTTTATTTTATTTATTTGTTTTATTTATTTATTTATTTATATAAAGAGGGAGAAGATAAGAGAACAAAGAGATTAAGGGAAGGGGTTGAAAAGTTCTCTATGTGCAGACGAGCATGGCCCATTCTGATGGTCCTGGGTGCATCATGCTTGTTTAGTCATCCTGGATACACATGATCCTGGCTCCATGCCTGAAGGTCAGCAAATCTCCTGGAGCTGGGATGCCTGAAGGTAAGTTTGTATCTTTTGAAGTTAGTTCCTAGGATTCTTACACAAACATGTTGTTCATCTACAAGCTATATATTAGTCAGAGTCAGCACTTATAGAAACAATGTCAAAAGCATGGTGGGGTGGGTTACAGTTTCCTACTGTTGGAATTCCACAGTTACAGAATGAGTTGTCTATATTAGAGTGTGGGGCCTTGGGCAGGGGAGTGTCCATGCTGTACTCTTCCTGGAATGTTCAGGGCCAAGGAAAGGACCTCTGTTCGTCTCTGTCTTAAATCCCTGCCCTATCCCTCCAGGTACCCCATGTGAACACAGAAGACTGGACAAGCTCAGAGGGTTACTCAGCAGGCATGAATGACCCAGAGTGACCACACAGGATGGTCTGATTATAAATTCCTGACTGGGAAGGTCATTGTGGGCAGTCATGTCTCAGGCCTATAGCTTCCTTAGCAAAAAAGGTTAGTCTTTGCCTTAAGCAAGTCCTGTCCACTGTTCTCCTGCATCAAGGATAAGATACCTTTCAAAGGTCAGAGTAATTTTCTTTTCCAGGCCTGGAGAAGGCACCACCACAGGCACCAGACCAGGAGACTGCAGAGGCCCTCAATTGTTATCTTGTTGCTCACATTCCATCTCTGTGAGCTGTAAATGTTGACTGTTAACTCTCCTGCAGCCACCAAAGTAAAAGTATGTATCTCTCCATTTTGCCTTAAAAAAAAAAATCCTCACCTGAGGACATGCTTATTGGTTTTAGAGAGAGGAAGAGAAGGAGACAGAGAGAGAGAGAAACATCCATCAGTTGCCCCTTATACGTGTCCTGACCAGGGACCAAACCTGCAACCCAGGTATGTATCCTGACTGAAAATTAAACCCTTGACCCTTTGGTTTATGGGACATTGCCCAATCAAGTGAGCCATACTTGCCAGGACTCCATTTTGCTTTTTATTCAATCCTGGAGACTTGTGGGTTTGCTTTCTTTCACCTCCTAAGTCTACCACTAATGGATTTCATGTGCCTCCCTTATGTTTTCTCCTTTGATTTGAATGCATAAAATAAACAGCAAAAACTGCCATTCTCTAGAGAATTTTTTTTCAATCTGTTGATATCTTGCTTCTGGGCATGTCCTCAAAAGTTTGGCTCAAATAAACTATTATAAAAACTTTCTATGAGTTTGGACATTCTTTTGTGGATTCACATCAAAATGTCTTATTGGCCTGAAGCCCTGCTTCAGTTATTCACAGGGAGAGTGTGGTTCCAGCTAGGGCCCTGATGGCAGCCTTCACCGGAGGTTCAGTGTCACTTTTGTTGCAGAGGGCACCTGTGCCAGCAGCGATGACTCTTGAAGGGCATTCTTCCTGCAGCTGTAACTCTCTGGCCACCTGGCTGCCTTCATGGGCTCATAATTTTCTACCCTTCATACAAAGCAGTGCCAGGCTTTCTGGTGAAGTGTTCACACTTTGATACTACATTCCAGTGTTTGTGGCTGGCTGCCCATTTGGCTCCAAACTCCCCTCTTCCCTGGGAAACCGAGGCCAGCCTTTTTCTAGTGATGAGGTGCTGGAAGTGGTGGTAGGTACTAGATCAGTGGCTCTCATGTCTTGATGGTGCTGCATCAGGCGCTGATTTATCATTATAGCCTTTGCCATCTTACAGATTTACTGTTATTTTTTTATAAGAAAAAATACTGGTAGCTGAAGATGAGAGCTTGGATGACCTGGGACCTGGCACAATTCGAACTGGTACAGTGACATTCTCTGTTCTTTATATATAAAGAAGCAGGGCTTAGTCCCAGGACTCAGCTCTGGACCAGACCCAACTTTTAGGAAGGTCTTACTGTCTTAACAGAGGCCTAGAAGTATAGGGAAAAAATCATGCTTGTATTTCTGTAACTTATAGGGAAGTGAATGAATGTTATGGTTTTTTAAAAAAATATGTCAAGTTAATTATAAATAAAGATAAAAATTAAAAAGTGGACATTTTGGAAAATGGGTTAAGAATGGCATATAAGCAAATATTTATTTAGTGAGAAATGTAAATCCAGTGAATCTCAAACATTTTAATTCTATTATCTACCTTAGTTTTTTCACCGAGAATCTGTGCTCTTGGTCATACATAGCCCCTCATCCCCCATCAAGAAAATACATGATCATGTGTTTGGAACTAAAATAACTTCTAAGAAGTGTATTATCAGCTAAATTTTTTTTTCTGTTTAGTGAAGTGATCTGCAGAGTCACCACTTTTATTTGTTTTTCAATGGAAAATATGCATTCTATAGTAATAGTTGTTTACCTTTGTTCATTTATTATGGCAAATATATCTGCTCCCCTTTGTATATATTAAATATTAGAAATAAAATCATATATTGAATTTCCACTCTCTAATTTGTTTTTTAAAGAACGTAAGTAAATGGAACTGAGAAAATGGTATTAGTAATAATTTAGAATGTGATTGAAATAAAAAACTGAGTCATTTATTACTTAAAATTTTTCAAGATTTATATTAAAAACATTGTTGTCTTCTTTCAGATCAATTTGCACCTCATTTTGGTAAACAGGAAGACAAAAGAGTCAATTGGTCAATGGGTAAGTGGTGTTTTTCTCTTGAGAATGAATACTGTAATTCTCCATGCCTTTACCTTGTTTCAAAACATTTTGAAAAAGTTTTAAATATATAATATATAAAAGAACAAACAATTGACTGAGGTTATAAAGCTCAAAGGTAAAGGGGACCACTGTATGACCTTCACTATTTTGCTCTTCGGCACCTCACTGCAAAATGGTAAAGGAGCCACTCTGCTGAGTCCCTGTTTTTGACCTAGAACTGCTTGATGTAAATGAAAATTTTTTTTAAAAAGTAAAACACAGTGCAGCTAACATACACGCACTTTCATTTTGGTTAACCCAAACAAATTAAAAGGGGAGAAGAACTACCTTAAACAAATTATAATATATTCTCTTTAGTCAGTTCTATGCATAAGCTATTTAAAATTGAGTTTGACACAAGCAGTTTCTAATTCATGTCACTTCATGTGTTCTCTGAACTACTACAGGTCAAGAAGATATAAAACACTTTTGTGCTTTGCATTTTTAATTGAGTGTCCATGACACCAAAATTTGAAGGGGAGTGTGTGTCATTCCTCCCTTTTTCTGGTTCTTTTCTGTGTGAGAAGACTCTGTCTTGCCAGTGAGTCTTCAGCGTATGTTCTTCCTTTGAACTTTCCCCATGTCATCTTGTCCCTTTCATGGTGTGTACCATAGTGATCTGACTGTTTCACCTGATTTCAGTTAATTTTACTAGCCAGAGCAATTTGGACTTTAAAAAAATTGTTGACACTATTATAGATGTCCCCCATTTCCCGCTCCTTTTTGCCCCTCTGCAATTTGGACATTTAAAAATTTTATTTATTTATTTATTTATTTATTTATTTATTTATTTATTTAGAAAGAGGAGAAGGGGAGGAGGAAGAGAGGGAGAGAAACATCAATATGAGGGAGAAACATTTATCATTTGCCTTCCTCATGCACCCCGACTGGAGACAGAAGCCACAACTCAGGCACGTGCCCTGACAGAGAATTGAACCAGTGACATTTGCCTTGGGGACAAGGTTTCAACCAACTGAACTATGCAGGTTGGGGCACAATTTTGACTTTTAAAAGACAAGCCTTGTTTGAACAAAGAACACACCATGTATACAAAACAAATCAATGATGTCAGTGTCTATCAACTTAAAATAATATACGGAACTCTTTTTGAAGAAGAAATATCTTACAGAGTTTCTAGTGCTGACTTAAATTGTTTTTTAAAAATATTTTTATTAAAAATATTTTATTGTTACCCGATATCAAACTATACTACAAGGCCACGGTAATCAAAACAGTCTGGTACTGGCATAAAAACAGACATATAGATCAATGGAACAGAATAGAGAGCCCAGAAATAAGCCCAGGTTCATATGGTCAACTAATATTTGACAAAGGGGGAAAGAACATCAAATGGAGTGAAAAGAGCCTCTTCAACAAATGGTGTTGGGAGAACTGGACAGGGACATGCAAAAAAATGAAACTAGACCACCAGCTCACACCATACACCAGAATAAACTCAAAATGGATCAAAGACTTAAATGTAAGCCGTGACACCATAAAAGTCCTAGAGGAAAAAATAGGCAGGAAAATTTCAGATATCCCACGTAGCAACATTTTCACTGATATATCTCCTAAGACAAGGGAAATAAAGGAAAGAATAAACAAATGGGACTACATCAAACTAAAAAGTTTCTGCTCAGCTAAAGAAAACATCAGCAAGATGCAAAGGAAACCAACCATATGGGAAAATATATTCGCCAATGACATCTCAGACAAGGGATTGATCTCCAAAATATATAAAGAACTCATACGACTCAACACCAAGAAGACAGACAACCCAATTAAAAAATGGGCAAAGGACCTGAACAAACACTTCTCCAAAGAAGACATACAGAGGGCCCATAGACATATGAAAGTATGCTCAACATCACTAGCCATCAGAGAGATGCAAATTAAAACCACAATGAGATACCACCTCACACCAGTCAAAATGGCAATCATCAACAAATCAACAAACAACTTGTGCTGGAGAGGATGCGGAGAAACGGGAACCCTGGTGCATTGCTGGTGGGAATGCAGATTGGTGCAGCCACTGTGGAAAACAGTTTGGAATTTCCTTAAAAAACTAAAAATGGAACTGCCTTTTGAACCAGCAATTCCATTGCTAGGATTATATCCAAAAAATCCCGAAACACCAATTCAAAAGAACCTATGCACTCCAATGTTCATAGCAGCACTATTTACAATAGCCAAGTGCTGGAAACAACCTAAGTGCCCATCTGTAGATGAGTGGATCAAAAAACTGTGGTACATTTACACAATGGAATTCTATGTAGCAGAAAGAAAGAAGGAACTTCTACCATTTGCAACAACATGGATGGAACTAGAGAAAATTATGCTTAGTGAAATAAGCCAGGCAACAAAAGAAAAATACCTTATGTTGTCACCTATTACAGGAAACTAATGAACAACACAAACAAATGAGCAAAATTGAACCAGAGGTATGTAAACAAGAAGTAGACTAACAGTAACAAGGGGGGCGGGGGGGAGGAAAAGAAAGGTGTAAGGGGATGGGTCAAGTTAAAAAATATATATATATATGAATGACCCACAGACAGGTGCAACTGAGTGGGGACTAAATGTGGGGGAGGGGAGGGATAGGGTGCAGGGAAACAAGAGGGCTAAAAAAGTGAGACAACTGTAATGGAAAAACAAACCAAAATTTTTTAGTGGGGGAAAAATGAAAATATGAAGAATGGAAATGCCAGTTCAGTGAATATTAGGACAAAGATTTTCCTTCACGTTGTATATTTTTCTCCCTATTTGATCCCTCCAGAGTTTGGCATTCTAAACAAGTAAGTAATGACATAAGTTCCTTTGCATAGAACTAATAAGACCAGTTGTCAACAGAGGTTCTTTTTTTTTTTTTTTGACCAAGTCTTTGACTGGAATGTCAAGCCTAAAGGAAACATACTTGGGCTCAGATTGTTACCAGAAAGCCCTGAGGAACTGGGAATGACTTTCAAAGGTAATAAAAGCCCGTGAGATAAAAGGCCTGGTACCATGGTTGGTTGTGCGGTCCACAGCAATCTTTCCAGGGAAGGAACGAAGGTTGTTTTCCTGAAAGATGGCTAGAAGGGACCTTAAGGCACAAGGAAAGACCAGAAAGACTTGGAAAAAACAGGTGTGTACAGGCAAGGATGAATGCCAGATATGTGGCACAGCTTCTGTGCCCTGAAGAACAGACTGAAGGTCACCCCAAATATTCCTTGGGTAAGTTCCAGCAAAGCAGAGCTAAAGATCATAAGTGATCATTTGCTGCTCTTGTTATGTTTATGCAAACGAACAGGATAAATTAAAAATGGACTTAATGTAGTCCCTTTAAAGACAAGGAGGGTAACCTTAGGGAGAAAAATTATTATTCAAGGAAAATCACAATGATCAGTAGTAGAGTATAAAACAGGGCAACTAACCATCTTAAACGTTTCTTCTCCAGATTTAGAGACTTGTTTGCGGGTTATGTTACATAAATTAACACGTGTTTTTTGTTTTCAAAGGACATAAGCCTATGATTGCATTACCTGAGTGATTATCTGTACGCATAAGCCTCACTTAATCCTCTCTGCAGCGCTGCCTCCTGAGACTCAACGGTTTGGCTGAACTAAATGGCTGGGTTGGGGAAGGATGGGGTGGTCTGTGGGCTTCACTTTAAAACGGGTTTCTCTTTTCTATCCTAATGGCTTGGACAGAAAAGGCCCAGAGGTCTGAGAGGGGGAAAAACCTAAACTATTTACCTCAGCCCAAACTAAGTATAATGGGCAAAAGGGTTTTGGACAGGCGAGATGTGCCTAGCACACCTTCTTACAAAGAAGCCTTTTTTTTTTTTTTTCCCCTAATATGGAACATTGAAAAATTAATCCCTGCCTTATGTCATCTAGTAGTTATGGATTGAATGATGTCTTTTAACCCTTTTCGCCAAATCTGTTGCCCTCAGAACACAACAAGGACACCAGCCTGTTAAACCAAGCACGCCGTTGACCGGAGACAGCCAACTGACCTGGAGTCTGCATGATCCTTCCCCATGTGGGAAGGCCACCCTCCCCTCCACACCCCCACTCTTATTAGGGTTTTCTGGACCCAAGGGTAGGTAGGACGACAACCATGTCCAGCTTGAAGCAGCTAGAGGAGCTTGAGACCTTCGCCCATTGTCCTTTACAAGATTACAAAGGGTCCTAATATTTGAGGGGGGGGGTAGTTAATTTTTATGAACCATGGGTATGGACTTGGGGGGGATTGCTGGGGGAGGGAGGTGCTGGGTGGAGGGGAACAAGGGGGAGAAAATTGGAACTGTTGTAACAATATAATCAATAAAAAACATTAAAAAAAATTTTATTGTTGACTATTACAGATGTCCTATTTTCCTCCACTTGGCCCCTTCCTTCTAGCCCCAACTCCTCCTTCTCTCTAACCATCACCACACTCTTGTCTGTGTCTATGCATGAGCTAATCCCCTCACCTTCTTTCACCCACTCCCTCTGCTCTCTTCCCCTTGACAGCTGTCTGTTCCATGAATCCGTGCCTCTGTTTTTATTTTGTTCGTCAGTTTATTTTGTTTGTTAGATTCTGCATATAAATGAGATCATATGGCATTTGTCTTTCTCTGACTGGCTTATTTCACTCAGCATAATAATCTGCAAGTCCATCAATGCTGTTGCAAAAGGTAAGAGTTCCTTCTTTTTTACAGGCCAATTAAAACTCTTTATTCTTATTAACTCATATACAGATCTACAAGGAAAATGCTCACATAACTCTAAAATCAATAATGTGAAATGAATAACATTACTGGGCCCAATGATGTATTTTCATTAAAAGCAGCTCACTGTTGAGTTGGCATGCATGTGCTCTTACTTGCTGTATGAGGACCCAGTCACCACAAAACATTCACACAGTACGCCACATTGTCATTTTGCCCTCACTCTGCAAGAATCATATATATATTTAGTCCACCTCTGTCCTTTCCTTGTTACCCTCTTGACAATTAAAGAAGTCCTGCTTGGTTCCAGTTCAATCATAAACTTAAATGCATACATGGGCATTAAAATCCCAAGGTTATACTTGGTTATAAGGGGATTATGCAAATTATCTAGATAATCTCTTCTAGGTTATCATTAAAATGAAAACACAATTTTAAAATTTTTGAAGAGGACTTTCATACCCTAAGAACATGTTTTTGTGGATTCATAGATCTGAGTTTAAGAAACACTGATTGAGACAAATACTTTCAAACAACTAGATCTTTCTTCCCACTGGTTACCAAGGGACAAGTCAATATTAGTCCTAAAAATTATAGGTAACAAGATTTCAGAAAAGCTAAAGTGGCCTAAACTTATGGCTCTTCCAATACTGGAATTTCTTCATAGCTGAGGAGGAGAGATAGCTGTCAGTATGAAAAGCACTTTTAAAATATCTGTCTACTATTGATGTTTTACCAAGTATGACATAACAGATTACTTTTGAGATTTTGAAGAGAAGTGAGGGTAAAGATAGCTTTTGACAGCTATGGATATTGTAGAAAAGAGTACACAAGACATAGATGGGTTTCCTTCTCAAAAATTTATTTTATTTGGGCAACATTATAACTTGAGGTAAAAGAAATATTTTTATCTTCATAATTGTTTGCCTTGGATATTAAAATTATCTTTAATTCCTTAGACTATCCTGACTAATGGTAAACAAAAGTGAGACTCAAGTGCAGGTCTTTATCATAAGTAATTTCCTAATTGTGTGAACCATCTACCAGCATTGGAAATTGATTGTATTAATCCCGTGGTACTTATTTGCACAAAAAAAGTTTTAGAACCCAGCCTTTCTCCAATTTGCCTGTTGTATTCAGCAATTTTAGACAATGCTAGGAATGAGATTATGTCATTTAAATTTTATTTTACATAAAATATTGAAGTTAAAAATCTATTTACACTATGTATCACATAATGCACCGAAGGATAGAAAATGTAAACATTTATTGGTGCTATTAATAAAAGTGTAGTAAATATTAAATCAGTCAAAGAGAATACTTTGTACAATATATTTTTGGAATAAATTGGTTTTCCTTAGTATAATCTTACACAGTTTAGCAGAATATTAATGGGTGGAATGGTGACACATGTAGCTGTTACTGAGTCAGAGGTTCAAAATGTAATTCACTAAATAAATGTCACTGGTAGCTGAAATTGCTCTTTGAGGCATTGTTCTTCTGCAGGTCTCTAAATTTCAGATCTTCTGAGAGGGAGGGGGAGCAAACATATTAAACCTGTGGTGTATGCAGAAATCAGGATACTGTATAAGATAAAATATGTGGCTTCAAGTTTCTGCAGCTCAAAAAATACTTTAAATATTTTTAGACTGTTTTTCTTTATAAGTTAGGTAATTACTGTCATTTGTCTTTATGGAACACTTCCATCTTGACCACAATATTCTGTTAAAGAATAATTTTGGGTGTGACGGATTCAGAGTAATCCATTCTAAAGTTTTCCAGGCTCTTTTGACCTTTCTTATAGAAGAAGAGGGTCTGGGAGCACTAGAGTCAGAAGGAATGGGGGCTTGCTAGGGGAAAGATGGATAGGAGAAAAGGCAGGAGGGGCCTGGTGGGGGAGAAGGGAAGCAAGGGGAGAAGTGACAGCTTAATTTCTCTACTACCCACTTTTGTTGTGCTGAGTCACTTGGAGGCACTGGTTTTATCAAATTCATATTTATTATTTTGAACACACACACACACACACACACAGCAAAAAGAAAGTGCTCTGCTTACCCCCTTTTTCTTCTATCACTTCCTCTTCAGGATAATTTAAACTAGTTTTTGTGTTGACTGTTATCATCTCCTGATAATAGGAGCTCTGTAAACATCATATCATATTGTTGAGAAAGAGAATCATGGAATTCTCAATCTCTATTAAAATCAGAGCTTTAATTATTATATTCCCAAGCTAGTGAAAATTACTAACCCCATACCTATCACATACCAGTATCCTTACACCATTATTTTAACAGAGTAGTGTTTCATCAGCTACATGCTAAAATGAACTTTTGTTACTCATCTGGCTCACCAGTTTGCCTTTTGATTTTCCTTGTGAACTTTCCTAGTGTATGTATTTGTATAATGCCTTCTAATATATGTGATTTTTCAAGTTTCTTCTGAGTGTTTTGGGTAAAGTGAATTAAAGTTATATCTTCAGTATGTTTACCAAATGGCTTCAAGAAGACAATAAAGTAATAAGTCACCATGTCCAAAAGTAAACACTTAACTTCTTGTTTTTCTCTTTAAAAATTTTTTGGTTTCCAGTTCAAAAAAACTTTATTTACTTAATTATTTTTACAGAGAGGGGAAAGGAAGGAGAAAGAGGGGGAGAGAAACATCATGTGGGAGAGGAATGTTGATTGGTTGCCTCTTGTAGGTGCCCACCCTGACTAGGGACAGAAACTGCAAATCTGTCATGTACCCTGACCGGGAATCCACTGGAGGCATTTTGCTTTGTGAGTGTGGGATGATGCCCAACTAACTGAACCCCACCGTTAAGGGCTGTTCTCCAGTTTTACTGACACAATGTTTTTGTTATTCTCTGTATTAACATATTGATTCTTTAAAAAAAATGTTTAAATCTACGTTTCTAGCCTCAACTATATATGGTGGTGCTTTGGTACTCATCGTTAATTCGTTCTGGCACTCATGATGGTGCCTAAACTGTCAAGTACCCAATGATGAAGCATTTCTCTTGCAGGGTGGTGTTGTGACTTATACAAGTTCTAGCAAGTGCGACAAGTCCCAAGCAAGCATTGAGTGCTGAAACATTTTTTTTTTTTTCTCATCAAAATGCAACAAGTACAGGATTTCACGAGTTCTGAAGCCCATGAGTACTGAGGTATGACTGAATTTTAAGGAATATTGGAACATTGCAATATTCTCTGTTAATTGAAATAAATTGAAATTTATTTTCAAATTATCTTTCTCTTTTCCTAGGTTTAGATTTTTCCAGCTTGGCTGTTTTAATTTTTAAACTTCAGGACTCTAATTTCGCACACTTTAGTGTTCTTAAAAATCAAAAGCTGTTTTTTTTTTTTTTTTTTTTTTTTTGCAGCTCTTACTAGTTAAGGAGAAGAGCTAGCAAGAACCGAGGCTGCAGTGATAGCGTCAGTAATGCCTGTTTTACTTACCGTAAGTGGAAGCTCCAAGTGTCTTCTCTGATGTGCTCTAACTGATTTGGCTCAGAAGTTTAGAAGAGTGCAGTAATACCTTAATTTTGTGTTGAAACACACCTAACAAGTTCACTGGCTCTTTTCAGACTTGGAAGAAAAGCTGGTCAGCAGCCTGAATATTCTATCACTTATTTATCAAGAGAGATTTCTAATGGATATATCACATTAGGAGGTAATAGTGGCCTTTGTAATGGGATTTAATATTTTCACAGGCAGCATTATCTATTTGTTTGTTTAATGCTAATGTCTAATTTTACTACAAAATTATAACCTCAAATTCATCATGAGTTTGGCTTATTTTTGATGTCCACTTCTTTACATTTTGCATTCTGTTAAATTTAATTTTAGCATTATGGTGTTTACTACCTTGTGTAATAAACTCTATTCGAAGTCCATACCTATTTTATAAATGTAATTTTATTTACTTCTAGTTAATATAACTTAGATGTAATATTTACATTTCAAACCAGACAAAAATTAGGAAAAGTTTATCATAGTTACTTTTCAAATATAATGGTGAAGGAATGTTTTCAGTTTGACTTTAACCGATATAATGGCCATTCAAGTGCCCATCAGTAGATGAGTGGATAAAAAAAAGGTGTGGCACATTTTATACAACAGAATATTGTGTGACTGTAAAAAAGAAGGAAACCATATTTTTATGACAGCATGGATGGACCTGGAGATTATTATGCTAAGTGAAATAAGCCAGTCAGAGCAAAACAAATACCATATGGTCTCACTTGTTTGTGTAATCTAATAAACAAAATTATCTGAGGAACAAAATAGAAACAGAGGTATAGATACATGGAAGAGACAACTAGCTGTCTGAGAGGAGGATGGGAGTACTGGATCAAAGAAATTAAAGGGTTCAGCCAAAAACACACATATATATTACACAAAGATACAGACAACAGTGTGATCATAGCCAGAGGGAAAGGGGGGTAGGTGGAGGAAGGCTGAGGTGGGCCAAAGTGGGAGCAGGGAAATGGGGACTGAAAGAGACTTCGCTTGAGGTGATAGGTGCACAATGCAGTGATGCAGTGTGCAAATGATGTTTTATTGAGTTGTATGCTTGAAACATGTATGGTTTTGTGAACCAATGTTACTCCAATAACTTTAATTTAAAAAAAGAATGAAGAGTTACATTAGAGAGACAGTATCGCGTAGTGACTGAAAGAGAGATTTTAGGGCCAGATGTCCAAGTTGCACCGTAGGTCCACTGCTCACTGGCTGTGTAACCTTGGGCAAGTGACTAACTGCTTTGTGTCACAGTTTCCTCATAGTAAAGTGGAGTAGCCACTGTGTCTGCCTCCAAGGTGGGGAGGGTTAAAGCAGTTTATACGCTCAAAGCATTTAGAACAGTGCTTGGCACATAGTATACACTTGTTAGCTATTATTGCTTTTACCTGTGATTGGAGAAACATAGCTCAATGGTGCCCCCTTATGGGTATATTTTCTATCATCAGCAGGGTTTGTTTTGCTTTTAGTACAAGTATTCTGGTAATTAGAAATTTGTAGGCAAATGAAAGACCTACTTTAATATATCTTTGTTTAAACACAGTGTGACTTTTTAAAATCTAAACCCAACATAAAATATTTAATTTGTTTTTTCTTAAAGGTAGAATATTTTCATTCATTCAATCAGCATATGCTTATTCCTTATGTGCTAACGCTGTGCTAAACGATTGAAGATACAGGGTTAACTAGATGGAATCTCCTCCTTCAAGGTGCTCTAGTATTACATGGAAACAGACAAAATCCACTGTTAAATACTGTGTGGTCAGGGTTGGAGTAGATAAGTGCAAATGATGATTATAAAAGTATCGAGTAGAACGTTTCAGGATATAAAGTCACACATAACCAAGTTACAGTGGTAGTGTAATAACTTGTCTACTAAGAGATATATGCCATTTAAAATACAGCTTTTTTTGTTCCTATTTTTTTTAGAGCTCTTTGTGTAGTTACATGGATCAGCTCTTAGTGTGAGAATTGACTGTTAGCTCCCTGGCTGTTTTGGACATTCATTAAGGATGGGAACAATTTTAGTCTTTTTTTGAGTGTCTGTGTCTCACGTAAGCTCTTGTGCTGTTGATGGGTAAATGTTGAGTGAACTTAATCTGTTGACTACATGAATGAATCTTGCGACTGCATTTCCCTTTGAGTATGATCTATGTGAACAGTTTACCACCAACTGAATTCTTTGTGTTTTTGTTGTGGCTCCAAAGTTCCAATTGTCTATGAAAGATTGTGGAATTTGTGTTAAAATCAAAGTATTGATTCATTCCCATTAAAGTCTAAATTTTTACAATATTTTTGGTGGAATTTAGTTTTGGATTAAACAACAGATTGACTTATCATCATTATTGTCATCCTGTGGTGCTGTCAGAGTTTTCAAAAATGAAATAACCCATCTCTGGCCTTAGTGATTTAGGTAAATAGCAAAGAAGCGTAACCTAGACCTTTCAAGTTTATCAGTACATCTGGGTGTTCGATAAAGGTTGAATAATATTCAACTTTTTGGACTTTTGCTTTTAATTTCTCTTTTTAGTCTTCCTTTGTTCTTGCATGTGGATGATGAAGGAGACAACACACAAGCTCATAGCAACTATCTTCAAATATTCTAATGGCTCATGTGGAGAAGGCTTAGACTTGTGACTTGCTCTATAACCCTGTTAATTAAAGGTAGGCCCAGCAGCTGGAAGCCAAAGGCAGACATATGTCTGTTTACTACTAGAAAGAATATTTGAACAGGTAGAGCTGCCTAAAGAAGGAATGGACATCCATGCAAAAGAGGGAGATCCTTCTTATTGGTGACACTCAAGCAATAGGTTAATATGAAGTGGGGGCACAGTCATGGATGGAGGTCACTGTGCAGATGTTCAACAGGAGGCCTGGGCATTCATTGCCAGTCTTGAGATTTTGTGGTTTCATAAATTTCAGGTTTAAATTTTTTCGTTAAAATTTCTTAAAACATAGCCCTAATCTGCCCCCCCCCTTAAATCTTAGTTACAAAGAATTTCAGTCTACTAAAAAAGAGGTGTGATAACAGCCTTACTAATTGGAGGATAAAGGTCAGCTACAGGTTTGATGTTCATACATTCTTTGTCAGTGTTTCCCAAAATGTGGATGAGCCAGTGAGCATGAGAGTCATTTGGATACTCATTTTAACAAGCTGATTCCTGCAGGCCCCCTCTCCCTTTCTTGTCTCCCAGTCGTCTACTGAATTGAAATCCTGGGTGATGTTTATGTGAAGGTGGAAAACCTCTGTTCTGGATGTTGTGAGATGTCATAGCAGAAAGCAGAAGCATCCACAGTGAAGGAGAGTGGAAGCATTTAAAATCCCTGTACCCTCTTCCTTCAGCTTCTATAATGCTGTTCGTATCTACTATTTCTCGTTAAAATTCACATGGAGAGGAAAATCATAGTCCTCATCAATCCAAGTTTTAGCTTCAAATGGCCAGTCATTCAGCAGCTTTCCAGGCCTGTGCATTTGTCTAAATTGTCATCTCAGTTTTCTGCCTGTTTTCTGACACACATTTTCCTTGCTGTCTGAAAACATTGATGTTAATGATGACCACACTAACATTTACTGAATGTCGTCTTTGTGCCAAGCCCTGGACTAAGCACTTTCCTTGGATTGTTTCATTTAATTACTAGAACTGTTAACGGACAGGTGATAGAATTACTTACTATCTCCATTGTAGGTGGAGGAAATGAAGGCTTAGGGAGGAGGTCAGTACCTTCCCACTCCTTTCACAGTTCGTGAGTAGCAGAGATGTGATTTGTGACTCGGCTCTGGCTTACTGCAGTCAACAAGATGGGGTGACAATGATGCCCAGTGGGGCATGTGTCCATTTTATTTTTAATTTTATTTATTTTTATTTTTATTTTTAAAATTTCTTCTTTTTTAAGTATATTTTATTGATTATGCTGTTACAGTTGTCCTGATTTCTTTTCCCTTTGCTCCCCTCTTCCCAGTACCCCCCTTCCCTCCAGCAATCCCACCCCCATTTGTTCATGTCCATGGGTCAAGCATATAAGTTCTTTGGCTTCATCCTTTCCTATATTATTCTTAACTTTTCCCTGTCTATTTTGTACCAACCAATTATGCTTCTTAACCCCTACACATTTCCCCATTTTTGCCCCTTCCCCCTCCCAGCTGATAACACTCCAAATGGTCCCCATACCTATGATTCTGCTTCTATTCTGGTTGTTTTCTTAGTTTGCTATTGTTTTTATTTTTTTAGGTTCTGTTGTTGATAGTGAGATTTTTTTTGTCATTTTAATATTCATAGTTTTGATCATATTCTTTTCTTTAAATAAGTTCCTTCAACACTTTGTATAATAAGGGGCTTGATGATGATGAACTCTTTGTCTGGGAAGCACTTCATCTGCCCTTCCATTCTAAATGATAGCTTTGCTGGATAAAGTAATCTTGGTTGTAGGTCCTTGCTTTTCATCAAATTGGATACTTCTTGCCAATCCCTTCTTACCTGCAAAGTTTCTTTTGTGAAGTCAGCAGATAAGTCTTGTGGAAACTCCTTTGTAGGTAACTCTTTTCTTTTCTCTTGCTGCTTTTAAGATTCTCTCTTTATCCTTAACCTTTAGGATTTTAATTATGATGTGTCTTGGTGTGGTCCTCCCTGGGTCTAGTTTGTTTGGGACTCTCTGTGCTTCCTGGATTTGTATGTCCATTTCCTTCCCTAAATTAGAGCAGTTTTCCTTCATTATTTTTTCACATAATTTTCCAATTTCTTGTTCTTCCTCTTCTTCTAATGACACCCCTATGATTTGGCTGTTGGCATGTTTAAAGTTGTCCCAGAGGTTTCTAAGTCTCTCTTCATTTTTTAAATTTCTTGTTTCCTCCTTCTGTACTGGTTGACTGTTTTTTTCTTCCTTATATTCCAATTTGTTGTTTTGAACCCTGGTTTCCTTTCCTTCTCCACTAGTTTCATGTGGATTTTCCTTAATTTCCCTTAGTATAGCCTTTGTTTCTACCCTGTCATGATTAATCTTTTCTGTCAAGTATGTGAGCATCTTTATCACTAGTACTTTGAACTGTGCATCTGTTAAATTGGCTATCTCCTCATCTGTTAGGTTGGCTATCTCCTTGTTGCTTAGTTCTCCCACTGGAATCTTGATCCGCCCCCCCCCCCCCCTTTTGGGTGGTTCTTCTCTGTCTCCTCAACTTGACAGCTTTCTGTGTTTGCCCTGTGTCTTGTAGAGCTGTCACACCTGTTACATTGTAAGGGGCAGAGCCTTAGGTATTCATCAGTGCTGGTGATCCGTTTCACCACGTTGTGGTGCTGTATGTGGGGGAGGGGCCTGAGAGGGAACAGTGCCTCTTGCTTTGCATTCACCCCTTTGAGACTGGTAGTTTCTTCCTCTTCCCCAATCCCCTATTGGTTTTCACAGTCAGAAGCAATGTGGCTCTATTTTCCTTGGTGCTGGAACTGCAAGCCCTGTGGTCTTCTCTGGGCCTGTGATCAGTCTGGTTTGGGGCTGGGATTTCTTCCCAGGTTTACAATGTATGACTTCACTTTCCACCGCAGCTACAGTCCCTGTTCCGCTGCTATTGCCACCAGCCCCACCACTGCTCCCGCAGCACTGCCCCTCATTCTCTCTGTCCCAGCTCTGCCCTTCCTACCTTTCAGGATGAATATTTCTTCTTTACTTCTTTGTCAAACTTCCATGTAGTTTTGATTTTCTGGACTTTCTGGGTTTTTTTTTAAAATTTTTGAAGTGGTTGTAAATTCCTTCATAGTTCTGAGGGAGATGCAGTATGTCTACCTATGCCTCCATCTTGGCCAGTCCTATTTTCCTTTTGATTGGAGGTTGTTTCTTTGTCTCCCCATTTTAGGTGGCTCTTTTTATTTGTTTCTGCACATTAGATTGCTCTGCTTTGACTGCCTATCTATGTGTGTGGCCTTCTATGATAGGATTCCTGTGAGACTTAGTGATGTTGTCTTTGATCTCCTGAGATGGATGCTCTAGGGATGTCTTTTAAGCAGTTTATGTATGCTTTCATTGTAATTGTAATTTGATTGTTGCCTCATTTGTTGGTGGGTTCTCCACTCCAGCTGGCTTACTGAAAATCACAGTCCCCACCACGTCTTGTATGCTGTTGTACAAGTGCTGGCAGAACAAGATGGAACAACCCAAAAAACCAAATCCACACCACCAAAAATACCCTCCAAGAAGAACAGCAGTATCAAGAACAAATGAGCAAAAATTAATACAGGTGTAAAGATAATAAAAATATTATAAGAAAAGAAAAAAGAAAGATGAGTAAAGGAAAAAAAATGATTTTGAGAGGGTAGATGGAGGAGAGCTAATAAATGTAAGGATTAGAAACAAAGCAAAGGAGAAAAAAATTGAAATGTAAATAAAGAAGGGAAGAAAGAAAGTGAAATGGAGTTAGAAAAGGGAAAAGTATAATATGAGGTTTGAAATAAAAAAATAGTGAAACAGTAGGAACAGAATTGAAGAAAAACAACATCGACAATATCAATGACAAATGAGTAAAGATTAATAAATCTGGTAAGAGAATGAGAATATCATAAGAAAGAGAAAACGAATGTGAGATGATAAAGGAAAGAAATGATTTTGAGAAGATAGAGGATAAATAGTAACAGTGGGAATAGAAACAAGGTGTAGAAAGGGAGGAAACAAATTTAAAACAAGAGTAAGAAAGGAAAAGAAGAAGGCAAAATGGAATTAGGTACGGGAAGAGTAAAATATGAGATTTGAAATAAAAATAAAATAATAAAAAAGTGAAATAAGAGGAATAAAATCAAAGAAGAAAAAAAAGTTAAAAAGCTATGTGAGAAAAAAATAACAAGTACAGAAAAAGAACAAGATGGAGTTCATCTCAGCAAAGTTTGATGCTTGCCTGTTGTCTTCTCCTTCTGGATCCCTGTCTGGTAATGTCAGGTGGTGTCCTTGTCTAGCTCTAGACGACCTGTTTGAGGCTACAAATGGTCTACACAGTTTGTAGCTATGTCTTTCAGGCTTGGCTGAGTCTGGGCTGATCCTACTCTGCCCTGTTGGCTTTTTATCAGCACAAGACCTGGGGGTGGGTCATCTAGTGTCTAGCAGCACCACGGGTACCACATCCACCTACTTCTAGAAGGAGCTTCTGGTGTGATCAAGTGAGTGGGATCCCTGGACCTCCCCTGGGAGGTGCTGTTCAGTTTCAGGGAAGACTGTGGGTGTGTTTCCCTGCCCCTGCACCATATGTCTTCTTCTGACCCAGGTTGTTTCCAATATTGTATAGTTTCTGATGAATTAGCTGTCCATTTCATGTGAAGGGCCAATCTGTGTAAGAGGGTCAGCTCTTTACTTCTTGGCACTGAAGACAGCTCTGTGTAAGAGCTGAGGCTGGGAAGAGCCCTGAATTTCCCTTGCTGTGCCAATTTTTGCACTCTCAGCCCAGCTGGTTTCAGTGATAAGGGTCTGAGGAACCACCATGCCTTGTTGTGGCTGAGAAAAGTTCAGAAAGGACCTCCTTGGTGTATCCCTTTCTTCCCCTTGTGGATATGTGTGCAGCAGGGGTTCTTGAGCCTCCTGACTGTTCTGCAGAGCTTCCCATCAGATGTGGTTCTTGCAACCCTGAAAAAGGGCATACTGGGCATTCTCTTCTCTTTCCAGAGGATTTTACTCTGTGAGTCTGCCTGAGTGCAAAGAATCTCAGGCGCTCAACTCTTGCCCATCTATTTCCCAGCTCACTGTCCTTCCAGAAGACACAGCCCCAAACTCTTTGTTCTGTGTAGCCTCCGTCTTGATAATCATGCTGGGCGGGGGTCCAGCATTCCCTTTTTTGTGTCACTTTTTGAACTGCCCGCCCAGCTGGATTCAGTGGGAACAAACTGCACTTTCAATCTGGTCTCTTTGCTGGCAGAGTAGCCATGCATGGGGACCCTGCCCAGCCATACTTCAGCTGTTCTTTTATTTTATTTATTTTTATTTTTCATTGTTCTATTACAGTTGTCCCATCCCCCCCATTGTTCTCCCTTGCCCTTTTAATATGTCTCTTTGTGGCACCCACACTGTAGTACTGATGCATTGTCTGGTTCTCCATGCACACCACCTACCCCCAAAGCTAAAAGTCTCTCTTCGTCACAGCTGGCTGTAGTCTGCCAATGCCTCTGACCAACCCAGATGTGGTCCTGATTGTTTTAGGACATAAAGCCCATCTCTGGAATGCTCTCAGTTGGCGCTGCAGCTATGGACATGCTGCTCATCGTGTGTGTGTAGCGTGGATGTCTCAGATGCTGTATATCCTCCCAAGTCATTCCCAATTAGGGATTGGGGGTCCCTGTGTGGGACTAGGGCCCCTTGCCCCAGTAAGGGAGGGAGCTACAATCCTGCAGTATCTGCTTGGTCTATTTGCTGCTGCAGGTGCCACATACAGGGTATTTTCCCCTTCAACTTATAAAACCTCCTTACTAGAGGGTGTAAAGTTACTTCTGTACTCCTTGGCTCCAAAACTTCATATCAGCTAAGATTCTGTTGGTTGTTGGCAGTTATGCTTTTGGTGGTGGGAAATTGAGCCCCTCACAACTGAACAGCGTGTGGGTTCTGTTCCAACCGGGAACGCCCTTGGGTTCTGTTTCAACCTCCTGGGTGGTGGCCATCTCACTTTGTAGTACAATGCCTCAGATACCATCTTGATTGCTTGCAGTCCTCCTGAGGCACAAGGATGGAACTGCTTATGGTTTCCTGAAGTCAAAGTTCCTGAAACAGTAGCTCTCAGCCAGCATTTGGAGCATTTGGAATCTTGACCTCCCCTAAGTCCATCCCCTGAAGAAAAATTCAGGTGACCCTTCTCAACCCACTTGGCTCAGCTGCGGGGTCCAGCTAGCATGAGACTCTTAATCTCAGAGTTGTGGGTTCATGCCCCACGTTGGACACCAGATTGAAACAGAACCAAGGGCTGCCCCAACTGTAACAGAATCCACAGGCTGTTCAGTTATGAGGGGCTTGATTGTCCACTGCCAAAAGCATAACTCCCAATACCAGAGTTTGGTGAAAAGAAAAGGAATTATTTATTTAAAGGTTATACAGATTTAGATTAGTGGTGGATTTCTTTCTTTAAGTCTTACTTTCTTTAAAACACCCACAAACACGTAGTTCTGCCTCCCCCTGTCAAACCAGGCTGGTTTTAGAATAGAAAAGTCAGAGATACTGTTTCCCTACTTCCCAAACACAGTTCAGCTTTACAGGCAGCTTTCAATCATTTGTGCTTGATTGGGGAGGTTTTCCTGTGTCGCAGTGTTCTCCAGCTCTTAATCCAGAACCACGTGGTTCTCTTTCAACCTGTGGGCTCTCCTGTTCTATCTCCTTGAAAACCTCGTGGAGTTCTTGGCCTCCTTTCAAAACCACATGGTTCTCTTCCTTGTTAATGGCTGCTGACATGGGCCCCCCTAAGCTTTCTGTCACCATTCTATGGTCAAAGTCCCTCCCATCTCCTTGGGGACTCCACTCTGTAACAATTGTAATGAAATTTTAGCTGTGCACATTGCTACCCACATTAAGACAACATATCTCAATTTCCCTTGTAGGAAGTGTGGTCATGTGGCTAAATTCTGCTGAATGTTATATAAATAGAAATGTTTGTGGTGGTGGGGGCAGATTCCAGGAAACTTCCCTAACAACTCCTGGATCATTACCCCTGTTGATTCTTCTCTGTCCTTCCTTACATTTATGGCCCTAAATGTCAGCCATCTGGGACTATGTGGATGAGGAAACTTCCTCAGGGATAGTAGCATAATATGTGAAGGAATCTGTGTCCCTGAAGACTTCATAGAACAAAGCCTTTTCACCAGCTCTGGGTGAAATGTCTAAAGGCCTAAGAACTTTAACATTAGAAAGAAAGAAACTTTTTAAGCCATTGATATTTGGGTTTTCTATTTCTTACCAATGAACCTGATCCTAACTAATGCTATATCTATCATCATTTACTAATTAAACATTCATTAAGAACCTCCTTTTCCAACTGTTAACCAAACAAGAGTGAGACGTATCCTTTAGTTTAATGAGAAAAAAAAACAAAAACAAAAAACAGATAGCCAAGGAATGTAATTGAAAAAGAGGTAAGATTCATAGGCTAGGCCATAACTTTAATTCATCCTGATATAGATAAGAGAACAATGCTGAAGATTTGCAACTTCACCTTGGGTGATTTGTACATTGTCTCATTTCAGTGCATTGCTGGTTCCATCAGGGATGGATTCCAAGGGACAAGGTGCTGCTCTGTACAGTCAGAATGAACAAGATTCCATCACAGATTTTACTGTGAGGCTTCTGGCTGCTCTGGAGCTTTGTGAGCAATCATGAGGAGACACTGGAACAACCGGGAAGGAGAGACAGCTGGCTCAGAATGGAACCTCACAGGTCCGAAACTGAATATTATGGACTCTAAAAATAAGTGCTAAGAAACCACTCTGTCAGGAAATAACATCGCAAAATTAAACTTTCCAAGTATGAAATTTGAAAAGGTTTTTCTTTTTTCTGTTGTGATCTACCTTAAGGGGAAAAGCAGCTCTTAAGAATGTGGAAAGGCAGGGACTCAGACTTCCTTCCTTCCTTCCTTCCTTCCTTCCTTCCTTCCTTCCTTCCTTCCTTCCTTCCTTCCTACCTTCCTTCCTTCCTTCCTTCCTCTTTCTTTCTCTCTTTCTTCTCTCTTTCTCTTCTCTCTTTCTCTCTCTCTTTCTCTCTTTCTTTCTCTCTTTCTCTCTTTCTCTCTCTTTCTCTCTTTCTCTCTCTCTTTCTCTCTTTCTCTCTTTCTCTCTTTCTCTCTTTCTCTCTTTCTTTCTTTCTTTCTTTCTTTCTTTCTTTCTTTCTTTCTTTCTTTCTTTCTTTCTTTCTTTCTTTCTTTCTTTCTTTCTTTCTTTCTTTCTTTCTTTCTTTCTTTCTTTCATTTTATTGATTATGCTATTACAGTCGTCCCATTTTTCCCCTTTGCCCTTTCTGCCTGGTACCTCTCTTCCCTCCAGCGATGGACCCCTTAGTTCATGTCCATGGGTCAGACATATAGGTTCTTTGGCTTATCCCTTTGCTTTACTTTTCTTAATGTCCCCTGTTAATTTTGTACCTACCAGTTATGCTTCTTGATCCATGGACCTTTTCCCCCATTCTCCCCATTCCTCCTTCCCCAGTGATAATCCTCCATATGATCTCCATATCTGTTCCTTTTCTAGCTGTTTGCTTAGTTTGTTTTTGTTTTTTAGATTCATTTGTTGATAGTTGTGTTTGTTGTCATTTTATTTTTTATAATTTTGATATTTTTCTTAAACGCGTTCCTTTAATGTTTTGTATAACAAGGGTTTGGTGATGATGAACTCTAGCTTTATGGTCTGGGAAGAACTTTATCTGCCCTTCAATTCTAAATGATAGCTTTGCTGGATAGAGTAATCTTGGTTGTAGGTCACTTTGAATATTTCTTGCCAGTCCCTTCTCACCTATAAAATTTCTTTTGAGAAATAAGTTGATAGTCTTATGGGACTGCCTTTGCAGGCAACTCTCTGCTTTTCTCTTGCTGCTTTTAAGATTATCTCTTTAACCTTTAGCATTTTAATTATGATGCATCTTGGTGTGGTCCTCTTTGGGTCTAGCTTGTTTGGGACTCTGTGCTTCCTGGACTTGTAGGTCTGTTTCTTTCACCGAATTAGGGAAATATTCCTTCATCATTTTTTCAAATAAGTTTTCAATTTCTTGCTCTTCCTCTTCTTCTCCTCGCACCCTTATGATTCAGATGTTGGCATATTTAAAGTTGTCCCAGAGGTTCCTAAGCCTCTTCTTGTTTTTTTCAATTCTTGTTTCTTCATTCTGTACTGGTCGACTGTTTATTTCTTCCTAATGTTCCAATACATTGATTTGAACCCCAGCTTCCTTCCCTTCACTATTGGTTTTGTGTGGATTTTCCTTCATTTCACTTAGTGTAGCCTTCACTTTTTCTCTTATACATTTGCCATACTCAATCATTTCTGTGAGCATTGTTGTCACCAGTGTTTTGAATTCTGCATCTGATAGGTTGGCTATCTCCTCCTTGCTTAGTTCTCCCTCTGGAGCCTTGATCTTCTTCCACTTTTGGGTCAATCCTCTCTGTCCCCTTAACTTGACAGCCTCCTATGTTTGCCTCTGTGTATTAGGTAAAGCTGTTGCACCTCTTACATTGTAAGGGGCAGAGCCTTAGGCATTTGTCAGTGCTGGGTGATCAGTTTCACAGCCTTGTGGTGCTGTATGTGAGTGAGGGGTCAGAGAGGGAACAATGCCACTTGCTAGGCACTTGCCCCTTTTCCAGTCACTTCACCCACTTCCTGTATGTTACTGGTGCCCTTCTAGTTGTAGCTCTAGTGATGGTTCCCAAAGCGGGTGGGTTCTTGGATGTTCTAGGACCATAGGGGCCACCTAAACAAACTCCCCTGAGAGACCAGAAGTTTCTTCCACCCCTCCAGGCCCCACTGGTTTTCACAGCCAGAAGCAATGAGGCTTTATTTTCCCTGGCATTGGAACCATGAGCTGTACATTCTGGCCTGAAACTGGGATCATTCCTCGGTTGTCCTTGCTGGCTTTTATAGTGTGTGTCTGCTCGTTCTGATGGCTGGTAAGAGCCACTTCCTTGCCACCACTGCCACCACCACACTATGTCATCTCTGCCCTGGTTCCCTATCTCCACCTTTCCTACCCTTCTGTATGAGCATTACTTCTTTATGTCTTTGTTTGTTGGACTTTCATGTGGTTCAATTTTCTGGTAGTTCTGGTTGTTTTTTGTTTTGATGTAGATGTAATCCTTCTTATGATTGTGCAAGGAGGTGAGGTGTGTCCACGTACACTTCCGTCTCGACTGGAACTCCCTAGGGACTCAGAATTTAGACACAGGGGCATCCTTTACCTTTTCACCTAGGTCTTTTATTTATTTATTTTAATTTTAATTTTTAAATTTATTTTTATTTATTTTTATTTATTCTTACTTTAAAAAAAAATTAATGTTTTGGTTTTTCAATTACAGTTGTCCCATTTTTCCCCCATTGCTCCCCCCCAGCCCACCCCTTCTCCCACAATTATATCCCTCCCCATTGTCCATGTTTATGAGTCATTTATACATATTCCTTGACTAAACCCTTCCCTTATCCCCCTTCTCTCCCTCTCCCCTCCCCTCTATTGACTGATATTCTGCTCCTTGTTCTATTTAGTTCATTTGTTTATGTTGTTCTTTAGTTTCCTGTATTAGGTGATATCATATGTTATCTTCCTTTCTTTGCCTGGCTTATTTCACTAAGCATAATTCTCTCTAGTTCCATCCATGTTGTCGCAAATGACAGGAGTTCCTTCTTTCTCTCTGCTGCATAGTATTCCATTGTGTAAATGTATAATAGTTTTTTGATCCATTCATCTACAGATGGGCACTTAGGCTGTTTCCAGCACTTAGCTATTGTAAACAGTGCTGCTATGAACGTAGGAGTGAATAACTTCTTTTGAATTAGGGTTTTAGGATTTTTTGGGTATAATCCTAGCAGTGGAATCACTGGTTCAAAAGGCAGTTCCATTTTTAGTTTTTTGAGGTAATTCCATACTGTTTTCCATAGTGGCTGCACCAGTCTGCATTCCCACCAACAGTGCAGTAGGGTTCCCGTTTCTTCACATCCTCGCCAGCACTTGTTGTTTGTTGATTTGTCGATGATGGCCATTCTGACAGGTGTAAAGTGGTATCTCATTGTGGTTTTTATTTGCATCTCTCTGATGGCTAGTGATGTTGAGCATTTTTTCATGTGTCTATGGACCTTCTGTATGTCCTCTTTGGAGAAGTGTTAGTTCAGTTCCTTTGCCAATTTTTTAAACTGGGTTATCTGTTTTCTTGATGTTGAGTCATATAAGCTCTTTATATATTTTGGAAATCAGTCCTCTGTCTGAGATATCATTGGCAAATATGTTTCCCCATATGGTTGGTTTTCTTTACATCTTGCCGATTTCTTTTGCTGAGCAGATACTCTTTAGTTTGATGTAGTCCCAATTGTTTATTTTTGTCTTTATTTCTCTTGCCTTAGGAGATATATCCATGAAAATATTGTTACGTGGGATATCTGAAATTTTCCTGCCTATGTTTTCCTCTAGGACTTTTATGGTGTCACAGCTTACATTTAAGTCTTTGATCCATCTTGAGTTTATTCTTGTGTGTGGTGTAAGTTGGTGGTCTAGTTTTATTTTTTTGCACATTCTTGTCCAGTTCTCCCAGCACCATTTGTTAAAGAGGCTCTTCTCACTCCATTTATGTTTCTTCCTCCTTTATCAAATATTAGGTGACCGTATGTTCCTGGATTTATTTCTGGGCTCTCTATTCTGTTCCACTGATCTATGTGTCTTTTCCTATGCCAGTACCAGACTGTTTTGATCACTGTGACTTTGTAGTATTGTTTGATGTCTGGTATTGTAATTCCTCCTGCTGTGTTCTTCTCTCTCAAGATTGCTTTTGCTATTCAGGGTCATTTTTGGTTTCATATGATTTTTTGGAGTATTTGTTCTAGGTCTGTGAAATATGTCATTGGTATTTTAATAGGGATTGCATTGAATTTGTAAATTGCTTTGGGTAGTATGGCCATTTTGATGATGTTGATTCTTCCCATCCAAGAACATGGTATTTGCTTCCATTTATTTGTATCTTCCTTTATTTCTTTCTTCAATGTTATGTAATTTTCAGAGTACAGGTCTTTTATCTCTTTGGTTAAGTTTGCTCCTAGGTACTTTATTTTTCTTGTTGCTATAGTAAATGGTATTTTCTTTTTTTCTCTGTCTCTGATATTTTATTTTTGGTGTACAGAAATGCCTTAGATTTCTGTACATTTATTTTGTACCCTGCTATTTTGCCAAATTAACTTATTATATCGAGTAGTTTTTTTTGTGGAGTTTATAGGGTTTTCTATGTATACTATCATGTCATCTGCATATAATGATAACTTTACTTCTTTCCCAATTTGGATGCCTTTTATTTCTCTTTCTTGTCTGATTGCTGTGGCTAGGACTTCCAACACTATGTTGAATATGAGTGGAGAGAGTGGGCAGCCTTGTCTTGTTCCTGATTTCAGAGGGAATGCTTTCAGTTTTTGTCCTTTGAGTATGATGTTGGCTTCAGGTTTCTCATATTTAGCCTTAATTATGTTAAGATATGCTCTCTCTATTCCCATTTTGCTGAGTATTTTCATCATAAATGGATGTTGTACTTTATCAAATGCTTTTTCTACATCTATTGATAAGATCATGTGATTTTTGTCTTTCATTCTGTTTAGGTGATGTATTATATTTATTGATATGTGAATATTAAAGCATCCTTGCATGCTTGGGATGAATCCCACTTGATCATGGTGTATGATCTTTTTGATGTATTGCTGGATCCTGTTTGTCAATATTTTATTGAGGATTTTAGCATCTATGTTCATCAATGATATTGGCCTGTAGTTTTCTTTCTTTGTTGTGTCTTGACCTGGTTTGGGGATTAGGGTAATACTGGCTTCATAGAAAGAGTTTGGGATTTTTCCCTGTTTTTGGATTTTTTGGAATAGTTTGAGGAGGGTAGGGGTTAGTTCTTCCTTAAATGTTTTGTAAAATTCGCCCGGGAAGCCATCCGGCCCAGGGCTTTTGTGTGCAGGGAGATTTTTGATTACTGTTTCAATTTCCTTCTTTGTTATTGGTCTGCTGAGACTTTCTACTTCTTCTTGATTCAGTTTTGGAAGGCTATATGTTTCTAGAAATTTGTCCATTTCTTCTAGGTTGTCAAATATTTTGCCATACAGTTGTTTGTAGTATTTCTTATAATCCTTTGTATTTCTGTGGTATCAGTCGTGTTTTCTCCTTTTTCATTTCTGATTTTGTTTATTTGGGTCTTCTCTCTTATTTTCTTGATGAACCTGGCTAAAAGCTTGTCGATATTGTTTATTTTTTTGAAGAACCAGCTCCTAGTTTCGTTGATCTTTTGAATTGTTTGTTTTGTCTCTATGTCATTTAATTCTGCTCTGATCTTGATGATTTTCTTCCTTCTTCTTACCCTAGGCTTTGTCGTTGTTGTTCTAGTTCTTGTAGCTATAGGGTTATATTTTTTATTTGAGATTCTTCTGTCCTTTTCAGATATGTCTGTTTTGCTATGAACTTCCCCCTTAGGACTGCTTTTGCTGTGTCCCATAGGTTTGGGGTTGTTGTGTGTTCATTATCAATAGTTTCCAGAAATTTCTTGATTTCTTATTTGATGTCATTGTTAACCCATTCATTATTTAATAACATGTTATTCATTCTCCATGAGTTTGGATGTCTTTGATTTTTTTCTCTGAGGTTGATTTCTAGTTCCAAGGCATTGTGGTCTGAAAAGATGCTTGATATGATTTCAATTTTCTTGAATTTGTTGAGGCTTCTTTTGTGTCCTACCATGTGGTCTATCTTTGAAAATGTCCCATGTGCATTTGAAAAGAATGTATATTTTTCTTCTTTGGGGTGAAAAGTTTTATATATATCAGTTAAGTCCATATGGTTTAGTGTGTTGTTCAGTGCCTGTATATCCTAGGTGTTTCTTTGCTTCGAAGATCTGTCTATTGTTGATAATGGAGTGTTAAAGTCCCCTACTATGAGTGTGTTGCTTTTAATATCCTTCTTGTGGTCTTCTAGTATTTTCTTTATGTATTTGGATGCTCCTATGTTGGGTGCATATATGCTTATCATCGTTATATCTTCTTGATGGATTGTTCTCTTAAGTATTGTGAAATGTCCTTCTTTGTCTGTTTTTATTGCCTTTGCTTTGAAATCCATTTTGTCTGATATGAGTACTGCTACCCCAGCTTTTTTTTTTTCATGTCCGTTTGCTTGGAATATTTTTTTATATCCCTTTACTTTCAGTCTATGTAGATCTTTTGTTTTGAGGAGTGTTTTTGTAGACAGCAAATATGTGTGTCCAGTTTTCTTATCCATTCCATTACCCTATGTCTTTAAATTGGAGTATTTAATCTATTTACATTTAAGGTTATTATTGACATGTGTTTATTAATTTCCCTTTGTACCTGTGTTCCTCTCCTCTTTTTTTCTTCTTTTTTTCTTGAAACATTTCCTTTAGCACCTCTTGCAATGCTGGTTTGGTGGAGATGTATTCTTTTAGTCTTTCTTTGTCTGTGAACCTTTTTATTTCACCTTCCATTTTGAATGAGAGCCTTGCTGGGTATAATGTTCTTGGTTGTAGGCCTTTGTTTTTCATTGCTTGAAATATTTTTGACCATTCCTTTCTGGCTTGTAGTGTTTCTGTTGAGAAATCAGTCAGTAGCCTTAACAGAGCTCCCTTGTATGTTATTTGCTGTTTTTCTCTTGCTGCTTTTAGGATTCTCTCTTTGTCTTTGAATGTTGCCATTTTAATTATGATGTGCCTTGGAGAGGTTTTTTTTTGGGTTCCTCTTCATTGGGACTCTTTGTGCTTCCTGAACTTGCACAACTTTTTCTCTCATCAGGTTGGGAAAATTTTCTGTCATTATTTCTCCTATCAGCTTTTCTATTCCTCCTTCCTCTTCTTCTCCCTCTTTAATTCCGATGACTCGGATGTTGTTTTTCCTCGTGCTATCCTGTAATTCCCTTACATCTTCTTCGTACTTTTTCAATCTTTTTTCATTTTGTTGTATTGTCTGGGAATTTTTTTCTACATTGTCCTCTAACTCACTGATCTGATCCTCTGCCTCATTTAGCCTGCTTTTGATTGATTCTACTGTGTTTTTCAGTTCAGAGATTGTATTCTTCAGTTATTCCTGGTTCTTTTAATAGTTTCTATGTCCTTTTTTATGCTGGTGTAGTTTTCTGCAAGTTCCCTTTTTCTTCGAGCTGTTGGTAACTTCCTTGGAGGTTGTCATAGTTGTTTTTGAGGTTGTCAAGAATATTGAGCTTCTTCACCATCACTGTTTTGAATTCCTTGTCTGACATTTGGGCTATGTCTATTCCATCTACCTGTCTTTCTGGGGATTCCTCTTTTCTTTTCACTGAGAGGTTGTTTCTGCGTCTTACCATGTTGGATTCTTCTTGTTTGTTTTTGTTTTTTGGGTTTGTCTGCTTTGACTTCCCACTTTTGTGCTATGAGATTCTTTATAGGAGATCTGGGGGTTTCAGTGGTGCAGTTTCTTTGATCTCCTGAGCCTGATATCCTTGGGGTCCCCTTTATATCATTTGTTTGTGCTCTCTGGTTATATTTCAGATACTCTTTGGTAGGATTTTCCTTCTGGCTAGTTGATTGAGAGTCACTCTATCCACTTTGTCTTGAGTTCTTTTGTGGAGATGCTGTTATAAGATAAACACACAGCACAGGCAGGAGACCCACACCCTCAAAAATATCCCCCACCCTCTATCCCACTATCGTCAGCCAATGAGCCAGTATTAATATAAATGTAGAGAGATTAGAGCTTTTATACTATAGGAAGAATAGATAAGAGTTGTTTTTAGGCAAGAGAAATATGTTTTTTGAGAGAGGGGATGATAGATTAATAATAGTTGAGACTGTGCAAGACAGTAGGTAATACTTACATTGTATGTTAATAACGATAGATGAAAAGAAGGGAAGAATGCAGAATATAGTAAGAAAGTGGGATTGTATAGTATTAGATTTATATAGTAGTTATATTCTATTTATTTAGTGTGAAAGGGAGGCTAAACTAGACACACAAACAAATAACAAAAATTAAAGAGGAAGGATGAGAAGGTGAGATTGTATGAAACCAATTAAAGATATAGTTTTTTTTTAAGGAAAAAAAAACAAAAAAAACGTTTTTACTCAGTTCAGCTTTTGTGTTTTGTCTTCTTTTTCTGCCTCCATAGCTGGTCTAATGAGGCAGGCCAGAGGTTCCTGTTCCTTGCCGCAGCGGTGTGTGCCCGAGGTGGGCAGCGCAGCGCATTCCTTTGGCGTCTGTTGGAGCTGGCTGAGGTGCTTTTGCATGTGCATGTGTGCGCGCGCAAGGTGGGCTGAGTGCTAGCCTCAGGCCTACTGAGCCGCGATTTGGGATTTGGTCTCTTGCTTCTTAGGGCGGCGCTCCGGACACTTGTGCACAGTGGAAGTGAGCGTCTATGAGTTGCTGTGGCCCACTGTTCCCGAGGTGCAGCCGCCCGCCGTTCCTGCACCCGCCTGGGCAGGCACAAGCAGAACCTGAGCAAGTGGTCTGTGCTCCGGCCTGGTGGCCACTGGAGCTGGCCAGGGGTGTCTGTGCACAGTCTTCTGCGTGCCCAGTGGGCTCTCCCTGCACCTGTTGGGGCACTGATTTTATGTTTGTTGGGGTGTGTCCAAGGGGCACCCAGACGCTCGGCCCCCGTGAACCTGGGCCAGTGAATGAGGGCACTTCCCTATGCGCGCCCGTGCAACCCAAGGGGAGGGTTGGGGAGTGGGCGAGTGCTCTTCTGTGCCTGCGCTCCTCAAGAATGTCCTATCACCCCCAAACTTTCCTCCCCTATCCGCAGTATATAAGAGAAAAATATAAAGGAAAATTACATTCTCACATGCACAGCAGTACGCTGTTTCTTGTCTTTCAGCACCAATGCCACCTGGTTGAGTCCTGTCTCTGCCAGCGGGCAGAGATCCGCTCTCCTCCCAATTACTCTCTGGGGAAGCCTGTGGTCACCAAAACACCTTTGTGTACTTCCAGCTACAACTCGGGTAGCCACCCCAGTCAGAAATCCCATCTCGTCCCTTTTTCCTCCGCTATCCTCACCAAACAGGTCATTCCCAGATGGTTTTTTCCTAATCCAGCAGTGCCAAGGCTCGACTCCTGCCAGTGTCCAGCTGCTTACTGAGATGTTCTGTCTGCAATTAGTTCAAACTACAGATGAGTCTCAGGAGCCAGAAAGTGCTGCCTCCCTTCATTCCTCCACCATCTCCCCCCTGGACATTTTAATGATGCTAATTCTTGCTATTGATGAGCCAGTATATGATTTCACTTATTTGTATCTTCAATTTTTTTAAGTATCTTGTAAGTTTTTGAGTATAGGTTTTTTATCTCTTGGATTAAATTTGTTTTGAGGTATTTTATTTATTATTTTTGATTCAATTATAAATGGGATAGTTTTTTTTTAAAGTATATTTTATTTATTATATTGTTACAATAGTTCCAATTTTTTCCCCTTTGCTTTCCTCCGCCCAGCAGCGCCCTCCCCCAACAATCTTCCCCCCAAGTTTATGCCCATGGGTCATACATACAAGCTCTCCTGCCTTACCCTTTCATATATTCTTCTTCTTCTTTTTTTAAAAATAATTAACTAATTATTTTAACAATAAAAAATAACAATCCCTCCCTCTCAGACTTAAGACCCTTTATAATCTTATAAAGGACAAGGGGCGAAGGTCTCGAGCTCCTCTAGCTGCTTCAAGCTGGACATGGTCGTCGTCCTACCTACCCTTGGGTCCAGAAATCCCTAATAAGAGTGGGGGTGTGGAGGGGAGGGTGGCCTTTCCACATGGGGAAGGACCGTGCAGACTCCAGGTCAGCTGGCTGTCCCCGGACAATGGCATGCTTGATTTAACAGGCTGGCATCCTTGTTGTATTCTGGAGGCAACAGATTTGGCAACAGGGTTAAAGGACATCATTCAATCCATAACCACTAGATGACAAAAGGCAGGTATTAATTTTTCAATGTCCCACATTAGGGAAAAGAAGGGCTTCTTTGGAGGAAGGTGTGCCAGGTACATCTCACCTGTCCAAAATCTTTTTTCCCATTATACTTAGTTTGGGCTGAAGGAAATATTTTAGGTTTCCCCCCTCTCAGGCCTCTGGGCTCTTTCTGTCCAAGCCTTTAGGACAGAAAAGAGAAACCAGTTTTAAAATGAAGCCCACAGCCACTCCATTCTTCACCAACCCAGCCACTTAGTGCAGCCAAACCATTGAGTCTCAGGAAGCAGCAATGCAGACAGGATTAAGTGAGGCCTATACATACAGACAATCACTCAGGTAATGAGATCATAGGCTTATGCCCTTTGAAAACATAAAACACATGTTAATTTATGTAACATAACCCACATATAAGTCTCTAAATCTGTAGGACTCTCTTATCAGAAAGACATCCAGTTGCAAGGCATTTGACATTCTTCTTGCCTATAATTAAACATCTTTGATAATGCCACAGACATAGTTTAACTTTCAAAAGAAAACAAATTTTAAATGAAAAGAAACTTTAAAGATGGTTAGCTGCACTACTTTATAGTCTACCACTGAGCATTGTGATTCTCCTTGAATCATGATTTTTCTCCCTAAGATAACCCTCCTTGTCATTAAAGGGACTTCATGAAGTCCATTTTTAATTTATCCTGTTCATTTGCGTAAACACAACAAGAGCAGCAAATGATCACTTATAATCTTTAGTTCTGCTTTGCTGGAACTTATGCAAGGAACATTTAGGGTGACCTTCAGTCTGCCCTTCAAGGCACAGAAGCAGAACCACATACCTGGTATTCAGCCTTGCCTGTAAACACCTGTCTTTTCCAATTCCTTCTGGTTTTCCATTGTGCCTTAAGGTTTCATCTAGCCATCTTTCAGGAAAACAACCTTCATTCCTTCCCTGGAAAGATTGCCATGGACCGTGCATTCATCCAAGGTGCCAGGCCTTTTATCTCATGGACTTTTATTACCTTTGAAGTTCAATCCCAGTTCCTCAGAGCTTTTTGGTAGCAACCAAAGCCCAAGCATGTCTCCTTTAGGAATGACATTCCAGTCAAAGTCTTAGTTTAAAAAAAAAACCTCTATTAACAACTGGCCTTATTAGTTTTATGCAAAGAAAGTTATGTCATTACTTACTTCTTTAGAATGCCAAACTCTCTAGGGATCAGATAAGGAGAAAAATATACAGTATGAAGGAAAAGCCTTGTCCTTCTAATATTCACTGAACTTGCATTTCTATTCTTTATATTTTCATTTTTTCCCCCACTAAAAATTTTTTTGTTTGTTTTTCCTTTACAGTTGTCCCACTTTTTTCCCCCTCTTGCTTCCCTGCACCCTGCCCCCACATTCAGTCCCCACCCAGTTGTCCATGTCCATGGGTCATTTATACATATTCTTTGACTAGACCCTTCCCCTTCTTACCCCCTTCTCTCCCTCCCATCTCCCCCTTTGTTACTGCTAGTTTATTCCTTGTTTACATGGGATTGTTTCTTAGCTTCTCTCTTCATAATAGTTCACTATCAGTGTATAAAAATGCAGTCAATTTCTGAATATTAATTTTGTATTCTGCTGCTTTGCCGAATTCACAATAGGTTCTAGTAGGGATTTTTATTTTATTAATTTTATTATTATTTTTGAGAAATCTCTAGGATTGTCTATACACAGTATCAGGTCATTTGCAAATAATGATAGTTTTACTTCTACCTTTCCAATTTAGATGCCTTTTATTTTTTCTTCTTGTCTGATTGCTGTGGCTAGGATTTTCAGGACTATGTTGAATAAGAGTTGTGAACCTGGACATTCTTGTCTTGTTTCTTAAGGGAAATGCTTTTAGTTTTTCCCTAGTGTGTATGATGTTAGCTGTGGCTTTGTCATTTGTGATTTTTATTATATTGATGTATGTTCTCTCTATTCCCACGTCCCTGAGAGTTTTTATGATAAATCTGTCCTGTATTTTGTCAAATGTTTTTAGTGCATCTATTGTTAGGATCATATGATTTTTATCCTTCATTTTGTTTATGTGATGTTTCATGTTAATTGATTTGAAGATATTGTTCCAAACTTGCATCCCAGAAATAAATTTCACTTCATCATAGTGTCTGATCTTTTTTATATATTGCTGAATTTGGTTTGCTAATGTTTTGTTGAGGTTTTCTTGTTTCTTGAGGTAGGATTATATTGCTGTATCCCATAGATTTGGAGTTGCTGTGTGTTCATTTTCACTTGTCTCAAGGTATCTTTTAGTTCTTTGTTGATCTCATAATTAAGCCATATATTGTTTAGTAGAATGTTATTTAATCTCCATGTGTTTGTGTTTTTCAGTTTTTTTTCCTTGTAATTATTTTCTAGTTTCATACCATTGTGGTCAGAGAAGATGCTTGATATAATTTCAATCTTCTTAAAATGTTTTTGTTTTTTTTTAAAGTATATTTTATTGATTATGTTGTTACAGTAGTTCCAATTTTTTCCCCTTTACTCCCCTCCACCCAGTATCTCCCTCCCCCAGCATCCCCCCCCAAGTCCATACCCATGGTTCGTAAAAAATAACTATCCCTCCCTCTCAGATATTAAGACCCTTTGTAATCTTGTAAAGGACAATGGGCGAAGGTCTCAAGCTCCTCTAGCTGCTTCAAGCTGGACATGGTCATCGTCCTGCCTACCCTTGGGTCCAGAAATCCCTAATAATAGTGGGGGTGTGGAGGGGAGGGTGCTTAAAATGTTTTTTGAGATTTGTTTTGGGGCCTGATGTCTAGGTCATCCTGGAAAATGTTGTATATATCACTTGAAAAGAATGAATACTCTGCTGCTTTGGGGTGAAATACTCTGAAAATATTAATTAAATTCATCTGATCTAGTGTGTCATTTAAGACTACTGTTTCCTTGTTCATTTTCTGTCTGGAAGATCTATATTGATGTAAATGGGGTGTTAAAGTCCCCTACTGTGACTGTATTAGTGTCAATCTCTCCCTTTCCATCCATCAAAATTTGCTTTATATACTTAGTGGCTCTTATGGGTGCATAGATGTTTACATGGGTTATATATTCATGTTTGATCTATCTTTATTATGTAATGTCTTTTTTGGTCTCTTATTAAAGCTTTTTAAAAAGATTATTTTGTCTGATATAAGTTTTGCTCCCCAGCTTTTTTTTTTAAATTTCTTTTTGCATGAAATATTTCTTCACCCCTTTACTTCAGTGTGTGTGTATCTTTTTAGCTGAAGTGGGTCACTTTTAGACAGCATATATGAGTATTTGGGTCTTGTTTTCTTATCCATTCAATTACCCTGTGCCTTTGGTTTGAAGTATTTAATCCATTTACATTTAAAGTGATTACTGATAGGTATATATTTATTGCTATTTTATCCTTTATATTTACATTCCTCTTTTAATTTTCTTCTTTAAGAAGTCCTTTTAACATTGCTTATAATACTGATTTGGTGGTAATATACTCCTTTAACCTTTTCTTGTCTTGAAAGCTCTTTATTTCTCCTTTAATTTTATTTATTAATTTATTTTGTATTTCCCTTAATTTATTAGGGAGACAATGGTTAACAAAGTTAACAGGTTTCAAGTGAGTGTACATTTCTGTGATACATGATCTGTATATTGCCTTCTGTGTCCACCACCCAAGTCAAATCATCTTCTCTCACCATGTATTTGACCCCCCTTTCCTCTTTACTACTCTCTTATTCCCTTCCCTATGATAACCACCATACTGCTGTGTCTATGAGTTTTTGTTTTTCTTGTTTGTTTATTTGTTGCTTTCAATTTTATATCCCACATATTAGTAAAATTATATGGTTCTTGACTTACTTTGCTTAGAATGAGTCATCCATGTTGTGAATGGCAGAGTTTCATCTCTTCCCATGGCTGAGCAGTACTCCATTGCATATATGCATGACATCTTCTCTATCCAAACAACCATAGGAGAACACTTCAGTTGCCTCGATGTCTCAGCCACCATAAACAATGATGCAGTGAACACAGGGGTGCATACATCTCTGCAAATAAATGTTTCCAAAATTTTCAAGTAGATACCCAGAAGAGGGAGTTGCTGGATCATACAGAAACTCCATTCTCAACTCTCCGAGTAGGCTTCATACTGTTATCCACAGTGGCCACGCCAGTCTACACTCTCACCAGCAGTGAACAAAGGTTTCCCTCTCTCCACAACCTCTCCAGTACTTGTTATTACTTGTCCCATTGATAATAACCACAGATGTGAGGTGGCACATTAGTGTAGTTTTGATTTGTATTTCTTTAAGAGCCAGTGAAATGAGCATCTTTTCATAAGAACACACAATGTACTTTAATCAGAGGAGTAGAGACTTAAGAGCAGAAATATGCATGGGAGGAACCAGCAGAACAGGAGTAAGGCAACCTCCAGGAACTCAACCAAGTTCTCAGAGTACCCATATATATCAGAGAAAAATACACCCCCCAACTCCTCTTCATATACAGGAAGGGAAAAAGAAGCCATTTTGATTGCCTTCAATTTTAAATGCTAGCCTTGCTGGGTAGAGTAATCTTGGCTGTAGATCCTTGCTTTTCATCACTTTGAATATTTCACACTTATCCCTCTGGCCTGAAAATATTTTGTTGAGAAATCAACTGATGGTCTCATGAGAGCTCCCTTGTAGGTAACTGTCGTTCTCTTGCTGCTTTTAAGATTCTCTCTTAGTCTTTAACTCTTGCCATTTTAATTATGCCTTGGTGTGGGCCTCTTTGGTTTCATCTTGTTTGGGCTCTGTGCTTTTCTGGACTTGTGTCTCTTTTTCCTTCACCAGGTTAGGGAACTTTTTCATCATTATTTCTTCAAATAGTTTCTCAATCTCTTGTTGTCTTCTGAGACTTCTGGTAACCCCTATGATGCAGATGTTGTTATGCATAATGTTATCTCAGAGGTCTCTGATTGGGTGATTTTTGCTACCTTGTGTTCTAAATTGGTGATCTGATCCTCTGCTTCATCTAATCTGTTGATTTCTTCTAGTTATTCTTTCAGATACTGTATTCTTCATTTCTGACTGGTCCTTTTCTGTGGCTTCTATGTCCTTTATTATGCTTGCCTCTTCTTTGTTAAAAGTTCTAAATTCCTTGAGCATTTTTATAACCATTGTTTTGAACTCTGTATCTGGTAGATTGCTGGCCTCCATGTTCTTTTTCTCAGGATTGCTTATGTTCTTTCATTTGGGGTGTTTCTCTGTCTCCCCATTTTGGATTGTCTCTGTATTTGTTTCTGTGTATCAATCAGGTAGATCTTCTATGTCTCCCATTTTGATAGTGTTCCTTTATCTAGTAGGTGACCTGTGGGGCTCAATGGTACACTTTCCCTGATCATCTGAGATATGTATATCCATTAGTTTAGTGGTTTTCTATAATTTTCCCCATTTTTTTGCTTTTTATGTTCCCTGCCTCAGCTATTTTTCTTTTGTGGTTAACATTAAGTTTATGTAAAATAATGCTCTTACATAATAATTGTTTCTCACTGCATCTTATCTTCCCTCATCTGTACAAGTTTCTTCCTTTTCTTCCTTTTTTTGTTTTCAAATTATTTGTTTTACATTTATTACCATTTTTTAGTAGTCATTTTTAATGCTTTATTCCTCCCTTATGTTGTTATATAATTAAGTTTAATATTGTTTTTAAGTTGCAATTTCCTGCTTCTCTATGCTAGTCATCTTAAAGTTTTACACATATATATACATATATATATATATATGTATATATATATATTTTTTTAATGTTAGAAGAACTCCTTTCACCATTCCTTTTAATGCAGGTTTTGTGGTGATAAATTCTGTCAGTTTTGTTTGTCTGTTAAAACCTTTATTTCTCCTTCATATAGAAGTTCAACTTTGCTGGATATATTATTTTGAATATGTCCTTCCACTATTGCCTCTCTTACGTTTCTAGTGGGAAATCTGAGGACAATTTAATGTTTTTTTTTTTTTTTTTTTTTTTTTTTTGTAGGGGATAGCTTTGTTTCCCTTGCTACCTTTAGAATTTGTTGTCGTTAATTTTTTACAGTTTGAATAAAATGTGTCTTGGAGAAGGTGTTTTTATGTCAATATAACTTTGTGTTGTATTAGGTTCCTTTATTCTAAAGTCTAGTTCTCTCCATAGGCCTGAGAAGTTATCAATTTTCTATTTCTTGTACACTTATTATCTTTTATGTTGCTCTTTCTAATAGAGTCAGATTGTTCTTGTAGATTTCATTTTTTAAAAACTCTTAGTTCTCTGTTCTTTCACTTGAATCATTTCTAGATTTCTATCTTTATGCCTCCTAATTCTGTCTTCCATATGACCTGCTCTATTCCCAATGATCTCCAATGCATTCTTCATCTCCTTAATGAGTCCTTCAGCTCCAGAATTTGTTTGGTTTATTGATATAGTTTGTCTTTCTGATAAAATGATCCTTTTGTTCATTAATTTTCTTTGTGGGCTCATTGAACTACCATCTGAGTTTTCTTGTATCTTGTTGAGTTTCTTCATAACTGCAATCTTAAATTCTCTATCATTTAAGTTATTGTCTTCTATGACTTTGCATTTAATTTCTGGGAATTTTATTTTTTCTCTGCTTTCAAGTTCACTTGGTTGTTCATGTTACTTGATGGGTTCTTTGCCTGCACATTTGACATAGTAAGCTCTTTTTTTCTTTTTTGTTTAGATACAGTTTTGCTTTCAACCATTGAGCAGGTTAAGATAGGGTACTTTCGTTTCCCAGTGGATGGTGATATATTACATGTTATTATTTTTTCTTAGCTGCAGTACTTATGCCTCTGGGATCATAGTGGTGCAGCATCACTTTAGTTAAGGAAAGTGCCACTTCCTCACTTGGATGCTGGGTGTCCCTTCTATCACTGGCTCACCTTGGTTCCAGGCCACTACCAGTGATGGAGGAATGTTGAGGGTGGTGAAGTGGTTTTGCAAGTTCCTATTACTATTTCCTTATTTTACTAGACGTCACTAGTTTCACTGTGTTTTCGGAGGCATCTTCACTGCTTCTACCAGGGTCTACCATGATGGGAAAGAGGAGAGAGATGCTATTTCTTGGAGGACCACTGCTTCTTCCCCTCTTACAATCTTGGCCATAGTGTGAAGGCTGAAGCCCAATTTCTCCATTGCTACAAGCTCACATTGGAGCCCCAAGTGTATCTGAGGTTATCATCCTTATCATCACCATCCTGGCCATCTTCAGATGTTTCAATATGTGTGATTGTTTAGAGCAGACATCCTTTGTTTAGTTTGAATGTCTGACTTATACATTTAAGTATAGAAACAAAGGAGTCTCAAAACTTTGCCATGATTCTGATGTCACTTTGTTTTCTTTTGTAAAATGAAGAAAAAAAGATTCACACCCCCCTTACTTTCTATGACTAGATTACAATGTACTACTGAAATTCTCTTTTTTAAAAGAGTAACCCTCAAGGTGGTTCTTCGCTGGGTAAGAGGGCATGGTGGAAAATTCAGTCATGACTAGTCAATCCTTTCTTTTGTGGGTCGCAACAGAACACTCTGAGCATTGGCTAGTGTGGTTATCTACAGAAACATGTGTTTTATGAGACATTTTTCAGAAAGAACATTATTCAGTTATCTTTTGTAAATTGTGGTAAATCATTCTTCAGGTATATTAAAAAATAAATCAGCAAAAGAATATGTTAGTAATTATATCTTGGGTAACATTAAAAAAAGTCTCAGTCACTTCTGACCAAGATGGAGGCCTAGACAGACATGCTGCATTTCTCCACAACTAAGAAAAAATACAACTACCTCAAAACTAGAGACAACCAGAAGTTCCACAAAATTGAGCTGCATGGAAGTTTAACAAACAAAGATATAAAGAAGAAATACTCATCCAGACAGGTTGGGGGTGGAGAGGACGTGGTGTGGTGGTGGCGGCAGTGGTGGCAGCAGCTGCAGACCAGCGGAAAGTACAGTCACACATTTTAAAAAGTGGGGCGGGACACCTTGGGAGCATTCCCAGTTCCTGACCAGACCACTCAGCTCACGGTGCCAGTGCCAGAGAAAATAAAGCCTCATTGCTTCTGACTGTGCATACCAGTGGGGGTTGGGGCAGAGGACAAAACTGCCAGTCTCTCAGCACAGTATGTTTGTTTAAAGGGCCTCCACAGTCCTAGAACATCGACAGACCCACCCACTCTGGGAACCATGGCCAGGGCAACAGCGAGAGGGGTGCCAGTCCCATACAGAAGTAGGAGAAGTGCCTGGAAAAGGGGCAAGTGCTGAGCAAGTGGAATTGTTCCCTCTCTGACCCCTCCCCCACATACAGCACCACAACGTGGTGAAACGGGTCACCCTGTACTGATGAAAACCTAAGGCTCTGCCCCTTGCAATGTAATATTTGTGACAGCTCTACTTAAGACACAGAGGCAAGAAAACACAGGAGCCTGTCAGAATGAGGAGACAGAGAAGTATGGCCCAAAAGGGGAAATGGATCAAGGTTCCAGTGGGAGAACTAAGCGACGAGGAGGTAGCCAACCTAACAGACAGAGATTTCAAAACACTGGTGATAAAGATGCTCATAGGCTTGACACATATGCTTGAGTATGGCAAACGTATAAGGGAAGAAGTGAAGGCTATGCTAAGTGAAATTAAGGAAAATTCACACAAAACCAATGGTGAAGGGAAGGAAATTGGGGTTCAAATCAATGATTTGAAACATAGGAAGAAGAAAAAAAAAACAGTCAACCAGTACAGAATGAGGAAACAAGAATTGAAAAAAATGAGGAGAGGCTAGGAACCTCTAGGACAACTTTAAACATGCCAACATCCATAGGGGTGCCAGAAGGAGAAGAGGAAGAGCAAGAAATTGAAAGCTTATGTGAGAAAATAATGAAGGAAAACTCCCCAAAATTTGGCAAAGGAAATAGACATACAAGTCCAGGAAGCACACAGAGTCCCAAACAAACTAGACCGAAAGAGAACCACACCAAGATACATCATAATTAAAATGCCAAAGGTGAAAGATAAAGAGAATCTTAAAAGCAGCAAGAGAAAAGCAGAGTTACCTACAAAGGGGTGCCTATAAGAATATCAGCTGATTTCTCAAAAGAAACTGCAGGCAAGAAGACACTGGCAAGCACTATTTAATGTGATGAAAAGCAAGGATCTACAACCAAGATTACTCTATCCAGCAAAGTTATTATTTAGAAAGGAGTGGCAGATGAAGTGCTTCTCAGACAAGGTAAAGCTAAGAGTTAATCACCAAGCCATTATTATATGAAATGTTAAAGAGACTTATTTAAGAGAAAGAATATCAAAACTATGAACACTAAAATGACAACAAACTCACAACTACGAACAACTTAATCAAAAAAGTAAAAACAAAATCCAACTAAGCAAACCAGAATAGGAACAGAATCATAGGTATAGAGATCATTTGGAGAGTTATGAGCTGGGAGGGAGGAGGGGGATAAATGGGGAAATGGTGCAGGGATTAAGAAGCATAATCGGTTGGTACAAAATAGACATGGGGAAGTTAAGAATAATATAGGAAAGGGTGAAGCCAAAGAACTTATATGCATGACCGATGGACATGAACTAAGGGAGGTGGGATTGCTGAATGAAGGGGGTTACTGGGCAGAGGGGAGCAAAGGGGATAAAATTGGGACTACTGTAACAACATAATCAATAAAATATACTTAAAATAAGTCTGGGTTAGACTCTCTACTGCAGGATATTTCTAGAAAATTATTATTTTTGCTTCAGTTGTTGAAAGGGAAGCAAGGGATGTTTGCTAGTCTAAGTAAATATGACTAGAAACACAGTCGAAATTAGATCATTATTTATTCGTGTCCCTGTATTACAAATGGGGTGGAGAATAGATGGTATTGATGACAGAATTAAAACTCCTACTGCTCTTCCTGATCATTATAGTTATTTCAAAATTTTAAAGATGACAGCTTAATAATAGGCTGTGGACAATTGGAGCTCTATTCTGATTTCCTTTTTTATTAGTACAGAGAGAGGTGATTGAAAGGTCTGTCTCTGTTTTGTGTCCACTTCCCCAATGTCTCTGTTTCGTGTTTGCTCCACAACCCCAATGGTTGCCATATATGAAACACATATAGATGGTGCCCCTTGGGGCTACCACTGTGGCAACTTTCATCCAAAACTATGAATTGTGTCGAAGAAAAAAAATCTTCATTAACCAGAAGTAAAGTCTATGGGCAATATGTATTTTGTCTTTTTTTTTTTAGTCTAAAGGAAGTTCTGAACAGAATATCAACCAAGATTACATCACAAAAACTTTAAATGTATATACAGAGTAAATAAGTTACATAGATAAACTTTGAATATGTTTCTGATGTGCAACAGGTTTACATGCAAACATCTAACACTTGACAGCATTAAGTTTAAGGAAAAAGCACTTAAGAATGGCCCTTTAGATAAATATTACAAATAAAGAATAACATTTCTTAAAAAATAAAGTGACAACCCATATTTTACCTTTAGGATTCTACTTCTGTCTATCCAAGTGGATATTAAAATATGCATGCATGACAGGTGAAAAGGCTTGCAATTTATAATGTGAACCTCTTTAACTCTCTTCTACAAAATGGCAAAGTTGGTTAAAATGAACACTCATTCTTCTGTAGTATAAATTGCTCATAAAAGCAACCTTCTAGTAAAAAGCAGCCAAGATCCTTAAAAAAAGGTCTATCTGGACCATTTTTGTAATAAGGTCCTAATCACAGACCCCTGCAAAACAGTAGTCTAGCAACATAAAGGTACTTCATAGCAGCTCCTTTTGGGTACAGTAATTGTATTCAAATTACAGTGTACATGTCCATTTATAATTCCCTTTTCACATATACAGGCTGTCAGCTTTTGACCGTCTTTTAGTTTTTAAAGGCCAGCTTCATTCTGCCTGTCCCTTCCTCAGTACGTACGTACACACACACACACACACACACACACACACACAAGGAAAGGAAAAATAAAGGGAAAGAATATACAGGTTTTATAATATAAAAATGTTTTAGTGAGGAAAACATTGCACTTTCGCCAATCTAAAGTAGTTTATAGAAAGGAACATATTGTTCAGGGTAGCCGGCTTTGGTATGCAATGGAAGTCAGTTCTTCAGTAGTGAGTTGCATCTGCTCAGTAAAATGACACCATTTGTGCCACACAGCATGACAGATGGAGTACCAAACTGTTCTATGCTACCTTGGTTCTTAGTATTGCTACATGTTGGAAGTTCTGTCATCCCCTTTAGAAAAAGTCCAACAGGTAACAAGAGGGAGAACAGTCTGACCAAGCCTTCTGAAGGCTGAAAAGATATTGAATGATGTCACCCTGGCAAGGCAGCACCTGCATCTTTGAACCAATGGGTGATGGGGGTCTCCTGTCAGAGACTAGTGCCAGAAACACTGGAGTCTGGAAGAAAAGCAGTGAGTACTCGGTAACTCTGGGCCCTGCGAATCATGTCTCGAATCTCCATGTTCAGCTCCATTAACTTGGTGCAGATTTCAGTCAGGCTCTGGTTAGAACCCACCAATGCATAAGTACCCATTTGTCCCAGAGTTTGATGACGGAAATAAATATTCAGTAGTGTCTGGATTTCATCATCAGAACTGCTTCCAAAGATGTCATTGGGCCACAGAGTTCTGCATTCAAAAAAGGAGAGCACAGATTATAGGCACTATTGATCACAAAGAGAAGTTAGTGAGTTTTTGTTAGTATAAGAATATTTTGTTTATAGAAACTGCTTTGAGGTAAAATTCACCAATCTAAAGTATACAATTCATAAGCTTTAGTATAGTCAGAGTTCTGCAACCATAATCATAAATTTATAATTTTAAACATTATTGACTTTGATAAAACTATATGAAATATAAAAATAGCAGCATGGAATCTGATAATTTTAAAACATTTATTTGCTCACTATCAAGATGTAGGGGTAAAAGCCCCAAAGGGATACACTCTAATACTAGTTTTTAAAATTATGTTGGAGTATATACTGTAAAAAAATTTTATATATTTTTATTTCACCCATCCCTCCACACTTTTCCCCTTTGGCAACCATCAGCTGGTACTCTATATCTATGGTTCTGTTTTTGTTTATTCATTTTTTAAAAAATATTCAACATATAAGTGAAACCATATGGTACTTGTCTTACTGTCTTATTTCTTTCACATAGCACAATATCCTCTGGGTTTGTCCATGTTGTCAAAATGACAAGATTTCGTTATTTTTTTTATGGTTGAATAATATTCCATTGTATATATGTACCACCACTTTTTTATCCACTTGTCTATTGATGGGTAATTGGGTTGTTTCCATATGTTGACTAGTGTAAATAATGTTGTAATAAATGCAGGGGAACATCTATCTTTTTGAATTATTGTTTTGGATTTCTTTGGATAGATAACCAGAATTGGAATTACTGAGTCATATGGTAGTTCAATTTGAATTTTTTGAGGACCCTCCAAACTGTTTTCCCTAGTGATGACACCAATTTGCAGTTCCACCAACACTGCACTAGGGTTCCCTTTTCTTCACATCCTTGACAGCACTTGTTGTTGATTTTTGATAACCATTCTGATAGGTGTGAGGTTAAGGTCATCGTGGTTTTAATTTGCATTTCTTTGATGATTAGTGATATTAAGCATCTTTGCATATGTTTATTGGCCATCTGCATGTCCTCTTTGGATAAACGTCTATTCAGGTCATCTGCCGATTTTTAAATTGGATTGTTTGGTTTTTTGGTGTTAAGTTGTATGTGTTCTTTATACATTTTGGATATTAACCTCTTATCAGATGTATTATTTGTGAATACTTCCTGCCATTAAGTAGGCTGTTTTTGTTTTATTGATGGCTTTCTTTATTGTGTACAGCTTTTAGTTTGATGTACAAGGTCTGGAAAAAGTCAAGCTATTGTTAATATAACAAGAATGGTTTGCATGACATTGGTATAACCTGGTAGCCAAGGAGAGTAGACTGGAATGTGCATGCATGAATAATGATGACTTCATCAGTGAGGGCAGTAGATGCCATTGAGTGAGCATGTGTGCTATGTTGTTGTCACATACAAAATGGCTGAGTGAGTAGACCAAAGAATCTGCATCTAATTTTGCATTTGGCTTAACATTCCTATGTGAAAACTATTTGGATGATTCAGAAGGCCACCACTATGAGCAACTAGTGATTGGCAGTTTCACAACAACATGTCTGCTCATGCATCATGTCTTGTGCAGAGTTTTTTGGCAAAACATCAAATCACCCAGGTGACTCAGCCCCCCTGCAGCCCAAATTTGGCACCTGTGACTCCTGGCTTTTCCTAAAACTAAAATCACTTTTGAAAGGGAAGAGATTTCAGACCATTGATGAGATTCAGGAAAATACGATGGTGATTGGGAGAACTGTGTGAGGTCCAAATGTGCCTACTTTGAAGGGGTCTGAGCTATCATTGTCCTATGTACAATGTTTCTTGTATCTTCTTCATTAAATGTCTCTATTTTTCATGTTACATGGCTGGATATTTCTGGACAGACCTTGATCTCATTTTTTCATTTATTATCCTTCATCAAGGACACATATCCAAAAAGATATTGCTAAGACTGATGTCAGAGAGACTACTGCCTATGTTTTCTTTTAGGAGTTTTGTGGTTCCATGCCATACATTTAAGTCTTTAATCCATTTGAATTTATTTTTGTTTATGGTGTAAGAAAGTGGTTTAATTTCATTTTTTGCATGTACCTGTATAGTTTTCCCAACACCACTTATTGAAGAGACTGTCCTTACCCCATTCTATATTCATGTCTCCTTTGTCATAGATTAATTGACCACATAGGCATAGGTTTATTTCTGGGTTCTCTATTACATTGATTTCTATATGTTTTTATGCCAGTACTATAAGATTTTGATTACTATAGTTTGATATCACCTCATACATTTTTTTTGGGGGGGGGTTAAGGTTTCTCTTGATATTTGCAGTCTTTTATGGGTCTATATAAATTTTAAGATTAGGTGTTCTAGTTCTGAGGAAAATGCCATTGCTATTAACAGGGATTGCATTGAATCTGGATATTGGTTTAGGTAGTAAGGATATTTTAACAATATTAATCCCTTTAATCCATGATCACAGTATATCCTTCATTTACTTGTACCGCTTCAATTTCTTTCATGTTTTATAGTTTTTAGTATTCAGGTCTTTCACCTCTTTGGCTAAATTTATTTCTAAAAAATTATGCTTTTTGATGCAATTGTAAATCAGATTGTTTTCTTAATTTCTTCTTCTGATTATTCATTATTGGTGTATAGAAATGTAACACATTTCTGTATATTGATTTTGTATCCTGCAAATGAATTCACTTATTAGTTCTGATCATTTTTGGTGGAGTTTTTAGAATTTTCTACATATAGTATCATGTCATCTGCAAATAGTGTGTTGTACTTCCTCCTTTGTGATTTTGATACCATTTTACTCTTTTTCTGGTCTGATTGCTATGGCTAGGACTGCCAATACTATGTTGAATAGAGATGGTAATAGAAGGTGTCTTTGTCTTCTTCCTGATCTTAGAGGAAAGGTTTTCAACTTTTTCACCATTGAATATAAAATTAGCTGCGTGTGTGTGTCATATATAGCCCTTACAATGTTGAGGAATGGTCTTTCTATAATCACTTTGTTGAAAGTGTCTATCATAAAAGGATGTTGACTTTTGTTAAGTACTTTTTCTGAGATCATCATTTTTTTTATTCTTCATTTTTAATGTGTTGTATCATGCTGATTGATATGGATGTTGAACCAATCTTGCATTTCCGGGGTAAATCTCAGTTGGTCATGGTATATAACCTTTAAAATATATTGTTGAATCCAGTTTGCTACTATTTTGTTGAGAAATTTTGCATGTATGTTCATCAAGGATATGGCCTGCAATTTTCTTTTTATGTAAGGTCTTCCTCTGGTTTTGGTATCAAAGTAATGCTGGTTTTGTAGAATGAGTTTGAAAATGTTCCTTCTTCCATTTTTTGAAATAGTTTAATAAAGGTAGGTATTAATTCTTCTTTAAATATTTGGTAGAATTCACCTGTCAAGCCATTTGGTCCTCGACTTTATTTGTTGGGAGTTTTTTGATAAATGCTCCTATTTCATTGTTAATGATTGGTCTGTTTAGATTTCCTATTTCTTGGTTCAGTCTTGGAAGGTTCTATGCTGCTAGAAATTTATCCATTTCTTATAGCTTGTTAAATTTTTGGCCTATAATTGTTCTCAGTATTCTTTAATGATTAATTGTATTTCTGTGGTGTTGGTTTTCTTTCATTTGTGAGTTTATTTATTTTTGGTTCACTACTTTTTCTTGAGTCTGGCTGGCTAGAGATTTGTGAATTCTATTTATCCATTCAAAGAACCAGGTTTTAGTTTCATTGAGTTTTTCTATTGTTTTTTTAAATTTCTATTTTCTTTGTTTTCACTCTAATCTTTATTACTTCTTTCCTTCATTTATTCTGGGTTTTGTTTGCTCTTCTCCTAGTTCCTTTAAATATACAGTTAGATCATTTATTTGAGATTTTTCTTGTTTCTTGAGGTTGTTCTGTATAGCTATGAACTTTCTTTTTAGAATTACTTCTGCTGCATCTCACAGATTTGGAAAAGCTGTGTTTGTCCTGGCCAGTGTAGCTCAGTTGGTTGGAGTGTCTGATAAAACAAAAGGTCATGGGTTCGATTTCCAGTCAGAGCACATGCTTGGGGTGCATGTTCAGTCCCAGTTGGAGAGTGTGCAAAAAGCAACTGATCAATGTTTCTCTCCCTGTCTTTCCCTCTTTCTAAATCAGTAAGAATGTCCTCGAGTGAGAATTAAAAAAAAGAAAAAGAAAAAAAAAAAGAAAATCTTTTCATTTTCATTTGTCTCAAGGTAGTTTTGATTTCCTCTTTGATCCACTGGTTGTTTAGTTGCATGTTGATTAAACTCCATGTATTTTTATTTTTTCCAGTTTCCTAGGAAAATATGCTTGATATAATTTCAATCTTTTTGAACTTATTGAGGCTTGTTATGAAATCTATCCTAGATAATGTTCTGTGTGTACTTGTAAAAATGTGTACAGTAGTCCCTTTCTTATTCGTGGTTTACTTATCGTGGCCTCACTGTATCGTGGGATTTTAAAAAATATTATATTTAATTGTTTATTGCAGATTTTTCACTACATTGTGGGATTTTGTGGTACTGTATACATATGTTGTTAAAGTTATGTAGGTTTAAGAGTGTAGAATAAATGTAAGATTCCTACCTTGAGGGGGGTCTAGAATGTAATAGCCGTGATAAGTGAGGGAATACTGTATTCTGCAGTGTTTGATGTAATGTTTTACAAATGTCCATTAGTATATCTGGTGTAATGTGACATTTAAGGCCATAACTTCCTTATTAATTTTCTTCCTGGATGATATAGCCATTGATGTGAATGGGATATTAAAATCCCCTACTATTAATACATAAGTGAATTTCTCCCTTTATGTCATTAATGTGTGCTTTAAATATTTAGGTGCTCCTACATTGGGTGTATAAATATTTATGATTGTTATATCCTCTTCTTTGATTGATCCCTTTATAATTAGGCAATGTCCTTCTTTGTCTTTATTTACATCCTTTGTTGTAAAGTCTATTTTGTCTGATATGAGTACTGCTACCTCAGCTTCTTCTTCTTCTCCTTCTTCTTTTTGGTTTGAATGGAATAAATTATCCCATCCCTTGACTTTCAGCCTGTATGTGTCTTTCAATCTGAAGTGAGTCTCTTGTAGGTACCATATAGATAGGTCTGGTTTTTAAATCCATTCAGCCACCTTTTGTCTTTTTATTGGAGCATTTAAAGTTATTATTAATAGGCATGTACATATTCTCATTTTATCAAATTTTTGTTTTCATAGTTCTCTGTTCCTTTCCTTTCTTGACCTCTTTCCTTATCTTTTGTTGGATTTCTTTAGTATTTTTTTTTGGTTCCAGTTTCTCTGTGTAACTTTTGTAAATTTTTGGTTTGAAGTTACTATGAGGTTTATGTATATAATTCTATATCTATAGCAGTCAATTTTAATCTGATCGGCATTAAAATTGGGATATATTCTGAAAGGACTAGATTTTCTCCTCCCTCCATGTGTTAGGTTTTTTGGTGGATTTTCTATATTAAAGCATAGTTGGCATATGTTATACTACTTTCAGGTGTACAACATAGTAATTTACACTTATCTATCTTACTAGGTGCATACCACATTTAAGTCTAATAATCACCTGTCACTAGGCAAAGTTATCACACTCTTACTGACCATATTCTCCTTCACCTTTTACCCATCTGTCCCCTCTGATAACTATCAGTTTGATCTTTGTTTCTATGAGTCTTTTCTTTATTTTGTTTGTTCATTTGTTTTGACTGTTTTAAAAAAATTCCACATGTAGGGGGAAGGGGAGTACTGGGCAGAGGGGAGCAAAGGGGAAAAAATTGATTGGGACTACTATAACAACATAATCAATAAAATATACTTTAAAAAATTCCACATATAAGTGAAACTAATATCTTTGTCTTTGACTTAATTCACGTAGCATAATGCTCTCTAGGTCTACCAAGTTGTTGCAATGACAGGATTTTATTCTTTTATATTGCTGAGTAAAATTCCATTGTACTGTTTATATACCACATCTTCTTTAAGCAATTTGTCTTTTGATGGATACCCAGGTTGCTTCCATATCTGTTATTTTAAATAATGCTGTAGTGACACAGGGGTGCATTTATCTTTCCAAAAGTGTTTTCATTTTCTTTGGATAAATACCCACAAGACAAATTGCTGGGTAATATGGTAGTTCTATTTGTAAATCTTCATACTGTTTTCCATAGTGGATGCACAAATTCACAGTCCCACATGGATACTGCACAAGGGTTCCCTTTTATCCACATCCTCACCAACACTTGTTACTTGTTGACTTCATGATAATAGCCATAATGACTGGGGTCAAATAGTATCTCATTGTGGATTTGATTTTCATTTGCCAGATGATTAGTGATGTTGAACAGTTTTTCACTTGTCTGTTGGCCATCTGTATGTCTTCTTTGGAGAAATGTCTCCTCATGTGTTATATTCATTCTTAGATTAAAAACATTTTTGTTCTGTTATTGAGGTATATGAGTTCCTTATGTACTCTGGATATCAAACCCTTAGCAGGTATATCATTTATGAATATATTCTCCCATTGAGTAGGTTATTTCATTTTGTTGATTGTTTCTTGATAAAGTTTCATTTGTTTATATTTTTGCTTCTGCTTCCCTTGCCCAAGGGGACATGCCCCAAAATATGTTAGATTACTACCTATGTTTTCCTCCAGGAGTTTTATGATTTCTAGTCTTTAAGTCTTTAATTCATTTTGAGTTATTCTTGTATATGGTGTAAGACAGTGTCTAATTTTTCCAACACCACTTATTGAAGAGACTGGCATTTCAACATTATATATCATTGCCTCCTATGATAGATTAATTGACCATATAAGCGAGGGTATACTTCTGGGCTCCTTATTTTGTTCCATTGATCTATGTGTCTGCTTTTGTGCCAATATAATATTATTTATATTTCTTTTTTAATCAAAATTATTGGAATGGAACTGGTTAATAAATTTATATAGGTTTTAGGGGTACAATTCTGTAATAAATCATCTGTATATTTTATTTTGTGTTCACAACAAGTGGAGTCCTTCCATCACCATTTGTTCCCCCTTTACCTCTCTTACCTTCCCCACCCCCTTTATCTATGTTAATCACCATCACCATACAGTTGTCTATGAGGTTTTATTTTTTGCTTAATTTCTTTACCTTTTTCACCCAGCGATCACTCCTGCTCCTCTGAAAGCTGTCAGTCTGTTCTCTGCATCTATGAATTCGTTTCTATTTTGTTTGTTGGTTTATTTTGTTTATTAGATTACACATATAAGTAAAATCTTATGGTATTTGTCTTTCTCTGACTGGCTTATTTCACTCAGCATAACACTCTTCAGGTTCATTCATACTGTCACAAAGGATAGGATTTTCTATTTTCTTACCACTGAGTAGTATGCCATTGTGCAATATGTACCAAAGTGTTTTTATTTATTCATCCATTGATAGGCATTTGGGTTGCTTCCAAATCATGGCTATTATAAATAACAGTGCAGTGAACATAGGGCTTTGGGTTCTTTGAATATATTTCCAGAAGTGAAATTGCTGGGTCACAGGGAAGTTCTGTTTTTATTTTTTTGAGGTAAGTCAATACTGCTTTCCACTAATCTGCTCCAATCTGCATTCCCAACAGCAGTGCTCAATGGCTCTCTTCTCCACATCCTCACCAGCACTTGTTTTTTAATTTATTGATGATAGCTATTCTGAGAGGTGAGAGGTGACATCTCATTGTGGGTTTTAATTTTCATTTCTCTGATTAGTGATGTTGAGCATCTTTTCATACATTTAATGGCCATCTGTATGTCCTTGGAGAAGTGTCTATTCAGGTCCTTAGCCCATTTTTAAATTGGATTGTTTGTTATTTTGGTGTTGAGTTTGAGTTTTATGAGTTCATTTTAAATTATGGATATTCACCCCTTATAGATGTATCATTGGTAAATATGTACTCCCATTCAGTGGGTTGGTTGTCTTATCATTTTGTTGATGGTTTCCTTTGCTGGGCAAAATCTTTTTAGTTTGATGTAGTCCCATTTATTTACATTTCCTTTTGTTTCCCTTCCCTGAGGAGATATATCAGAAAAAATATGGCTTTGAGAAATGTCCAAGATTAAACTGCCTATCTTTTCTTCTAGCATTATTATGGTTTGAAGTCTAACATTTAAGTCTTTAATCCATTTGGAGTTTATTCTTTTTCTTTTTTTAAAGTATATTTTATTGATTATGTTGTTACAGTAGTTCCAATTATTTTCCCCTTTGTGTCCCTCTGCCCAGTACCCCACTTCCCTCCAGAAATCCCATCCCCCTTAGTTCATGTCCATGCATCATGCATATAAGTTCTTTGGCTTCACGCTTTCCTGTATTATTCTTAACATCCTCCTGTCTATTTTGTACCAACCGATTATGCTTCTTAGTCCCTACACCATTTTCCCCTCTCCCCCGGCCCAGCTGATAACCCTCTAAATGGTCCCCATACCTATGATTCTGTTCCTATTCTGGTTTGCTTAGTTGGGTTTTGTTTTTATTTTTTAGATTCAGTTGTTGATAGTAGTGAGCTTGTTGCGATTTTAGTGTTCATAGTTTTGATCTTCTTTTTCTTAAGTAAGTCCCTTTGACATTTCATATAATAATGGCATGGTGATGATGAACTCCTTTAGTGTCACCTTGTCTGGGAAGCACTTCATATGCCCTTCCTTTATAAATGATAGCTTTGCTGGATAGAGTACAGATAGTCTTGGTGGTAGGTCCTTGCTTTTCATTACATTGAATACTGCTTGCCAGTCCCTTCCTGCCTAATTTCTTTTGAGAAATCAGCTGACAGTCCTATAGGCAACCCCCTGTAGGCAACTCTCCACCTCTCTCTTGTTGCCCCAGGACTCTGTCTTTATCTTTCACCTTTGGCATCTCAGTCAGGATATGTCCTGATGCATTCCCCTCTGGGTCCAGCTCACCCAGGACCCTCTGTGCTTCCTGGACCTGTAAGTCCATCTCCTTTGCAAAATTTGGGAAGTTTTCCTCATTATTTTCAATTCTTGCTTCCTCATTCTGAACTGGTTGACTGTTTTTTTCTTCCTTATGTTACAAATCATTCATCTGAACTTCAATCTCCTTCCCTTCACCATTGATTTTGTGTGAATTTTCCTTAATTTCACTTAGCATAGCCTTCACTTCTTCCCTTATACGTTTGCCATACTCAAGCATATGTGTCAAGCCTATGAGCATCTTTATCACCAGTGTTTTGAAATCTCTGTCTGTTAGGTTGGCTACCTCCTCGTCGCTTAGTTCTCCGACTGGAACCTTGATCCATTTCCCCTTTTGGGCCATACTTCTCTGTCTCCTCATTCTGAGAGGCTCCTGTGTCTGTTTGCCTTCGCATCCCAGGTAGAACTGTTGCTCCTATTACATTGTAAGGGCGGAGCCTTAGAGATTTGTCAGTACAGGACGACCTGTTTCACCATGTTGTGGCACTTTATGTGGGGGAGGGGTCCGAGAGGGAACAATGCCGCCTCTCCAGCACTTGCCCCTTTTCCAGGCACCTCTCCCATTTCTGCACTGGACTGGTGACCCTCTAGCTGCTTCCCTGGCCGCCATTCCCAGAGTGGGTGAGTCTGTGGACATTCTAGGACCATGGGGCCCTTCAAGCAAGCGGACTCTGCTGAGACCAGCAGTTTCTGCCTCTACCCCAACCCCCACTGGTCTGCACAGTCGGAAGCAATGAGGCTTGATTTTCCTCAGTGCTGGGACCGTGAACTGCGAGGTTTGGTGAGGAGCTGGGAATGCTCCCCAGGTGTCCCTCCTGCCCTTTTAAAACATGTGACTGTGCTTTCCGCTGGCCCACCACTGCTGCTGCTGCCGCCGCCGCTGCTGCGGCCACCACACTGTGTCCTCGCTGCCCTGGCTCTACCCCTCCTACCTGTCTGGATGAGTATTTCTTCCTTATATCTTTGTTTGCTGGACTTCCATGTAGTTTGATTTTCTGGAACTTGTGGTTGTTTCTAGTTTTGAGGTAGTTGTATTGCTTCTTAGGTGTGGAGGGAGATGCAGCATATCTGTCTACGCCTCCATCTTGGCTGGAAGTCCTGGAGTTTATTCTTGTGTATAGTGTTAAAAGTTGGTGTAGTTTCATTTTTTTTGCACATATCTGTCAAACTTCCCAGAACCATTTACTGAATAGACTATCTTTATCCCACTGTATGTTCTTGCCTCCTTTGTTAAATATTAATTGACCAGAGGCATGGGTTTATTTCTGGGCTTTCTATTCTGTTTCATTGATTACTTATATGCCAGTTCCATGCTGTTTTGATTACTAGGGCTTTGTTGTATAGTTTGATATCAGGTAGTGTGATTCCTTCAACTTAATTTTTCTTTCTCAAGCTTGCTCTGGCCATCCAGGGTCTTTTCCATATATACATTTAGAATATATATTTTAGTTCAATGAAACATGCTTTTGGTATCTTGATAGGAATTGTGTTGGATTCATATAATGCTTTGGATAGTATGGACATTTTAATGATGTTAATTATTTCTATCCATGAACATCGTATATGGTCCCACCTATTGTACCTTTTCAATTTCTTTTTCAGGGTCATAAAATTTTCCAAGTACAGGTCTTTTACATTTTTGGTTAAATATATTCCTAGGTTTTTTGGATGCAATTGTAAATGGAATTGTTTCTTTGTTTCCCATTCTGATAGTTCATTATTGGTGTATGGAAATGCAACAGATTTCTGGATATTTATTTTGTATCTGCTACTTTACTGAATTAATTTATTAGCTCCAGTAGTTTTTTTTTTGGGTGGAATCTTTAGGGTTCTTTATATACCGTATCACATCATCTACAAATAATGACAGTTTTACTTCTTCCTTTCCAATCTGAATGCCCTTTTCTCTTCTTCTTGTGTGATTGTTATGGCTAGGACTTACAGTATTATGTAAATTAAGAGTGGTGAAAGTGGACATCCCTGTCTTCTTCCTATCTTAAGGAAAACACTTTTAGTTTTTGCCCATTGAGTATAATGTTGGGTTTGAGTTTGTCATATGTGGCTTTTATTATGTTGAGGTATGATCTCTCTATTCCCACTTTGCTGAGAGTTTTTAACATAAATCGGTGGACTTTTTATCAAATGACTTTTCTGCACCTGTTGATATTATTATGTTGTTTTTTAATTCTTTATTTTATGTGGTATATCATGTAATAGATTTGCAGATATGGTACCAAACTTGTATCGTGGGATAAGTCCCACTTGATCTTGGTATATGATCTTTTTAATGTATTGTTGGATCTGGTTTACCAATATTTTTTTGAGGATTTTAGTATCTATATTCATCAGGGATATTGGTTTACAATTTTCTTTCTTTGTAGTGTCTTTCTCTGGTTTTGAAATTAGTATAATGTTGGCCTCATAAAAAAAGCTTGGGAGTCTTCCCATTCTTGAATTTTTTGAAATAGTTTGAGAAGGATAGGTGTTCTTCTTTGAATGTTTGGTAAAATTCTCCTTTGAAGCCATCTGGGCCAGGACTTTTTTTCTGCTGGGAACTTTTTGATTACTGCTCCAATTTAATTAGTTGCAATTGGTCTATTCAGGTTTTCTGATTCTTCCTGATTCAGTTTTGGAAGATTGTATGTTTTTAGGAATTTATCCATTTTACTCTGGTTGTCTTATTTGTTGGTATATAGTTGTTCATAGTACTTTCTTATAATCCTTTGTATTTCTATAATGTCAGTTGTTACTTCTCCTTCTTAATTTCTGATTTTATTTATTTGGATCCTCTTTCTTTTTTTATTGATGCGTCCGGTTAAAGGTTCGTCAATCTTGTTCACCGAGGGTGGGGTGGGGTGGGGTGGTCTGGGAAGCTCCTATTTCACCTTCAATTTTATACAATAGCCATGCTGGGTAGAGTAGTCTTGGTTGCAGTTCCTGTTTTTCATCACTTTAAATATTTCATGCCAATCCATTCTGGTCTGCAGTTTTTCTGTTGAGGAATCAGCTAACAGCCTTATGTGAGCTCCCATGTAGAAAACTATCTTTGTCTTGCTGTCATTAAGATTCTCTTTTTGTCCTTAACCTTGCTATTTTAATTATGGTATGTCTTGGTGTGTGTCTCTTTGGGTTCATCTTCAATGGCACACTCTGTGCTTCCCAAACTTGTGTGACCTTTCCCATCACCAAGTTAGGTTCTCTACCCCTTGCTCATAATCTTCTCCTTATGGTATCCCTATGATGCAGAAGTTGTTACACTTGATGTTGTCCCAGAGATCCCTTAGACTTTCCTCAGTTCTCTTAATTCTTTTTATTTTTTAAAAATAATTTATTTGTTTGTTTACTTATATATTTTTAGAGAGGGGAAAGGAGAAAGAGAGGGAGAGAAACATCACTGTTTAGTTGTCTCACTCATGCCCCCAATTGGGGACCTGACGTGCAACCTAGTCATGTGCCCTGACTGGGAATTGAACCAGCCACACTTGGTTTGCAGGCTGACACTCAATCCGCTAAGCCACAGCAGCCAGGGCTCTCTTTTCTTTTTAATGCTTTCCTTAGGTGGTTACCATTATCTTGTTCTCTAATTATCTTGTTCGATCCTCTGCTTCATCTAACCTGCTGTTGATTCCTTCTAGTGTATTCTTCCTTTCATATGCTGTATTTTTCATTTCTGACTGGTCCTTTTTTATGCCTTCTATGTCATTTTTAATGCTTATTATCTCTTTTAAGTTCTCACTGAGATCATCCATCCTTCCTCTTAAGATCCTTAAGCATCCTTATAACCATTATTTTAAACTCTGTATCTGTTATTTTGATTGCTTCTATTTCATCCACTTTATTTAATTCTTTTTCTGGGGATTTCTCTTGTTCTTTTGCTTGTGGCATTTTTCTTTGTCTCCTACATTTTGTCTTTGTGTACTAGGTAGATCTTATGACTCCCACACTTTTTATGATGGTTTTATGACTGGTATCTTGTTTGGCTCAGTGGCACAATCCACCAGATCACTTGAGCTCCATGCTCCAGTAATGTTTCTTGTGGGTTATGTGCACCCCCTGTTGCAGTTGAGGCTTGAATTCTGTTGGTTCTTTCATGAAGGCAGTTAACCCTTCAGGCTGGGTATCTATAAAGGTAAATTTTGATCAGCATGTATGAGGTGCTCTGTAAGGATTTCCCATTGAGGTGGGGCTGTTTCCAGCAAGGTCTAATGCTTGCTGGACTCCCCCGTTGGGTTTGCCATATGTGTGGCTAGTTGGGTCAAGCTCTGGTGTGATCTGAAGCCCACCATTGGTTGTGTTGGTTCTGGGTCCACTTGGATGGGGTTCAGATCCAGGCTGCTGTCAGATGTCGTGTGTAACTGGCCTTGGTCTACTTGTCTGTAGGTACCATGCTGTTCACTGTTTTGTGTCTGTGTCTACCGCACCGCAGCATGTGTAGGAGGGGACAATCTGTGTAAACTGGTCTGCTTCTTCCAGGTTAGAACTGGGGGCAGATCTATAAAAGGACCAAGGCTCTCTGAGGTCAGCCTCCACCTGTCAGCTACTGCATTTCCCCCTGAGGTTGCCTGGTCTTCCTCCAGAGTCTTCTGAAGAAAGACTGTAGGATGAACCCAGGCTAGCTGAGATAAGGCTACAGGGTCCCCTACTTGGGGATCATGTAGTCAGGCACTCAATGAGGGGAAAGTAGCCTCTGCTTCAAAGCCAAATTCCTCAGTCTCTGCCAGAGTCTCAACTCTAGTTCCCCCTAGAGGGGCTTGCTGCAGGGTCACGTTGGGTATAGCCAGCTGACTCCTTTGCAGGAGCAAGCTCAGGTGCCCTTGGCTCAGAGAGATAGATCAAAAGAATCTCCCTCTGGGGACGATTCTGGCCCATTCCACAGGAAGGGGCTAAGCACTTCATCCTGGCCCCAGAAATAGCCTCTGAGGGTCTCACACTTTGTCCCTGCTCTGAGCTGCTGTCCTTTTCCCCACAGAACTGCACTCAAAGGGGGTATCCAGGACTTGGCAGCATTGATCCAAATAATCTCTTGTTGGTGATAGTACCCACAAGCCTGTAGTGAAGGGCGGGCACCTCTTCTTCTCAGGGTAGCACAAACTTAACTTGCAGGGGAGCTTTTATTTGCCTCCCTGGAAGACACAGTCTGAAAATCCCAGCTCTGTGCAGCTCCCCAGTCCCCCCAAGCTGCCAACCCAAGCAGGATGGGGTTGGAGATCAGTCCTACATGGCACTCCCATCTCTGCATGTGGCTGGTCTCAGCAGGATGGGGCCAAAAGTGCTAGCTCCATGCAGGCTTACAACCCAGCAAGATGAGGCTGAAAGTCCCAGTCCTGTGCTGCTCTCCTGAGCCACTGAACTTTCTCTTTGTTGTAGTTTTAAGTCCCCGTATTTCACTCTCAAGTCTGGTGAGCACCTTATGACTATTTCTTTATCAAGCAAATGACTTATCTCCATCTCCTTAGGGATTTTTTTCTTATTCCTTCATCAGGGAGGTATTCTTCTGTTTTTTCACCCCCCTGCATTTTGTTTGACTTTCTATGTTATTTATGTGATTTGACAAGATAGCTCTCTCTCCAAGTCTTGAAAAAGTGGCTTTGTGTAGAAGCCACCCGTTGGTAGGCTGAGTGTGCTGGGTAATTATGGAAGGCCAGCTAGAGTAAAGCCAGTGCCTATGGTAGGCTACCAAGCTACAGCATCTCAGGAAAGGAGGCCGGGTGTGTGTAGTAATGCCCTGTTGATCTTTTCCCTTTGTTCAAAGTCAAAGTGGGCTGAAGAAATGTGTCCATTGTGGCAATCTTGCAGGTAGGCCAGAGTACCTGGGCACAGCTCCTGCCTTCCCAGTGGAGGCAGAGGGGGATGTATACAATGGAGCTCACCAGCACACCCAACCATGGAGAGATTTCTGCAGTTCCTTGAGAGCTCTGGTGGCTCCCTAGCTCTCTCTCTCTCTGTATGATCTCTCTCTTTCTCATTTCTTATACAGAAAGTTGTCTTGTGTGGAAGCAAATTCTATGTGGGCTGTGTGCCTGGTAGTTTTTGCAGGTTGGTTGGAACTGGGCAGGAGTTTATTGCACATGGGGTGCTAGCCTATCAGGCTCTATTGGTTCAGGGCAGGGAGTCCAGTTCCATGTCACGATGCCCTGTTGTTCCTGCTTGCTCTTTTTGTTCAGAGTCAAAATGGATTCTAAGTAGTGTGTCTGGGAACATATTGCAGTAATTTTGCCTGCCCTTTGAAGGTGGAGGGGGACATAGACAATGGTGCTTGTCAGCACCTCTGATCCTGGAGAATTCCTGAAGATCCCAGAGAACGCCCATGGTTTCCCAGCCTTCTCTATTTGGTTTCTTTCTCTTGTTTGTGTTCAGAAGCTGTTCAATCAGCTCTCAGTTGTCTCTCAGGAAAAATTGCTCTTTATATAGGTATACATGTATATTTCAGTGAGCTTGTGGGAATGGGTGATTTTCGCATTGTCCTACACTGCTGTCATCTTGGACCCTTTGTGGGGGTATACATTGAAGTGTATCAACACTTTAGGGATGACAAATAACCAGAAACAACATTAGTACTTTAAACATATAAGTTCTGAAATCTGATGTTTCTGGCATGGTAACAGCAGAGATCTAAGAAGGAGGTAAATAAAATATATACACATTACTTCTGTAGTGATTTAGTCCCCAACCATGACAAAGTAACTATTAGGCATGCATTACCTTTAACCATGTCTAAAAGAGATAGTATAATTACCTGCATTCCCTGATTTGACGTAAAGCCTTGCTGAGTTCGTTGTTCTTCAGGCAATCCAACATGGACTGGATGGCTGCTTCAGTGGATGTGAAGGTTGGCTCAGACCACGCACCCTCTACATAAAGAGGGTCAGCTGCAATGGCTGTAGTGGCTTCCTTCAGATTTTTCTTTAAGTCACTCAGTTCCCTGGACATATTTAGCAGCTGTTAAAAAATTGTTTACTGTAGTTAGTTGAAGGCTGGATTTTGATCCAATTGATTCTATGTGGTGTGATTAAGTGCAAGCTTAATACCTTGGTAAACTAAAATAGGACAAATGAAACTGAACTATATGGTATATGTAGGTGGTTATGGGGTTGTATCGATGACATAACTTGATGTGTCAACAGCTGGGAAGTGCTTTTTATAGAAAAAATATTAAGACTTCCTTTAAAGTGTTTTATATATAAGTAGAAGAGCATATTTAGAGGTAAAATGCACATGAGAACAGGCTTGGGAGTTCGATAGAGCTGGATTCAAATGCCAATTCTACAACGTATGGTGGGATCACAGTAAAGCAAAGACTTTTATGTGTCTTAGTTTTCTCATCTGTGGGACTGAAGATCTCACAGAGTAATTTTAAAGATGAATGAGATAGTGTACATAAGATAATAGCAAATTTGGCATATAAATGCTCAATAAATATAATCATCAACATGGACTATGAAAAATAAAATTTTCTCACTATTTCTATGCTAAGGAAAGAGATTAAAGACATAATTTTAAGGAAAAGGAGAAAAAAAATCAATGTAATATTAGTATTCATGTTACAGAGGAAAAAGATTTCCCCTCAAAATTACTGAAATCAAAAGACCCAGTGTGTTAAAAAGTAAATCATAAGAGAGAATCTAAAATGTATTGTGGATGACAGCATTCTTGAAATCTGATCTCAAGAGTATTTAAAAAAACTGACATGGTTTTACATGTTTTTTTCCTTTGTAATATAAGTTGATGCTTGTTTTCTTTGTAGAGTTGATGTACCCAATATCTTCATTCCCAGCTTGCTTATTTTATAAGCGATAGAACCAAAGCCCTTAAGGACTATTTGTTTCCATATATATGCCTGTTAAATTCAAATACCTACTCTAGAGGTAATTACTGAGGTAATTATTTGGAATAAGATATTAGAGTACCTTATGTACACAAGTTTTAAAGTTGAAAGTGAATTTCTTTTTAATTATTTCAAATCTAGGCCAAGTTTTAAATATTGTATGTGCTTGTGTAAAACTTACCTAATTTTAAATTAAAGAGAAATTCACTTTAAATTTACAAGATTTTACACAGTTATATAATATATATACATAAATATATATACACACAAGGTATGTAACATATAATTTACTTTTCAAAGTGCAACTTGAATTGTTTTTTTTAATATGGAAAAGGACATGAGTTGCATTTGCATGTCCTCTTTGTTGAGCCAAGATGGATTTTAAGGATTCTGTTAATACTTGCTACAAGAGTAAAAAGAGTAAATTTTATATTGACAACATAGCAAATAACATCAACTATCTTCTCTTTTATCTGACAATTTGTAATTTTATGGAGGAAAACTGGTTTGTGAAGAGCTCTTCCTAAACAAAGATGTCTGACTTACGCCTCCCTTGAAATTAGCATTTGAGAGTATACTAAAAAACAATACCATCCTTTTCCTTTTTCTCCAACCGAGCGATAAATACAGTGCTCTACCCTCACCCCAATGATTTTGGTGGGATGGTTTCCTGGATTCCTAGTTTTGCACTGATGACTACCACATCCATGCCTTCAGTTCAGGTCTCTCCTCTGACCTCTGATCTCTTCTAGATCCTTGTATTTTACTGCTTGCAAGATGTTAACCTGGGCTGGTCTAGTGGGCAGACTCGGTTATTGACTTATCAGGCAGAAGGCTTGACTAGTTGCATGTATAATCATCTCAGTCCTCCTTTTATACCCTTGTCTCACCTGTGGCACCTCTGGTCACTTAGTTCATCTGAGATGGAATCTGAGCATCATACTCTTTCCTGACCTTCACTCCTCCCCACAGTCAGTTTCATTGACCTCTTGCCTGACTGTCTCTTACATTTCCTCCTCTTCATCCTCACACTTCTGTCCGAGTTCAAACTCTCATCTCTTGCCTGAGCTATTTTATCAGTCTTGTAAGTGGTCTCCCTGTCTCAAGTCTAGCTGTCATCAAATGCACCCCATATCTCTGCCATAAGCTCTAACCAAAACACTCTCAGGCATAGCATCTTCCATGATCTTCCCTTACCTATTTCTTCTGCCTTACTCCCTCATTCATTTTGTGTTTGCACACTATATTCTGGCAATAGTAAATGGCTTGTTGTTCCTTTCTCTTTCTTATCACCATATTTATGCCCATGCTGTTTCTTACTGGAATACTCTTCCTTAGTCTCCACTTTCTTTAATTCCAACTCATCCTTGAAGAATCAGCTAAGATGAGATTTCCTCCAAAAAGTTATTCTATGTCAACCTCCTCACCTCCAGATGACTCTAGGCATCAGTCTTCCATGCTCCCATATCCTGTGCGCATCCTGTTATTTCACTTACTATGTGCTAGTACTATTTCTTCACTTCAAGAAAAATTTTGGCTCACTCAGAAGTAACATATTACTTCTGAAAAGTAAATTATTTTACTTTTCACATTAAAAAATGTCAAAGCATAATAATGCTAATCAGGGAAGTGGAAGAGAATCAAACATTATATAGATATTTCCTTCTTATCTCAGTGTAAGAGCAACTATAAAAAGCTAAATATAAAAGGTAAGCCAAACACAATGATCCAGGGCCAGGATTAGGGTGAGCCAAGTGAGGCTTCTGGGTACAGCACTGAGGCAGGAGCTCACCCTCTGAGTTCTTCAGTTTTGTGCCTAGGCCTATTGCTTGCCTCACCCTTGTCCTGGCACTGCCAAACAAGAATAGAAATACAAGATACATTTAAGACTTATTCTAAAGCCAAATAATTATGTGGGAATAAAACCACTTGGGACAGTTGGAGATGGAAGGAAAGGACTGATGGTTGGGGCAGTACTCAGGGTGGCAGGTGCAGGGCTCACCTCTGGCACAGAGCTGGCTTCGTGCACCTGGCCAATGAGCTTGCAGTAGGATTGGAAGAGCAGCAGCAGCTGGAAGTGCAGCTTATACAGCCTCTGACACAGCTCCAGTTGCTGCAGAGAGAATTGGGCACAAGCAGAGATCAGTTAGTAAGGACAGTGCGTAACAAATGAAATCGTGGTGTACCAATAATTAGCTGTTATTATTCCCAATAAGACAGAACAAGAAGATCCGCTCAGTAAATATCAGTGAAAAGATGACTAATTAACGAGGTGTAGTAGCTATAAAGGAGCTGAGTGAATCTCCAGATATCCATTATATTTGCCAGTTATATATCTATAAATGATAACTGAGGTTGTCTTAATTTTTATAAGCTGTAAATTATTTGTAAAAAGAAAGAATGTTTTCTTAAAAAGCATATTTCAAAGGTAAAACATTGAATCTTTCTAAGTGTTAAATTTATAAGTTCAGCAGGCACCTGGGAGATGAACCATGCTACAATTCTGGCTGCATTTCGCATGCAGGCACTCGTCATGAAGTCTGTGTAAACACAACAGCCACGTGACCCCTAAGGCATCATGTTAGCTTTACCTACAATGCTTCTACTCAGTGCTCAATAAATACTTGTTGAATTAATGAGATGTAAAAAGGGTAAAAAATGTGCTTACAAAAAGGAGAAATTACAAAAACATTCAAAACTTATTATGGAAAGAACATAAACAAGTAATCATACGAAATGGTCCTAAAGCCCCATTGATACCTCTGGAATTTAAAATGTTTTCATTATATGGCTTATATATCCTATTAGGGAAAAATAATCATGAGTAATTCCATCAATGATTATACTACTCTAAGTGTTGTCTGTTTTTAATTCTAAGAATTGGTTAGTACCTAGGTACTGGATGGGATTCTGTGTGAGGAAAAGAATAACCTTCATTAGGTAGAATTTCATGGCTCAGCAGTTACCAGTGAAAGTGGTTAATATGTAGGTTAAATTACATTTCACTGTTCAGCTTTCAAATGTGGTTCCATGGCAATAACTAGGGCCTTTCTTTTGCTTAATTGAGTAGGAAAAAACTCAGCTCAGTTTTGAATGAGGCTGTGCTGAATTAAAATTATTTCCTTGAATCAGTTCAAAGAGATAAACTATAAGAATTTAAATTTATGTTTGAGGAAGAATATTCTATTAATCATATTATTAACAGACTTGATCCTAATTTAGGAAAGTTACTAAAGTTCACTTAAAACTATGCTGAATGGAGTTTTCTTTCTTCTCTTACCCTTTCCCTGGCCCTTAGGTGGAAATTTTTTTACTTAGATTTATCTGATCTCTCAACGCTGGAAACCAGTCTAAGGTTAAAGAAGTAGCTACACTCACTAGTTATCCCAGACTAGATCTTTCATAGTTTCAGTAAAATACTTTATTTTAAACTTTTCTTTATGGAAACTCTTTTAAAATGTGATATAAAAGATAACTGCCAGAGAGTCGCAGATAAAGTATTGTTTGAAAAATAATGCTACCTTCACAATTTAGGGTGAAACCTACTTATTAAAACTCTGACTTTCCTAAGGGTCAGATAATGGTAGTTATAACTCAAAATCTTCCACTGATGGTAAGAGAGTTCATAGCAATATAGGTTTCTACTTTTGGGACAAAAGCAGCCCAGAATGCTACTAACAAATTGGCATATCTCAGTCTACCAAATAAAATAAAATGAAAGGAAAAAGGGGAAACATGCTAAGAGATAAAACAGTAATAGTAAAAATAAGATTTGTTATGAGTCCATGCCTCAAATGGGCAGAGTATGAAAGAAAGTTAACTTACTGCCAGAGATTCCATTTGCTACACAGCAAGCATGGCACAGGAGACAGGAAAGGAAAGAGAGCACAGGGTCAGTGTCTGCATGCATAGAAAGCACAGCCCTCTTCCGCCAGCAGAACTAGCAGCAATATTAGCATCGCTTGCCCATTCTTGATAAATGTTACCGAATGTGGTACCCATTTCACATGCACAGCGGCCCAGTTAAAAACAAGCTCTAGTGAGAAACATTGAAAACTATAATTTGTAATCTTAAGATTCTCTGGTTAGTTGGTTTAGATTTTTGTAGTCTTGGATACCAGAGGTCAAAATTTTATTGCTTGACAATTTTAGTATTTAAATGTGAATATCAGGTGAACATGGAACAGTGAGATCAGCTGAGTCATGTGATTAAACTATAGACCCAAACAAATTATACCATGCTAAATGTTAAGGCAGAGTCATATGTTTGGCTTCATATCTACTAAATTATGACTATCCAATTAACATAAAATATAATTAACAATCTAAGTGGCATTTTCTTTAGAATTTCCATATTGAGAATATTTTTTAGTACTGCTAGATATTATTTCAAAGTACTAAACATTATCTGTATACCTCATGAACAAGTGTGAGATATGACAAGTAATTTTCTTGCATTTTATTTTTTATACTTTCTTTTGCTAGTAGACAAAAGTAATATGGAACTTATGGTTAGTCTAAAGTAATATAAATTTTTTAAGTATATTTTATTGATTATGTTATTACAGTAGTTCCAATTTTTTCCCCTTTGCTCCCCTCTGCCCAGTACCTGCCTTCCCTCCAGCAGTCCCACCCCGCTTAGTTCATGTCCATGGGTCCTGCATATAAGTTCTTTGGCTTCACACTTTCCTATATTATTTTTAACATACTCCTGTCTATTTTGTACCAACTGATTAAGCTTCTTAGTCCCTACACCGTTTCCCCATTTCTCCCCCTCCCCCGGCCCAGCTGATAACCCTCTAAATGGTCCCCATACTTATGTTTCTGTTCCTATTCTGGTTTGCTTAGTTGGGTTTTGTTTTTATTTTTTAGATTCAGTTGTTGATAGTAGTGAGCTTGTTGTGATTTTAGTGTTCATAGTTTTGATCTTCTTTTTCTTAAGTAAGTCCCTTTGACATTTCATATAATAATGGTGTGGTGATGATGAACTCCTTTAGCTTTACCTTGTCTGGGAAGCACTTCATTGGCCCTTCCATTCCAAATGATAGCTTTGCCGGATAGAGTAATCCTGGTTTCAGGTTGCCTTTCATCACATTGAATACTGCTTGCCAATCCCTGCCTGCCTGCAAAGTGTCCTCTGAGAAATCAGCTGATAGTCCTATAGGTACCCCCCTATAGGCAACTCTCCACCTCTCTCTTGCTGCCCCCAGGACTCTATCTTTATCTTTCACCTTTGGCATCTCAGTCATGATGTGTCCTGGTGTGGTCCCCTCTGGGTCCAGCTTGCCTGGGACCCTCCATGCTTCCTGGACCTGTATGTCCATCTCCTTTGCAAAATTTGGGAAGTTTTCCTCATTTTTTTCAATTCTTGCTTCCTCATTCTGAACTGGTTGACTGTTTTTTTCTTCCTTATGTTACAAATCATTCATTTGAACCTCGGTCTCCTCTTCACCACTGTTTTTGTGTGGATTTTCCTTCGTTTCACTTAGCATAGCCTTCACTTCTTCTCTTACGCATTTGCTGTACTCAAGCATATCTGTCAAGCCTGTGAGCATCTTTTTCAGCATTGTTTTGAATTCTGTATCTGTTAGGTTGTCTATCTCCTCATCTGTTAGGTTGGCTATCTCCTTGTCACTTAGTTATCCCACTGGAACCTTGATCCATTTCCCCTTTTGGGCCATACTTCTCTGTCTCCTTATTCTGACAGGCTCCTATGTTTGTTTGCCTCTGTGTCCCAGGTAGAGCTGTCGCTCCTGTTACGTTGTAAGGGGCGGAGCCTTAGGGATTTGTCAGTATAGGTCGATCTGTTTCCCTAAGTTGTAGTGCTGTATGTGGGGCAGGGGTCCGAGAGGGAACAATGCCACCTGCCCAGCACTCACCTCTTTTCCAGGCTCTTCTCCCACTTCCCCACCAGACTGGCGCCCCTCTAGCTGCTGTCCTGGTCATCGTTCCCAGAGTGGGTGGGTCTGCAGACGTTCTAGGACTGTGGAGTCCTTTTAAACAAGCAGACTCTGCTAAGCCCAGCAGTTTCTGCCTCCATCCCAACCCCTACTGGTCTGCACAGTCAGGAGCAATGAGGCTTGATTATTCCTGGTGCTGGTATCGTGGGCTGCAAGGTCCGGTGAGGAGCTGGGAACGCTCCCCAGGTATCCCTCCTGATTTTTAAAATGTGACTGCACTTTCTGCTGGCCTGCTGTTGCTGCTGCTGCTGCCGCCACCACAGCGCATCCTCTCTGCCCCGGCTCCGCCCTCCTACCTGTCTGGATGAGTATTTCTTCTTTATATCTTTGTTTGCTGGACTTCCATGTAGTTTGATTTTCTGGAACTTCTGGTTGTCTCCAGTTTTGAGGTAGTTGTATTCCTTCTTAGTTGTGGAGGGAGACGCAGCATGTTTGTCTATGCCTCCATCTTGGCGGGAAGTAGAGTAATATAAATTTTAACTTGGCCATGTTCAACTATGGCTACCATTTTTTTTTGGTGTCACCATATCATAACCATAGAATTGGTTTAAGGAAAATTTGAGTATGTGGAAAGAGATAACTAAAACGTGACACAATATTAAATAAATCAATTTGGTCATTCTTTATTATGGTCAATATATCTGGTTCTGGACTTTCAAAATATTTGAGGACCTAACTCAGTTTCCAATTCTTGACAACAAAATCCCCTTGTATTAAAGCTCTTAAAAAATATATCTGGGTTATCAGCTTAATGAATTGTACTTAATATAAGGTATGGTGCACACACACATAAAAATAAAATCATCATATTATTTATTACTGTCTTCAAACAGAAAGTATTACCACTAATAATCCCCACTATAGTCTCTGTCTTCTAAGGGTCACTTCTTGCTTCACCTGTTACATGGGTTTGGTACATTGATGACTACTGTATGATGTTTATTAAGTAGTTTTGTTTTTTGGCCCTGACCATGACTATTATTCTAACTTTGAAAGATAAATATATTTAATATTGTGATATAGATTATACAACCTGAAGTATTTACTATTTTCAGAGCAAAATTTCTGCTTAAAAGTTTTTACAGCCAAATTGTATGTACTGACATACAACATCATTCCAAAAAGGAGTTTGGGGCCAGGTCTTAAGTGTATAATACAAAATTTTCATTATAGAGATTTTTCAAAAATTGTCAAGTTTGATAAAAATGTATTAGTATGCACTTTAGCACATTACTACTTCTACCATGGAATTTACTTTTGAGAAGTGTGGAATGAAGCAAGAGCTAAGTAAATTACATGGTCTTATGTGAAGAAAATGCTGTTTTTTTTTTTTTTTTGTTTGTTTGTTTTTTACTATTTTCCAAAGCAAAGTTGTAATGCAAGAAGATCAATCACATCAGGTAAAGCAAATTCTCTCTTCAATAAAGGCAAATGAGCCTTTTTGACTCCTGCTTGGTGCTAAGGAATTTCACCACAAATGAATTCCTCCCCCTCAGTTTTCAGCGCACAAAACTGTGTTTCTTGGGAGGTGGCCAACTTGATACACACCAGTTCTCAGTGTCCTTCTTAAATTCTCCTTTGTAGGTAAGCTAGTCCAAGCTGCTTTGATATTTATTATTTCTGAATCCTTTTCTAGGCCAGAGGCTGAAACCTAGTTTTCATTTAGAGTTTTAAAAAGATAGTGAAAAATGCCTTTTTAGGAGGTCATTTTATGGAAAATGTTAAAAGCTCCCCACCCCCATGCTAATGTTTTCTTATATTTAGGTTTTAAAAATAACCCCTTTAGAAGTCTTATTTATAAATGTATCTATGTGATTCAAGGTTCTTTTGAAAATGTGGGAATGTCACTATTTTATTTGGTCTAAACAATTTTCTTCAAGCCCTGTTCCTGCAGTCCTGATATGGCCTGATCTATAAACTGGATTTAGAGGAATGTTTTCTCAACATGAGAAAGAGGTCAAGAAACCAAGACGTTAAGAACTGATCATAGAAAGGGTAGCTTAAAAGCCCAGAATAATCTAAGCCCAGAATAATCTAATTCTTATTCATTAACAGCAGCATAGGCATTCTTGTTTCTCTGGATTCTGCTTTGAAATTTATATGTTTATGACATAGGTAAAAATCTGAGAAGTTTTCAACATGACAGATGAGCCACTATGTACTGTACCAGCTATTATTTTTTATCATATTTCACCTTTTAAAGTCACTAATTAAAACTAAACAGAATAAAATTGAGATAATTTAGCCAATTGTTGAAGTCTCTCTACTCAGTAATACATAGATGCATCTAATCTCCCAAGCAGGTATGAACAATATGTACTCACCTGTTGCTAGTATCACATGGGTCTGGCACATTGATGACCATTTTATTGTGTTTGATGAGTACTTTTGGGGCCTTGGCCATGAATATATTTCAAAGCTTTGAAAAATAAATACCTTTAAGCCTATGATACAGATTATACAGCCTGAGGTATTTATTATTTTCAAGAAAACATTGACTTCAGCATACATTTTCTTAGTCAGTACTGGAAAGAGGATTCCTTATATAATAAGAAAACTGACTATAGCAAAAGGATGATGTCTAATAGGTTACAGGTTATTCAATTTAACTTGTTCATTCTGAATAAGAACAGAGGCTGCAGGCTTCTCATTCATCGATTGATTATGTAGGAATAGAAAATACATATCAGAGCCTTAGTGTTCAAGAAAACCCTTACAATGGAATGGTGGCTTGACTACAAGATGAAATGCAGTAGGGCTAAATGTTGATTGTTGTACTTGAGTCCAAAGAGTCACATGTTTAAGTAGTGCTCAGAAATATCTGTTGAATTATGAGTGTGTCAACTAAAATCATGTATAATGAGTGAAGTGGAAACACCTTGTGCTCTACCAAGGCCAGCTCTGCAGAACTAGGAGGTGAGTTGTGTTAACTAGTTGTGGGGCTGAGGCTGTTGCCTATAGAATTCAGAACTGAGTTCTTTGCTCTGAGCAACATTTCTGTTAAGTTACCTAGTAGTAGTCCCTCCAGAATGAACTCCACAGGAGATAGAGAGGTCAAGAGAAACTTAAATAGAAGTACAGTTTTTAGTTGTGAAGAGATTTGTCTCTCCTCCTGATAAGCTCTGGCTGAAAAAGTACTGGTAAAGCAGTGTCTACCAATGAGTGTGACTCCTCTCAAGAGACACATGCCTTGTTTTATGTTCTATTGAGTGTGTGTGGTGCCTTATTCTAGAAGAATCATTTACTAATCATGCCTGTCTTTTTAAAAAAAGCCTTCCCTTAAAATACTTCCTGAGGAGGATCCAGGGTGGCATAGGAGAGAGAGAGAGAGAGAGAGAGAGAGAGAGAGAGAGAGAGAGAGAGAGAGAGAGAGAGAGAGAGAGAGAGAGAGAGAGAGAGAGAGAGAGAGAGAGAGAGAGGAGAGAGAGAGAGAGGAGAGAGAGAGAGACCGTGGGATCTGTGGGAGCTCTCTTGGAGCTGAGGGTCTCTAAAATTGGAGGAACTGAGGAATGTCATAGTTTACGTCTCCCCTGTACCGGATAGTGACCAGGAGCTCTCTCTGGGTTCCTTGGCTAACCTGCAGGGCTACTGTTGCATGTGCCTACCACCACTCCTAGAGCTACCTCGAGTATAAGAAAAGAGCACCATAGCATACATGAATGGGGTCCCTCTAGCTGAATATTGATCCAGAAGGTATAGCATGGTGCTGCAACACAGACTGTAGAACTAGCAAAGCACTGTAGTACTTGTATGCAGGGCTGTCCAGTCTGGAGAGTGCTGCATGCACACATGGAGCTGCACCATCCAGAGAAAGTGAAGACATAATGGGATGCTTCTGTGAGCACACACCTGGCAGCCCCTCCCATATCAGAAGGCCAAGGAAGCATACACACATCTGGCTGCCCTGTCCCAACTCCATTCTGGCCATGGACAGCCAGGACAACAAGGAACTACTGCACATGGGCGTATCCCAGGTTCTTTCTCAGAGAACCCACTACTTCTGGACAGACATAACACATGTCCACCCAGAATACAACCAGCCTACCAAAACTATCTAACATACAGTCTTCGCAGAAGCCACTTTTTCAGGATTGGCAGACAGTTATTTCATCTAACTCATAGGAATAAACACAGAGTCAAACAAAATAGGGAGACATAAGAATATACCCCAATTGAAGGAACACAAAACACAGAGAAAAAAACCCCTTAAAAAGATAGAGTTAAGTAATTTGCCTGATAAAAAATTCAAAGAAATGGTCATAAGGATGCTCAACAAACTTCAGAGTAGAATAGAGGAACTCAGTACTTCAAAAAAGAGCTAACTATATAATAAAGAACCAAGCTCCACCGAGATGAAGAATAGAATAACTTAAATAAAAAATACATTAGAAGGAATCAACAATAAATTAATACAGCAGAATGGATTAGCAACCAATAGACAGAGTAGTAAATGTCACTCGATAAGAACAGCAAAATTAAAACAACAACTAAAAAAATGAAGATAGTATTAGTGACCTCTGAGATAATGTGAAATAGTATAACATTTGCATTATAGGGATTACAGAAGGTGAAGAGAGAGAAAAGAGAAGAAAATATATTTGAAGAAATAATGACTGAAAACTTTCCTAATCTGGGGAAGGAAACAGATGTCCAGTAAGCACAGAGAGTTCCAAACAAGGTGAACCAAGAGGTTCACACAAAGTATGTTGTAATTAAAATGGCAAAAATTAGGGATAAAGAGACAATATTGAGGGAAACAAGAAGAAAATGAGTTATACTCTCATATAGAAAGGAAATCCATAAGGCTATCAGCTGAGTTCTCAGCAGCAGCTTTAAAGGCCAGAAGGGAATGGTAGGACAACTTTACAGTGCTGAAAGAAAGGGACCTACAATCTGGACTAATTTACTCAGCAAGGTTATTACTCAGAATTCAAGGAGAGATAAAAGTTTCCAGGTCAAGCAAAAACTAAAGCTGTTCACCAACACTAAAATGGATTTCTGAGAAATAGTAAAGGACCTTTTTTTTAATGCAGAATATAAAAGGACATAACCAGAAATAATAAAATACAGTATAGAAAGAAAAAAACCTCACTGGTAAAGGCAAATATATAATATACACAGTGAATCAAACCACTTAAAAAGCTAATATGAAGGTTACAAGACAAAGGTAGCAAAATTAACTACAATAAAGAGGGATACAGAAAACAAAAATATATAAAACATGACATAAAAAATAAAGCATGATGAGGGAGTAAAAATGCAGTGTTATCAGGTATCAGCTAAAAATAGACTACTATAGATATAAGTGGATATATATGAACCTTCATGGTAGCCACAAACTAAAAACCTACACAATGTATGCAAAAAATTCAGTAGAAACACAAATAAAACACTAAAGAAAACCATCAATTCAAAAGGAAAGAGATTAAGAGAAGGAATAAAGAACAGTAAAAGCAACAAAAAACAATTAACAAAATGCCAATAAGTACATACCTATCAATAATTACTTTAAATATAACTGGACTAAATGCACCAGTCAAAAGACATACAGTGGTTGAATGAACAAAGGAAATCCCACAAGACACATTTACATTTTGCGTACAAGATACTTAATTTACATTGAAAGACACACAGAGACTGAAAGTAAGGAATGGAAAAAGATACTCCATGAATATAGAAATGAATAGAAACCTGAAGTGGCAACACTAATATCAGATTAAATTGCCTTAACAAAACAAAGAATGTAAAAAGAAACAAAGAAGGACATTATATAATAAAGTGGTCAATCCAAGAACAGCATATAACAATTGTATATATCTATGCCCCCAACATAGGAGCACCTAGGTATATAAAACAAATATTAATAGAAATAAAGATGGAAATTAACAGCAATATAATAATAGTTGGGGACTTTAATATCACAGTTACCTAAGAGGGTAGATCATACAGACATAAATTAACATGGTAACAATGGCCTTAAATGTCACATTAGAGCAGGCTGACTTAGTAGACATTTAGAGATCACTTTATCCCCAAACTGCAGAATACATATTTTTCTCAGGGTCTCAAAGAACATTGTCCAGGATAGACCACATTTTAGGTACATATTATCAACAAAAGATCCCTCAAAAATTGAGGAAGATTGAAATTATTAAGCATATTTTTTAACCACAATGGCATGAAACTAGAAATTAACTACAGAACGAAAACTGGAAAAAACACAAATATGTGTAGATTAAACAACATGTTACTATACAACCAGTGGATCAAAGAAAAAAACACAGGAAATCAACAACTACCCTGAGACAAATACAGTAGTCCCTCTCTATATCACGGTTCACTTATCACGGCCTCCCTGTATCACGGAATTTTAAAAAATATTATTTTTAATTATTTATCGCAGATTTTTCCCTATATCGTGGGATTTTGCGGTACTATCTATATACGCATGGTGTAAAAGTTATGTAGGCTTAAGAGTGTAGAATATGTTTAAGCACATAAGTAGTGTTTATAAAAGTGTGGAAAAGGTTAATAAGAGAGTAGAAAAGGTTAATAAGGGACTGGGAATGGTTTATAAGTGTGTGGGAAGGGTTTATAAAGCCTTAAAAATATATATAAATACTAAAATAAATGTAAGGTTCCTACTTCGTGGATTTTCACCTGTTGCGGGCGGGGGGTTGTGTAGAACATAATACCTGTGATAAGTGAGAGAATACTGTAAATATGAAAACACAACTTTCCAATATTTATGGGATGCAACAAAAGCACATTTAAGAGATAATTTCAGTTATACAGGCCTATCTCAAGAAACAAAAATAATCCCAAATAGACATATAATTTTATACTTAAAGGGACTAGATAAAGAACAACAAACAAAGTAAGTAGAAGGTAGGAAATAATAAAAATCAGAGGAACAATGAACAAAATAGAGAATAAATAATAGAAAAGAGCAATGAAACCAAGAACTGGTTCTTTGAAAGAAAATATAAAATTGACAAACCTCTAGTCAGACTCATCAAGAAAAAGATATTTCTCAGAACATATGACCCTCATTAAGCAGCACTTGACTGTAATAAAATAAAACAATAATAATAATATGCTGTAATAAAAGTTATGTAAATGTGAAAAAAAAAGAAAAAGAAAAAGATAGAGGGCCCTAAATAAATAAAATCAGAAACGAGAGAGGAAAGATTACAACTGACACCACAGAAATACAAACGGTTATTTAAGAATACTTTGAACAATTATATGCTAACAAAATGAACAATCCAGAAGAAATGGATACATTTCTAGAAACAAAAAAACCTTAAAATATTAAAGTGAATAGAAACAGAAAATATGAACAGATCTATTAAAGCAATAAAGTTGAATCTGTAATAATAAAAAAAAAATCCTCACAAACAAAAAGCCCAGGACCAGACAGTGTCATAGGTGAATTCTACCAAATATTTAAAAAAGAGTTAATACCGATTTTTCTCATAGTATTCAAGAATATTGAAGAGTAAAAACACTTCCCAACTCATTCGATAAGACCAGCATTATCCTGATTCCAAAACCAATGAAGACACTACAAAAAAGAGAATGACTGGCCAACGTCCTCTATGAACATAGATGCAAAAATTCCCAGCAAAATATGAGCAATCTGAATTTAAAAATACATTAAAAAGATTATACACCATGACCAAGTGGTATTTATATTGGGAATGGAAAGATAGTTCAATATCCACAAATCAATTAATGTGATACATCACAGCAACAAACACAAGGCTAAAAATTATGTGATAATCTTAATAGATGTAGAAAAAGTATTTGAAAAAATCCAACATCATTTATGACAAAAACTATCAACAAAGTGGTTATAGAAGGAACTTACCTCAAAATGATAAAGGCTATATATGACAAACCCATAACTAACATCATGGTCAGTGGTGAAGAGCTGGAAACAGAACAGAGAGCCTAGGAATAAACCCATGTGTATATGGTCACTTAATCTATGAAAAAGGAGACTAGAACATATGATACATGCAAATTAGATACATACAAGAATATGAAACTGGACCACTGTCTTTACAATGTACAGAAAAAAACTCAAAATGGATTAAAGACTTAAATGTATGTAAGACCTAAAACCATAAAACTCCTAGAAGAAAATATAGGCAGTAAACACTTTAACATCATTCTTAGTGAGGCAGGAGATAGAATAGAAATGAGGAAGTCTTGAGACACTGTGGTTGTAGTCAGTCAAAATTCTGATTTCTGAGAATTGCCTTGTGACAACTGGCAAGGAGCCACACTTGCACACCAGAACTTCAGTCGCATCTTTGCCTCATTATCCTAAATTAGCATTGTGGTTTTCACCCCAGGTGGGCAATCAGAGAAAATCTTGGGACCCAATAAAGCCTGCACAATTTCAGTGGAAGGGTGCCATACTCTGGTTAGAAATGGCCTACTCCCATATCTTGGGCTTAATACATCTCACTTGCTTTGCTTCTTTGCTTATCTCTGTGTAGTCTGTTCAATTCTTGTTCACAACCACTGAAAGAATTTGGTGAGCCAGCCAGGAGGTCGTCTGTGGAAACGGCAGAGTAATAAAACAATTCCTCACTGCCTTGGTGGTTGGAGGAGACTTTCATTCTCTGTCTCCTTTCCATTCTGTTTTCCAATGCCTTGGGCTGCCCTGGCTCTTTGAAGCGAATTGCCACTTTTGTGTGGGCACAGGTCAAAAGTTAAAAGTCTTAAAGGGAGCCTGCCACTTAAAAGACTCTCATGTGAGGATTACCTGGTCATGGATTGGGGAAAGAAGACTCCAGGTCCCCACCAGTATAAGACAATATCCACACAATGAGGCACACTGTAAAACATAACCGTGGCTCTCCATAAAGGACTATTGTAATTCTCAGAAAGGGTTGCTGTGTGCACCTGCCTTCTTCACTATGTCCTCTTGTACTGTCAGCCTCATTTGCAAGCCAATCATGTTGCTCCTAAGATTTGCTTCACCTGCTGAATTTTGGACTCTTTATTTGCACCTCTTCCCTGCTTGTCTCTTTTGCAACCAAAACACTTGCTGCATTTGCTCTAATGCTGAAGGCAGGTTAAGGTTGGTGGGTCCTTTCCATCTGTACTATCCTAGAGCAGGTGAGGTAGGTCTGTAAAAAGCTAGAATGCTCCTGCCCCCTCTGCACTAATGAAGAGTAGAGGAAACTAGTTCCAGCTAATCTGTTTGTACAGAAGGGCATACCTCTCCTCTTTAGATATTTTAGTCCTGTAGATTCTTAGGACAGGAGAGACCTTGGCCCACATAACTGGAGGATTTTTTTCTTGTACTCAGGAACAGCCTGATTGAGCAGTTTTTCTTTTGGTCTCCAGTCCTTTTGGGAAATGTTTTAAAGAATTGGTATAGTCCTCTCCCTATAATTCCTTGTAGGAGTCCAACTTACCCAGACTCTTTGTGAGGCAGACCATGTCCAATTTAACCAAAGCCTCTGAATTAGATACCAGGAAAAAGGGTACAATTAGTCCATGGCAACTCTAGTTTGTTTTCTGCCAGCTGGCACACTCAAGCCTTTGTCTTGCCAGAGATGTCTGGTAGTGCAGAATGGTGGGATAATGGGGGACACCATGTATCCCACTAGAGAACTCCTTAGGCAGATGAAGGGGAAGCCTCTAGGAAGCCAGGGAGTTCCACTCTCTTTTTCTCTTCCTCAGATATGCCATGGAAAAAATGTCCCTTCTATCCCCTCAGGATCCCTACTGGGATGCACTCTTAGGAATTTGGACAAATTTCACCCTGAAAATCTCAAGAAAAAGAGGCCAATTTTCTTTTGCAATATGGCTTGGCCTCAGTATAGGGGAAGATGGGGAAGTTTGGCCTGAAAATGGGAGCAATAATTACAACACCATATTCCAACGAGACCTGTTTAGTAGGTTAGGCAAGTGGCCAGAAGTTCCTTATATTCAAGCCTTCATGGCATTCTATTGCAATCCAGCTCTTTGTTCTGGGCCAAAGGAGACAGCCCCTCTAGGGGTCAACAATGACATTTAAGATGACCCCCTTCTAAGTTCCCACCTGTCTCTCAGGCAGAACAAAGTAGGCCCCAAAGTCCTGAAGCCTCTGCTATCACCTCAGAAGAATTAACCTCTCCTCCACCATACTCTCTAATATATCGAAAATTAACCAGCTGAGAAGAAACCTAGTCTGGTGGGGCATACTTGGAGCAGAGCCTCATATCACCCCACCACTCCTGCCCTCCTGCTTCTGACGGAAGTAGCAAGTACAGAAGGCCCTATACAGGTACATGTACCCTTTTCAATAACTGACCTGCTGCAGTGCAAAGATAGACAAGGAAACTTCTCTGAGGATCCCTTACACTTCACTAGTAACTTCCAAACCTCAACTGTTGCCTTTGAAATGTCCTGGAGAGATCTTGACATAATCCTGACCACCTGTTGCTCTCCAGAAGAAGAGCAATGCATCTGGGAATGCAGACCAATTACATACTCAAAACCCCAATGATATAGGACCCACAGCCCAGGCAGTCTTAGATCAGGACCCTGAGTGGGAAACTAATACAGTGGGAGGGAACAGAAATAAAAACACCATGATACAGTGCTTATTGGTTGGAATAAAAAATTGGATCAAAAAGCCAGTGAATTATGATAAAATCAGAGAAGTAACAGAGGGAAAGGAAGAGAACCCTGCTTTTTTCCACAACTGATCAATAGAGGCATTCCAGAAATATACTAATGTAGTACCATCCTCTCCAGAGGGCCAAGTATTAATGGCGTAACACTTTATCAGCTACTCTGCCCCTGATATTCGTAGAAAGCTTCAGAAATTACAAATGGGCCCACAAACTCCTATGGCCCAGCTGATAGACACTGCCTTCTCAGTCTTTTTTTTTTTTTTAATTACTTATTTGTTTGTTTGTTTATTTATTTTTAGAGAGAGGGGAAAGGAGAAAGAGAGGGAGAGAAACATCACTGTGTGGTTGCCTCTCACTCGCGCCCCCAACTGGGGACCTGACGTGCAACCTAGTCATGTGCCCTGACTAGGAATCGAACCAGCGACACTTGGTTCGCAGGCCGACACTCAATCCACTGAGCCATAGCAATCAGGGGGTCAGTCTTAACAACAGTGATTTGGAGGAAAAGAGAGAGCAGAGCCTGCATGAGAAAAAGAGGGAGGAAAAGCAGACCAAGTTAATAGCACCAGCTGTTAGCAGCACCATTGGCAATGTTTAACCAGCTTAGGGTAACCCGGGAAAGGCACAACAATGCCAACGGCAAAAAGGTCAAAATGCTTTAAGTGCAAATGCCCTGGACAGGAGGCAAGTGATTGCACTAGGCTACCCCCAGGGCCATGTTCCATGTGCAAAGGTACAAACTCTGATCCCTGACACTGGAAGGTAGATTGCCCCCATTCCCAGAGTAGAAAGGGTAATCACCTAAGGCCATGGCAGCAGTAAGGACTGAGGGTGTCCAGGGAACAGAATGGCCCCAGCCTACACCAGCATCTTGATCTCTACTGAGTAACTCTTGATGTGGCAGGTAAGAAATTAACTTTCTTGTAGATAACTGGGGCCACTTACTCTGTTCTTAATTCTTACACTGGCTGGACCTCTCTCCTCCTAAGTCAATTAATATTATGGGGGTTGAAGGAAAATCTTGAACTTGTTTTTGCACATCCCCTGTTACTTATCAATTTGAAAGCCAAAATTTTAAACACTCTTTCCTAATTATTCCACAGTGTCCCTATTGTTGCTAGGATGAGACCACTTGGCCCGATTAGTGGCCATTTTAAAGTTTCAGGACATTCCAGTTAAGATCTTTAAAGTTATGTTAGCCAATGAACGTAAACTAGAAAATGGCATCCCAGAATAAATTTTATAAAATATAGATCCCCTAGTTTGGGACTCTGGAGTTCCTGGAAAAGGCAAGATTTCCCAACCAGCTCAAATTCACTTAAAGTCTGGAACAGTTTATCCTCATAGGAAACAGAATCCTATCAAATAGGAGGCTGTAGGGTGTCTGCAGCCCATCATAGAGAGATGTGTAACACACGGGCTGTTAGTACCCACCCTGTCAATCCTTCTGCAATACTCCAATACTCCCATTCTTAAACCAACAGGAGAATACAGATTAGTCCAGGATTTAAGACTAGTTAATGAGCCTCTTGTCCCCCTACATCCTCTTGTAGCCAATCTTACACCATACTCACCCAAGTACTGGATTATACTCAGTGACATACAGTTTTAGGCTTAAAAGGTGCCTTCTTTTGCATCCTTGTCCATCCAGATTCCCAATAGTTGTTGGCATTTGAGTGGACAGACCCCAAAACAATGACCCATCAGCAATATACTTCGATGGTACTACCACAAGGGTTTAGAGATAGCTCTCGTCTCTTTTCAAGAGCATTAGAAAAAGACCTAAGGGAATTACAATTACAAGAGGAAGCTGTCTTACAATATGTAGATGAATATCCTAGTCTTCAGCCCCTTGAAAAAAACCCCCTAGATTGTAACGCTATTGAAACTCTGAACTTCCTTGGGGACAAGGAATATCAAGTCTGTAAGAAAAAGGCCCAAATCATCAGACAAAAAGTAAACTGGGATATATCCTAACCCCAGGATCTAGACAACCCTCAAAAGAAAGAATAAAAGCAATCACTGAGCTAACACTACCTGCTACCAAACAACTCCACTCTTTCTTAGGAATGACTGGATTTTGCAGAATTTGGATCCCAAGCTTTGGGCTAATTGCAAAACGTTTATATGAAGCTACTAAGGGATCAGAAACTGAACCCATTATATAGAAAAAGGAACATGATCAGGCTTTTAATAAAAATCAAACAGGCCCAATTGAGGCCTTGGCCCTAGCCATCCCTGACTTAAACAAGCCTTTCCCTTCATACAAAGCAGAGAAGCAGGAATAGCCTTAGGGGTCTAGTCCAATGACTAGGAAATGCACATTTCTCTAAAAAAGCTAGACAATGTAGCAACCGGTGGCCTCGGTGTCTATGAGCAGTTGCAGCTGCAGCCATGTTAACCAAGGAAGCTGCTAAGTTAATTCACAGGCAGAAGTTAGAAGTCTTAACTCTGTATCAGGGACAAGGAGTATTAGAAATGAAAGGGCATCTCTGGCTAACAGGAACTAGATTGACCAGATATCAGGCCTTTCTCCTGTATAATCCTGAAGTAACTATAAAAACCTGTAATACCTTAAATCCAGCCTCCTTAATTCCTACAGAATCATCTCCAGACTTGACCCATTACTACTTACAGATTATTAATTTTACATATTCCAGCAGGAGTGACTTGCTACACCAACCCTTAGATAACCCTGATGAAGTGTGATTCACTGATGGAAGCAGCTTTGTAAAGAATGGACAGCAAAGGGTGGGATATGCAGTAGATTATATGACACCATTGAGACACAAACCCTTCCATCCTTGACATTGGTCCAAAAGACTGAAATTATGGTCCTTACCTGAGCTCTCATTCTAGGACAAGGGAAAAGAATTAACATCTATACAGATTCCAAATATGCTTTCATTGTTCTGCATGCTCATGCTGCCACATGGAGAGAAAGGGGGCTCCTTAGTGTTCGGAATCCCCTCATTAAACATGGAACAGAAATCCTAAATCTATTAGAGGTAGTTAAGCTCCTTGAGCAAGTGGCAGTCATGCATCACAAAGGTCACCAGAAAGGTATGACCCCTACCTCCATGGGGAATAGAAGGGCAGACTTTGGAGCAAGGGTCTGTCCATGAAGGACCTTGGATATACGTTGCCCCAAAACTCTTCTTTCCCAAGGCCTCCCAGTGGAAATTCTTAGAGGCTTTGCATGAATCCCTCCACATAGGAATGCTACAACAACAATGGTTAATAAATTATTCATAGGCAAAAAAAAAAAAAAAAAAAGCAACAATCACAAGGGATATCTGCCAGGCTTGTACCTTTTGTGCCTATGCCAGCCCAGGCCACAAGTCATCCCTTCCCTGACTGTTAAGAGCCCATTCAGTAAGAGGGACCAACCCAGGAGAAGATTGGAAGACTGACTTTACCAAAATGCTTCCCTGTAGAAGATATAAGTACTTATTAGTTCTGATAGATAGCTTTACTGGATGGATTTAGGCTTTTCTGACAAGGATGGAGAAGGCCATAGAAGTACTAAAAGTTCTCCTAAAGGAAACAATACCCTAATTTGGTCTCCCACACTTCCTACAAAGTGATAAGGGGCTATTCTTCACATTTAAAATGACTCAATCAATCTCTGAGGCTCTAGTCATAAAATATTATTGCCATACAGCTTGGAGACCTCAGTCCTCTGGGAAGGTAGAAAGGGCAAATCAAACCTTGAAAAAAGCATTGGCAAAGCTCTGTCAGGAAAATTCTGAGAATTGGGTTAAATTACTACCTAAAGCACTCATGAGAATCAGGGGGTCCTCTAAGGTCAATTCTAGACTCAGTCCACTTGAGATGGTAAATGGTAGGCCTTTCTTAACTCTAGATCTGATATATGATACTGAGACCCCCTCAAGCAGTTAAGTATATAATAAACTTAGGACAGGTATAAAAAGTACTATAGGAAATAAGGTCTTATTTGCTCTCAAAGGAGAATTCCAGGCCACTGTATCTCTGGGGGATTGGGTACTTCTCAAAACTCGAAAAGAGGGATCAACTTAGCCCTAAATGGAAGGCTGTCCAAGTACCCTCATGGCTATGAAGCTGTTATGAATCAGTAGTTGGGTCCACATTTCTAGAGTAAAACCAGCCCCTGTTTACTCAGATACTCGTCCAGACCAGCAGAAGAATCCATATTCCACCTACCCCTGTGAACCCTTAGAAGACCTCAAACTCCTATTCAAGAAGAAGGAATCTTAAATATAACAGTTAATTTTTGATATGAAACCTCTTTATTTATTTATGTTGCTAACAATCTGCACTCTTTGATATTCCTTTTTGGGTCAATAATTCTTGATTACTTATTCGCCCAGGAGGGTGGGGTTTCTGCTACAAATAGAACAAACTGTTACAGCAAGCAACATGGCTAAAAGGACTATATCCAAGGAACCTGAACTATCTGGGATACTATTAAGGGATACATTCCCTCAGTAACTTGGTTTCTACCTCTGTTCAGACCTATTATAATCATCATCTGAATTCTAATCTTTGTTTGGCTCATGCATCTTTAAATTCGTATCATCTAGACTTGCACAGTTCCACATCAAGATACTGCTGCTGCAGGGTTTTCAACCAATCCCTAAGGAATTCAATGCTGATACTTTCCAACACACAGTATCTATGACTGTCTGGAGGATTCCTCTTCAACCTCTAGACAAAATAGGGTGAGAGGTTCTCAGCAGGCAGGGTCTATCTTCACTTTCCAGCAGGAAGTAGCTACAGAAGTTTGATCATCCTCCCTCAGCAACCCCAAAAAGGAATTTTTGAGAACTATGTCTCTCAGGGGGAAGTTGAGGCAGGAGATAGAATAGGAATGAGGAAGTCCTGAGACACTGAATCTGTCATCAGTCAGCATCTTGATTTCTGAGAATTGCCTTGTGACACCTGGCAAGGTGCATGCCACAGCTTCAATTGCACCTTTGCCTCATTATCCTAAATTAGCATTGTGGTTTCTCCCCAGTGAACAATCAAGGAAAATTATGGGACCCAATAAAGCCTGCACCCTTTTGGCATAAGGGGGCCATTTTCTGGTCAGAAATGGCTCACTCCCTTATCTTGGGCTTAATAAATCTCACTTGCTTTGCTTATCTTTGTTGGTGTAGTCCATTTAATTCTTTGTTCATGACCACCAAGAACCTGGACCCTGTCTCCATTTGCAACTTTAGTAATCTCTTTTTGTATATGTCCTCTTGAGCAAGGGAAACAAACAAATAAACAAAAGGGACATAATTAAACTAAAAAGGCTCAGCAAAGCAAAGGTAACAATCAATAAAGTGAAAGAAAAACTTAGTGAATGTGAGGATATGTTTATAAACGAAATATCCATTAAATAATTCATATCCAAAACATATAAGGGAACCATACAATTCAAAACAAAGAAATAATTTTATCAAAGAATGGGCTGAAGACTGAGAGACATTTCTCCAAAGATGACATACAGATGGCCAACAGACATGTGAAAAGATGTTCAACATCAAAAATCATCACGGAATGCAGATCAAAACCACAATGAGTATCACCTCACATCTGTCAGAATGATTATTATCAATATATTTACAAACAAGAAGTGGTGGCGAGGATGGGAAGAAAAGGGAACCCTTGTGCATTATTGGTGGGATTGCAAATTACTGCAGTGTCTATAGAAAACAGTATGAAGTTTCCACAAAAAGTTAGAAATAAAATGACCATATGACCCAGCAATTCCACTTCTTGGTATTTATCATCAGAAACCCAATACTGTACTAGTTAGAAAAGTATATGCATCTCCATGTTCATTGCAGCATTATCTACAATAGCCAAGACATGGAAACAACCTAAGTGTCCATTAAACAATGAATGAATAAAGAAGAAGTGGTAAATAGGCAGGAAAATTTCAGATATCCCACGTAGCAACTTTTTCACTGATATATCTCCTAAGGCAAGGGAAATAAAGGAAAGAATAAACAAATGGGACTACATCAAACTAAAAAGTTTCTGTTCAGCTAAAGAAAACATCAGCAAGATGAAAAGGAAACCAACCATATGGGAAAATATATTCGCCAATGACATCTCAGACAAGGGATTGATCTCCAAATATATAAAGAACTCATACGATTCAACACCAAGAAGACAGAAAACCCAATTAAAAAATGGGCAAAGGACCTGAAAAAACACTTCTCCAAAGAGGACATACAGAGGGTCCATAGACATATGAAAGAATGCTCAATATCACTAGCCATCAGAGAGATGCAAATAAAAACCACAATGAGATACCACCTCACACCAGTCAGAATGGCCATCATCAATAAATCAACAAACAACTTGTGCTGGAGAGGATGTGGAGAAACGGGAACCCTGGTGCATTGCTGGTGGGAATGCAGACTGGTGCAGTCACTATGGAAAACAGTTTGGAATTTCCTCAAAAAACTAAAAATGGAACTGCCTTTTGAACCAGCAATTCCATTGCTAGGATTATATCCGAAAAATCCAGAAACACCAATTCAAAAGAACCTATGCACTCCAATGTTCATAGCAGCACTATTTACAATAGCCAAGTGCTGGAAACAACCTAAATGCCCATCTGTAGATGAGTGGATCAAAAAACTGTGGTACATTTACACAATGGAGTTCTATGTTGCAGAAAGAAAGAAGGAACTTCTACCATTTGCAACAACATGGATGGAACTAGAGAGAATTATGCTTAGTGAAATAAGCCAGGCAATGAAAGAAAAATACCTTATGCTGTCACCTATTACAGGAAACTAATGAACAACACAAACAAATGAGCAAAATTGAACCAGAGCTATGTAAACAAGAAGTAGACTAACAGTAACAAGGGGGGAGGTGAGAGGGAGAGAAGGGGGTAAGAAGGGGAAGTGTCTAGTCAAAGAACATATATAAATGACCCATGGACATGGGCAACTGAGTAGGGACTAAATGTGGGGGAAGGGAGGGGCAGGGTACAGGGAAGCAAGAGGGGGAAAAAAGTGAGACACTGTAATGGAAAAACAAACAAAAAATATTTTTTAGTCGGGGAAAAATGAAAATATGAAGAATGGAAATGCCAGTTCAGTGAATATTAGGTCAAAGATTTTCCTTCACGTTGTATATTTTTCTCCCTATTTGATCTCTCCAGAGTTTGGCATTCTAAACAAGTAAGTAATGACTTAAGTTTCTTTGCATAGACCTAATAAGACCAGTTGTTAATAGAGGTTCCTTTTTTTTGACCAAGTCTTTGACTGGAATGTCAAGCCTAAAGGAGACATACTTGGGCTCAAGTTGTTACCAAAAAGCCCTGAGGAACTGGGAATGACTTTCAAAGGTAATAAAAGCCCGCGAGATAAAAGGCCTGCTACCATGGTTGGTTGTGCGGTCCACAGCAATCTCTCCAGGGAAGGAACGAAGGTTGTTTTCCTGAAAGATGGCTAGAAGGGACCTTAAGGCACAATGGAAAACCAGAAAGACTTGGAAAGGACAGGTGTGTACAGGCAAGGATGAATGCCAGGTATGTGGCCCAGCTTCTGTGCACTGAAGAGCAGACTGAGGGTCACCCTAAATGTTCCTTGGGTAAGTTCCAGCAAAGCAGAACTAAAGTTCATAAGTGATCATTTGCTGCTCTTGTTATGTTTATGCAAATGAACAGGATAAATTAAAAATGGACTTAATGTAGTCCCTTTAAAGACAAGGAGGGTAATCTTAGGGAGAAAAATCATTATTCAAGGAAAATCACAATGATCAGTAGTAGACTGTAAAGTAGGTCAGCTGTCTTAAAAGTTTCTTCTCATTTAAAATATGGTTTCACTTGAAAATTAAACCATATCTGTGATATCACCAAAGAGATTCAAGTTGCAGGCAAGTAGAATGTCAAGTGCCTTGCAACTGGAAGTCTTCCCAATAAGACAGTCTTACAGATTTAGAGACTTGTTTGTTGGTTATGTTACATAAATTAACATGTGTTTTCTGTTTTCAAAGGGCATAAGCCTATGAATGCATTACCTGAGTGATTGTCTGTACGCATAAGCCTCACTTAATCCTCTCTGCAGCGCTGCCTCCTGAGACTCAATAGTTTGGCTGAACTAAATGGCTGGGTTGGTGAAGAATGGGGTGGTCTGTGAGATTCACTTTAAAACTGGTTTCTCTTTTCTATCCTAATGGCTTGGACAGAAAGGGCCCAGAGGTCTGAGAGGGGGGAAACATAAACTATTTCCCTCAGCCCAAACTAAATATAATGGGCAAAAGGGTTTTGGACAGGTGAGATGTGCCTAGCACACCTTCCTCCAAAGAAGCCCTTTTTTTTTTTTTTTTTTTTTTCTCCTAATGTGGAACATTGAAAAATTAATCCCTGCCTTTTGTCATCTAGTGGTTATGGATTGAATGATGTCTTTTAACCCTTTTCGCCAAATCTGTTGCCCCCAGAACACAACAAGGATGCCAGCCTGTTAAACCAAGCATGCCGTTGTCCGGGGAGAGCCAACTGACCTGGAGTCTGCACAATCCTTCCCCATGTGGGAAGGCCACCCTCCCCTCCACACCCCCACTATTATTAGGGATTTCTGGACCCAAGGGTGGGTAGGACGACGACCATGTCCAGCTTGAAGCAGCTAGAGGACCTTGAGACCTTCGCCCATTGTCCTTTACAAGATTACAAAGGGTCTTAATATCTGAGAGGGAGGGATAGTTATTTTTTACGAACCATCGGTATGGACTTGTGGGGGGGGGTTGCCGGGGGAGGGAGATGCTGGGTGGAGGGGAGTAAAGGGGAGAAAATTGAAACTATTGTAACAATATAATCAATAAAGAAAAGCTGAAAAAAAAAAAAAAGAAAGTCACAAGGGCAAACCAGTGTAAGATATCTATTAAAGTGCTTTACTCCTTAAAAAAAAGAAAACAAAAAAAAAAACAAAAAAAGAAGTGGTACATATATACAGTGGAATATTACTAGGCCATAAAAGAATGAAATCTTACCATTTGTGATAACATGGAGGGAACAAGAAGGTATTATGCTAAGTGAAATAAGTCAGACAAAGACAAATACAACATGATTTCACTTCTATGTGAAATCTAAAAACCTAAATAAAGGAAAATAAAGAACGAGAAACTTATACAGAGAATGAATTGATGGTTTCAAGATGGGAAGGAGGTTGGGGGGGATGGGTGAATAAGGGGAAGGAATTAAGAAGTGCAAATTGGCAATTACAAAATTAGTCATGGGAATGTAAAGTACAGCTCTGGTAATATAGTCAATAATATTGTGATAAATATGTATGGTGGTAGGTATGTACTAAACTTATCATGCTGAAGCATCTACTAAGTTATATAAATGTATAAACACAAAGCTGTACACCCAAATCTAGTATTATAGTGAATGTCAACAGTAACTGAAAAAAATAAAAAAATTTAAAACAACCAAAAAACTTGCCCTGGCTGGGTAGCTCAGTTGGTTAGAGCATCGTCCCGATATGCCAAGGTTGTGGGTTTGATCTGTGGTTAATGAATCAGCCAATGAATGCATAGGTGGGTGGAACAACAAATCAGTGTTTCTTTCTTTCTCTCTAAAACCAATAAATGAAAAAAAAATTTTTTTAAATCCCCCGAAACAAAATATATGAGGAACTCATACAACTCAGTAACAACAACAACAACAACAACAAAAAACCCAGTTCAATTAAGAAATGGGTATAAAACACAAAGAGACATTCCTCCAAATATATTGGCCATGTATTTGCCTCTATTTGCCTTCACTTTCCTGTTTTGGGGGCTTAGGTACAGAGGGCCAACAGACATTCAAAAAGATGCTCACCATCACTAATCATCAGGGAAATGGAGATCAAAAACACAATGAGATATCATCTCACACCTGTCAGAATGGCTATCATCAATAAATCAATAAACAAGAAGTGTTGGGGAGGATGTGGAGAAAAGGGAACCCTTATGCAATGTTGGTTGGACTGCAAATTGGTTCAGTCCCTATGGAAAACAATATGAAGGTTGCCCCCCAAACCAAAAATAGTACTACCATACAATCCAGCAATTTCACTTCTGGGTACATATCTAAAGAAAATGAACACGTATTTGAAAAATTACATGAACCCCATGTTCACTGCAGCATTATTTACAATAGCCAAGATATGGAAGAAACCTAGGTGCTTACTAATAAATAAATGGATAAAGAAGATGTGTGTGTGTATATATATATATATATACACACATACACAATGGAACAATTCTCATCAATAAAAAGGAATGAAATCCTGCCATTTGCAATAACATGGATGGATATAGAGGGTATTATGTTAAGTAAAATGAATCAGACAAAGACAAATATCACATGATTTCAGTTATATGTGGCATTAAAAAAATCAAAACAAATGAACAAACAAAACAAACAAAAACAGTCTCATAGAAACAAAGATCAAACTGATGGTTGCCAAGGGAGGGGTGGGGGTGGAGTGATGCATGCAAATGGTGAAGGGGAATATAATCAATAACAGCATGATAACTTGCATGATGACAGAAGACTATAGACTTAGAGTGGTGAGCACATCATAAGGTATATAAATGTTGAATCACTATGTTGTACATCTGAAACTAATATAGTATTGTATGGAAACTGTACTTTAATTAAAAAAGTTTGCAAGTATTAGAAACACTTTTTAAAGACACTTTTTAAGAAATGCTGTTCTGTACATGCATTGAGAATTTCCTAACACACCCCTGAGCGAACATGGGCAGCACGCTGCACTTCAGTCTCACGTACATAGAGGTGTTTTTTCAGAGAGGCAAAAAGTAACACTTTCTCAATGGGTGATACCAGATGGCCATTCTTGACATGCACAGCCTTCTCTCTAGCTTTTGCTTCCCTGTTCTGGACTTAGGAACAGAGGCACATTTCTCTGTTACAAGAAAAACAATAGTCCAAGGCTCTTCAGTGTTAGGAACTCAATTTGTAGCAGAAACTGTGAAGAACAGACCACAGCAATCAGATGAACTCATTGCTGCCACTTAGCAAGGCAGGCCCAGTGTTGCTAGCTCTTCCTTTTAAGAGACACCAGATACATTGTGTATGTGTAAACAGTTTTAATTTTTGAACATCAGATCAATTAAAAAACATGGTGTAAGCATAATAAAACATGTCCATGAACTGGTTACAGCTTGTAGGCCCCCAGTGTAACCCTTTATTCATTAATTTAATTTCTACAACTTCATATTAAAAATGAAGAGAAATTGAAAAGCTAATACTCAATACCTAGCCAAGATTTGTATTCTCTTCTACAAACAATTCAGAAGCAATTTCTTACTTATGTTATCTATTAGGAATAAATAAAAATTAGCTTCTGGCAAAGTCCAGACCAGAGTGGGTAGGGCTCGGGGGTGAGAAGATTTTGTGTACCTATTTGTATGCTGCCACCATTTCTGCCACGCTGATAGCTCTAACTGTTTGAGAACTGACTTTGCTGGGTTTAGTGAGGTAGTTACTAATCCTTGAAGAGCATGTACTTCTCTGAAATAGGATACATACGTGTAATAATTATTGACATGTTTACTTTGCAATTTACATCCAGATTACATAAATTCTTCAAGTTATAACTTCACTTCCTATCCCATTTCACTTGTCCCCATGCAAAAGTTGCTCAGAATAGTTGGCAACATCAAACTATCCCAGAAGGCAGAGAATCTGACTGCAAGAAAATATTTGGAGAGAATCACTTGAGAGTAAGCAGTGATCTGAGGTCAAACATTAGTTGGGTTTTTTGCTTTGGGTTAGAAGCCAAATGGTATCTCTAAAAAACAAAATAGTATCTCCACCACTTCTGGTCATAAAGATCATGAAATGGAGTGACACCATAATTTATTCTCAAGGCATACCTTTAGTGTGTAAAGATTTACCCCAATTTGCTCTTATAGCCAACTTCAGCCTTGTAGTGAGTGTTACTGTGATGGGAACCAAGTCTACCTAATTTTTACACACCCTACTATGCCTAGCCATACCTCAAGTTCAGCAGTTTTTCAGTTAAGGCTTGTGTAGACAGTGAATGGTTTAAGCTGCATAGCCAATGGCAAAACTATTTCCAGGGTCTACTAATTAGAACAGAGTATTTAATAAAGTATCCAGGTGATCTAAACTAACCACCCAGCCTTGACTGACTTACTAGAAGAGCCAACCTCTCTCTTTAGGTGGGGCACAGTTTGCCTTCCAGACCAGCTTCACACCCTGGAATTATCACAAACAAAGGACTAAAAACATCTTCTTTGGGGCATTTGTTCATTGTGTGAGTTCTCTGGTCACCAGGTGTCCATGAGCCACTCAAGGACATTATGGAACACTGAGCTAATACTAACAATGAGATAAAAGCCTGGTTGGTTGTGCAAAAGACAATGGAAACAGCAGACTCAGAATTTCCCCTTCTGTTGATCTTTTCCTAACAAGTACCACTCTCATCATTCATGGGTGTTTTATGCAGATTCCTAAAACCAAATTAGACATTTAGACATAGGCTAGAAGTTATTCTCTAGCTTTCTCCTGCACATATTTTGCCTTCAAAACTAAGTTAGAGAAAGTATATACAAAGGGAAATAAAATGGCCTTTGGAGTTAGCCTTTCAGCTACAGCTCTCTTCAAAATCAAAAAAATCCTTCAAAGGGTTGTAAAAGGTCAAATGAGATTATATATGCACAGTGCTCAAAAAACATTAGCTTTTCTTTCCACTTTTGTGTTTTCAAACCTTTATTCTAATGCTAACAGAGTTGTAACATACAAATGAACAAATAAATAAACTCTAAAAAGAAGAAAAGAGAGGGTCTAAGGACTTCTGGTCAAAATGGTGGATGTAGGTAAACACTGTGTTTGTCTCCTCCCATGACCACATTAAAATAACAACTAAATTATAGAACAACCATGGCTGAGAACAACCTCAAGACTAACTAAACAGAATTTCTATAACTGAGGATATAAGGAAGAAGTCATGTTGAGAGGTAACAGATCCTATACCCATGCGTGGGAGTTAAGATCAGGAGGGATATCTTGGCTGTGGAGGTTTCCCCTGAGAAGAGAGAGGTCCAAGTCCCACATGAGGCCTCTCAGTCCAGGGCTTCAGAGCTGGGAAGAGGAGTCCCCATAACATCTGAATGTGAAAAACCATCAGGGGTCCCATCTGAGTAAGATGGAGGGCCTGCCTGAAGACCAACGTTCTTCTCTTGAAGGGCCCACACACAGATTCACTTGTTCACAAACTTACTTGCTCTGAGCTTCAGCACAGGGGCAGCAGCTCAAAAAGTATCAGGGACCTACAGGACTAACTTCAGGGGGATAACTAGAAGGGTAGAGGTCGAGACAGCTTTCCCTGTAGCCAGAAGTGCTGGCAGATGCCATTGCTCTCTGTTGCATTTTCTCCCCACCCAGCTGACTGGGCACAGGAGGTTGCTAAATCTGAGATTTCCATTAACCTGGCTAACATCATGCACCTGCCGCACCCAACTTGTGCACCTGGCACAGAGCTCTGTCAGGTTCTTTTTTACTCAAGCAACCTACTTTGGCATACAGTGTGGACTTACCCAAAATCTCTCAAAGGTCCAAAAACCCCAAACAAGCAGTGGATGCCATGGCATGCTCTGTACCTCTTGCTAAGTGGTTATAAGCCTGGCACAAGAGATGACTGGTCACAAGTTTGGCATAAGGGGCAGGCAGCCTTGGCTTGAACGTAGGTTCAATTAAATGGTCACAAGACTTGCATGAGTGTCGACTGGTCTTAGCACACATTGTGGTGCTAAACAGAGGGTCTAAAGTCCAGCACAAGTGGCAGCTGGCCTTGGTTCAAAGCATAGCCTCTCTCAAATGCCTTCAAGTCCAGCATTAGTGGCAACCAACTGCAGATCTCTTTGTAGCTCCTACCAGGTAGCCCAAGCCAGGCACAAGCAGTGGCAGAACTCGGCCTGTTCGAGATCCTCCCAGGCAGCGCCAAACCCCAAAACACCTGGTGGCTGGCTTCAGAAGACAACAGAGCACCACCCAACCAGCTTCACAAACAACACACCTGAAGGGCAAACACAGCAGGCACCAAAGCCTGGCTTTAGTGACTCCTGTTCTAAGGGGTTAGCCCTCATAGCCAGTCAGACTGAGGGTCAATTACACCCTCTGATGTGCCAACTGAAATCAAGGATCAAGTACAACAGGAAAGCATACATTTACTCACAAGGAATACCACTGTAGCACCCAGTTTAGGGAGACTGTGCCACTGGGCCCAACAGGAACCAACTACATAAAGATACTCTGTCAAGCCTGGGAGGTACAGTAGCTTTTCCTAATACATAGGAATAAACACAGGGAGGTGGCCAAAGTGACGAGACAAAGAAACTTGTCAAAATGATTAAACAGGAAAGAAACTCAATAAAAAAGAACTAAATGAAATGGAGACAAACAATCTACCAGATATGGAGATAAGAAAACTGGTTATAAGGATGTTCAATGAACATAGGGGAAGAAAAGATGAACTCAGAACTTGAACAAAGAGATAGAGGACTTTAAGCCAAGATGGAGGCATAGACAGACACCCTGCATCTCCCTCCACAACTAAGAAGGAATACAACTACCTCAAAACTAGAAACAATCAGAAGTTCCAGAAAATCAAACTGCATGGAAGTCCAGCAAACAAAGATATAAAAAAGAAATACTTATCCAGATAGGTAGGAGGGGCGGAGCCCGGGCAGAGAGGATGTGGTGTGCTGGTGGCAGCAGCGGTGGCGGCAGGGGCAGGCTGGCAGAAAGCACAGTCACACATTTAAAAAAGTCAGGAGTGACACCTGGGGAACTTTCTCAGCTCCTCACTGGACCTCGCAGCTCATGGTCCCAGAACCAGGGAAAATCAAGCCTCATTGCTTCTGACTGTGCAGACCAGTGGGGGTTGGGGCGAAGGCAGAAACTGCTGGTCTCAGCAGAGTCTGCTTGTTTAAAGGGCCCCGATGGTCCTAGAACGTCCACAGACCCACCCACTCTGGGAACGATGGCCAGGGCAGCAGCTAGAGGAGTGCCAGTCTGGTGCGAAAGTGGGAGAAATGCCTGAAAAAGGGGCGAGTGCTGGGCAGGTAGCATTGTTCCCTCTCGGACCCCTCCCCCACATACAGCACCACAATGTGGTGAAACAGGTTGCCCTGTACTGATGAACCCCTAAGGCTCCGCCCCTTAAATGTAACAGGAGTGACAGCTCTACCTGGGACACAGAGGCAAACAAACACAGGAGCCTGTCAGAATGAGGAGACAGAAGTATGGCCCAAAAGGCGAACAGATCAAGGGTCCAGTGGGAGAACTAAGCGACAAGGAGATAGCCAACTTCACAGATGAGGAGAAAGACAACCTAACAGATGCAGAATTCAAAACACTGGTGATAAAGATGCTCACAGGCTTGACAGATATGCTTGAGTACAGCAAATGCATAAGAGAAGAAGTGAAGGCTATGCTAAGTGAAATGAAGGAAAATCCACACAAAACCAATGATGAAGGGAAGGAAACTGGGGTTCAAATCAATGATTTGGAACATAGGAAGAAAAAAACAGTAAACCAGAGCAGAATGAGGAAACAAGTATTGAAAAACAATGAGGAAAACTTTCCAAATTTTGCGAAGGAGATGGACATCCAGCTCTGTGAAGCATGGAGGGTCCTGGGCATGCTGGACCCAGAGGGGACCACACCAGGACTCATCATGACTGAGATGCCAAAGGTAAAAGATAAAGACTGAGTCCTGGGGGCAGCAAGAGAGAGGTGGAGAGTTGCCTACAGCGGGTGCCTATAGGACTATCAGCTGATTTCTCAGAGGAAACTTTGCAGGCAAGAAGGGACTGGCAAACAGTATTCAATGTGATGAAAGGCAACCTGAAACCAGGATTACTCTATCCAGCGAAGTTATCACTTGGAATGGAAGGGCAGATGAAGTGCTTCCCAGACAAGGTGACACTAAAGGAGTTCATCATCACCAAGCCATTATTATATGAAATGTCAAAGGGACTTACTTAAGAAAAAGAAGATCAAAACTATGAACACTAAAATGACAATGAACTCACTACTATCAACAACTGAATCTAAAAAGTAAAAACAAAATCCAACTAAGCAAACCAGAACAGGAACAGAATCATAGGTATCGGGATCATTTGGAGGGTTATCAGGTGGGAGAGGGGAGGGGGAGACATGGGGAAATGGTGCAGGGATTAAGAAGCATAATCTGTTGGTACAGGGGCAAGTTAAGAATAATATAAAAAAGGGTGAAGCCAAAGAACTTATATATCCGACCCACGGACATAAACTAAGGGGGTGGGATTGCTGGAGGGAAGGGGTGTACTGGGCAGAGGGGAGCAAATTGGAACTACTGTAACAACATAATCAATAAACTATACTTAAACAAACAAACAAAAAAATCCCAAAGAGATAGAAAACATAAAATACGAGATAGTGTAACCCACCCACCATTTTTAAAGCATTGTTTCTGTAAATGATGACTTATAAATTCACATGTAGGTATGGATAAACAGTCTATTTGCTTAAAGGATCCTAGGAGCTAACTTCAAATGATGCAGACTCCAGCCTTAAAGTATTTTGGCTCCAGGAGATTTGCTCACCTCTGACTGATGAAAACCAGACCATTGCTTGACTGACTTCAAGATAGTTACGGGAGCAGACTGTGCTGACTTGCACATGGCACCCTCAATAATAGCTCACAACCCCTTCCCGTATCCTTTGTTCTGCTTCTTCTCCCTTCCCCATTCTTCAAAACCCCTGCCTGCCGAAATGTTAGGATGGTCTTTTTGACAAGAGTATCCCATCATCTCAGGCTTCTGGTTCTTAAATAAACCGACTTTTCCTTTCATCAGCCAGTTTCTTGTATATTGGCTTTTGAGGGGCGGGAAGCCAAACCTAGGTGTGATGTCAACAGAAAACATAGAAAGAACTAATCAGAAATACATAAAGTAACTAAAATGAGGATACATTAGAGGGAAACAACAGTAAAGTAGATTAAGCTGACGATAAAATCAGTGATGTGAAAGACAAGGTAATAAAAAACACTCAATCAGAACAACAGAAGGAAAAAAGAAAAAAATGAGGCTAGTTTAAGAAACCTCTGGGACAACATCAAGTGTATCAATATTGCATCATAGGTGTCCTATAAGGAGAAAAGAAAGAGTAAGAAATTGAAAATCTATTTGAAGAAATAATGACAGAGAGTGTCCCTACCTGGTGAAGGAAGTAGACACACAAGTCCAAGAACTGCAGAGTCCCAAACAAGATGAGTCCAAAGACGCCCACACAAAGACACATCATAATTAAAATGGCAAAAGTTAAAGACAAAGAGAAAATCTTAAAGGCAGCAAGAGAAAAGCAGTTAGTTACCTACAAGGCAACTGCATAAGACCATCAGCTAATTTCTTAATAGAAATTTTCCTGACTGGAAAGGACTGGCATGAAGTATTCAAAATTATGAAAAGAAAGGACCTATAACCAAGATTACTCTACCTGGCAAAGCTATCATTTAAAACAGAAGGAGAGATAAAGAGCTTCCAAACAAGAAAAAGCTAAAGGAGTTTGTCACCACTAACCCAGTATTACAAGAAATGTTAAAGGGACCTTTTTAAGCAGAAAAGAAATGATCAAAAAATATAAACAAGAAAATACAGGAAAAAAATATTACTGACAAAGGCAAACAGTAAAAGCAATGGATCAGGCAACTATGAAGCTGTTACAGAGGTTAAAAGACAAAACAAAAGACCATTTGTAATTACAACAATAAATTAAGGGACACACAAATATACACAAAAGAAATTAAAAAAATGACAAAAACATAAACATGGAAGGAGTAAAAATTGCAGTGATTTTCGAATGTGTTTGCACTTAAGCAATGATCAACTCAGAATAGACTGCTCTAAAATTTTGCTTACTATACATGAAGCACATGGTAACCAAACCAAAAACCTGCAAGAGCTATACATGAAATAAAGAGAAAGGAATAAAAACTTCAGACTATAAAAATCCATTAACATACAAGAGAAGTGAGCAAGAGAATAAGGAACAGACAAAAACTATAAAAAATTATTAAAAAATGAATACAATGGCAATAATTACATCCCTATCAATAATTACTTTAAATCTAAATGGACCAAATGCTCCAATCAAAAGATATAGAATAGCTGAATGAATAAGAAAACAAGACACATATGTATGTTGCCTACAAAAAGACATTTTATGCAAATAGAAATGAAGAAAAGTAGGGATAGCAACACTTAAGTCGGACAAAGGAGACTTTAAAACAAGGGATGTAACAAAAGACAAAGAAGGGGATTTCACAGTGATAAAGGGATTAATGCAGTAGGAGGATAAACCCTTGTAAACATCTATACATCAACACAGGAGCATCTAAATAAATAAATTAAATATTGATGTACATAAAGGAAGAGATTGACAATAATACAGTCACAGTAGGGGACTTTAACACACCCCATTGACATCACTGTCTAGGTCTTCCAAACAGAAAAAACAACAAGAAAACAGTGGTCTTAAGAGACACATTAGTCCAGATGGACTTCATATTTTTAGAACATTTCACCCCACGGAGCAGAATATTCATTCTTTTCAAGTACACATGGAACATTTTCCAGGATAGACTTCATGTTAGGCCACAAAAAAATCTTGATAAATTTAAGAGGATTTCAATCATACTAAGTATCTTCTCCAGTTACAATGGTATGAAACGAAGTCAATTACAAGATGAAAAGAAAAAAGCACACAAAACATGGAGGCTAAGTAACATGCTACTAAACAATGAATGGCTTCACAATAGTATCAAAAAAGAAATAAAAAGATATTGTGAGACAAATGAAAATGAAAACACAATGACCCAAAATCTTTGGGACACAGTGAAAGCAAGGAAGGCCTACCTGAAGAAACAAGAAATCTCAAACAATGTAACCTTACACCTAAAGGAACTAGAAAAAGAAGAACAAAACAAAGTACAAAGAGGCAAGAAAATTATAAAGATCAGAAAAGAATTCAATGAAATAAAGTAAAAAAAAAATAGAAAAAATTAAGAAGCCAATATTTGGTTCTTTGAAAAGATAACCAAAATTGATAAACCTTTTTCTAATGTAGAAAAAAAGAGAAGACCCAAATAAATAAAATCAGTAATGAAAGAGAAGTGACAACTAACCTCATAGAAATACTATGAAAGATTATATTCCAACAAATTGGTCAACCTGGAAGAAATGGAAAAATTCCTAGGCACATACAATTTTCCAAGGCTGAATCGGGAAGAAAAAAATATGAACAGACCAACAACTGCAAATAAAATTGAGTTATTAATCGAAACAGAACAAGCAAAGCTCTGGACCAGATGGTTTCACAGGTGAATTCTACCAAGCATTCAAGGACAAATTAATACTTATCCTTAAACTATCCAAAAAAATTGAGGAGGATGGAAGCCTTGTATTCACATTTTATGAGGCCAGCATTACCCCAATACCAAACTCAGACAAAGATACTACACAAAAAGAAAATGAAAGTTAACATCCATAATGAGCATAGATGCAAATTCAATAAAATACTAGCAAATCAAATTCAGCAATACATTAAAAAGATCATACAACATGGTCAAATGGGATTTATTCCTGGGATGCAAAATTGTTTCAATACTTGCAAATTAATTAACATAATACATCACATAAAAAAATAAAGAATAAAAATCACATAATCATATTAATAGATGCAGAAAAGCATTTGGCAAAGTCCAGCATCCATTTTGATAAAAATTGTCAGCGAAGTGGGGATAGTGGGAACATACCACACCATAACATAAAGGTCAGTCCAAAAAAAAAAAAATACAGCTATTGTTAATATAACAAGAATGGTTTGCGTGACACTGGTGTAATCTGGCAGCCAAGGAGAGTGGACTGGAATGTGCATGTATGAATAATTACGATTTCACTGTACTAGTCAGTGGGGATAGTAGAAGCTGCTGAGTGAGCATATGTACTATTTTGCCATCACATACAAAATGACTGAGCAAGTAGAGCAACAAATTTGCATTAAATTGTGTTTAGCTTGAACATTTCTCCGTGGAAACTATTTGGATGATTCAGAAGGCTGCAGTTATTGGGAACTGGTGATTAGCAGCTTCATCTTTTCTCTTGCTGCTTTTAAGATTATCTCTTTATCTTTGACTTTTGGCATTTTAATAATGATATGTCTTGATGTGGTTCTCTTTGGGTCTAGCTTGTTTGGGACTCTCTGTGCTTACTGGACTTGCATGTCTATTTACCTCACGAAATTAGCAAAGTTTTCTTTCATAATTTTTTCAGATAATTTCTTGTTCTTTTTCTTTTTCTAGCACTCCTATGATTTCCTTTTATTTCTTTTTTAATTTTATTTTTGGTTTTTGAATTACAGTTGTCCCATTTTTTCCCCATTGCTCTCCCCCAGTCCACCCCTTCTCCCACAATATCCCTCCCCATTGTCCATGTCCATGAGTCATTTATACACGTTCCTTGACTAAACCCCTGCTATTGACTGCTATTCTGCTCCTTGTTCTATTTAGTTCATTTGTTTATGTTGTTCTTTAGTCTCTTGTATTAGGTGATATCATATGGTATTTTCCTTTCTTTGCCTGGCTTATTTCACTAAGCATAATTCTCTCTAGTTCCATCCATGTTGTCGCAAATGGCAGGAGTTCCTTCTTTCTCTCTGCTGCATAGTATTCCATTGTGTAAATGTACCACAGCTTTTTGACCCACTCATCTACATATGGGCACTTAGGCTGTTTCCAGCACTTAGCAATTGTAAACAGTGCTGCTATGAACATAGGGGTGCATAAGTTCTTTTGAATTAGGCTTTTAGGATTTCTCAGGTATAATCCTAGCAGTGGAATAGCTGGTTCAAAAGGCAGTTCCATTTTTAGCTTTTTGAGGTAATTCCATACTGTTTTCCATAGTGGCTGCACCAGTCTGCATTCCCACCAACAGTGCAGTAGGGTTCCTCTTTCTCCACATCCTCTCCAGCACTTGTTATTTATTGATTTGTAGATGATGGCCATTATGACAGGTGTAAAGTGGCATCTCATCGTGGTTTTTATTTGCATCTCCCTAATGGCTAGTGATGTTGAGCATTTTTTCATGTGTCTATGGACCTTCTGTATGTCCTCTTCGGAGAAGTGTTTGTTCAGTTCCTTTGCCAATTTTTTAAATTGGGTTATCTGTTTTCTTGATGTTGAGTCATATAAGCTCTTTATATATTTTGGAGATCAGTCCCTTGTCTGAGATATTATGGGCAAATATGTTTTCCCATATGGTTGGTTTTCTTTCCATCTTTCTGATATTTTCTTTTGCCAAGCAAAAACTCTTTAGTTTGATGTAGTCCCATTTGTCTATTTTTTCCTTTATTTCTCTTGCCTTAGGAGATGTATCCGTGAAAATATTGTTACATGGGATATCTGAAATTTTCCTGGCTATGTTTTCCTCTAGGACTTTTAGGGTGTCACGGCTTACATTTAAGTCTTTGATCCATCTTGAGTTTATTCTCATGTATGGTGTAAGTTGGTGGTCTAGTTTCATTTTTTTGCACGTCTCTGTCCAGTTCTCCCAGCACCATTTGTTGAAGAGGCTCTTCTCACTCCATTTTATGCTCCTTCCTTCTTTATCAAAGATTAGTTGACTGTATGTTCCTCAATTTATTTCTGGGCTCTCTATTCTGTTCCATTGATCTATATGTCTGTTCTTATGTCAGTACCAGAATGTTTTGATCACTGTGGCTTTGTAGTATTGTTTGATGTCTGGTATCGTGATTCCTCCCGCTGTGTTCTTCTGTTTCAAGACTGCTTTTGCTATTCGGGGTCTTTTTTGGTTCCATATGAACTTTTGAAGTATTTGTTCTAGGTCGGTGTAATATGTCATTGGTGTTTTAATAAGGATTGCATTGAATCTGTAAATTGCTTTGGGTCGTATGGCCATTTTGATGATGTTGATTCTTCCCATCCAAGAACATGGTATTTGCTTCCATTTATTTGTATCTTCCTTAATTTCTTTCTTCAATGTTATGTAATTTTCAGAGTACAGGTCTCTTATCTCTTTGGTTAAGTTTATTCCTAGGTACTTTATTTTTCTTGTTGCTATAGTAAATGGTATTTTCTTTTTTGTTTCTGTCTCTGATATTTTATTGTTGGCATACAGAAATGCCTTAGATTTCTGTATATTTATTTTGTACCCTGTTATTTTGCCAAATTTGCTTATTTTATTGAGTAGTTTTTTAGTGGAGTTTATAGGGTTTTCTATGTATACTATCATGTCATCTGCATATAATAGTTTAACTTCTTCTTTCCCAATTTGGATGCCTTTTATTTCTTTTTCTTGTCTGATTGCTGTGGTTAGGACTTCTAACACTATGCTGAATAGGAGTGTAGAGAGTGGACAGCCTTGTCTAATTCCTGATTTCAGTGGGAATGCTTTCAGTTTTTGTCCATTGAGTATGATGTTGGCTTCAGGTTTCTCATATTTAGCCTTAATTATGTTAAGGTATGCTCCCTCTATTCCCATTCTGTTGAGTGTTTTCATCATAAATGGGTGTTGTACTTTATCAAATGCTTTTTCTGCATCTATTGATATGATCATGTGATTTTTGTCTTTCATTCTGTTTAGGTGATGTATTATATTTATTGATTTGTGAATATTAAAGCATCCTTGCATGCCTGGGATGAATCCCACTTGATTGTGGTGTATGATCTTTTTTTTTTTTTTTTTTTGTTATAATTATTTGTTTTTTTGTTTGCTTTATTTTATTTTTAGAGAGAGGGGAAAGGAGAAAGAGAGGGAGAGAAACATGACTGTGTGGTTGCCTCTCACTCACGCCCCTAACTGGGGACCTGATATGCAACCTAGTAATGTGCCCTGACTGGGAATCAAACCAGTGACACTTGGCTCGCAGGCTGATGCTCAATCCACTGAGCCACAGCATCCAGGGCTTGATCTTTTTGATGTATTGCTGCATCCTGTTTGCCAATGTTTTATTGAAGATTTTAGCATCTATGTTCATCAATGATATTGGCCTGTAGTTTTCTTTCTTTGTTGTGTCTTGACCTGGTTTTGGGATTACAGTAATACTGGCTTCATAGAAAGAGTTTGGAATTTTTCCCTCTTTTTGGATTTTTTGGAATAGTTTGAGGAGGGTAGGAGTTAGTTCTTCCTTAAATGTTTTGTAAAATTCTCCTGTGAAGTCATCCGGTCCAGGGTTTTTGTGTGCAGGGAGATTTTTGATTACTGTTTCAATTTCCTTCTTTGTCATTGGTCTATTGAGACTTTCTACTTCTTCTTGATTCAGTTTTGGAAAGTTATATGTTTTTATAAATTTGTCCATTTCTTCTAGGTTGTCAAATTTCTTGCCATACAGTTGTTTGTAGTAATTTCTTACAATCCTTTGTATTTCTGTGGTATCAGTCATGATTTCTCCTTTTTCATTTCTGATTCTGTTTATTTGGGTCTTCTTACTTTTTTCTTGATGAGCCTGACGAAAGCCTTGTCAATTTTGTTTATTTTTTCAAAGAACCAGCTCCTAGTTTTGTTGATCTTTTGAATTGTTTGTTTGGTCTCTATGTCATTTAATTCTGCTCTGATCTTGATGATTTCCTTCCTTCTTCTTGCCCTAGGCTTTGTCTGTTGTTGTTGTTCTAGTTTTTGTAGCTTTAGGGTTATATTTTTTATTTGAGATTCTTCTATCCTTTTCAGATATGCCTGTATTGCTGAACTTCCCTCTCAGGATTGCTTTTGCTGTGTCCTATAGGTTCTGGGCTGTTGTGTGTTCATTATCATTAGTTTCCAGAAATATCTTGATTTCTTCTTTGATGTCATTGTTAACCCATTCATTATTTAATAGCATGTTATTCATTCTCCATGAGTTTGAAATCTTTGATTTTTTTCTTTGAGGTTGATTTTTAGTTTCAAGACATTGTGGTCTGAAAAGATGCTTGATATAATTTCAATTTTCTTGAATTTGTTGAATCTTGTTTTGTGTCCTATCATGTGGCCTATCTTTGAAAATGTCTTATGTGCATTTGAAAAGAATGTATATTTTGCTTCTTTGGGGTGAAATGTTCTATATATATATCAGTTAAGTCCATGTGGTTGTGTGTTGTTCAATGCCTGTATATCCTAGGTGTTTCTTTGCTTTGAAGATCTGTCTATTGTTGATAATGGAGTGTTAAAAAGTCCCCTACTATGAGTGTGTTGCTGTTAATTTCCTTCTTGTGGTCTTCTAGTATTTTCTTTATTTATTTGGGTGCTCCTATGTTGGGTGCATATATGATTATCAGTGTTATATCTTCTTGATGGATTGTTCCCTTAAGTATTATGAAATGTCCTTCTTTGCCTCTTTTTATTGCCCTTGCTTTGAAATTCATTTTGTCTGATATGAGGACTGCTACCCCAGCTTTTTTTTTTTTTTTTTTTTATGTCCATTTGCTTGGAAAACTTTTTTGTATCCTTTTACTTTCAGTCTGTGTAAATCATTTGTTTTGAGGTGTGTTTCTTGTAGGCAGCAAATATGTGTGTCCTGTTTTCTTATCCATTCCGCTACCCTATGTCTTTTAATTGGAGCATTTAATCCATTCACATTTAAGGTTATTATTCACAGGTATTTATTCATTTCCCTTTGTACCTGTGTTCCTCTCCCTCTCTTTTTTTTCATCTTTTTCTTAAAGCATTCCCTTTAGCATCTCTTGCAAAGCTGGTTTGGTGGATACATATTCTTTTAGTCTTCCTTTGTCTGAGAAACTCCTTATTTCACCTTCCATTTTGAATGAGAGTCTTGCTGGGTAGAGTATTCTTGGTTGTAGGCCTTTGTTTTTCATTGCTTGAAATATTTTTGACCATTCCCTTCTGGCTTGTAATCTTTCTGTTGAGAAATAGGTCGATAGCCTCATCACAGGTTCGTTGTATGTTATTTGTGGTTTTCCTCTTGTTGCTTTTAGAATCCTCTGTCTTTGAATGTTGCCATTTTAATTATGATGTGCCTTGGAGTGGGTCTTTTGGGGTTCCTCTTCATTGGGACTCTCTGTGCTTCCTGGACCTGCATGACCCTTCCTGTCATCAGGGTAGGAAAATTTTCTGTGACTATGCTTCCTATCAGGCCCACTATTCCTTGTTCTTCCTCTTCCCCCTCTTGTTTTCCTTTGATCCGGATATTATTTTGTCTCATGTTGTCCTGTAACTCCCTTAGACCTTCTTCATACTTTTTCAATCTTTTTTCATTTTGTTGTATTGGCTGGAAATTTTTTTCTACATTGTCCTCTAATTCACTGATCTGATCCTCTGCTTTGTTTAGCCTGCTTTTGATTGATTCTACTGTGTTTTTCAGTTAAGAGATTGTATTCTTCATTTCTTCCTGATTCTTATTAATATTTCTATGTCCTTTTTTATGCTCGAGTAGTTCTCCACAAGTTCCCTGTAATTTTCTTGGAGCTGTTGGTAACTTCCTTGGAGGTTGTCGTAGTTATTTTTGAGATTGTTGAGTATATTGAGCTTCTTCACCACAATTATTTTGAATTCCATGTCTGACATTTGGGTTATGTCTCTCCATCTACCTCTCTTTCTGGGGATTCCTCTTTTCTTTTCATTGGGAGGTTGTTTCTGCATTTTACCATGTTGGATTCTTCTTGTTTGTTTTTGTTTTTTGAATTTGTCTGCTTTGATTTCCCGCCTTTGTGGTATGAGATTCTTTATAGGAGATCTGGCGGTTTCAGCAGTGCAGTCTCTTTGATCTCCTGAGTCTGACATTCTTGGGATACCCTTAATGTCATTTGTTTATGCTGTCTGGTTATATTTCTGTTACTCTTTGGTGAGACCTTCCGTCTGGCTAGTTGATTGAGAGTCCCTCTGCCCACCGTGTCTTGAGTTGTTTTGTGGAGATGCTGTTAAAAACATAAACACACGGCCCAGGCAAGAAACCCACACCCTCAGAAATATCCCCCATCCTCTGTCCCACTATTGGTAGCAAATGAGCCAGTATTAATATAAATGTAGAGAGCTTAGGACTATTCTATTATAGGAGAAATAGGTAAGAGTTGTTTTAAATGAAGAAATAGATGATTTTTGAGAGGGGGGATGATAGAGTAGTAATAGTAGCAGGTAGTGTCAAGACAATGCAAGACAGTAATATTTACATTGTATGTTAATAAAAAATATAATAAAATAAAAATAAAAAAGAGAGGGAAGATTACAGGATAAAGTAAGAATGTGGTAATGTATAGTATTAGATTTATATAGTAGTTGTATGCTATATATTTAGTGTGAAAGGGAGGCTAAACAAAACTAACAAACAACAATTAAAGATGAAGGATGGGAGGGAGGGATGGTATGAAACAGATTAAAGAGATAGTTTAAAGAGACAAAAAATAATTTTTTTCCTTCCCCTCCTGTCTTTCTTCTCCTTAAAAAAAAAACAAACAAAAAAACAAAAATTTTTTTTCCTTCCTTCTTTCAATTAAAATTAAAGTTAAAAAGAAAGTTTTTACTCAGTTCAGCCTTTGTGTGCAGTCTTCTTATTCTGGAACCACACCTGGCCAAAATTCCATGAGTTTCAAATTTTTTCCTGGTTGGCTGGCTGTGAGGAGCTCTGGCTGGTTTCTGCGGTTGCTTTTCTCTCACTCAGGGGCCTGCTGTAACTATGCTGTGAGCCCCAGCGCTGGATCTCTCCCCACTTGTCCTGTGGCACCCTCCAGCAGTCGTCAAGCTGCTCTAGTAATGCTGTTCTGTTGGCATGCCATTGAGCATATTCCTGGTCGCTGCCCTGCCTTGGATCCTGCCTTTGCTCCTCCTCCCAAGAAGTCTCTGTGTTCCAAGCTGCAGCACTGAGCTGTGTCCGTTCCTGGCTGGCAGTGCCTCTCCATTCACTTGCACGCTCTGCTAACCCGCTTTGAGCCCTGACCGAGACCGTGTTTCTGATGCAGCTTTCCCGGCCCAATTCCACTTTTTTCTGATCAGTGGTGCCGTGATGGATGCACGCGCCTGGTATGTGGTGCCACCAGCACCAGTCTGGGTTCACACAGCTTCCCAAAGTCTGGGTCGCTCACTATCTCCCCGTTTGCCTGTGCACCCTGCTCACTAGTCTGGAGGTCTGATGGGGACCATGTTTCTAATGCAGCTCTCCCAGACCGGTTCAGCTTCTCTAAGTGGCGCTGCAATGTGTGCACCCCTGGGCATGGGGTCGCTGGCCCAGACCTGCCTTTCCAGGGGATCTCCACCCAGATTCAGATCATACAGTTTCTCACAGTCTGGGCCACTTGCCGTCCTCCCACACCTCTGGCCGGTTCACGGAAAGGAAACCTTTCTATTGTTTTCCTATGGGACTCGCTGTTCGCAGCGCCCATGGTAGGCAGCAATCTCCAAGCAGATTCTGGGCGGTGATCCAGTCTGCAGCTGCCCCTCTGGGGTGTGGTCTGGTAGGAGCGCGGGGTTGGTGGGTCCTGCGACTCCTCCTGAGAGCGCTGGCGGGCCTCTGCCCTTTTCCACTCCACTCTCGCTCTCCATCCCCTACTGAAGCTGTTCGAAATTTGTATTCACTCGTCTCCCTGTCCATATCTCAAGCTTTCCACGATAGTAGCAGGCAGACAACACTGCTACTTACTCTGTCACCATCTTTCCATAAAGTCACTCCTATGATTTCAATGCTGGTACATTTGAAGTTGTTCCAGAGGCTCTTAGCCTATCCTTGTTTTTTTATGGATTCTTTTTTCTTCTTGCTGTTCTGAGTGAATGTTTTATTCTTCCTTATGTTCCAAATCATTGATTTGATTCTCAGCTTCATCCACTCCACTGTTAGTTCCCTGTACATTTTTCTTTATTTCACTTAGTGTAATGTTCATTTCTGCCTGGGTCCTTTTTATGCTGTTGAAGTACCCAATGAGTTCATTGGGCATCTTACTAACCAGTGTTGAAATCTTTGCATCTGAGAGATTGCTTATTTCCATTTTGTTTTGTTCTTTTTCTGGAGTATTGTTCTATTCTTTCATCTGGGCCATATTTCTCTGTCTCCTCATTTTAGTAACCTCCTGTGTTTGTTTCTATGTATTAGGTAGAGCTGCTTTGACTCCCTGTCTAAGTAGTGTGGTCTATTGTAGAAAAGTGTACGTGTAAATTGGATGGAGTGGAGCCTTAAGTAATCTCCAGGGCAGGACAACCTATTTGCACCAGGTTGATGAAGTTTCAGATATGGAGTTGCCACTCTGTAGCTTTGTGTGGGAGAGGGCTCAGAAAGGGAACAATGCTGCTGCCTAGTCTCTGGAGTTTAGTAGGAGAGGTCGCTCACTCCCAGCAGTTTCCCCGAGGCCAGACAATTCAGTTTCTCCCTGTATGCAACTGTTGCCCTTCCAGGTGCTCTCCCAGTGTTGGAGCCCAGAGGGAGTGAATCTGTGTAAGTTCTAAGTCCGTTGAGAGACTTTTAAAAGGAGACTCCTGAGAATCCCGCAGTTTCTCCTGCCACCCTAACCCCACTGTTTTTTACAGCCAGAAGTTACAGTTATGTTTCTGGCACTGGAACCCAGGGCTGGGTGGTCTGGTATGGGGCTGGAACCCCTCACTTTTGAGGTATCCCTTCTGATTTTTATCCACCACATGTGGGTGTGGGGCTGCCCCTTCTGCATCTCCGCATCTCCATGCCTCTTTGTGCATCTACGGGTCTCTGCCCCTCCTCCCCATTTGAATGAATGTGACTTCTTTAATTCCTTAGTTGTCAAACTTCTATACAGCTTGATTTTCTGACAATTCAGTATTTGTTTTGTAGTTTAGTTGTAATTTTTGTGTGGTTCTCTTTTTCATATTACATGGCTGAATATGTTCTGAATAGACTTTGTATGACAAACCCACTTAACAGAGAAAAACTGAAAATTTAATCTTTTAAGATCATGAACAAAACAAGGATGTCCACTTTCACCACTTTTTCCAACATAGTATTGAAAGTCCTAGCCACAGCAATCAGAAAAGAAAAAGAAACAAAAGGCATCCAAATTGGAATGGAAGAAGTAAAACCATCATTTGAAGATGTCATGATGCTTTATATAGGGAACCCTAAAGATTCCACCAAAAAGCTAACACATTAAGAAATTAATTCAGTAATGTACAGGAAACAAAATTAATATTCACAAATCAGTTGCATATGCATACAACAATACCAAAATATCAGAAAGAGAAATAAAACAATTTCACTTAGAATTGTATCAAAGAAATTAAATACCTAGGAATAAATGTAATGAAGGAGGTAAAAGACCTGTCCTCAGAAAATTAAGACATTGAAGAAATAAACTGAAAAATACAAATAAATGGAAGCATATACTGTGCTTTAACATTGTTGAAATGTCCATACTACCCAGAGCAGTCTATAGATTAAATGTGATTCCTATCAATATACTAATGCATTTTTCACAGAACTACAACAAAGAATCCTAAAATTTATATAGAGCCACAAATACTGAATAGCCAAAGACCAAGAAGAACAAAGTCAGAGTATTATTCTACCTGATATCAAACTATAGTACAAAGCTATAGCCATCAACCACATGGTACTGGCATAAAAACAGACACAGTGATCAATGGAACAGAATTGAGAGCTTAGAAATATACCCATGCCTACACAGTTAATTAAACTATGCCAAAGGAGGCAAGAATATACAATGGGGTAAAGAAATCTCTTCAATAAATGGTGTTGGGAAAGGTGGAGAGACACATACAAACGAATGAAACTAGACCACTTTCTTACACCATATATGAGAATAAACTCAAAGTAGATTAAAAACTTAAATATAAGACCCAAAACCTTAAAATTATGAGAGGAAAACACAGGCAGTACTGTAAACTCTTTGACATGACTCTTAGTAATATTTTTTGATATGTCTTCTGAGGTAATAAGACAAAAAGTAAAATAAGTAAATGGGATGATATCAAAATAAAGAGATTTTGCACAGCAAAGGAAATCATCAACAAAACAAAAGACAGCCTGCTGAATGGATGAAGATATTCATCAATGATACAGCCAATAAGGGGTTAATATCCAAAACATATAAGTAACTTGTACAACTTAACACCAAAAGAGCAACCAAGTTAAAAAATGGGCAGAGGGCCTGAATAGGCATTTCTCCAAAGAGGACATTCAGATAGAAAACAGAGATGTGAAAAGATGTCAGTATCACTAATCATCAGTGAAATGCAAATTAAAACTACAATGAGATATTACCTCACCATTTGTCAGAATGGCTATCATCAATAAATCAAGAAACAGCAAGTATTGGTGGGGATGTGCAGAAAAGGGAACCATCATGTATTGTCAGTGGGATTGTGAATTGGTGCAGGTACTATGGAAAACAATATGGAGGTTCTGCAAAATATTAAAAATAGAACTACCATGTGACATAGCAATCCTACTTCTGGGCATCTGAAGAACTTCAAAACAATAATTTGAAAAGATATTTGCATTCCTAGGTTCATTGCAGCAGTATTTACAGTAGCCAAGATATGGAAGCAACCTACATTTTTATCAATATATGGTTGGATAAAAAAGTTGTGGTACATACATACAATGGAATATTGATTTCGTAAAAAATTAAATCTTCCCATTTGTGACAACATGGATAGATGTAGAGAGTATTATGTGTGGAATCTAAAAAACCGAACAAACAAATAAACAGAACAAATTGATGGTTGCCAGATGTGAGGGGTGTGAGGGCTGGGTGAAAAAGGTGAGGGAAGTAAGAAGTAGAAATTGGAAGTTGCAGTCACAAGGATATAAAGTACAACATAGGGAATATAGTTAATAATATTGTAACATCTGTGTATGGTGTCAGATGGGTACTAGGTTTACTGGGGAGGTCTCTTCCTAAGTTATATAAATGTCTCATTATTAAGTTGTACACCTGAAACTAATTTATTATTATATATCAACTATAAATGAAAATTAAAAATAATTAAAAATAGAGTGCTGAAATGTCAACAAGACTCTTCATTGAAGGAACCAAGGGATTTAGTGATGAATTAATAAAATTGGTTTCATATTCTGAATAAAGAACAGAATTATTAGAAAATATTTACTATAGTTAAATGATGTCCAGAAGAAGAGTTATTTTTCTACCTTTATTTTTCCAAAAAGAAGACCCCTCCACCCCAAATCCCATCAATACACAGTCATGCTTAGCCTGAACCTTATTCTTTTATACTCTATTGGTTTCATGTGGATGTATGGATGACTCATATTGCCTCTTTCTCAAGTCCTATGATTCTTGGATGGATCAAAACCAACACACAATGTCACAGCATGGAAAATATAAATTCTGAAAGGCTATTCTTACCTTTTCTTCTGAATCCCCTGGTTGACAGGTAATTACTCCATCTCTTGATCCCCCAGCAAATGTTGCCTTACAATTTGCAAGCCACTATTGTCAGAAGGAGATACAGACACAGGTAAATTCAGTGATGTTCTAAGAATGTGTTATCATTGAGTCTGTCAGAAAAAATCGATTAAGCTTCTAATCACAGTAAAATAAAAAATACTTGTAATTACTTTTTGAAAATCATTCTTTCTGGTTAAAGATAAACTATCTGAAATAAAAATATATGTTTAAGTGGATTCAGTGATGTTCATTTAAACATACAGTTTTGCCCTGGCCAAGTGGCTAGTAGGTTTCAGCATCATCCTGTACAACAAAAGGTTGAGGGTTTGATTCCTGGTCAGGGCACATACCTATGTTGTGGGTTCAATCCCCGGTTGGGGCATGTATGGAAAGCAACTGATTGATGCTTCTCTCTCTCCCTCCCTCTCTCTCTCTCTCTATCCCTTCCTCTCTAAAATCAACTTAAAAAAGCATATCCTCAAGTGAGAGTTAAAAAAAATAAAATTTCAACATTGTGATATATCAGCCTGAAAAATTTCACTTGACCATTCCCAATTTATGTATAAATTATAACAAATTCATATAGTTAGAAAACTTTCATAAGATTAAAATTGGGTGATAGGCCCAACACTTCTTTGGCTGGGTGATTTGGACAATGCAACTAGACAGATGCCACATCTACTTCTCTGTCATGTTGAGGGGGCAGGTGTACTTTAATGAAAGAAAGACTATTATAATAATGGTTCAGCTATTTATTTATTATTTATTATTTATTTATTTGCTTATTTACTTATTTATAGAGAGGGGTAGGGAGGAAGAAAGAGGAAGAGATACACTAATGTGAGAGAGAAACATTGATGTTCAATCCAGGCATGTGCCCTGACCAGAAATTGAATCTGTGACTTTTTGCTTTGTGGGATGATGCCCAATCACAGTCAAGGCTGGTTCAACTATTTAGAGAGTCTGCCAGTCTAAAGCATCTAATAGTAATTAATTCAGATGTGAAAATGAACCTTTGGGCAGAAGACAAAAAAACACTGAAGCACTGAAATGAACACCTGACATCAAAAGGCTGGTTTCTTCACCAACCAGACTGAAAGGATTTATATATTAACTAATGACTGAGAATCTGGAAAGCAATAACAGGTAATGAGGCACAGAAATTGATGCCAATGGGAACTGTTATAGTAGAATGTCAGAACTCTTGCCCTGGGACAGGTCACAAGAAGATCAATAACAATAGCAATAAACTGAAAACCAGTAACTTGTATGTATGAGGCACTGTGCTGGACAGTTTCCCCATGTGTTATTTATATTTAAAGGCAATATTGTGTTGTGGTTTCAATACCATGCTTCTACCTCCTAGCTAGTGAGGATAGTGAAAGCAACTCCCGGGGTAGTTGTGAGCACTAAATGATTTAATTTGAGATTTAACTTTTATCAGGTTGCCGGACACAGAATTCAGGAAATGATAGCTGCTATGGCTGTTTAAAATTATTATATTACAAAAATTCTATACATTAATTATTATCACTGTCTTGTAGATAATTAATCTGAGATGAGAGGTCAGTGACTCCTCCAAGGTCCCTAATGCAGCTGAGCAATGAATGGAAGCCAAGTCCATCTGATTTTAAAATCCGCACTCTTTCTATCGTGCCTAGCATATAGGAAGTGCTTCATAGATATTACACAATCATTTGTCAGAAATCAGGGGGTTTGGATCACTGTCTTGATCATTTTATATTCTAGATCTACATCTACAATCTAGAAGAAAAGAGTGAAGAGCAGGAGCAGAGGCCAAGTAAAGCAGTGAGACCAGAGAGGAATAGGTCCTGAGAGTGGTTAAGAGGAGAGTGATGAAATCCATCTCAAACTAGTCTTGGGTGAGACTAACACTGGAAGGAAGTAATTAACAATTTAAAATGTCAGAGAAAAGTTATAACATTGATAAAGTGACATCTCAAGCAGATACCTACTTTGTCCGATTTCTTGATATGGAAATTATGGGGCTAAAAATGAAAGCTGAAAACTCTCCTGTGTAGCTATCATTTTATATCATCCACAGTATTGACAGTTCTACCACCATTGAATTGTAATTGTAATCTCTAGCAGAGGAATAGATGAAGTTGGTCTTCTCCCCGAAGTACCTCTTAGGTTAATGCCAGCGCCTCCCAAGAGCTCACAGTGGCTAGTTCATTTGGTTTTAATGGAATGCAGACACACAGCAATACAATGCTTACTGAGAGAGTGGCCTCTTTTCTGTTGTTGTACGTGTCAAGATATTCTTGCAGTTCTAAGACACTGAACTTGAGCTTGTCCAGAAGTCCACAAGAAAGGAGCTAAAGACAGGAAAATAATTTCTATTAAAATAACTAGAGAGATCTACGGCTATGTAGAAAAGAGGGATATACTTAGAAGTGAGTGGGCAAGGGATTCCAATTTTGTAAGCACTGCAATTTGTAATTTTGCTAAAATTGCATTGAATATTAGCTTGCTAATCCAACTGTCTTGTGAAAATATCCATTTTCCCTTATCAGTGCAGACAGACAAATCTTAACAAGTATTCTACAGAAGCCCACATTAAGATATGCTGCCCATTTAATGCATGGACACCAGTGTCTTCATCAAGTAATACTCCAAGTAGTGTGAAGACAGAAGTCCAAATGGCTTTCAAACCGATTTGGAGCTTAATCTATACTTTAAGTCATTTAAGAAAGAATGATTTCTCACACTGTATGCCTTGCTGCAAGACAGCCAACCACTAATCAAGTTCTAAGCAAGACTGACTCCTCAGAGACGTTTAAAATTAAAGCACATCCTCATTGGTTCTAAACCTTGGTAATTATCCAGCATACGAGACAGTTCTGTGATATGCATGCGAAATGTATAGGAAGGTAATACCCTCCCCAACCCTCACACTCCCCTCAAGGAGCTCGCCAGTCTTGCAGGGTTACGGTTATGTTCATAAAGTCATGGGCTCAGCAGTCAGCCAGGGATTGTTTTAATCATCCTTTAAACTCATTGCTTGCAGCTTGGGCTGGACGAATCCATCCAGAGGGTGAATGGGGTAAATAATGACATGTTGCCTCTGGAGACTCATCTGGCTGGGCAACCTTGCATGATGGGGACAGGCAAGCTCAGCTCTAGATGTCCAGCTCACCATATTTATAGTTGTCAAAATGGAGCTTTCTCCTGATGATCTTCAATGACCTGCCTTGGCTTGGGCTGGTGCTGTACCTTCATTACTGTTATGACTCAAGCCTCTGGGAGTCATATCACAACCCAGCCCTGCTCATAAACAATGAAAGTGTCACTCAAACCACAACACAAACAAGCCTTCCTGTTGTCCACACCAGAAGCTGGGCAGGCCACGGATCACCAGAGCGGGACTGGGACACTCACGGTCTCAGCATCCACAAAAAGGGTTGGGCACTCGGAGCAAGAGGTGAGCATCTGGGAGGAGCTGACGAACTTGGACCCGATCCCCCGGAGGTTGTCTCCAAGGTAACTGGCTGCATCGCAGGTCAGGAAGCAGAACCTTTTCTGAATATTCTGAAAGACAAACTAGTTTTCATTAAAAAAAATCTTTATAAAAATATTGAATGAGCATAGGTCCTCAGTGTGTGTGGCTGGGGCTATGGGAGTAGGGTGAATGTTTGTCTGAAGTAAATAATCATGCAGTGTGGACCATGCTTCTTCCTAAACTGTCAATTCCCAACATGCAAATGCTCATACAGTCTTCCCAATAAATGTGGCTTTTCTCTGTGCTGTTGGCCAGTGTGGATCAGCAGCTGGGTCCTCCTAGCCAGTCTGTCTGATCACTGGAGAGTTACCCAGGTTACAACAATGTGGCGAGACAAAAAAATGTCACAAGATGGAACTTTCTGTTTCCCAAGGTCTCCCTGAGACAAAGCTGAAATAGTGCCATTTGAGCTTCTGGAGAATGAAAGAGTAAATGCTACCTGGGACCTAGAACACTATCTCTCCTAGGAGCATGTCTGATCAGGTGTCTAACTGGCCTATAGCTCTGTCTACATGAACTCATTAATCTTCACAACCAGGTAATGAAACTGAGGTTAAGAGAGGTGAAGTCACTTGCTTAAGCTTATACAACTAGTAAGTGATAGAGAAAGGGTGGGCCTGACTCCAGTGCTCACATTCCTCCCAGAAATGTGTAACACTTCCTAAAAGTTACTGTTCCTCTTGTACTGCCTGAGGCAAAGCTATAATGAGGAAGAGTCTGATTCACTGTGCCTGTGTCAGTGCCCAAATGAGAACATTTTTAGCCTCTAAACATCTAACACACAACATCTTTAACCAAAAGAATAAAATACTTAACCAACAAATAATTTCAGTCCTAGGCACTGACTTCCACAAAGAAAGGTCATACCTTTTGAGTTGTAGACTTTCCTCCATGAGAAATCCAATCTGCCCTGTTATGGGAAAATTCACATGTCCCCAAAACAACAGCAGGTTCTTTATAAGTTATGTTAGGAAAATGCCAACCGTGTTGCATATTATTTATTTTTTATTTCTGAGAATCTTGGTATAATGCATAAGATACATCTGTCTTTATGGTGTTACGTTAATTTTCCATGCTCCCTCCCTCTCAACCTGACAGGACGTTAAAGCAGAGAGGAAGAGGTGGTGCCATTTCTAAGCATCTATCATAACAGCTAGTTGAGTGGCAGAGCTGGGAGTGGGGTTTAGGTTCCCCAAACTGTTTGGGGTTTTCTCCATCTTACCTACAGACAAGGTGAGATCTGGGTTTATTGTGCATTGTACAAAGAAGCTAGATCTGCCAGGGAACTTTAGAACCACATAGAAAGGCAGGTGCTATTTAAGAGACATGAATTCAGTTTTGTCCTCTTGACTTCCACATGAACACACCCTGTAATTGGTGGCATTGTATGATGCAATGACAATGTTCTAACACAGGAGCAGCAAGAAGGAAATACGCTTGGAAAGATGCTCATATGGGGTCATTGGAAATTATTTTCTTGCTTTTAAAACAAAATTATTTTTGCAACTGCCTCCTCTCTGCTCCCTCCAAAACTCACCTAAATACAGGGAAATGTGGTAGTTAGACTCACAGGAAAATATCTGAAAACAGTTAAAAGACATGATGAGGATATGACAAGAGATTAATAGGCTACAGGTCTGAAACATATTTCAATTCTAGCATATTTTATTAATACCTATTTTGCTATTGTTATTGCCCTCAATCATATGGTATTTAATAGTAGTTAAGAAAGATCTTAAGGCTAAATGTAATATTAAAGCCAAAACAGGAGGCACACATTTGTATTATTATTACAGATAAACTCCGTAGGGATTGATCTAATACACTGATGAAAAAAAATTCATACCCAATGAGCCCTCTGGGGCCCAGTCCCACCTCCCAGCTCATGTGGCAATCTATTATTTATTGGCATTCATTCAGAAGCTGTACATTTAAGATTTCCATTTAAGCATTTCTGTTCATTTTCCCACATTTACTGAGCACCTATTATGTGTTAGTGAGGGTGCCAGCTGCTGGGGAGTCAAATTAAGGTACTATTACCTGCCCAGAGGACAGGGGGAGGGAGAAAAGTAAAGGAGGCATCACACACTAAAGTGATATCCACCAGGGGTTTGCACATAATTGGAGGACAGTCCAGGGACAAGAGATGACTTCTCTAAGCAGAGGGGAAAGTATTGCTCAGGACTATAAAATTGAACATGAATAGTCTAGTGAAAGGAAAAGTTACTACAATAGCCAAACTTAGATATACATTTTTAACCATTATTTAAAAATAGGCTTTAGAATAATCTAAATAAGTAATTACTTTGCCTCTTGACTAGTGTGGCTCAGTGGTTTGGGTGTTGTCCTTAAAATTGAAACGTTGCTGGTTCAATTCCTGGTCAGGGCACATGCCTCAGTGGCAAAGCCAGTCCCCAGTTGAGGGGCATGTGAGAGGCAGCTGATTGATGTTTCTCCCTCACAGTGATGTATCTCTTCCTTTCTTTCTCCCTCCCCTTTCTCTAAAAATGAATAAATAAAATCTTTTAAAAATAAAGAAATTACTTCACTTCTAAATCTTTAACAATGAAATCGATCTCAAATGGTAGCTTTCTGGTAGTTGTTTTTAAATTTCAATCTGGGTTAATGTTAGAGAGTTTCTGAAATTTTTATCTTTCAGCAGTCAATTATTTTTTTGTCCTAAGCTTGACAGCCTCTCTGTGGCCAGTTAATCTCAGACACAACCTTAGTTTGTACATTTAAACTTCTAATAGGTTTCACTAAGGGTAAACTGAATAATGCTCAGTGAGAAACCATACTCTTAGCACCACTGATCTAAAATTTTCCAAAAATGGGTGATAAGGAGGGCCTTGAAGCTGAAAGATAGGGTTTACTTTTATGTTAACTAAATGACAACTTCCTGACCTTGAAATTATTTAAGGCAGATAATCTCAGCTTTTTCATTGTCACTTGTTATATAATTCTTATTTTCCTGTCTTACCTTCCTGCCATGACTCTTTCTGAAGGTGTTTGGAGGGCCCATGACTCATTCCAACCAAGTTACTGCCCCTGTCTCTGATACACTCAACAGAACTCAACATCTAAAAATGTTCAGGAGAGTTCTAACTTGTCTGTTCACTTATCCGTCTATTATTCCCATCCACTCAGAGTTGGAACGACATAGTCCTTTTCCATTTTCCCTTGCATCACCAGTGGCAATTCTGTTTTATGCATTTTTAAAGTAGAGTTTAGAAAATTGCTTTTATGAAAATACTGCAAGAAAAGCATTTTCATTATAGGAAAAGAGAAACTTGAAAGAAAAATAAACAAAGACACCTATAATCTCATTACCCTGAGTAAACTACAAAGAAATACTAGTGTATAATCTTCACTATTTTCTAGGCATTAAAAGAGGAGCAGCATTCTACATATATTTTTAAAACTAGTTTTCTCTTCGACTATATGATAACTATGTTTCCATGTCAGTGTTAACATCTGCTTCAAACACAGAACACAGGGCCAGTTAACACCGATGATGCTTGAAGGCCTCTGAGTTCCTTCATAACAAGACACGTTTTCTCTTCTTTGGCTGTCTCTCACCCCTGCCAACATTCGATGAAATGTTGGAAAGTAAACGTTCAGAATAAGACAGAGAAAAACAAACAAGAATTTGCAAGACCAGAGACAGGCAGACATAAAAATAAACTTCTGAGCACCAACCAAAAGTTGGGTTCCTGTCATCTCTGCAGTTGAGTCATTTATTTTTTATTTTTTAAGTGTATTTGAGGCTAACAGTGGGATCTGAAGACATCCACAGGAGAGGCAGCTACTCAGAGCTGTGTGTAACCAAGACCCTCCTGTGCCAGGCTGAGGTACTGAATCCAGCTTTCCCCCTGCTGGCCACATCTGGTTCTGCAACCCTCCCAGAGGGAGGGACTGGGGTTCCAATTTGCACAAGGACACTGTGTGGAGTAGGTGGGCTGTGGTTCACAAAGGAGACACAGAAGATTACCTTTCAGAAGCAGCTAAGGGAACTAAGCAAGTCATCACAACTACGGCTGGTATGTTTAAGGAATTCATAGGGGGAATACAAGACAAAGAAAGGAAAACATAGATAATGAAGAAGAAAGATGAGAGACGGGTCTTAGAGGAAAGCAGAGATGGAGGAGAGGCTTAGAAGAAGAGTCCATATAAAGGTCCTGATATCATGGTGGCCTGGCATTCATGGCACCAATAAAGGCCAGAATGTCAGAATGAGTGGGACGTCATGGCAGCCTAAGGCATTTGAAGGTGTTTTCACAATGCCAGTGTGAGAAGGTTGAGTGGATTATGTTTAACAGAAGAAAGGATGAAGTCAGAGGACAAAAAGAGATGTTTGGAGGAGAAAAGAGTATAAACCCAGAACTAAACAGCAATCCCTTCTTAAATGAGAAGCTGCTAGCTCCCTGGAGAGCCCAAGTATTTTGACTTGAGATTAGCACTGTACCTTAAACAAGGAGGAGAACACATGAAAAGTGTACACAGCACAGGAACCATCAGAGTCGCACATGAGCTGGTTGATGTGGCTGCGCCAGGCTTCCTCGGCGTTGTCACAGGCCGCAGGCTGAAATGCAGCCAGGATGGCTGAGAAGAAAGGTGAGGGAGGGGGAGACACTCTCCTGTCACCGTCTCCAAAGCTGGAAGAAATGACAATGATTGTGTCAAGAACTGATGCCCTTCTTCCCTTATAGGATGGTCTAAGTGCTGCTCCTGAGTCAGTCTCATGAGGAGCCCACTCTGACCACTGCTCCGTATGAGGTTTGCTTTGGGAACTTGGCTTTCAGTCAAAGGTCTCCAAGATTCTTTTTTATTTCAGAAAAAAGAATTTTCACCTCTTGAATTTCTGTGATTCTTCCAATTTTGATTCCTTTCTATAGATTTGGTACCTCTTTTAGCCTTCAGTGACTGTCTCTCATGTGCCTAGCTGGCCACTCCCCAGCCACAGTAACATTCCTTCCTGGGCTCTGGACCTTTCAGTCCTCTGCATTTTTCAATGTGAAAAACAAGAACAAAAATTTTGAATCTTTTAACTTTTCTTAATGTGTACATATGCATAAATGCTCAGAAGAAAAGTGGATGAAGGAAAGGAAAGAGAAATGCAGAGAGAAATAAAGGAAGGAGAGACTGAATAGAAGTTAAAAGACAAATCTTCCTCTAGGCATTACCATAAGCAATTTGTTGAGTGGATACTACCATAACAGGGGAGCTTTATTACTTAGTTCGTATTTTCAATGTTCAGAGAAGTGATTTTAGAGTTCTGACTTTCTTCTCCTGAAGTAAATCTGTAGCATTGATATTTGTAATTTATTCTAGATGCTGCATTAGTGTTTACACTTTTTTTCTTATGTATATTTTTTCCTATTTGTATTGTCTGATTATATACGATATCTCACTTGTCTCAGAAATATCAGCCACAAGGCTGGAAAACCACCCACTTGAAAAAGAGTAGGTATTTAGCTTATAAAGAGCCTCTTATTCTGGTCTTTTAACTCAAAATGAAAAGAACTCATATTCAAGGCTTATCAATATTGCTTATTTTTAAAGCTCACAAATCTTGGACCACATCCCCAGGCCCCTCTTTGGATTTATATGTAATTCTGTGGCTTTATGAGTTCCTACGTGAGTACCTTTTTAGTTCCATGTAGGCCCTGCACCAGGAAATGGAAGATTCCAACCTGCTAGGAGTCCTCCAGGTTATATGTCAGTTTGGACTCTTTGGTGAGGAGGTCCCAGCAGTGTGAGTGTGACAGTCAACTTGATTTAGAGTGAGTGCAACCCCATGGGACATGCACATCAGCACCATGTATTTCTGCCAACGGTTTCTCTACCTTGCCAGAGTGAACTGGTCCAGAGCTTGGTTGCCTTTTTCTTCTGTCTCAGTCATATCCAGACTAAAGCTATCACTGCATTCGAAAGTTGCTGGGAGTTCATTGATGGAACTAGAAAGATCATCTTCGTGCACGGTGGTGTCTTCCTCCTCCTGGACAGCTTCAGCCTGGAAGAATGAAGAGACAAAAGAATCCCCCATCCAATATATAAGACTATATGGGAAAATCTGTTCAACCAAAGGAAAAGAGGCTGAAATCCTGACAGTGACAGATGTTTCTTAGTTATAATGTCATCAATTTCTTTAAGCAGACTCAGAAATCATCTGAAGTTCTGCTTTCTTCACTTTTCAGTCTTCTCCACAATAGTTCCCAAAGAGGCTCTTAGGAAGTTACCATATTTGACCCATGATTATGGAATACAAATGCTAGAGAAAGACCAGAGTGTCCCACATTTGATAAGAAAACGATGCCCCACATGGGAAGGCCTTGCCTAGTGTCTCACCAGGGCTTGATTCAGAATGTTTTTCACTGAACAGCCTAAGCCTATGCAAAGCTGACTCTCCAACACAGAACCCCTCACCTGTGGAAACTAGAATTTAGAACCCTCAGTGACAGTACAGTAGCTGCTCAAGAAATGTGTCCAGTGTGCATGAGTGCTTCATACTGGTCACTCAACTACCACCCTGACAGGCCTTTCCACAATGAAATCCTTTAAGATCCATTGACGTATAAGCTGTCTTTTTGGGAATATCCCTTGAAGATAACAGGTATGAGGGGCTGCTTTACTGTTACTGTAAAATGCAGAATGAGCAACACAATGAAAGGGCTGCAGGGCAGGCAGGACCAGGATCAGGGAGGGGCAGGAAGGAGTCATAACAAGTCAAATGGAAACAGAAGCTGGGCTTGAAGCTGGGCCAGGGGAACCAGCTGGAGACTGATTGTTCTTTACAGGAGGAGGGAAGATGACTGGGTTATAGACCAGAAGAGGAGAGGAAGAAATTACACATACATGTTTCAGTGAGTCATTTTTTAAAAACAATCACAAAATCAAGGCAAAAATAGAACTGTATATGAATTAGAGCATTATCACAACTGACATCTTGTCACCCGTTTAGTATTTTGAATTGAGGATTAATAAGGAAATTAACAGGGGTGTTTAAAGATGTGTTAGGAAATTAGCATATTTTATGTCTTTAAAAGAATTACTTGTAAATACTGGGTCTTGGAGGCTTATCCATATCTGTTTCTTCCTGCTTTTTAAAAAACTGCATGAGAGTGGCCATGGTGACTGGTCTGGGTTATTAGTGCACATAAACTATTAGGGGATGGCTGAGTTCTTATAAAAATATTTTTTACTTTCTTTTTGTAACATCACAGATATATCAAACATGTCAGAAAGTCAGATTATGTTAAAACAAAGATAGCTTTTCAGAAATTAAACTCAATCTTTTTTTGATAGAATTAGATGATTTCTGTGTGAGTTCATAAAATATTATTACTTGGGCAATACTTTCTTTAAGCAATCTATATAATTTAGCATTCAAATATAAAAATTGAGAAAGTGCCCACTGAAAGACTGAGAAATATCAAATGCTAATAACTTCACATTTATTTCATGATGTTCTTTCCATGAAATTTAATTTCTTAATTTTAGGATGCTTGGTGTTTTAATCTCTGATAAATTTCCTTTCTGGCTGAAAAAGGACTCTACTAACTCTAAGAATCCTTCCCCAGAGTCCCTTTGCAGTGGGATAATTTTAGAAATAATTTTGCGTTAAGCTTCAGTATTTTTAGTTGATGCATTTTTGTTGGTTTCCCTTGGTTTTCAAATATGTAAAATTTTTCTAGATCTCAGATCTGTTTGTAGTGCACTATAAAAGAATCCAAAATATTACCTTTTTTCATTATTTCTTTTTTTCCATTAGAAGTATCAGAAATAATATACTTTTATGTTTTCTATTTTATTTTTTCTTTCAAGCTTATCATAATCAATATCAAGATAAAGACAACTTTATCTTAACAGGAATTGGTTGTTTTGGTATGTCTAACATAAGAAAACATTCCAATCTGATGAGCACATATATGAACACTGTGGGAGTGAACAATTTTACAGAGATGATATTTTCTGGAAATTTTGATAAAATAAACTTTAAATGAGATACCCATTGTTAAGTTTTTCTTTTAAGCTGAACTTTTAAATAAGAAAATTGTATCCATTACTTACTTTTTTCCTCAGAGAGCCTGGCTAGGACTGTTTTGTACAACTCAGTTTTGTTCATAATACTGTGGCTGGTATTGAAAATTCTGACAGTATGCCAAAAGGCGAGGACTGAATCAATGTACAAATTGTATAATTGGTTCCTACATAGGAAAAAATTTCCTCCAATACATGCACTCACCCACACTTCAGCAGCACATTGTTTTATGAAAGTCATGAGAAAAAAAAGAGCAGTTTGCCAGTCACGGTGGTCTCAGGCATACACCAATTTGTTCTGTATTAATTAATCAGCTGTGTTCACACTGTATGGAAAATGCAGACCGTTTCATTTTAAAAAGACCTCACGTCAAATCTCTTTCAACCAACAAGTGGGTAGCTGCTCAGGTTATGAGGGTAAAACAACCTCAAAACATAAGCTTAGGTGCACAAACTCAATTATTTCAAAAGAGTAAGAAAGGAAAAGATAAAAGCAGTCCCTCTAATCACAACCCTCTAAGAATTCTCAGAAAATTGGAAGAACTTTTTCTTTAGAAAACTATAATCACAATTGCCAAAATCTCTTCACCTTGGAACCCTGAGAAATCTGAAGATTGTTCATATCGGGCAAAGAAGAGTCAAAGCTAGCCATTCTAGTGCTAAAGGAATGTGGGTCCGTGGGGGGCATGTCGCAGGCCGAAGTGAGTGATTCCACGAGGTTGGCCTCCTCAGAAGGGGAGAGATTCATGATCTGTTGACAAAGCAAAGGAGATAAAATACAGCATGACGTTTCCATAAAAGCTCTAATTCTTCTTTCCATGAAAGTACAGACCATTGTACAAGCTAGTTGTTGGTTGATATGTCTTGTTTACTGTACATAGTTCCCTCTTACCAGAACAGAAACATGGGAGCTGGCAACCTGGAGTGATGATGGCATAGCACCTAATACATAAACACCCACACTTTCAGTAACCATATCATAGTTCCTAAAACTTACATGTCTGAGGAATTTTTAAAAAAAATTCTGGCATAATGAAAGTTATTTTGGGAAAATCTAGGCCCTAACTGATTTGATGGCATCCAGAGACTCTTAATAATATACAGATACTCTGGTACTTGCTTCCATTTTCAACCTAACGAGGCCAGTGGGACTCAGTTTGACACCACTTGATGGTTCAGAATATTAGTTTAGCAGCTCTAGAAGTTTCTTGAGCTCACCTGGAAACTGTGCTACTGCTTCAGTCTCAAAAAACAAATCTCCCAGTTTTGACAGTGGGAGAGCTTCTACTTACGAGATTTGAGTGCTCCAGGATCTGGCTGGTCGTGAGGTCCTCCTCCTCAGATGATTCATCAGAGTCCTCATGGTTCATTTTGCTTAAGCTGGGACTTCCAGAAAGCTGTCTCTCCTCCAGAAGCTGCATGTCACACTTGTCTAGACTGTCCAGAGAACGCCTACGCACTCCCCAGTTGAAGTTGTCCATACTCTCACCCTGAAATCATACCATCAGTTGCTTTTTTTTATGCCCAAATCTACTCAAACCTTCACACAATCAGTTAGTCATGGCTTAGAAGTAAATATTTCCATTATGAATTTTCAAGCCCTCATGTCATTTGGTACCAAACCTTTTGTGACATGATGGGAAAAGGAGTAAAAGCATACTCTTGGTACTTTCATGCATATTACATCATAGGTAGACATGGTCATACTTTTATATAATGTGGTGGGTAATATTATGTTTTTAAAGGTTGATTTGGGTAAACTCTATAAATGATCTGTGTTTCCAAAAATCTGTAAGAAAGAGACCATTAAGAGTAAAACACCTTTAGGCAAAAGACAAATACCATATGATCTCACCTAATACAGAAACCTAACGAACAAAACAAAAAAATGAGCAAAATAGAACCAGAGGCATGGAAACAAGGGACAGACTGACAGTGACCAGAGGGGAGAGGGGAAGGGAAAGGAGAGAAAGAAGGGAAAGGGTCTAATCAAGGAACTAGTATAAGTGACCCATGGACATGGACCACATGGCAGGGATTGACTGGGAGAGGAGGGAGGTGGGCAGCGCAGGGGAGAGCAATGGGGAAAAAAAGGGGGCCACTTTAATAGAAAAACAGTAAAAAAAAAAAAAAGAGTAAAACACCTTCAAAAGACATGTGGCCCCAATCCTTGTTTAGTGCTGTTCTCAGAAGGAGCAAAAGCAGGAGCTATGCTTCTTGCACATTCCACATCCTCTGGGTATTAAGAAGCGCATTAGGCAAACATTCCAGCATTTTCACAGACAAAGTGCAAAGTTAAGAAGATGGGAGAGCAGCTGGGAAAGCTGGCCAATCATGCAGTATGCAGAGGCCCAGCAGCAGGGCTCAACTTTTGCTTTTGGATCATTCTAAATAATTGTCCTAACAACAGAAAATAGGTATTTTTCCAGACCTGAAATGGCTGACTTGGTATGAAGCATTATTGCTGATCTGTACCTTTCCTTACAATTTTTCAATTACAGTTTACATTCAATATTAGTTTGTATTAGTTTCAGTTGTACAGCACAGTGGTAAGACAATCATGTATTTCACAAAGTTGTCCCCTTGATATTTCTGGTACCCGCCTGGCACCACACAGTTATTACAATATTATTGACTATATTTCTTAAGCTGTATTTTATATCCCTGTGACTATTTTGTAACTACCAATTTGAACTTCTTAATTCCTTCATCTTTTTCATCTAGCCCTGCCACACCCCTCCCATCTAGCAAACCTGTTTTTTCTCAGTATTTATGAATCTGTTTCTATTTTGTTTGTTCAGTTATTTTGTTCTTTAGATTCCACATGTAAGTGAAATCATATGGCATTTGTCTCTCTGTGTCTGACTTATTTCACTCAGCATAATACCTGTTAGGTCCATCCATGTTTTTGCAAATGTTAAGATTTCATTCTTTTTTTATGACTAATATTCGGTTGTGTATATGTTAACACATCTTTACCCACTTATATATTGATAGGTACTTGGGCTGCTTTCATCTTGGCTACTGTAAATTATGATGCAATAAACAAAGGGGTGCATATATCTTTTCAAATTAGAATTTTGGATTTCTTTGTAAGTATACCGAGAAGTGAAACTGCTGGGTCATAAGGCAGTTCTATTTTAATTCTTTTGAGAAAACTCCATATTGTTTGCCATAGTGTATGTAACAATTTGTTATCCCTACAACAGTGCACAAGGGTTCCCTTTTGTCCATATTCTTACCAACACTTGGTATTTGTTGATTTATTGATGACAGTCATTTTGACAGGTGTGAGTTGATACCTCGTTGTGGTTTTAATATGCATTTCTCTGATGATTAGTGACATTGAGCATCTTTTCATATATCTATTGGCCATCTGTATATCCTCTTAAGAGAAATGTCTATTCAGGTCCTCTATTTTTAATTGGATTATTTGGTGTTAAATTGTATGAATTCTTTATAAGTTTTGGATATGAAACCCTTATTGGATCGTTCTTTCACAAATATCCTCTCCCATTCAGCAGGTTGTATTTTTGTTTTGTTAATGGTTTCCTTTGCTACACAAAAAATTTTAATTTGATGTTGTCCCAATTTGTTTATTTTGTCTTTTGGTTTCCCTTGTCTGAAGAGATATATAGAAAAAATATTACTAAAAGAAATGTCAGAACTATTGCCAATGTTTGCTTCTAGGAGTTTTATAGTTTTGAGTCTTATACTTAAGTCTTTAATCCGCTTTGAGTTCAATCTTTTATGGTGTAAGAATGTAGTCTAGTTTCATTTTTCTGCATGTATCTGCCCAAATTCCCAGCACTATTATTTGAACACACAGTTTCTACCCCATTGTATGTACCTTCCTCTTTTGCCATATATTAGTTGACCATGGAGGTATGGGTTTATTTCTGGGTTTTCTATTCTGTTCCATTGATTTATGTATGTTTTTATGCTGGTACCACATTGCTTTGATTACCACAGCCTTGTAGTATGGTTTGATATCAGGAGGTGTGATACCTCTAACTTCATTTTTCTTTCTCAAGGATGCTGTAGCTATTTGGGGTCTTATATAGTTCCACATAATTCCTAGTATTATTGGTGCTAGTTCTGTGAAATATGTCATTGGTATTCTGAAAGGGACTGCATTGAATCTACAGATTTCACTGGGTAGTATGGACATATTAATGATGTTAATTCTTCCTATCCTTGAGCATGGCATATGCTTCTACTTATTTATATGTTCTTTTGATTTCTTTCTACAATGTCTTATAGTCTTCTGAATATTGGTGTTTTACCTCCCTGGTTAAATGTTTTTTCTAGGTATTTTATTATTTTTTTTGATGCAATTGTAAGTGAAACTGTTTCTTAATTTCTCTTTCTGATAATTCATTATCGGTGTATAAAAATGCAGCAAATTTCTGAATATTAACTTTGTATCCTGCTGCTTTAATGAATTCATTTATCAGTTCCAGTAAATTTTTTGGTGGAACCTTTAGGATTCTCTTTCTACAGTATCATGCCATCTGCAAATAATGGCAAGTTTACGTCCTCCTTTTGAATCTGGATACTTTTTATTTCTTTTTCTTGTCTGACTGATGTGGCTTGGACTTCCAATACTATGTTGAATAAAAGTGGGGAAAATGGGCATCCTTGTCTTTTCTTGATCTTATGGAAAGCACTTTTATTCCTATTTAGTATGATGTTAGCTGTGGGTTATATATGGCTTTTTTTTTTTTTATTTTGAGGTATATTCCCTCTATTCTCACTTTGCAGAGAATTTTTATGATAAATCAGTCCTGGATTTTGTCAAATGCTTTAACTGGTTCTATTTATACGATGATATAATTTTTATCCTTCATTTTGTTTATATGGTATATAATGTTAATTGAATTGCAAATATTGAACCACCCTTGCATCCCAGGAATAAATCCCACTTGATCATGGTGTATGATATTTTTAATTGATGAATTTGGTTTGCTAATATTTTGTTGAAGATTTATGCATGTACGTTCATCAGAAATATTTCCTTATAATTTTTAAATGTTTTTGTTTGATTTTGAAATCAGGATAATGGTGGCCTTGTAAAATGAACTTGGGAGCCTTCTCTTCTCTTAATTTTTTTTGGATAGTTTGAGAAGCATAGGTGTTCATTCTTCTTTGAATGTTGGTAAAATTCACCTGTGAAGCCTTCTGGTCTGGGACTTTTGTTTGTTGGGAGTTTTTTGATTACCTATTCAATTTCTTTGGGAGTAATGGGCCTGTTCAGATTTTTTTTTAAATTCACTCTTGGAAGAGTGTATGTTTCTATGAATTTATCCATTTTTTCCAGATTGTCCAATTTGTTTGCACATAATTTTTCTTAGTATTTTCTCATAATCCTTTGTATTCTGTGATGTCTGTTGTCACTTCTCTTTCATTTCTGCTTTAATTTCCTCATGCCTCTCTTTTTCTTGACAATTCTGATTAAATGTTTATCAGTCTTGTTTATCTTTTCAAAGAACAAGCTTTTATTTTCACTGATTTTTCTATTGTTTTCTTAGATTCTATTTCACTTCCACTTCTATCTTTATTATTTCCTTCCTTCTATTCACTTTGGGCTCCCCCCCCCCCCGTTTTCTTTAGTGTAAGGTTAGATTGTTTATTTGAGGCTTTGTTGTTTTTTTGAGGTCTGCCAATATTGCTATAAATTTCCCTGTTAGGACTGCTTTCACTGTAGATTTTGGGCTGTTGTATTTTCATTTTTATTTGTCTCAAGGTATCTTTTGATATCTTTATTGCTTTCATTGTTAACCATTCATTGTTTAGTAAAACAGTAATTAGCCTCCATGTGTTTGTGTATTTTTTAGTTTTTTTCTTTTAATTGATTTCTAGTTTTATTAAATTGTGGTTGAAGAAGATGCTTGATATGATTTCAATCTTCCTAAATTAAGAATTGCTTTGTGGCCTATCATGTGTTCGATCCTGAAAAATGTCCCCTGTGCACTTGAAAAGAATGTATATTCTGCTTCTTTGGGCTGAAATCTGCCTGGTCTAATGTGTCATTTAAGGTCGCTGTTTCCTAGTTGACTTTCTGTGTGGAAGATATATCCACTGGTGTCAATGGGGTGTTAAAGTTCCCTACTATGACTTCATTATTGTTGATTTCTCCCTTTATGTCTATCAATATTTATATATGCAGGTTGGGTACATAAATGTTTACAAGGGTTATATGCTCTTGTTGGATTGAGCTCTTTATCATTATGTAATGTCCTTCCTTGTCTTATTATATGCTTTGTTTTAAAATCTATTTTGTCAATATAAGTATTGATACCCCAGCTTCTTTTTGTTTCCATTTGCATGCAATGCCTTTTTTCCATCTATTTACTTTCAATCTGTGTGTGTCTTTGATTTGAAGTGGGTCTCTGTGGGCAGCACATATATGTGTCTTGTTTTCTTATCCATTCAGCTACACTGTCTTTTGCTTGGGTCATTTAAGGTATTTATATTTAAAATGATTATTGATAGGTATGTAGTTTTTGCCATTTATATTTCATATTTTGTCGCTCTCTCTCTTTGTCTTCTTCTTAAATAACTCACTTTAACATTTTTTTTTGTAATACTGGCTTGGTGGTGGTGAATGCCTTTAGCTTTGTCTTGTCTTGGAAGCTCTTTATCTCTACTTCAATTTTAAATGATAGCCTTGCTGAGTAAACTGGTCTTGGTTGTAGGTCTTTGCTTTTCATCACCTTGAATATTTTGTGCCATTCCTTTGAGGCCTGCAAAGTTTCTGTTGAGAAATTAGCTGACAGTCTTATGGAGTTGCCTTGTAGGCAACTAACTAACTGCTTTTCTCTTGCTGCTTTTAAGATTCTCTCTTTGTGTTTAAACTTTGCCATTTTAATTATCATGTGTCTTTGTGGGCCTCTTTCAGTTCATCTTGTTTGGGACCCCTTATTTACGTGTTTTTTCTTTACCAGGGTAGGGAAGTTTTTCATCATTTCTTTTTAAAAAAAATTCATTTATTGATTTGAGAGAGAGAGAGAGAGAGAGAGAGAGAGAGAGAGAGAGAGAGAGAGAGAGAGAGAGAGAGAGAGACATCAATTTGTTGTTCCACCTATTTATGCATTCATTGGTTGCTTCTTGTATGTGCCCTAACTAGAGATTGATCCTGCAACTGTGGCATATTGGGATGATGCTCCAACCAGCTGAGTTGTCCAGCCAGGGCTCAGTGATTATTTCTTCAAATAGGTTCTAAATATTCTGCTCTCTCTCTTCTCCTTCTGGTTTCTCTATGATACAAATATTGTTATGCTTAATGTTATCTCAGAGGTCCCTTAACCTACCTTCATTTAAAAATATATTTTTTTCTTTCTGTTATGATTTGGTGTTTTCTGCTACCTTGTCTTCCAAATATCTGAGTTGATCCTCTGCTTCATCTAATCTACTGTTGATTCCTTGTAGTGTATTCTTCATTTTGGGGTGGTTATTTTTATGGTTTCTATGTTATTTTTATGCTTACTATCTCTTTGTTAAAGTTCATTCTTCTTGAGTCCATTCTTCCCCTAAGTTCCTTGTGCGTCCTTGTTACCAGTGTTTTAAACTCTGTATCTGGTAGACTGCTTATCTCCATCTGATTTAATTCTTTTTTTCCCTAGAGATTTCTACTGTTCTTTCATGAGGGACATTTCTTTGTCTCCCAATTTTGTTTATTTCTTTTATTAGGTAGATCTGCTATGTCTCCCAGTCTTGAGAGGGTGGCCTTATGTAGTATATGTCCCGTTGGGCCCAGTGGCATGGTCTCTCTGGTCAGTTGATCCTAATGTTCCAGAAATGTCCTCATGTAGATTGTGTATGCCCTGCTCTTGCAGTTGAGTCTTAATTGCTGTTGGAATGTTAGTGGGTGGGTTTGATCCTCAGGCTGGATGACTTGAGTATTAGTCATAACCACAGCATATGAGCTTCTATGCTGTGGTTGTCCCATGGAGCAGGGTTTGTACTAGGGTCTGATGCCTGCTGAGACCTCCCTTTGGGTGTGCTTCTTGTGAAGTTAATCAGGTGGTTCTCTGTTGTGGTCTGAGGCTGCCCATTGAGTGTGTTGGTTCTAGACCTTCTTGGGAGAGACTCCAGTGCAGGTTAATGTCAGACATTGCCTGTTACGGGCCTGGGCTACCCGTTAGGAGCTACATAGCAATTCTCAGTTGATAGCTGCCAGTGCTGGGCTTGGATTTGCATGGGAGAGGCTACACTGAAAACCAAGGCCAGTGCCACAAATATAGAGCCTGGGAAAGATCAGCAAAAGACCCAAGGTACCCCAAGAGATGCCACCATCTGCTGGCTACCTGTAATTCTCAGCCACTGAAAGAGCCCTGGGTGGCATACGAGTTGGGTAAGGCACCAGCTGGGTAAAGTGGCAATGCAAGTTTTTAAAAAGCTGTGAGTTATATCTCAGACTTTTTCTACAATTAACTATGTTAACTATGTTTATTTGACCAACGTAAAATGTTTTTTAGAAACTAATTTGGGTTTATTTCTCTCTTTCTTTTTAAATTATTTTTTACTCGATTTTAAATTTTTAACTGTATTCACTAGGTTGTCATTGGTTAATAAAATTATATAGGTTTCAGGTATACAATTCTGTATCATGTGTATATTGTTTTGTGTGTTCACCATATTTTTCTCTCTTAAGACAGGAATAAATAAATAGAAATATTACACAGCCCACTGGTAAGCAAATTTTAATCTAAATCAATAGGTGAACTGAATAAAATATAGCATAGAATCCTTCCATATATGAGTCCTTTGAAGCATTGTCTGATGGTTGACCATGAACCTTTTATGGTGAGAGCTCAGTTAATAGCATAATAATATAATACGAGTGATCCAAATTATTGTTAAAATTAGTGATCATTAAAACGATTAATTTTCCTCTGTTTTAGATCTATTTCTTCAGTCTCCTAATGAAACAAAGTTTGTCAGAACATATCACAGATGTCTCATATAACAGATGCTTAGCTATTCCAAAATGTGTTTTGTAGAAGGCAACAGGTAAGAATCCCAAACACATTCTGGATATAATGTACAAATTATCATTATTCAACCGTATTTATGATTGTTTTAGGACTGTTTGATCATAAAGAGAAATCAGAGTCAATATGAGTTTCATATTCTATAGCAGTATCTGATGTTTTATTTATATCTGTATCTTTTATATATATCTGCTGTGATAAATTACCACCAAACAATATTTTTTTCCTGGTGGAAAAGGTTAACTACTGTGCTGAAATTTAAAAATAGCTATTTTAGTGAAAAAACAGTAGAAAGGCAAGAGTTCTGGAAAGAAAAAGAAAATGCAACTGTATGAAGAAATAAAAGAATACAAAGAAAGATAGTCAGATAGAGAAAAAAGAATAATGTGAAAATGACTAGGAGAAATATGCAAATATAAATACAAAACATAAATTCACACACTTGTTCTCTTCCACAAATCAGTGGATGGGTTGGATGAACTATCTGAGGCAACAATTCTGGAGGTGTCCCCACTGACCCTGAAACAGAGCCCTGGACAGGTACAGAAATGCAGATGTCTAGGTCAGAAAATATCATTGGGCATAGACTGCTGTTACTGTTAATTGGACTGCAGCGCTGATGAAACCTGGATGAATCAGGCACAAGAACCGGCAATCAGGGAAATCTGTCCTTGCAGGAATACTACCTAGATGTTTTGCTAGAGGATACAATGTCTCCACTAGAGGAAAAGGTGCTGAAATGGTTTCTTTGGTGGTTGCTGAGGGGGAACAGTGGTGTGGTCTAGCCTAAGTTAAAGTATGTGGTGATTAAAAGCCAACAGGCGTTCTTGGTGTGGCCTAGGAACACCCCTATTCTGGGAGTTACCCTCCTTCTTCCCCAAACCCAAATGTCAGATCTTCATTTTACGTTACAAACAAGGTCAAAAGTCAAAACTGTTTTAGTGATTATGACAGATTTTTCAATGCATGAGAACATTTAGAAGATAGACAGCTATTCCTCATGAACATTTTGTATATGTTAATTATCAGATTTAACCACTCAGGATTTATTCTGAGATGAGAAAGCACTCATGATTGAACATTCTAGAAATCTTGGAAATAGCTTTTCTCCATATTGGAAATCCAACAAATAAGAATTACTATTGAAGAAACTTGGTCAAAATATGTTTTCCCAAATGTATCTATTTAGAGTAAGTCTGATAGGACATAGATACAGGCCGATGATGGGTCCTAGGTCAGTCTGCCCAGGATGGTCCCAGTTTATGTCTGCTGTCTGGGTATAATCATTAACATCCTCTTACTTGCAAAAGGGTTCTCATTTGTATGAAAGTTTATATAACCACCATACAAAGATAGTTCCTAATTCTTAGAATTTAAAATATTCTGATTGGAGCCATATATGATGCATTATTAGATGTAGCTGGTTGAATTCAATAAGGAATTTAACAACAAAACCAATCCAGTAGTGCAGCTGTCTAATAAAAAACCATAGGATTTCCATGGGTCATATTTAAAAACTCACTTTCTTTCAAGAGTTATCATCATGTGACTTCTGGCCAAGATAAAGGCGTAGACAGACACACTGCGTCTCCCTCCACAACGAAGAAGGAATACAACTACCTCAAAACTAGAAACAACCAGAAGTTCCAGAAAAATCAAACTATATGAAAGTCCAGCAAACAAAGATATAAAGAAGAAATACTCATCCAGACAGGTAGGAGGGGCAGAGTTGGGGGGGGGAGAGGATGAGGTGTGGTAGCAGCAGTGGTGGCAGGACACCTGGGGAGCATTCCTAGCTCCTCAGTGAACCTAGCAGCTCACAGTCCCAGCACCAGGGAAAATCAAACCTCATTGCTTCTACTGTGCAGACCAGTGGGGATTGGGGTGGAGGCAGAAACTGCTGGTCTCAGCAGAGTCTGCTTGTTTAAAGGGCCCCCCAGTCCTGGAATGTCCACAGACCACCCAATCTGGGAACGACAGCCAGGGTAGCAGCTAGAGGGGCGCGAGTCCAGTGCAGAAGTGGGGAGGTGCCTGAAAAAGGGCGAGTGATAAGCAGGCAGCATTGTTGCCTCTCGGATCCCTTCCCCACATACAGTGCCACAACGTGGTGAAACAGGTCGTCCTGTATTGAGGAGTCCCTAAGGCTCCGCCCCTTACAACACAACAGGAACAACAGCTCTACCTGGGACAAGGAGGCAAACAAACACAGGAGCCTATCAGAATGAGGAAACAGAGAAGTATGACCCAAAAGGGGGAACGGATCAAGGTTCCAGTGGGAGAACTAAGCGACAAGGAGATAGCCAATTTCACAGATGAGGAGATATGACAACCTAACAGATGCAGAACTTAAAACACTGCTGATAAAGATGCTCACAGGCTTGACAGATATGCTTCAGTATGGCAAATGCATAAGAGAAGAAGTGAAGGCTATGCTAAGTGAAATGAAGGAAAATCCACACAAAAACAATGGTGAAGGGAAGGAAACCGGTGTTCAAATCAATGATTTGGAACATAAGGAAGAAAATAACAGTCAACCAGAGCAGAATGAGGAAGGAAGAATTGAAAAAAAATGAGGAAAACTTCCCAAATTTTGCAAAGGAGATAGACATACAGGTCCAGGAAGCACAGAGGGTCCTGGGCGAGCTGGACCCAGAGGGGACCACACCAGGACACATCATGACTGAGATGCCAAAGGTGAAAGATAAAGAGAGAGTCCTGGGGGTAGCAAGAGAGAGGCAGAGAGTTGCCTACAGTGGGGTGCCTATAGGACTATCAGCTGATTTCTCAGAGGACACTTTGCAGGCAGGCAGGGATTGGCAAGCAGTATTCAATGTGATGAAAGGCAACCTGAAACCAGGATTACTCTATCCAGCAAAGCTATCATTTGGAATGGAAGGGCAGATGAAGTGCTTCCCAGACAAGGTAAAGCTAAAGGAGTTCATCATCACCACGCCATTATTATATGAAATGTCAAAGGGACTTACTTAAGAAAAAGAAGATCAAAACTATGAACACTAAAATGACAACAAACTCAGAAGTATCAACAACTGAACCTAAAAAGTGAAAACAAAATCCAACTAAGCAAACCAGAATAGGAACAGAATCATAGGTATGGGGATCATTTGGAGGGTTCTCAGCTGGGAGGGGGGAGGGAGAGAAATGGGGAAATGGTGCAGGGACTAAGAAGCATAATTGGTTGGTATGAAATAGACAGGGGGATGTTAAGAATAATATAGGAAAGGGTGAAGCCAAAGAACTTATATGCATTACCCATGGACATGAACTATGGGTGTGGGACTGATGGAGGGAAGGGGGTTACTGGGCAGAGGGGAGCAAAGGGGAAAAACATTGGAACTACTGTACCAACATAATCAATAAAACATACTTAAAAAAAAAAAGAGATATCATCATGCAACTACCAGAACTAGGCATATAAAGATTTTTAAACTCTCTTGTATCTATACTTTAGAAAATATTTTTTATATTAGAGCAACTGAGAAAAATACTTCTTCATATCAGATACCCATCAATGTAAATATGCACACAAACAGGCATACATATGCTGGAAGGGAGGAAGAAGCAACTCTGTTGTTATCAATCTGCAATAATGCAAAACACTGGTTTGCATAACTGAAAAAAAAACAAACAAACCATCCTCTTACCTGAAGCTCCTGGGCAGCAGATGGGAAGGACAGAAAAACAAAAGGTCTATTTTAAATGATGATATCAAGGACACTGGAGCGCTTTTGTCTTACTTTTAACACAAGAAACAGTGCTAACAACATAAACTTCAGTAGATGTAACTTAAACAAAGGTAAAGTTACACAAACCCCAAAGAAAAAAAATCAGCATGGAACCAAAAATTCCCAACCTCATAGTGGTGAACGATGGAGTCGAGGGTTTACAAGTCAAAAATACAGTTTATGAAATAGCTTTCCCTTTCAGTGGCAACTTTGGTCTCCTCAATACTGTGTGTGTGTGTGTGTGTGTGTAGGGAAATGACTAATTATTTGTGAGAAAATTGTGAAATGTCATGGGAAAGTGAATCAGGGTCATTAAGTAGAAAACAAAAGGGTAGTCTCATCTGACCCTGCTCACCGAGAGAAATGTGTGTGTGATCATGGTCTTTTCACTGCTGATGTGCAGCTAATAGCAAAGACACAGCACCTTTCAAAGATTCAGAAAAATTCAAGGGCAAACCCTTATCAATATTAGGCAATAAATTCTGAGACAATTTAATGGAAAGAAATAGTTGTGACAAAGACAAAACAAAACAAAAAACACCCCAGTCTTAATTTTTATAATTGTGTCTTGGTCTAAAGCTATATATGCTTAATTTTGTCAGATGACAGAAAACTGAAAAAACAGTACAAAGAAACAGACACTGAGACACTACTAGAAGTGTTATGTAGGTTATCTCACTAAGTGCTCAGATCCACCCTGTAGGGGGTTATTCTCATACCCACTGAGATGAGGCAGACAAGAGAAATTGCATGCTTGTGGTCATACAGTGAGGTCAGTGGCAGAGCTGTAGTTGAAAGTTGGACCTGCCTGGGTTCAAAGCCCATGCATTTTCATTCCATCCCTTTGTAAGCCCACTAGCATCCCTTTATGTATCATATTGTGATGTAGCAAAACATTCTCACAGGGTTTATTTTATTTGGATACAATATGTGCTTTCATACTCTTGAATGTTTTATGAAATCTTAACCAAATGAAATCAGCACTGTGATGTTGTAGTTCTTGTTGGCTAGGACAATAGAGAGAACATCAATAGTATTCATTACTTATTGTCTCTGAGAAACATTAGTGTCGTATTTGTTTTCAAGTTATGAGCATCTCAGATTTCACTTCCTTTATTTTGATAGAAATTAAATTTGTTAGTTGTTCTGAAACTCTGTCTGATTCTCCTGCTCACGTCATTACCGTCAGGTCATGTCATATAATATGTTTTTCTTTGGCTGACTGAAAAATGATGCACTTCTTGCTATGTAAATTTTTCCCTCCTTAGTTTTATTGCCAGAGTGAAGACAGTGGCCGAGTTTGAATTCTAGACCAGGAGGAAAGATGGGGTCAGCTACCCAGGTCAGGGAGCTCAGTTCTGGCTCAGAGACATTCAAAATGGTTGTAGTTTGTGTTAGATTTTTAAAACAACCCTCACCACAATTAGTGATTGATTTCTTTATTATTAATTATGGTGAACAGTCAGAGAACTCTGCTATACTTTCTACTGGTTCTAAGCAACTCAAGGTGAAAAGCTGACACTTATTTTAATGACCTTGCAGTCACAGTGCTTTTAGCTCTTCATGTACTGTGTCTGCCAAACTCATTTTCAGGGAAAGAATCAGTAAAGAAAATACTGTTCTTTCTGAGGGTGTGATTCTCCCTGGCTGGCACAGATATCCAGGGTCGTTAGTAGCCAGCAAGGTACAAAAGTGGATAGCCTCTTGGCCTCACCTTGATATAAGTGAGTTGGCCAGCAGTCCTATATTTCAGGGAAGGTAAGAAGCTACTTGCAGTTAAGTTAGGAGGTGCCTCCTACCACAGGAGATGAGAAACTTTGAGTCTGGGCCTCTGTTTTAACTGTAAGACTAGCAGAAATCTGTTTTTCAGGGGGAAATATAGTGTGGAGAAATACACATGTGGGCTCAACAATGTTGAGTAATACCAGGAGCTGGCTTTGTAGCAGGGGTGCCCAGCCTTTTCACACACACCAAGCTCCCTTCAGTAAATATCATTTTCACCCTGTGAGGCAAAAGACTACCTCTCATGTGGGACATCCCCCAAGCTATCAAAACAAGAGCAAAGGGATGATGCATTGCCTTCCAATAATAAGTGAAAGCATCTTATGATCATAATTATCATCCAAATACGCAAATCTGCTTTTGCCTGTTGAGATTTGAATCAGCTGCCCCAGGTGTGGGGAACACCAGGCACCCCCTACAGCAGAACCAGCAATCCTTCTGTGCCTTCCATCCTATTCTGAGTTCTAATGACTTCATCAGGCAGCACAAGGGGCCTCAGGCTCCCAGTGCACACTGCAGCAGGCAAGCTCTGAAGTAATTTCACATTTATAAGCATTAAACACTCTGCCTGTTTTAGCCAGGTATCAGTGAATAGGCTCAGAACTTGAATATTCTGTGATTTTTAAAAAAGTTCATTGTTGGCCCCCCCACACACAGCCTTTGTATGGTCATGAACAGTCAAATCATGGCCATTTCAAAATAACCTGGCATTTGCTGTGGGCTCAGACAGGAAGGGTGTGGTACCGTGTGCCAAAGTGAAGCTGTTGTCCTATTCTAAGGCTTATTCCAAAGCTGATTCAAAAATACAGTTTATAGCTTTTCAATGAAAGACTCAGTTATGAAAACTCATTATTTAGCAGGGAAAAATAAACCATTGTTAGTCAAGTGGGTTATTTTTAGAGAATATACTATACCTCTCCGTCCTCTAGCTCTACATCCAGGAAATCGAAGTCTCTAAAGACACGGAACTGCTGCTCACTGTTTGTGTCATCCATATTTTCCTGTTCTCGGGCACCATCCTCGGAAGAGACCAAGCTCGTCTGGTGCTCCAGCAGATCCAAGTCCCCGCATGATGAAAAAATCACCTAAAAATCCAAAGAGTCCTGTTCTGAGAAGCCACCCCCCTCTGGTTGTTTGTGCTACCAAAAACCATTATTGGCTCTTCATCACACTACATTTCCAGTACACACCTAATTCCTCAAGTGGGTATTTTTAGAATGTTCTTTTAATATTTATGTTGGACAGATGCCTTCAGATTAAACTTGGTGCAAAGACACAAGTTCATGTACTGGGAAAATGTTCAAGAATCAAATGGCTGCTTAATGGATGAAGACTGAATCTGTGTGTGTGTGTGTGTGTGTGTGTGTGTGTGTGTGTGTGTGTGTGTGTGTGTGTGTGTGTGTGTGTGTGTTTATGAGACAACTGTGCGTGTGTTCACAAACTAGAGCAGCCAAGAAAATTTCCACTGCATCTAAACTGATTGAGGTTAGAACTTGTACACACTCACACATACACATTATCACACAATATTTTCAGGACTCCTGATACCAAGATATGGTACACTGTATTGTAGAATGAACTGTGAGAGCAAAGGATGTAACCCTTTCAGAGGTAAAACAGGAAAGGGAAAGGAATAAGAAACAGAAACCAAAAGGCATTAATACTTGCTCACTTGAACTCGAGAAGTATAGCTGAGCAGCCATAATTTATACTTAAATTCCTATCCTGCTGATTTAAGCAAAACAATACTTTTTTTCTATTAGAATCTTTAATACATTAATATTGTAGAATTAATGTCTATGTCTGGGTTCTTTTTACTGGGTTATCTTAACAGAACTCTGTAGAAATTATAAACTGCAAATGAAGCTAAATATTTTGCTATCCAGCCTTGCTTGAACACAGATTTATATTAAATTAAGTGAACAGGATTCTTTACTTAACCATTACAATGTGTAGTCTTCCTTGAAAAGTAGGTGATAGATTAGAAGAATTTAAATGGAACAAATGTCTTTCAAAGTAAAAGAGTGATAGGATTTTATAGGTACTTTTTCTCCAGTATTTCAGAACAGTCATTATGTGTCACATGTGTACATGACATGGCACACAGTCTCTGTAGGGATTACACATGTGCACATGAGACAGACAACATGGAGGGCCAGTCAGCTAGTTAGTGAGAGACTGGATGAGAATTCTGGTTTCCTCAGTCGAAGGCTCCTTTCCTCGACAGTGCTGCTGCCCTTACTTGTAACATTCTCCCGGGGAACATTTACTATCCGAGAAGCACAGAAGCAGATGGTTCAGATCTGAAGGGGAAAGTGCCACATGCTGGGGATGCTGGGGCAGGAAGAAATGGCCCCAGTTGGCAGGGCTGCTCTGCAGAAGTCAAGTGCTCCCGTTTCCCGTCCTCATGGGCACAGAGGCTTCGTCTGCTCTAGCCACTGTCACCTGTTCCCTCTGCCCTAAATAATGTCACAGGAGCAGCAACAAATCCACTGATTAGTAACACTAAAGCAGTGACTTCAGTGGAGGCCAAGCTGAGCTGAGGGCTGGCTGGGGTACATTTGTACTTTAGCAAGTATTTACGAGCCTCTAATATTTCACCGGCTCATGAATTACGTTAGCAGCTACAGTTTCTCCAGATAAACTGTTTGATAATTCTTAGTTTATTTGGGAAATTATTTAGTTTGAGTTTTGGAGGGGTGGGTTAATAATAAAGATGACATGATATAGATGAAATAAAAATACCTGGTGAAATCAGACCCTGAGGTTTTTATTGCTTTTGCTATAATAGATTCATACACACAATTTGATTATTTTTAAATTTTAGAAGGGCTTTATAGGCTGACTTCTAATATAATTATTCATATATTCCAAAGCCAGATGGCATGGTTTTTTAAAATAAAGATTTTATTTATTTATTCTTAGAGAGAGGGGAAGAGAGGAGGAAAGAGAGGGAGAAAAACATCAATTGATTGCTTCTTGTACATGCTCCAACCAGGGACCGAACCTGCAACCCAAGCATGTGCCCTGACTGGGAATCAAATCTATAACCTTTCACTTTGTGGGATGACACCCAACCAACTAAGCCACACCAGTCAGGACTAAAATGTAACCTCAGTGGGAGTTTATATGAGAAAAAACATGATAAAATATCATTATTTTCACCTTATTGTATGTGAGAAAAATAATGACATCACAATAAGAGTTCTGTATACAGAGTAAAATTACACCCAAAAGGAATGTGTATCATACATATTGGTGCAGTAGTCACATATATATTTTCAGGAAGCTGGGAATTTTTATTTAAAAAAATTAAGAAATTTTAAAATATGAAAATAACTGAGTATTTATTTACAGACAAATTGGAGCAAATAGCCAACAAAATCTTTCACTGTTTCTGAACTAAGGTGAGACTGAAAACCATGGTATGGGAAGAAATGATAGAGGGGTTTGACCTAGATGATAGATATTATAATACATAGGTAAATCTTCTAAACTTGTTTTGACCAAAGGTCAAAAAGAAATGATACCAAAACACATGTAATACGTGGTAGAACTTACTGATGGGTTTTTGCTCAATCCTACTTCCTGGCCACACAGAGAGAGAACGTGCACCAACTTCTCCTTTGTCCTCTTCTGGAAGAGAAACACACAGGTGGGTTAGTAATCATGGTATTGATGGCCACATCTGCTCTTATACACAGGGCTATCATGCTGGGAATGTGGCCTGTGAGAACTGAGATGTATAACACATATGAACTTGGTATAAAGAAAGAATGTAGAAAATTTCATTAATAATTATGAAACATTGATTACATGTTGAAATAATATTTTAGACATTCAGTTACATAAAATATGTTATTAAATTAATTTTACCTGTTTCTTTTAACTTTCTAAAAAAGTTACTATTAGAAAATTTAAAATGAGAGTTACCTTCTGTTCCTACGGTACAGTGCTGAGTCTAAGTTTTCCCAAGGTGGGGGTTAAGGTATGAAAATCAACCTCAGGATTCTTCAATAGATATTCATTCCTTCCCTTGATAATCTTTTCTTGTATCCAACAACCTTCACATTAGCAAGGCTTTCCTTACTCCTAAATTAAATCTATTATGTTACATTATAAACCTATTTTTCTTAAAGGGGAGACTAACTTTGTGCAGAATTAAAAAAATGATTATTTGTGAGCTACATTAAATCTTTCTCAGTTTATTTTTCTTAAACAGCTTCAATTCCTTTTGGTTTTCTTCATAAACCTTCTATTTCAGTGCCTTAAACATGCAGATTCTTCTGTAAGACCTCACATTTTCCAATGACACAGATCAACCAGGGCTCAGGATAAATGGTGGTTTAAGAATAAAATGTGTCCAGAGCCTTAAAAATGTTTGTGTACTAAAAAATTGCTCTTAAAGCAATCTTCCTAATTGCTTTAGAATGATCCTTCCTTTTTAATCTGATTTAAGTTTATGTGGTGGCTGCTAAGGGGCCAATGTCACTCACAAACTTGCATTCATGGAACTCAGTTCACTGCATTCTTCTGTCCAAATTATGGAAGAGATACTCAGTACAGTGTCTTTCCAGTGTTGAAAAATGTTGAAAGAAGTTTTAGTGAGCATTACATAATTTTGGAAAGGAATCAATACAAAGGAACATGGAATGGGGTTGTACATTTTTCTTCTCTCTGCCAAATCCCCAATAAAGTGTAGTTGACCCTCAATGCAACAACTCACTGAACACCCATTGAGAATGAGCTGTGTTCCAGCAGGCACCTCTGTATGATCCCTTTCTCTAACCTTTGGGAGGGAAGGCAAGTCCTACTGGGCACACAAAATGTTTTCCTGCCTGGCATGCACTTCTTTTTATTTTGGGGACAGCTCCTCTCCCACTAAGAGAGACTTGCCTCCCTCACATAAGATGTGGGTCCTTTTTCTAGAATTGCTATGGGTGTGGCGAGGGAAGGCCTCTGTCCTGAAGTCATCAGAGTCAAAAACCATGGAAATCTAAGAAAAACCTGTCTGAAAATGGCACCAACAGAGAGGAAAGCAGGACCGACCCTGGGAAGGGCAGGTGTGTACAGTGAGAAGGAGAGAGTCTAAGCATCCTGTTCCTGAACTGGTGTACTAGAATCCAGCTGCACTTGAAGGTAAGACATGTAAGTTAATAAAATCCCTTTTCTTCTTAAGGTAATTTTTCACTGGGCTTCTGTCACATGTCCCCAATAGAACCCTATGAAGCAAGGTTTTACCTAACTGTGCAATGATGTCAGTACTAAGGTACAGGACCCACAGTGAATCCTCTTAAGCTGTGATAACAGAGAGACCTGGCAGCTAGCTGCTCTGCTCTGTGTGGCTCGCTATGCACAGGGACCATGAGTACAAGACATGCTGGGAAGATAATAGCCAGAATCTCAATGGATGTGCAGCTTATAGAGAATTGATTGAGAGAACCAAGCCTGTGTTATGCGGAGAACAGAGGACTCATTTGAATGCATGGCAGAGAGGGCCAGGATTCTTTAAATGTTGGAATGACCACCATGTGAAAGAGATCAGACTTCACTTTCTAAGCCTTTAAGAGAAGTAGGACCATTGAGTCAAAGCAACAAAGTGTCAGACTCCAATTCCATGTAAGGAACTGCTCAAGCTGAAAATGGGCTCCCCTGGAAGCTGCTCAAGCTGAAAATGGGCTCACCAAAGGTGTTGGCACCCAGATGGCCAAGGTCAGGATGGTGAATGGAGGAATCCCCTATCACATGAACCATTGGCTCAGGCAGTCTCCAGGTTTCCCTCCAGTCCTGCAAGTCCAGGATCCTGTACCTGAGAATACTGGGGCCTCTTCCAGCTTACAGGAACGAGGACATTGGAGTTGGAGCCTGACGAGGTGGAGGACGTGCTCCGGGTGACGGCCACAGCCCTGGGCTTCCCATCACGGCCTGAAGAGTTCTGCAGTTCATCATATCGCCTCCCAATGATTGGCGTCTTAGAAAGAACACAAAGCACATGCTCTTCTTTCACATTAACACTTCTCTGGTGTGTGCAATTCCTCTAACCAGCAGCAACCACTTATTTGATTAAAAATTAGAGTAGAGAAGTTCAGTGTTATAAGTAGGCTCATTTTCTTGATGTTCAAATACACATTCTGAGTCATTTTGCATCTTCAGCATTTTCCCACCCTCTTTAGCAGCTGAAAACAAGTCCAACTGTTCTTAAACATGCTTTAGAAACCACTGATGAAGATTAGAAGCAAAACATTCAGGAAAACAGAGTGAGTTGTCAGGTGTTTAAGCTTGAAAGAATTTCTTGTAGTCATAACAAGAGACCAAAAGTCCTTCCTTTATCCCCAAACTTTATATGCTCTCAATTATTTAAAAATTTATTTAGGTTAGTTACATCTTTACAAGTTATATATGAATAAGGTCAGGGCCCAGTACTTGGGTAAAAAACACTTCAGAAATTCCATTTCCTGAGAGTCCTAGAGTTTGGAGGTTGAGTGGGCAGCAGCTCCCAAATTAGTGCCAAGGAGGTGTCCTGTGCAGAGACCAGCTCGAGGGCCTACACCTGCGGGTGGCAGAAACCAACAGGTGATTCTACACCTGGCTCTCAAGGCCCATTGTTCTGGAATAGCCGGGTCTCTTGGGTGTACAGCTGACTGGCTGCATGTTTTTTGTACTTCTTTGGAACAGAATAAACTTAAGTCAAAGAGTAAAAGTAGCTTTTCCCTCCTAGCAATATATAAAAATGTTAAAAACTGAAAAGTATTGATTCAATACCTTAATATCATATAAAAACTAAATAGAAACTAAGGTATCACCATGGCAACTGAATAGTATATTATGCTGACCATTGAAACGATAAAGGGTCAGTGAGACCACTATGCGAGAAAATCCAACCTGGATACGACCTGCTTCGTAAGAAAGTTCTGATTGTTTCCTTCAGTGAATTCATTCATTCAGGACTGTTGAAGAATACTTATGTACCTACCGTGAACCAGACTCTGGTTACAAAATGGACAGAGTGTAATTTCTGTCTTAGGGGGCTTATGGGTCCCAGGGTAAGAGACACAGGAAAGCAAAGTATTTTTACATCTTAGACTAAAATGGTTAAACACAGGCCTCGCAAACGTTCATTCCTGAATCAGCAGGTAAATCTGACTACTTTCTGCCCTCTCTTTTTTTCCTCTTACCTTGGTTCACTGATCCCTCCCCTCACCACACAGTCCCCTCTCCCCAAGGCAAGAATTTAGATAATTTTGCAGTTTAAAAAGTAGTGTGGCTTGGGGAAATGAATATAAAGGTGAATTCTGTATTCTTGCAAATCTCAGCCATTGGCTGGTCTGGCTGCAATTTAGGGAACACAGATGCCAATAAAGAGATAGGATACAACAGTTGCCAGATAAAGAATGAGTGAGGGTCACACTTTAAAATGTTGAAGATCATTCCATTTTACAGTTACCTTTATAAAATTCAATTTTATATAATCAAGGCTAGCTTCTATTTTTCAAAGCTGTGAATTGAGAGCCCCAATGAATATGACAATATGTTCTTAAAAAGCAAGCTAATTCAGGCCTTAAAAGTGAGTCTTCATTGGAAGTAAATATACAGCTAGTCTCTCTTGCTCAAGGCAGTTACTTGTGATCTCTGCACTATACATTCATGCTGAAGTTTACAGAAACAGTCAACATACCTCTGAAATGTCAAAGTGGAAGTCCAGGGTTTTCCCAGGTAATTCCTTAGAAGCACTGGTCCACACTCGATGTATTTCTATCTTTGACAGGTCACTGTGCTGATAGGATGGCAAAACAAGGCTGGCTGATCGAGAAACCACCAGCTTCAAGATATTCAAAGCTTCTCTCCAGTGAACACTCTGAGAGAAATAAAACATTCGATGGTTAATAGTAATCTCATTTTTTAAAAATGATAATGCTAGCTATTGAAAGGTCTCATAACCAGTCAGAATTCACTGATTTGAAACAGTGCAGGAAATTCTGTGATAAGTAAATGGTGAACAACATAAAAAGACAATTTATATATAAGATGATCTATGTTTAAGAAACAAGCAAATAATAAAAATACCAATTTTGTTCATATTCAAATAATTTTAAAATAAGGTACCACTTTTGCTAATGAGGTGCCTTCATTTGAAACACAAAAAGCAAAAAACAAACAATGCCCCCAAAGGAATCCTTAATGCATTTATGCTACTGACCACTCACTGTTTCTCAAAATTTTCTCTGCCTGGCTCCCCTACAGTTTCTAGTCTCCTTCAGTCTTTCTCCCACTTTTCAGGCTCCTCCCACTCCATTTGTTCCTGGGCACCTGGTCTCTGTCCTCAGCCCTCTTCTCTTTCCACTCCACATCTTCCTCATGACTTAACCCAGGAATCTGGGAGTTGTTCTTTATTCCCTTCTATTCCTCTCTCCTGATATTGTGTTCTCTCCTTGCCATTCCTGCTGGCACTGGCTCACTTAAATCCTCTCCAGCCTCCACCTGGTTTATTTCAATGGACTCTTAAGGGGTCTCCTTGCTGGCAGTCTCTACTTAGGTCCATCACACCCACACCAGCTACAGTGGTCTTCCCAGAACTCTTCAGACCATGCCAATTCCCTGCCTACACTCATTCAAGGTCTTCCTCTAGTGGACAGGGTGGAGTCTACATGGGCGATTTTCCCCAAGCCACTCCTGGGGCTCCCCAAACCAGGCCAGTTCTCTTACTCTCTGTGCCTTTAACTCATGCTATTTTCCTCATTTGGAATGCCCTTCCTCTCCTATCAGCTTCTTGAACACATACTTTTCCTGTAAGACTCACTTTGTTTTACCATCTTTGTCTCCCTAATAACCCACAGGCTAACTAAGTGAGGTCCTTCTCCCACAAAAAATATTGAATATACATTAACTGATTTGATAAAAGCTATTATTATTATTTGCCTAAGCTTTGGGATAAAAGTACATGACAGAAAACATACTTCCTTTGCTGTTTAATTTGCACAAGAGAGGTCATAGTTTGAATGTGAAGTTAGCTACCATTTAAGATATCTAGTACCAGATATGGCCCATGGGCTTAGGATAGAATAGGCAGCCCAATAAAGCCATGAAATGGGGCAGAAGATTGGTGGGAAGGTGTGAACTGACTCTCTGTTTCCCATGAGTGCTGGGAAGTGAGAAAGTGTCACCTAATGTCTACTATGGGGCACAACTATTATTGGAGCAATGCCACCTGAAAATTGAAAAACAAATGCTTGGAAATAACTCTTAAGCATTAAACAATATTGACAAGTAATGATATTGGTGAAGTGATGATGGAAAGAAATGTCTAAAATTACAATGAATGGCTTTGCAAATGAGTTTAACTAGAAAAAAAACTAGCATTTGCTCTTGAACTCTGAAACCTACCAAGAACTCTCCTGAAGCAACATAAAAAACCTGACTAGATGTGGTGAGAAGGACGTCTATACTCCTGGACTCAGCCATTCCTCTCTCACCTCATGGGGACCCCACACTGCTTCCCATGGCCTGGGGCCACCATGTCTTTAGACTGTGGTCATGTGACTCATATTAACTTCTAGGCTCTAAAAACTTGTTCTGGTCTGTTTAATCTCTTAATATTTCTTTAAATCTTTTTTTGTTTCTTTCCTTTCTTATTCCTAGTAGTCTCAGGTAAGGCTTTGAAGAATCAATTTGAAGGTGTTTGTTAATATTCAGCAAGTGTACTGCTTGAAAGGGTGCCCATACAAGGAAATAGGCACTGGCTTTGGAACCAGGTAGACCTGGGTTCAAATACCAGCTCCACCATTTACTGAGATCTTGGGGCCAATTTCTTCCTTTTTTTTTTCAATTTTATTTTTTAACCACAGTTTACATTCAATATCATTCTGCATCAGTTTCAGATGTACAGCAAAGTGGCTGGAAAACCATGCAATCTACAAAGTGGTCCCCTGCTGCATGAAGGACCCACCAGGCCCCACACTCAGTCATCTCAACACCATTGACTATATTCCCCATGCTGCAAACTACATCCCCTGATTGTTCTGAAACTACTAATTTACATTTCTTAATCCCTTCTCTTTTTTCACCCCTCTCCCTTCTGTCAGCAGTCAGTCTGTTCTCTGTATCTATGAGTCTATTTTTATTTTGTTTATTTTGATCATTAAATTCCAAATATAAGTGAAATCATATGGTACTTGTCTTTCTCTGACTGCTTATTTCACTTAGTACAACGCTCTCCAGGTCCATCCATGCTCTCACAAAGGGTGAGATTTCCTTCATGGCCAAGTAGTACTCCATTGGGTAAATGTACCACAGCTTTTTTTATCTCCTTATTTACTGATGGGACACTTGGGCTGCTTCCAAATCTTGGTGATTATAAATAACACTGCAATGAACATAGAGGTGCATTTGTTCTTTTGAATTAGTATTTCGGGCTTCTTGGATATATTTCCATAAGTAGAATTGCTGGGTTATAAGGCAATCTCATTTTTAATTTTTGAGTAACCTCCACACTGGTTTTCACAGTGGCTGCACAAACTGAATTCCCACCAACAGCGCATGAGGTTTCCCTTTTCTCAACATCCTCACCAACACTTGTTAGTTATTCTAACAGGTGTGGGATGGTATCTCATTGTTGGCTTTAATTTGCATTTTTCTGATGATTAGTGATGTTGAGCATGTTTTCATATGCCTATTGGCCATCTGTATATCTTCCTTGAAGAAGTGTCTATTTGGGTCCCTTGCTTATTTTTAAATTTAATTATTTGTTTTTCTGGTGTTAAGTTGTCTGAGTTCTTTATAAATTTTGGATATTGACCCCTTACCAGATGTATCATTGGCAGATATGTTCTTTCATTTAGGAGATTGTCTTTTCACTTTATTGATGGTTTCCTTTGACTTGCAAAATTTTTAATTTGATGTGGTTCCATTTGTTTATTGAGTCTTTTGTTTCCCTTGCCCCAGGAGATATGTCAGAAAAAATATTGTTATGAGAAATGCCTGAGATTTTATTGCCTATTTTCTTCTAGGATTTTTATGGTTTTGAGTCTTACATTTAAGTCATTAATCCATTTTGAGTTTATTCTTGTATACGGTGTAACAAGTTGGTCTTAACTTTTTTCGTAAAAGACTGTTTATTACAGAAATATTCAAATATACACAAAACAGAGAGACTAGTAAAATGAATCCCCATGTACATTTTGTCATCTTGATTTATTTATCCCAACATTTTCTTTGGTTTGTTTGTTGGAGTATTTTCAAGTATATTTATACAAGTTACTTAACCTTATTTCCCTCAGCTTTGCTTGTTGAAACACCTGGTCTATAATCAGGCACATGCAAGTTCCTTCTCCCTTTCTCCTTCTTTGAAATGGGAAACTACAAATAAGTCCCTGGCCCTGTACTCCCAGCCAGGTGTGTGCTTTTAATACCCAACCTGAAAGCTCCAAGAGGCACAAGTGTGTCCTTGAAGAAATGCATCAGGGCCTGGTCCTGTCTGGCTTCTCATTATGCCACTTGGGGTACGGTCAACTACCACTCTTGACTGTCTCTGCATTAGAATATCAACAAATATTCAAATGCATGGTCAAGCACAAGCTACAGGCAAGGTCTCATTCTTTCTGTAATGACTCTCTGATTCATAAGAGCAGTTATTTAGATACTCACTTGTACATATTTCTCGATGGTCTTCAGAACTTCCACGTTAAACTGCTTTACAGGAACAACTGAAAGGTCCATGTAGCTGAGCAGGCTGTAGATTACCTGTAGGAGGGGCTGCTGCATGATTGGGAGGCCTTTCTCCAGTAGCTGTGGGGGTGAGGCACAGTCTGAGTCAGTCTGATGTCAGAGTTTCACACAGAAGCACCAACCTTTCCCAATACTTTTAATTGCACGGTTCCTTAGAGGGGAAAAAAATCCTAACTACTGAAGAAATGTAGATATTGTCAAAGGCCACATAGGCAGGTCTTAATATATAAATATAATATTAACACAATGGAGTACAACAAAATAAACCTTAAAAGGGAAAGAATCAAACACCACTAATTATTGAAAATTACAAATGATAAAAAAAAGATACAACTTAACAGTTATCAAATTGGCAAAGATAAGAAATTGATAATAGTATTGGTAAGGATATAATATGGGCATTCTTACACATCAGTGTACATGTAAATTGGATAATCTGGCATTTGAAATCAAGAGTACTAAAATGATTCGAATCTTTTGAAATAGTAATTTCACTTTAAGGAACATTTCCAAACCTAGAGATAAACACTGAGATGTGTGTATGAGTTTTCACCGTGGCATTATTTATAAAACCCGCAGGACACAAACAAGAAAGCTCTGTAAGCAACTTAAATATTGACCACTAAGGAAATGGATATAAAAATTATGAACTATATGATGGAATATCATATAGTCAATAGGATGACATTTTTAAAGATAGTGCAGGATATCAGACAACATTAAGTGGAAGACGAAGTATGTATTATAGACATGTACACCTGAAAACCTATATAATTTTATTAACCAATGTCATTGCAATAAAGTCAATAAAAAAGGAAAGAGGAATTACAGATAATTTCTCTGTAATAGATGCCAATATTGATGTGAATGTGTATGTTATATAGAAATAACTTTGGAAAGAAACCCAACAAAATGTTAATAGTGCTTCTTTCTAAATAATATAATTATTGGATAATTTAAAAAATTTTAAAACTTTTCTGTACCTTCCAATTTTTTTTTTTTGCATTGAACATATACTACTTTTATAATCAGAAAAATAATCAATGGTGTTTTCAAAAAGAAAAGCACAATAATGAGAAAATATATGTGACAGACATCATGATAAAAGGTTCAAACTAAAGAATTAGGAGAAATAATTCAAATAAATGCTGAAATTCCATATCAAAAACGGTCAAACAAAATAACTGAGCAGTTAACACATGAGAAAATATACTACTATGCAAATCTAGTGTGTGGAAAATGAACATATTTGCTAGAAATGAAATACATCAAGAAAATAATTTTGAAGTACAGTATTCCCTCACTTATCATGGGTATTATGTTCTAGACCGCCGCCCTCCCCGCGATAGGTGAAAATCCGCCAAGTAGGAACTTTACATTTATTTTAGTATTTATATATATTTTAAGGCTTTATAAACCCTTCCCGCACACTTATAAACCATTCTCAGTCCCTTATTAACCTTTCCGACCCCCTTATCAACCTTTTTCACACTTTTATAAACACTACTTATGTTCTTAAACATATTTTACACTCTTAAACTTACATAACTTTAACAACATATGTACACAGTACTGCAAAATCCTGCAATATAGTGAAACATCCGCAATAAATAATTAAAGATAATGTTTAAAAAAATTCCGCGATACAGTGAGGCCACGTTAAGTGAACTGTGATATAGAGAGGGACTACTGTACCAAAATATAAAACAAAAAATAAAATGATAAACTGTATTGGGGGTAGGAGAAATAAGAATATTTATACACTGTAGTATTGTAAATTGGGAAAATCTGTGAAGACCAGTTTCCCAAATGTGTAGAACTATGAACATATCCACATATCCATGCCTGTTACCTGGAATGTTACTGTGGGAATTGCCACCAGAAGAAATGATCCGAATAGGATCTGATAAAAAGTCTACATAACTTCCGGACAAGATGGAGGCTTAGACAGACACGCTCGGTCTCCCTCTACAACTAGAAAGGAATACAACTGCCTCAAAACAAAAGATAACCAGAAATTCCAGAAAATAAAACTACATGGAAGCCCAACGTATGAAGTTTTAAACCAGCGGTGCTTGTCCGGACGGGTAGGAGGGGCGAAATCGGAACCAGAACAGAAAGGTCGGGTGGCACTGTTTGTGGTAGCAGCAGAGGTAGCGGCAGGGGGAGCAATCCCAGCTGCAGTCGAGTCCCGGCAGCTCACGACCCCAACGCTGGGAAAGGCAGCCCCCCCCACTGCCTCGGACGGAGAGGCCCAGAGGGCGGGGAGACGGATCCTGGTCTCCCAGCGGAGACTAACGGCAGGAATCCATCTTGGATCCCCGCCCCCACACAAAGCGCCACAGCGCAGCGAAGAAGTTTGTGGACTTATACCGGTCGCCAGGTAGTAACGAGTACATGGGGCTCCACCCCCTACAGCCTGCCCAGGAAGCAAAGCAAAACACAAATATATCATAATGAAGCAGACAATGATTGAAATCCCTGTGACTCAGCTCACCAGGCAGCAGATGAGGAACCTGAGAGACGAATAAATAGGAAACCTTTCACAGGCTCAGTTTAGAGCTATAGTTATAAGGTGGTTTACAGAATTAACAGAAGATTTGGAACAAGACAGGGCAGGAATGAAAACCACTCATACTGAAACAAACGAAAACACATACGAGACAAATGGTGAGGAAATAAAGTCCAGAGATCAAATCAACAAATCAGAACATAGGGAAGGAACAAACAGTCAACCAGTTTAGAAAGAGGAAATAAAAAGTAAGGAAAGTGAGGAGAGGATCAGAAACCTCTGGGACAGCTATGAGAGACTGAACATTCAGATTATAGGACTGCCAGAGGGTGAAGAAGAAGAACTAGAAATTGAAAAATTATGTGAAAAAATAATGAAGCAGAACTTCCCTAACTTGGGGAAGGAAATAGACTTACAGGTCCAGGAAGCACAGAGATTTCCAGAAAAACTGGACCCAGGGAGAACCACTCCAAGACACATTATAATCAAATTGTCAAAAATTAAAGATAAGAAGAGAATCTTAAAAGCAGCAAGAGAGAAGAAGAGAACTATGTACAAAGGGGTCCCAATTAGACTATCAGCTGATGTCTCAAGGGAGACCCTGCAGGCAAGAAGGGACTGGCAAGAAATATTCAAAGTAATGAAAATCAAAAACCTATAGCCATGAATACTCTATCCAGTGAAACTGTCATTCAGAATAGAAGGGCAGAGAAAGTGCTTCCAGGACAAAATAAAACTGAAGGAATTCATTAGATCCAAACCACTATTATGTGATATTTTAAAGGGACTGGTTTAGAAGAAGGAGGATCAAAACTATGAACATTAAAATGAAAACTGCATCACAAGAACCAACAACAGAAGCTAGGGAATTGAAACAAAGGCAAACTAAATAGGCAACGAGAGTGGAAAAATAACTATAGGTAGGGGGAACATACTGGGGGGAGGTCAGCAGGGAGGGGGAAGAGGGAGAGGGAGGGAGATGGTACAGGAATTGAGAAGCATAATAGGAGGGAATGGAATAGACAGGAAGAGGTTGAGGAGAACTATATGCACAACCAATAGACATGGACTAAAAGGGGGGGACAACTGGAGGGAGGGGGGCCACCAGGTGGAGGGGAGCAGAGGGAAGGGAAATTGGGACAACGGTAACAGCAAAATCAATAAAACATATTTTAAAAAGTCTACATAAAAGAACCATTTGTAATAAATATTATGGACATAAGCAACAAATGGGATACAGTTAAGCAAATGAGTTACATTAAACTGATAGAATTCAGTTATTCAAAGTGATACCATGTGAGTTGTGTCAACACATAGGAATACAAACACAAAGTCAATGTTCAGTGAACAGAGCAGGTTCAATGGAAATACTGACCACAAGTGCCTAAAATTATAAGTACATGCACGACCAGCAGCTATAGGAACATGTGAGTGATAGAAATAGGAGTTATTGGGTTGGCCAAAAACTCCATTTAGTTTTTTCCATAAAATAAAAAGACACATTTTTCATTTTCACCAATATCTTTGTTGATTTGGATAGTTTTTGAGCATGTTGGCTATCTCCTGCTATTGGCTTCTAGTGGGTAGAGGCCAGGGATGCTGCTAAACATCTTCCAATGCATAGGACAGCCCCTCAGCCAGGAATTATTTGGCCAAAATTTCAGTAGTACCAAGAAACTTTGCAAACTACTTTTGACATGTTTGATCAGTCACAGCACCTTCTCCATACACTGCACAAATCTTTTTTTGTGTTTCGGTTTCATTTTTACCTTTCTTGAAATAATAAAGCATAATATACAAAAAATGTTGCATATTTTCTTCAATCTTCAATATTAAAATGGCTACACAAAAATACACCAAATTTTGATGTTTTTTTAAATGCACACTGATATGACAGCTATCATAATACAATCAAAGAAAATTATTTTGAATGCAGTTAAAGACAACTAAGCACTACTAGAGCCATCGTATGGAAAAAACCAAACAAAAAACAAACTTTTTGGCCAACCCAATATTATATATTATACACAGTGGGACGTTATATTCATAATAAAAATGTTGATGTCAATTTGTGATAAGAACAAATTAGGTAATCTATTTTTAATTATTTTTATTGTGGTAAATATATATAACATTCACTATTTTAACTGTTGTTAAGTGCACAATTTAGTGGCATTAAGTACATTCACGTTGTGCAGCCATCACCAAAATTTGTTTCCAGAATTTGTTCACCATCCCAAACTGAAACTATAAAACAATAATTATAATTCTTTATTATCCCCATTCCCAACCCCTGGTAACCGCTCTTCTACTTTCTGTCTCTATAAATTTGCCTATTCTGCATACATCATATAAGTGGAATCATATAATATTTGTCCTTTTGTGCCTGGCTTCTTTCACTCAGCATAATGGTTTCAAGCTTCATCTATATTGTAGCATGCATCAGTACTTTATTTTTTAAAAATCTCAATAATATACTTTTGTATGGATATATCACATTCCTTTTGTGTTTCTGAAACTTTTATGTCTAGCAGTCCAAACAAGTCTGCCTCCTTGCTACTTCACATGTCACCTTTGTAAAAACAGGCACCATCTGCCTTTGTAAGCAGGGCATTTACATTGGTTATCCCGTATCCCTGCATTCTGAGGTATGCATGATTGGTAACAGATGTGACCAAGGTGGTACTCAGAAGCAGCGAGGTAGCACTTATAATATGTTCTATAAAGTGCCAGGGATGGGAGGATGAAAACAGCAAATGAATCAGGGCTGTACAGACCACACATTTCAGACCCATGTAGCAAATCAAAATTTTGCAGGATCAACCATAAACGTTGATGGGTGGGATAACTATGCTGTTCTAGGCAGAGGCTTTTAGTTCTGTAGAGCCTTTCAGAAAGTAGCTGATTCTTTAACTTATCTGGACCCTGAGTGGGTGACATAACTCAAGAAAGTTAGAATGGACTGTCCTCACCACCAGAGAAGGCCCTGCCAGAGGTACGAATGCATGCACCCTCAGGATAAGCAGCACTGAAAATACTAAGCAGGTAGCTGTTTTCAGTCATTGGTCATGGAGTTCCTGACCTCGTGTACTAGGCTTGCTGGGGACAGGAGCTGCTAAAAAAAGTACAAGCCATCCCTTGTTCCATATGCTGTATATTTCCAGCCCCAACGTACACCATAGTCAGAGGAGAAACACATTTGTAGGAGGAAAAAAAAAATCCCATTCCATTTTTAAAAGCAAACATAAGACATGAAGATAAAAAGTGTATTTCAAAATGTATGCTTTGTGAATTAGTTCAGAGCAAACAACCATCAAACATATCAAGCCATATAGTGACTTCTTAAGACTTGAACACTGAGAGTAATTAGGATAATATTTTCTTGTTGCTGCCATGTGCTGACAGGTGTTCGTGAAGTAAAAAGAAGTTTAAATGGTGGAGGCATCTATGCTGTGTTTCAAATGCTGGCTCTGCTGCCTTAAACTTAGGTCAAATTACTGAACTTGGCTGGGCCTCAGGTTCTTCATTATAATAGTATCAATATTGCTGCACGGTTGTGAGGATTTAAAATGATTTCAACAAAAATGGAATGTTATATATCATCATAGATGATAAATAATACATGATTAATACATGAAGTCTTATCAGTTCCCTATAAATATTTTACACAGTAAAACTATAGTAGATTTTATCCTTAATTGAAGAGCTTACCTCTGCCAAGTAGGTAACCATGTTCAAGGTGATGTCAGCATATGCTTCATGGAGGTACCGGCAGACCACATTGACCCAGGTGGCACAGTCCCTTGTGTAGCTGTGTGTTTTATAAAGAGTCATGACGTGTGCAAGATTGGATAGTTTGGGGTTCTTTTCTTCCAAGCAAACCTTATAGGAGAGAAAAACCAATCAGGGATGAAATGGCCTGAAGAAGGGGAAGGAATGTCATCAACTTCACTATCAGTCTTGGCAGTCAGGAAAACAGATTGGTTTCGGACCATCATGGACCTCCCAAGGGCCTCGATGCATCTGCCTGAGTGGAACTGTACTCCATACCTGAGCAATCCTGTCGGCCACATCCTTACAGAACTGATTTGGGTTCTCAAAGTGCTGAATCAGCTGGGGCAGGAGACACAGGACATTCAGAGGAAACCCTGGATTAGAGAGGACACAATGGAGATGGCTGAATATGGTGCATTTTAGCTTCTAACAGTGGGAAAGCACAATACAGATTTCATTCTGAGGTCATGCAAACACAGTCTTTGAAGCAGCTTTAATGTGATCTAATAAAATCCCAGAAAAATGTACAACCACAATTTTTTAGAAAGCAGAATAAAATGAATGAAAGCCCCAGTTTGAAATTCTTATCAAAAAACATGATTTAAGGAAAACCTGTATGAGAGGACATAGGCCAATCAATTTAAGTCTGATTCATGTAATCAGAAAGACTTTAAAATGATGAGGAATGGCTCAGCATCACCGTGACAAGCTCTAGCGCCATCAAAAAAAGTCCTGGGCCACATGTCATGGTATTAAAAATCTAGTTTGTTGATTTGACTTAATTCAAAACAATAGGGAACCAAGAGAATTCTGAAGAGGAAAAGAAAGTCTAAGAAAAATAAAAGATTTAGAAGTTAAGAAAAAAGGAGACAACATTTGTACAGCAGCAAAAGAATATAAACCAACAGATCTGCAGTTTTATATGGAAATCATAAAGAAATAATACATATAAGTAATATATAATACCTTATATATTACTTTGTCCCTTTTATGCTATTGCCTTAAAAACATCTTCTAGAATATGAATAATTATGACTTACATTATATAAAATTTTAAAAGATAAAACAAACTAGTCCCAACAAACCACTTGTAAGCAGAATGGCTAAAAAGCACTAAGCCCATATTTTCTTATTGTGCTAAACATGGCCCTAAACACCTGAATTGTAAGACTGAGAGTGTGTTGGCTTTACCGATGGCTTGGGATGAGTCCACCATGGACACTTTGGACACTGGTGTCAGCAAACTGAAAAGCTGCAATGTGAGGTCTGTGGTGGTGATGGAGGTGAACCCTTTCAGCAGCAGCTGCTGTAACCCTGAGAAGTCTGCCCACTTGAGCTGTGCCTGGAGTTTCTCGAGTTTTTCTCGGTTCTCAGCTTTATCAAGTGGCATGTGAGCCAGCAGTCTGTTCAACAGCCTCAAGGCCATTAGGTACTCAAACTCAAAATCAGATTCCATCAAGGCCACGGTGACCCAAAAGATGGTGGCCAGCAGGTTGGTGGGATGGCTTATGTGTGATGGGTCTGTGAGGCTGTCCTTTAAGGAGGATGAGCTTCTGGTTTTTGAGGAGAGACCTTGTTGGGTACAGGCCTGGATTCTGTCCAGTGTGGCACTCCGAGGTGGGTCTGAGGATCGGTCGACAACACCAAACTTCTTGGGCACAGAGAAGCTTCTCTGATGCCGGCTCCGCTCTGCAGTGGCTGTATTGCTACTGGCTGTCCCAGGGTTCACATTTAGTTGTCCTGTGCTCTTTCTGCTTGCTGTGAGTTTAGTGCTGGAGCTTAAATCTGGTGATGAAGAACTGGGTACAAAAATAAAAAGTTCAGTAGCAAACCAATGTGTTTCAGTGAAGATCCACTGATTAACAAGGGAGGGAAATCATTCTTTGGAAATACTACTTTCTATTCATTTTTCTCCATACTCTTAAACTTATAGAAATACATTTTCTTATTCTTAAACTTAAAGGTATACAAAAAAATAAAACTTAACAAACTTAACAAGAAAATCAAACTTTACACCAACAAAACAACACAAAATCTAATACTAATGTCCAGTTACTGAAAGGTTAAAGATTTAAGCAGTTGACCATACGTTTATTGATCTTTTTTGTTTTGTTGGAATTTGGGTAGGAATAATTATGAAATAAAATGTACCTGATAGATACAAACTTTAATATTCTATTATTTCACTGGTAAGAACAGATATGAAAATATTATCAATAAAGAAAATAGTAACTGTTTGTGTCAAAGGAAGTTTTTTGCACTTCATGACAAAATAATTTCAAAGCCTATTTCAGCTTGAAAAGGTAAATACTCTTTATCAAGATTCTGGTAAATTTTACTCATTTAGGTGAATCTGTAGGTTTATGCAGATAAATATGTATGATGTTAGTAATCACATTAAGCTTAACTATCCATAAAAAAATTCACCTTAACAATGAAACAAGGCCCAATGTGATATAAGATAACATTACTGACTCAATTTGAAGCTCACTCAATTATACAAACAAAATATGAAAGGTGATTAAACACCGGCAGGAGAAAAGGAATGAAAAAAGATAAGAAAGAAAGATTCTAAGGTAGAAATTCTTCAAGTAAATTCATTTAAAAATAATATTTTAGTTTCTGTTTACAACGTAATAGGATAGTGTTATATAACATTTGAAAAAATACTCAAATATATAAAAAAGAAAATGAAAAATCGTTATTTGTATTTAGAGATAACATTTGGTGTCTATCTTCCTAACATTTTTAATTTATGTATTATTTATTTATTTATATTGATTTTAGAGGGAGACAGGGAGAGAGGGGGAGGGAGAGAGAGAGAGAGAGAGAGAGAGAGAGAGACATTGACTTGTTGTTCCACTTATTTACTCAGTCATTGCTTGTTTCTTGCATGTGTCCTGACTGGGGATTGAACGTGTAACCTTGGTACCTTGGTGCATTGGGATGATGCTCCAACCAACTGAGCTACCTGGCCAGGGCTATCTTTCTGAATTTTAATATACTTTTATAATGTGTATATAAGTGTGTGCATCATAACCCCTATAAACCCCCCAGTTCCCCTTTCTTAACTTAAAACGCCATACATATTTTTTCATGTCTAGACTTCAAACACTAGATTTGTTCTTTGGACTTTGCCCCAAATCTGGGCATATCACAAATATTCAATACAGTATATTTGATTTTAAAATGTCATTAAGCTGGTTCTCACCGAGATAATACAGTTAGGAGATCACTGTTCTTCAAACAGTCAGACAAGTTATCCACAGCAGCTTCCAAAGTCAGGAGTGCTTCCATTACGTAACCCTGCCAAACATGCAGAGACAACATTTTGGATTGCTTGTAACCACTGTTAACTTCCTGGACATAAACTTAATTAATGCAAACTTTATTCAAATAATGTTAATATCATTGATAGCTAGATGGTCATTGTTACCTTAATTTACAAAGTTTAAAAACAAATTTTAAGGTCCACTGAAAAAATTCAGGTGGCTCAGGAGTTAGCTTTAGTTTCTGTTTACAATGTAATAGGATAATATATACAATTTGAAAAAATACTCAAAGATATAAAAAAGAAAATGAGCCAATCTCATTTGAAATTCAACAGGGAGGGTTAAGGCTGAAGGTGGCAGTAATGGAGGGCATTTGAAATAGAGTTGCCATGTCTAAAGGCAGAGATAAGAGATGTATGTAAGGGCTGTGCCTCAATGGCATTTTAAGTAGCACTTATAATGATCAGAAGGAGGAAAATAAGCTATAGTTTAAATGTATGCAGGCCTGCTGAGATGCAGGTACGTTTCTTATGGAAAATCAGGGCTTGGCCCAAGCTGCAGAGTGGGAAATGGCCCTGGCTTTCAACCTGCCCAGGTGCCCAGTTTTTGGGCTCTACCTTCAGGGTCTTCCTGTGGTATCTACTCTCTCCACTATTTCTTCATCTCTTCCCAGTTTACTGAAGGCTGATCAGGCAAAGAAGAGTAGTTAGTGCTTTGCACAGATACTGTGGAGATCCCTTCTCTCGGTAGGGAGATTGTACAACTAGGTTAGTGGCAAAAAGACAAAACATTATTTTCCTGTCCTCCACCAAATAAAATCAACAATCAAACAACAAAGAAGATTCACCCAAGAATGTTCAGTTCTTAGCTTGAATAAAAAAGAAACCACCTGTGGAGTTTCTAGACCATTACTCTTGGGAATGACTTTTGTAAATATAAAAGTCAACCTCGAAAAATTTTTAATGGACTGTACTTATCCAGAGGGCTAGAATAATTGGCAAGAGAGACAAAGCTCTGAGAAAGCCGTTAACTCTTCTCTAAAATGAGAGAAACAGGATGCATTTGGTGGTCTTTCCTTTCCTACCTGAATCTCATCACCATGTTCCCCAATCACTTCCACCAGTCTTGAGAGAAGGTCAGACAAGGCATGCGCTGACAGAGGTTGTTTGATGGCCCGGAATATCTGGAATGACCGACAGGCATAGTGCCTTGAAGAGCTTGCCAGGGCTGTCTGCAATGCAACCTCACTCAAGTGCTGCTCCAGACGGAAGCCTAGGGCAGCAAAAGGCCAGAAAGCAGGTCAGTGGACACTCTGCAAGGTCTGGGGCAACAGTTATCTGAAGATTTGAAACAGGTTCAACTCACAGGGCTATCTCCTACTGGTACTCATGCAAAAATTAACAATGAAAAAAGAACCAAACACACAAATTTTAGTAAATCTTAAGGAACTTGAGTAGTAGAAAGAGTCAGAAGCTCTGGAGCAATATGGTTTTGGTTTTAAACTAGTTTTCAGACTGAGAAAAAAACATCTCTATAAGCCTATTTCCTTACTTTTAATTTGTGAATAATAGCATCTATCTTAGAATTTTTGTGCAAATTAAACTTTAAAAGTGCTTAGTACATATGTGACACACAAGTGCATTGCTATTTATTAACCCTTCTACTTCTCTATATTATTCTTCTGTACTACTTTTTATATGGGATATTTTCACTCTTTTTTTTTCTTTCATAAGACAATTTGTTAAAAACAAATGTTTTGAGTGCTTCCGTATGTAGAAGAAGCCATCAGTGAATCTAGTCAATTCTAAACACAGCCAAGGCCTGGACCCAAGTCTCTGCTCCTCAGAATGGCCTATAAATTTACAGATATAAAAACATAGAGGAGGAAGATGGTGGCGGAGAAGGTAGCGGTGTTATCTGCTTGCTCCCACCACGGAAGGAATTCGGGTGCAAACATGGAGAGGAGAGAGTGAGTGAGTGAGGATTTTAGACAGTGTAAACAGGAAAGGGAGCGTGGGAGCAGCGTGAAGGAGGAAGGAAATTTCGGCTGTGCACACCAGGCTGAGTCGCTGGGCATCTGGGACTGGCGCATCTGCCATACCGTACTGGTGGGGGGCAGCTGCTGACCGGCTTCTTAGCCAGGAGCTGCTTAGAGGCTGCCCTCTGCCAAGGGTGCACCAACCATCAAAATCTCGCAGGGAATCAGTGAGAGGGTTTGGCTGAAAAGACTGGAGGCGTGGGAGGACAGTGAACAACCCAGACTGGGAGAAACTGTATGAACTGAGTCTAGGTGGGGATCTCCTTGGCTGCAACTCGGGACTGAAATCTCTGTGCTCTGGGCACATGCAGCACTCGCTCCAGGGCCCTACTGAACAAAGGGACAGTTTTGAGGCAAGGAAAGGGACCCATTTGGGAAAGCTGAGTCACAGCCACTGTGGGGACCCCAGGCCGGCAGGTGGCGCATGCAGGCATATAGGCAGGGACTCGAGTGGATGCTGTAGCTTGGGAATAGAGACACAACTGGAGGCAGAGCAGAGATTACTGGCATGCACACGCTGGCCCAACAGCAGAACAACGTTGCTAGACAAGCCTAAGGAGGGCTGAGGGTGCTGCAGGAGGGGACAACTAAATGCGGCTCACAGCAGAGCAGCAGTAGGCCCACGAATAAGAGACTAGCAACCCCACAATCAAGCTGGATCTTCCCACAGCCAGCCAACCAACCAGAAATGATTTGGAACCAACGGAATTTTGACCAGGGGCGAATCCAGAAAAAAAGGAGACTGAGCCTAAAAAGTTGAACTGAAAAAAAAAAACCCTTTGTTTCTTATTTTTTCCTATCTCTTTTCCTTTCCCTTCCTTTCTTTTTTTTTCTTTTTCTATCTCTTTCCTCCCTTCCTCTTCTTTTCTTTTTCTCTTTCTCTCATTTCTCTCTTTCTTTCTATTTTTGATTTAAAATTTCCCCCCTCTCTTTTCCTTCCCCTTCCTTTCTTTTTTCTTCTTCCCTTCCCCTTCTTATCTCTCTTTTTAAAAATTTTTTCTCCCCCGCTCATTTCCTTCCCTTTCCTTTCTTTTTCTTCTTCCATTCCCCTTATTTTCTTTCTCTCTCTCTTTTCTCTCTTTCTTTCTTTTATTAAATAATTTTTTAACTATTTCTTTAATCTGTTTCCTACCTTCTATCCCTCAGATTTTTCTGCTATAATTTTGGTTTATTTGTCTATTTGTTTGTCTGTTTTGTTTATCTTCCCTCTCACACTATACATATAGCATATGACTGCTATATAAACCTAATACTATACACTTTCACTTTCTCACTTCATTCTGCATTCTTCCCCTCCTTTTTAAATATACAGTGTAAATAAATACTACTTGCTGTCTCACGTAGCCTTGACCCTATTTGCTAATATTATTATTCTATCACCTTCCCTCTCAAAAAATCATATTTCTTTCATTTAAAACAACTCTTATCTGTTTCTCCTATAATATAAGAGTTTTAATCTCTGTACATTTATATTAATACTGGCTCGTTTGCTGCCGATAGTGGGATTGTAGTTGGGGCATATTTTGGAAGGTGTGGGTTTCTTGCCTGGGTTGTGTGCTTATGTTTTAACAGCACCTCCATGAAAGAACGCAAGACAAGGTGGGCAGAGTGACTCTCAATCAACCAGCCAGAGGAAAGGATCCACCAAAGAGTAACTGAAATACAACCAGAAAGCATAAACAAATCGCATAAAGGGAAACACAAGAGCATTAGGCTCAGAAGATCAAAGAGACTACACCACTGAATCCCCCAGGTCACCTATAAAGAATCTCATATCACAAAAGTGGGAAAACAAAGCAGAGAAATCTAACTAACAAAAACAAATAGGAAGAATTCAACATGGGGAGACACAGAAACAACCTCACAATGAAAGGAAAAGAGGAATCCCCAGAAAGAGAGATAGATGGAATAGACATAAGCCAACTATCAGACATTGAATTAAAAAAAAAATGGTTATAAAGAAGCTCAATGACCTCGACAATCTCAAAGGAAACTATGACAAACTCAGGGAAATTACCGACAACTCCAAGGAAACTACAAAGAATTACAGGGAAGCTACAAGGAACTTACGGAGAACTACACCAGCATAAAAAAGGACATAGAAACTATTAATAAGAACCAGGAAGAAATGAAGAGTACAATTTCTGAATTGAAGAACACAGTTGAATCAATCAAAAGCAGGGTAGACAAAGCAGAAGATCTGATCAGTGAGTTAGAGGAAAATGTAGAAAATAATTCCCAGACAATACAACAAAATGAAAAAATATTGCAGAAGAATGAAGAGAGATTAAGAGAACTGCAGGACAACATGAGACTAAATGACATTAGAATTATAGGGATACAAGAAGGAGAAGAGGAGGAAAAAGGGATAGAAAACATGATTAAAAAGTAATGACAGAAAATTTTCCTAACTTGGTTAGAGAAAGTCATGCAAATCCAGGAAGGACAGAGGGTCCCAATGAAGATGAACCCAAAAAGGCACACTCCAAGTCACATCATAATTAAAATGGCAACATTCAAAGACAAAGGGAGAATCCTAAAAGCAGCAAGAGAAAAACAGCAAATAACATACAACAAAGCTCCGATAAGGCTATCAACAGATGACTCAACAGAAACACTACAAGCCAGAAGGAAATGGCAAAAAATACTTCAAGCAATGAAAAACAAAGGCCTACAACCAAGAATACTCTACCCAGCAAGGCTCTCATTCAAAATGGAAGGTGAAATAAAGAGATTCTCAGATGAATGAAGACTAAAAGAATACAACTCCACCAAACCAGCATTACAAGAGATGCTAAAGTGAATGCTTTAAGAAAAAGAAGAAAAAAACAGAAGGAGAGGAACACAGGTACAAAGGGAAATGAATAAGTACATGTCATTAATAACCTTAAATGTAGATGGATTAAATGCTCCACTTAAAAGACATAGGCTAGTGGAATGGATACAAAAACATGACCCACATATATGCTGTCTACAAGAGACACACTTCAAAACAAAAGATTTACACAGACTGAAAGCGAAGGGATTAAAAAAAGTATATCAAGCAAATGGACATGAAAAAAAAGCTGGGGTAGCAAAGGCCATAAAAAAAGACAAAGAAGGACATTTAATAATACTGAAGGGACCAGTCCATCAGCAAGATATAACCCTTATAAACATATATGCACCCAACATAGGAGTACCCAAATATGTAAGGACAATCTTGAAAGACTTCAGGAAGGATATAGACAACAACACACTCATAGTAGGGGACTTTAACACCCCATTGTCAACAATGGACAGATCTTCGAAGGAAAGAAACACCAAAGATATTGAGGCCTGAACAAAACTCTAGATCAAATGGACTTAGTTTATATATATATATATATATATATATATATATATATAACTTTTCACCCCAAAGAAGCAAAATATACATTCTTTTCAAATGCGTATGGGACATTTTCAAAGACAGACCACATGGAAGGACACAAAACAAGCCTCAACAAATTCAAGAAAATTGAAATTATATCAAGCATATTCTCAGGTCACAATGCCTTGGAACTAGAAATCAACCTCAAGGAAAAAACTCAAAAATGTTCAAACTCATGAAGAATGAATACCATGCTATTAAATAATAAATGGGTTAACAATGACATCAAGGAAGAAATCAAGAAGTTTCTGGAAACGAATGATAATGAACACACAACAACCCAAAACCTATGGGATACAAGGAAACAGGCCTGAGAGGAAAGTTCAGAGCAATACAGGCCTACCTAAAAAAGGAATCTCTAATAAAAAATCTAACCCTACAGTTACAAGAACTAGAGGAAGAACAAAAGCAAATCCCAGAGCGAGTAGAAGGAAGGAAATCACCAAGATCAAAGCAGAATTAAATGACATAGAGACCAAACAAACAATTCAAAAGATCAATAAAGCCAGGAGCTGGTTCTCTGAAAAGATAAACAAAATCAACAAGCCTTTAGCCAGGCTCATCAAGAAAAAAAGAGAGAGGACCCAAATAAATAAAATCAGAAATGAAAGAGCAGAAATCACAACTGATACCACAGAAATACAAAGTATTGCAAGAAATTATTATGAACAACTGTTCACAAGAAATGTGACAACCTAGATGAAATGGACAAATTTCTGGAAACATATAATCTTCCAAAACTGAATCAAGAGGAAGCAGAAAGCCTGAACAGACCAATAACAACCAGTGAAATTGAAGCAGTAATCAAAAAACTCCCGGCACACAAAAGCCCTGGACCGGATGGCTTCACATGTGAATTTTACAAAACAGTTAGGAAAGAAATAACTCCTATCCTCCTCAGACTATTCCAAAAAATCCAAGAAGAGGGAAGACTCGCAAATTCATTCTATGAAGCCAATATTACCCTAATTCCAAAACCAGGTCAAGACACAACAAAGGAAGAAAACTACTGACCAATATCGCTAATGAACATAGATGCTAAAATCCTCAACAAAATATTGGCAAACCAGATCCAACAACACATTACAAAGATCATACACCATGACCAAGTGGGATTCATCCCAGGGATGCAAGGATGCATTAATATTCGCAAATCAATAAACATAATACACCACATAAACAAAATGAAAGAGAAATACCACATGATCATATCAATAGATGCAGAAAAAGCATTTGATAAAGTACAACACCCATTTATCATGAAAACACTCAACAAAATGGGAATAGAGGGAGCATACCTCAACATAATAAAGGCCATATATGAGAAACCTGAAGCCAACATCATACTCAATGGGCAAAAACTGAGAGCATTCCCCCTGAGATCAGGAACAAGACAAGGATGTCCGCTCTCTCCACTCCTATTCAACATAGTCTTGGAAGTTCTAGCCACAGCAATCAGAAAAGAAAGAGAAATAAAAGACATCCAAATTGGAAAAGAGGAAGTAAAACTGTCATTATTTGCAGACGACATGATAGTGCACATAAAAAACCCTATAGACTACACGAAAAAACTTCTTGACCTAATAAGTGAATTTGGGAAAATAGCAGGGTACAAAGTCAATATTCAGAAATCAAAGGCATTTCTGTACAGCAACAATACAATTTCAGAGATAGAAACTGAAAGAAAAATCTCATTTACCATAGCAACAAGAAAAACAAAGTACATAGGAATAAACTTAACCAAGGAGGTAAAAGACCTATATCAGAAAACTACATAACACTGAAGAAAGAAATTAAGAAAAATACAAATAAGTGGAAACATATACTATGTTCATGGATGGGAAGAAAAAACATCATTAAAATGTCCATACTACCCAAAGCAATTTATAGATTCAATGCAATCCCTATTAAATTACTAACGACATATTTCACAGACCTAGAACAAATACTTCAAATATTTATATGGAACCAAAAAAGAGCCCGAATAGCCACAGCAATCTTGAGGAAGAAGAACAGAGTAGGAGGAATCACAATACCTAATATCAAACTATACTACAAGGTCACAGTAATCAGAACAGTCTGGTATTGGCATAAGAACAGACATATAGACCAATGGAACAAAATAGAGAGCCCAGAAATAAACCCAGGTTTATATGGTCAACTAATATTTGACAAAGGGGGAAGGAACATAAAATGGAGTGAAAAGAGCCCCTTCAACAAATGACGTTAGGAGAACTGGACAGGGAGTGCAAAAAAATGAAACTAGACCACCAACATACACTGTATACCAGAATAAACTCAAGATGGATGAAAGACTTAAATGTAAGCTGTGGAACCATAAAAGTCCTAGAGTAAAACAGAGGCAGGAAAATTTCAGATATCCCATTTAGCAACATTTTCACTGATATATCTTCTAAGGCAGGGTAATAAAGGAAAGAATAAATAAACAGGACTACATCAAACTAAAAATTTTCTGCTCAGCAAAAGGAAACATCAGCAAGGTGAAAAGGAAACCAATCATATGAGAAACTATATTTGCCAATGATACCTCAGACAGGGGATTGATCTCCAAAATATATAAAGAACTCATACAACTCAACACCAAGAAGACAGACAACCCAATTCAAAAATGGGCAAAGGACTTGAACACTTCTCCAAAGAGAACATACAGAGGGTTCATACACATATGAAAGAATGCTCAACATCACTAGTCATCAGAGAGATGCAAATAAAAACCACAATGAGATACCACCTCACACCAATCAGAATGGCCATCATAAACACATCAACAAACAAGATGTGCTGGCGAGGATGTGGAGAAAAGGGATCCCTGGTGCACTGGTGGTGGGAATGCAGACTGGTGCAGCCACTATGGAAAACAGTTTGGAATTTCCTCAAAAAACTAAAAATGGAACTGCCTTTTGAACCAACAATTCCATTGCTAGGACTATATCCAAAGAATCCTGAAACACTAACCAAAAGAACCTATGCAACCCAATGTTTATAGCAGCACTATCTACAATAGCCAAGTGCTGGAAACAATCTAAGTGCCCATCTGTAGATGAGAGGATCAAAAAACTGTGGTACATTTACACAATGAAGTACTATGTAGCAGAAAGAAAGAAGGAACCTCTACGATTTGCAACAACATGGAAGGAACTAGAGAGAATTATGCTTAGTGAAATAAGTCAGGCAACAAAAGAAAAATACCTTATGCTATCACCTATTACAGGAGACTAATGAACAACACAAACAAATAAGCAAAATAAAACAGAGGTATGTAAACAAGGTGTAGACTAACAATGACAAGGGGGGAGGGGGGAGGGAGAGAAGGGTGAAAGAAGGGGAAGGGTCTAGTCAAAGAACATGTATAAATGACCCATGGACATGGAAAACTGGGTGGTGACTGACTGTGGGAGAAGGGATGGGCAGGATGCAGGAAAGCAATAGAAAAGAAAAATGAGACAAATATAAGAAAAACAAACAAACAAATTTTTAGTGGGAAAAAATATAAAGAATGGAAATGCAATTTTGGTGAATATTAGAAGGACAAGGGTTTTCCTTCACACTCTATATTTTTCTCCCTACCTGATCCCTCCAGAATTTGGCATCCTGAAGAAATAATGACATAAGGTTCTTTGCATGAAACTAATAAGACCAGTTGATAATAGAGGTTTTGTTCACCAAGACTTAGACTGGAATGTCATGCTTAAAGGAGATATGCTTGGGCTCTGATTGTCACCAAAAAGGCCTGAGGAACTAAGGTTGACCTTATAAGGTAATAAAAGCCCACGAAAAAAAAGGCCTGATACCTAGGTTGGATGTGCTGTCCATGGCAATCTTTCCAGGGAAGGAATCAAGGTTGCTTTCCTGAAAGATGGCTAGAAACGACTTTAAGACACAATGGAAAACCTGAGGGACTTGAAAAAGACAGGTGTTTACAGGCAAGGCTGAATGCCAGGTATGTGGCTCAGCTTCTGTGCCCTGAAGGGCAGACTGAAGGTCACCCTAAATGTTCCTTGTGTAAGTTCCAGCAAAGCAGACTTAAAGATCATAAGTGATCATTTGCTGCTCTTGTTTTTTTATGCAAATGAATAGGATAAATTAAAAATGGACTTAACGCAGTCTCTTTAATGACATGGAGGGTAATCTTAGGGAGAAAAATCATGATTCAAAAAAAACCCAAAAAACAATGCTCAGTGGTAGACTATAAAGTAGTGCAGCTAACTGTCTTTAAAGTTTCTTTTCATTTCATTTGTAAGTTAAACTAGGTCTGTGGCATCATCAAAGATGCTTAATTTATAGGCAAGAAGAATGTCAAATGCCTTGCAACTGGATGTCTTTCCAATAAGACAATCTTACAGATGTAGAGACTGGTTTATGGGTTATGTTGCATAAATTGACATGTGTTTTCTGTTTTCAAAAGGCATAATTCTAGAATCTCATTACCTGAGTGATTGTCTGTACGTATAGCCCTCACTTAATCCTGTCTGCATTGCTGCTTCCTAAGACTCAATGGTTTGGCTGAACTAAGTGGCTGGGTTGGTGAAGAATGGGGGGGGGGGGGGGGCTGTGCGCTTCACCTTAAAAAAGGTTTCTATTTTTTTATCCTAATGGCTTGGACAGAAAGGACACAGAGGTCTGAGAGGGGGGAAACTTAAAATATTTCCCTCAGCCCAAGCTAAGTATACTGAGCAAAAGGGTTTTGGACAAGTGTGACGTGCGTGGCCCACCTTCCTCTAAGGAAGTCCTTCTTTTTTCCCTAATAGGGGACATTGAAAAAATAATCCCTGCCTTTTTTCATCTAGTGGTTATGAGTGAATGATGTCTTTTAACCCTGTTGCCAAATCTGTTGCCCCCAGAATACAAGGATGCCAGCCTGTTAAACCAAGCATGCCATTGTCTGGGGACAGCCAACTGACCTGGAGTGTGCATGATCCTACCCCATGTGGGAAGGCCACCCTCCCCTCCACACCCCCACTCTTATTAGGGAATTCTGGACCCAAGGGTAGGTAGGACGATGACCATATCCAGCTTTAAGCAGCTAGAGGAGCTCGAGACCTTCTCCCATTGTCCTCTATAGGATTATAAAGGGTCTCAAGCCTGAGAGTGGGGGACTATTATTTTGTTATAAGAAATTAATTAATTAAAAAATAATATAGGAAAGGGATAAACCAGACAGCTTGTATGCCTGACCCTTGGGCATAGACTGGGAGATTGGGGGGGACTTCTGGGGGAGGGGTGTGCTTGGAAGAGGGGAGCAAAGGGGAAAAAATGGAACTGTTTTGACAAAATTACCAGTAAAATATACCAAAAAAAAAAAAAAAAAAAAAAAAAAAAGGTAGACACTGTAGAGAAGGCAGCCACAGATTAAACATCCACCAGGATATGTGTTCTTCCAATAACATGGAAGGAATCTCAATGATCAGAAAACCATTTGATCAAATGGAAATAAGAATGTGAGGAAAAGCCCATAACTGAAGTCTGGGCTATTATGCTGAACATAGGTTGTGACTCTGCAGGGAGAAAGCCAGACTGCAAGGGTCTGAGGACATGGCATAAGCAGTGATTCTGACTGTCTCTTTGATCTGGAGGGCTCTGTGGCACATTTGGTGGTGACATAAAAGTGGATCAGGAGGGATAATTCAGTGGTATTCTTCTCAGTTGTGCTTGGCTGCATGACCCTAGGGACATGTTGAAGATATGGAAAAGTTCCTGCACAGCAAACAAAGAGTCCTGGGAAATGGACTCAGGCAAATCCAGGGTAATAAATGCAGGATGAAACCCATACAGGCATGTCACAACTTATGAATGGGCCATGTTTCAAAATGATTCTTTATGCTTTTATTTTGTTTTTCAAAATGTTTTCCTACTTAAACCATCTTATATGTGGGGTTAGGTCCCCTGAAAGTGAACAAAAGCTTATTTATATCATCATGAGCTGAAGACTCATGGATTGCAGACTATACCATCTATGTGACAGTGGCCTTTAAGAAAAGCTATGTAGAGAGGCTTCCAGCCAAGATGGAGGCCTACACTGAAATGCTCCATCACCCTCCACAACTAAGAAGGACTACAACTACTGCAAAACCTAATAACCAGAAGTTCCAGAAAATAAAGCTACATGGAAGTCCAACGTATGAAGTTATAAACAAGTGGTGCTCGCCTGGATGGGTAGGAGGGGTGAAGCTGGGATGGAGAGATAAAGCTGTGCTGGTGGTGAAGCTACAGTGATGAGTGGTGGGATTGCCTTAAGCACATACACCCGTATTTAAGGGGAGGCCAGAAACACCTGGGGAGAACCTCCACCTGTAGACGAAACCCATCAGCTCGCAATTCCAACACCAGGGAAGGCAGACCCCCATTGCCTTGGACTGTGAGGCCGAGAAGGTGTGGGACAGAGGAGGAGGCTCCCAGTCTCTCAGTGGGGAGTGAATGGCAGGAATCCATCATGGATCCCTACCCGCACACAAAGCGCCAGTGTGGTGAGAAGGGTCGTCCGGTAGTGATGAGTGCACGGGGATCCGCCCACTATAGCGTAGGAGGTGTGACAGCCCCACCCAAGATAGAAAGGTAAATGAAAACTGTCGGGATGGCAGGGATAATAATAGAGATCCCAATCATGCAGCCAACCAAAAAGCAAATAAATGATTTAACGGACGAACAGATAGATAATCTTTCGGAGGCTCAATTCAGAGCTATAGTTGTAAGAAAGCTTACAGAACTAACAGCGGGACTTATTCCAGACAGGGAAGGAATGAAAGTTAATCCTGCTGAAATGAACAAAAACACATATGAAACAAGTGGTGAGGGAAAGAAAACCAGGGATCAGATCAACAAATTGGAACATAGGGAAGGAACAAACAGTCAACCAGTGCAGAAAGAGGAAACAAAAAGTGAGTAATTTGAGGAGGAGCTCAGAAACTTCTGGAACAACTATAAGCAAACAAACATCCAAATTATAGGGTTGCCAGAAGATGAGTAAGAAGAACTAGAAATTGAAAAATTGTGTGAAAAAATAATAAAGCAGAGCTTCCCTAACTGGAGGAAGGAAATAGACTTACAGGTCCAGGAAGCACAGAAAGTTCCAGAAAAACTGGACCCAGGGAGAACCACACCAAGACACATTATAATCAAAATGTCAAAAATTAAAGATAAAGAGAGGATCTTAAAAGCAGCAAGAGAGAAGAAGAGAATTATGTACAAAGGGGTCCCAATTAGAATATCAGCTGACTTCTCAAGGGAGACCCTGCAGGCAAGAAGGGACTGGCAAGAAATAGTCAAAGTAATGAAAATAAAAAACCTATAGCCACGAATACTCTATCCGGCGAAGCTGTCATTCAGAATAGAAGGGCAGACAAAGTGCTTTCAGGACAAAGTAAAACTGAAGGAGCTCATGAGATCCAAACCACTGTTATAGAAAATGTTAAAGGAACTTGTTTAGAAGAAGGAGGATCAAAACTATGAACATTAAAATGAAAACTGTATCACAACAATCAACAACAGAGGCTAGGAAATTGAAACAAAGGCAAACTAAGTAGGCAATGAGAGTGGAAAAAGACTTATAGGCAAGGGGGAACATATTGGGGGGAGGTCAATGAGGAGGGGGGAGGGGGAAAGGGAAGGAGATGATGCAGAAATTAAGAAGCATAGTAGGTGGGAGTGGAGTAGACAGGAAGATGTTGAGAAGAACTATATGTACAACTAAAGGGCATGGACTAAGGCACGGGGAACAACTGGAGGGAGGGGGCTCATTTGGTCGAGGGGAGCAGAGGGAAATGAAATTGGGACAACTGTAACAGCATAATCAATAAAGCATAATAAAAAAAAGAAAGAAAAAATGGAAAGCTATGTAGACTTCAGGCCAAGATGGAGGCATAGACAGACACGTGTGTCTTCCGCCACAACTAAGAAGGAATACAACTACCTTAAAACTAGAAACAACCAGAAGTTCCAGAAAGTCAAACTGCATGGAAGTCCAGCAAACAAAAATATAAAGAAGAAATACTCATCCAGACAGGTAGGAGGGGCGGAGCCGAGGCAGAGAGGACATGGTGTGGTGGCAGCAACAGCAGTGGCAGCAGCAGGCCAGCAGAAAGTTCAGTCACACGTTTTAAAAAGTAAGGAGGGACACCTGGAGAGCATTCCTAGCTCCTCACTGGACCTTGCAGCCCACAATCCCAGCACCGGGGAAAATCAAGGTTCAATGCTCAATGCTTCTGATTGTGCAGACCAGTGGGGGTTGGAATGGAAGCAGAAACTGCCAGTCTCAGCAGAGTCCGCTTGTTTAAAGGGCCCCCACGGTCCTAGAACATCTGCAGACCCACCCACTCTTGGAACGATGGCCAGGGAAGCAGCTAGAGGGGTGCCAGTCTGGTGTGAAAGTGGGAGAGGTGCCTGGAAAAGGGGTGAGTGATGGGCAGGCGGCATTGTTCCCTCTTGGACCCCTCCCCCACATACAGTGCCACAACACAGTGAAACAGGTTGCCCTGTACTGACGAATCCCTAAGGCTCTGCCCATTACAACATAACAGGAGCAACAGCTCTATCTGGGATGCGGAGACAAACAAACACAGGAGCCTGTCAGAATGAGGAGACAGAGAAGTATGGCCCAAAAGGGGAAATGGATCAAGGTTCCAGTGGGAGAAGTAAGCAATGAGGAGATAGCCAACCTCACAGATGAGGAGATAGACAACTTAACAGATGCAGATTCAAAACACTGGTGATAAAGATGCTCACAGGCTTGACAGATATGCTTCAGTACGGCAAACTCATAAGAGAAATGAATGCTATGCTAAGTGACACGAAGGAAAATCCACACAAAACCGATGGTGAAGGGAAGGAAACTGGGGTGCAAATCAATGATTTGCAACATAAGGATGAAAAAAACAGTCAACCATTGCAGAATGAGGAAGCGAGTATTGAAAATAATGAGGAAAACTTCCCAAATTTTGCAAAGGAGATGGACATACAGGTCCGGGAAGCACAGAGGGTCCCAGGAGAGCTGGACCCAGAGGGGACCACACCAGGACGCATCATGATTGAGATGCCAAAGGTGAAAGATAAAGAGAGAGTCCCGTGGGCAGCAAGAAAGTGGTGGAGAGTTGCCTACAGTGGGGTGCCTATAGGACTATCAGCTGATTTCTCAGAGGACACTTTGCAGGCAGGAAAACTTGCAAACAGTATTCAATGTGATGAAAAGTAACCTACAACCAAGATTCCTCTATCCAGCAAAGCTATCATTTGGCATGAAAGGACAGATGAAGTGCTTCCCAGACAAGGTGAAGCTAAAGGAGTTCATCACCACCAAGGCATCATTATGTGAAGTGTCAAAGAGACTTACCTAAGAGAAAGAAGATCAAGAATATGAACACTTAAATGACAACAAACTCACAACTATCAACAACTGAATCTAAAAAATAAAAACAAAATCCAACTAAGCAAACCAGAATAGGAACAGAATCATAGGTATGGGGATTATTTGGAGGGTTATCAGGTGGGAGAGGGGAGGGGGAGACATGGGGAAATGATGCAGGGATTAAGAAGCATAATCTGTTGGTACAAAATAGACAGGGGGAAGTTAAGAATAATATAGGAAAGGGTGAAGCCAAAGAACTTACATGCACAACCCATGGACATGATCTAAGGGGGCTAGGATTGCTGGATGGAAGGTGGGTACTGGGCAGAGGGGAGCAAAGAGGAAAAAATTGGGACTACTGTAACAACATAATCAATAAAATATACTTAAAAAAAAAAAAAAAGAAAAGCTATGTAATGTACAGCATCTCCCAGTTACTCAGTGAATCTATATCTCCTAGGCTTCCTTGCAGTTCAGTGGGACCTTGTGCCCGAGTTCTGCCGGTGGGATATGGGAAGAAGCACTGGATACAATGCAGGCCTGGCCAGTAAGCTCCTCCAAGTAATGCTCCCCTAGCTCATTCTCTTCTTGCCACCTGGACCCTAGGGCCCAGCAGAGGTCTCTGAGCCCAGTTGTGTCAGAGCCACAGGATGCAGGGTCTCTGAGCACCAGACAGAAAGCTGCCTGCCCAGCCTCCACAAAGAACTGTTATTTGACCCAGAAAAAACTAACTGTGTTGAGTCTTGGAGCTCCGGGAGTTATCTGTTTCAGCAACTATGCTACCCTGACTACTACAAGTGTTTCTAGAAATACATTGTATTGTGCTACAGTGGAAACAGGCAGAAAGCAACAATGTACAAGGAAATTGTAGTGGGTAAAAATATCTCAGGTAAAGTGTGAAAAAAGACACCTGTACCTGCTGAGAATGCAATGTAAGGCATTCATGTATTTTCATTTTTATTAACTTCATACAATTAAGAATTTTAGGCAAACTTACAACAGTGAATTTCTTCCTTTGGGCTATGTTTAATTTTAAGTGACTTTTAAGTGGGGGAAATACCAATAGAAGAGGTCTTCATATTTCAAATAAATTCCAAAGGGGAAACGCAAGACTAGAAACCCAGACCATCCTATTTCTGGAATGACTTCACCATTTATGTGTATCATTATTTTTGTTTTTTTAATAAGTATCTTTTGATAACAAAAAGAGATGTGGCTAATCTGGAATGTTTCAGATTGTGACACCTGCTGATTATCAGAGCAGCTGGGGAGCCAGTGAGCCATAGTGAATAAGTCTAGCCAAGTGCATGACAAAGGTAGGAACAGTTGTTGTATCTGGCTGAAAAACCGCATTTAGATTTCACCCACAGATTAACTCAGGCCAAGCTGAATCCAAATGGAATTTGGCTAATGCTTCAATATTATGATGGTCTTACTTACAGTCTAACTCAGAATCACACTGGGTTAATAAAATTCAGTGGTCATTGGCATGGGAATTTTTAGCAACTATTTTTAGTAAAAAACATTTTATCACAAAATTCTTTTTTTAAAAACCATTTTGCAAGGCTGAAAATTTCTCACAGTTGAGTTTGTACCCAATCAATTAATAAGATTTATTTCTCAGGGTTCTCTTTAAATAAAACTAATATTATAGGCACAGTTTAATTCTAGTGAGATAATGACATGAAGAGAATGGTGACTTTGTGGATATTATTAGATAGAACATAATGCAAGTTATACATGACATTATCAGTCAGTTAGGCACAGCTGAAATAAACTTCAAAAGTCCCCTATGAATATTCTTCTGCTATTGATACCAAGTTTAGAAATATATATGATACATATCATGCATATCTCATATCATATATATAGTATGATATACGAGGTGGGCAAAAGTAGATTTATAGTTGTGAGCATGTGAAACACACAGTTTATTCTTGTATTGCTATTTATACTTGTATCATATATTTTTATTTTTTAAATAATTTTGTATAGATTTTATTTATTTATTTTTAGAGAAGGGAGGGAGAAAGATAGGGAGAGAAACATCAATGTGTGAGAGAAACATGGTTTGGTTTGCCCCCAACAGGGGACCTGGCCTGCAACCAGGCATATGCCCTGACTGGGAATCAATCCAGTGTCTTTCAATTCATAGGCTAGCACTCAACCCAATGAGCCACACCAGCCTGGGCTATTTTTCCATATATACAACTATACACCTACTTTTTCCCACCCCTGTATATAGTATAAAGTCTGATATATATACTATATATGACATTTAGTGTGGTTATATAGTGCAGTCATATGGTGAAGAATGAGCTCAATTATAGAAAAGTCCTGAAAATAGAAGGAATTTGGGGAAGTAGGATGAAGTACCTGATTTAGAATCTTTAAATATGGACAAAACGTGACGTAGAAAATTCGTGAGCTGTTCAGCACTCTTTGAATTTTGATTTTTGGGTGTGATGTCTTCGTGGCACCAAAGTGGACCAAATGCCCTGAAACAAAACACACACAATGTTAAAAACAGAACTATCATTTTGCATTTTGAAAACCATCTATGCAGTTTTTAACTCCAAAGGTGCAAAATATGTATTTAAAATGTCACCAATTAATTTGGGGGTGAATTTCAGTCTTATAAAGCTGAAGAACAAACTCATAACAGATCTAGCTATTTTGTGGAGACATTTCTTATGTTTTATTCACAAAATCAAAACCTTACAACATTTAATCACAAAATGAAAACCTTTCAATTCACCAGAACAGTGTTTGTCACATAATAGATGCTCCATAAGTGTTTGTTAAATAAAATGATATTAAGTTGAAAATAAAATAAGATTTAGACACAGACTCAATCCACACGTGTCAGCATTTGGGGAGATAATGTTTTTATCAGGTCACATCATCAGGCTGCTGAATACTGTGGAACCAAATTGAAGACAGAGCCTCTGTTGTCTACTTGTTTTTTGAGTAAGGATAGGATGGAGCCAGACATGAGAGTTTCAGAGGACACCCTTCCCAGCACATGGCATTGAAATTGGCAAGTGGTGACAACAAAGCATTCAGGTATCTGCAGTACCGTGTGTGGGCACCGTCAACCCCTTCCTAAGTTTCCTGAACGTTAAATCCCACAAGGAGCTGATAGTTACACAGAATACCCTGAATCATTAATTGGTGAAAGAAAATGCTTTCTTTTTCATTAATTGATGCATTAGTTGAAGAAAGAAATCATGTGAGGTATCAGATAACATGAGCTGAGACTGGACTCCTAGTGCAACAGCATGCCCAGGTCACAGGTGAGCGTGCTTTTATAGCAATGCTGAACCTCAGAGTAGTAGAAATTCTGAAGCTAAATTGTTCATTAGAAGATCTGAAGACCTAAAAAATGGGATGCCTCCCACTTTTTCTTGATTTTGATTTATTATTTGTTTAGTTCCTGTCCTATCATGCTTCTGCTGTTTCTTGCTTCTTACATCCACTTACAAATGACTCTTTGGACTGGATGAGCATACCATGGTTCCCTCTGCAGTTGCTTCTAGATTCACTGTAGCTGTTATCTTTGGCTTTCAGAGCAAGGTTATTTGCTAAGTCTCAGAACTCCCAGGTCCTGGCAGCTCTAACAGATGAATAAAGTCATGCTCATTGAGGGGCACTACCATTACCTGCTACCATCTATTGTGTTGTTATATGATGGGGGACCCCCAAAAAACAGAATTATCTTCTGGATGGTGGGTCCCTTGAAGTACTGACTTTCCCCACTAGGTGAGTGCTCTAGGAATCCATCTATATGAGTGTACCAGCTGGCATTGTTGTGAGAGGCTGCATTCAGCTTCAGTGAATTTTTTTTGAAGATTCTTTCAATGTGTTTGCCCATTTCATGATGGGTGATTTATGAGTGCACCTGCCCACACTGTGCTGAGTGTTCAGCAGTTTTTGACTGAAAACAACATGACCCCCTGCCCCACCCTCCCTATTTACCTGATCTCTCCCTGAACAACTTTTTTTTGTTTCCCTGGATGAAAAAAGTCCTCAAAGGGAAACTTGTTGCCAATGTGGAGGAGGTGAAACAAAAAATGGCAGAAGCACTAAAAAGGCATCAAAATCGACATGTTCAAAAACTGTTCTGAGCGGTAGAAAAAAAGGTCTCAATAGGTGTATTGCATCAAATGGAGAGTACTTTGGAGGTGACTGAAGTTTAAACATGTAAGAATAAATACACAATTTTTAATAAATAAATTACAGGTTTTTTGGGTCTCCCTCATATACAAGCTCTCCCTTCCTATCAATGGTGACATCAGACGAATCTTAACAAGTTCTATTAGTGTCTGCTTTATACACAGACTGTAGCAAATGTATTTTAGGAGAGAAAACAGGACTTTGCTAGAACTCTGGGCTCACTTTTCTATCTGAAAACAATAGCTTATCTCCCTGTCCTCCTTACCTGGTTGTCAGAAACTCAATGAGTTTGTTGGCTTTCTCATCTGTTTCAGCAGCTGTGTCCACATCTTCTACCTCCTGTGTCATTTGTGGGAGGTTCCCACTGCTGCCTCCCAGACTGATGCTGGAGGAGGTGGAACTGGAGCTCAGCCCTGAGTCTGGCACTGGTGATGACTGGTCCTCCCTCAGGAAGTCAAAGCCACCTGATTGAGAAGAAGGTCAAGGTGAAGTGTGCTGGTCAGGGTACATAATAGGATTAGGAGGCAAGCATACAGAAGTGTGTAGGTATCTTAATTTCTTGGAGAATATATTTGATTTTGGTTATGGCTATGATTAAAAGAGACTCATATTCTATCCTTGCTTATGGAACAGTTGCACTGCTGTGTATATCAGAGTGGGTTGGGTAATTGGAGTATAGAAAATTATTTGACAGTGTATAATGACAAATAAGTTTCTACTATGAGGTTTTAATTGATGCTTTCTTCAAAAGAAGTAGTGCATGTGTGTGAATGTTCCACTATATATCTGGACCTAACTGCTGTTAATGAATTATGTCTGGATATTAGACTACTTAGACATGAGAAATGATACCATTTATGAGGATACCAGTCATTTAAAGGATGCTGAGTGAGTTATACATCTTGTTTTTGAGTTAATGTGCCCATAATCACAAATGTTTCATGTATGTTAATTATTTTAACAAAATATATATCATGTTAGTCAAAGACATATGGTATAAGAAAATATTGTTTTTTTTTCCACTTTGTATTTCGTTAACATTCCACATTTCTAGATGTGTTGTGGGTCTCAACACACACACACAATTTCCCTCTACTTAAAACTCATTTAAAAGGTACATAATTCTGGTGCATCTGACAGATGTTGAATTAGGAATGAGGAGCCCTAGGTCAGAATATCATCTCTTCCATTTATTGTACAATCTCAGGACATTTGTATGACTTCTCTGTACCTCAGTTTTGTATTATGGTAAGATAAAGACAATTTCTATCACAGATTCTTAGTCTGAATTTGAAAGCAACTACAGTTGAAACAAGGTGTTCAAGAAATATTACACAAATGTTTATGAAAAAAAGACTCTCCCCAAATCTTTTGTGCACCTATCTATTTCAAGTGTGATACAGATTCAATTATCCCATTTATTCAATGTTTTTCTTGCCTATGGATACTGTGTTTTGTTTTGTAAATCTCCACTCTAACCCATTTATGCCACATCCCTGGCATAGTGAATAAAAACTAATGCACTCAGAGATACACAACACACATTATAATTTTCTCAGCATAAAGGCTGTGCTTAACAGAAAACATTTTTATCCTGGGGAATTAGAACTGCCAGAACACTTCAGATCCTTTAAATTAAGCATCTATAGAAAAGAGAGTATTTTTGTCTCTGAAAGGTATTGATGGATTATTTTCAATTAAGTGTAGCATGGTTCAATATAAATACCTGATAATAAGACATAATAATAATAATACAGAAAATATATTTGAAAATATCCAATAAGGAGGAGGTCAGTGGTCCTTCCACTTCAGAGTTAATGACTTCATATTCATTTTCCAAAGACATATGTTAACATCTCTCAGAAGATAAGGTGGTGCTGAGTACCAGTGATGAACAAAAGGTACAATTTTGAGGTTATGAAGTGCCATACCATATCTAATGCCAATGTAATATACAAAATAATTAGGTAAAAACGGTAGGCATAGAACTCTGTTATTTCATCTTCATTTTAAGGTATTGAAAGTGTCCCACCTCTAAATGAAAACCACTGGTCAACCCTTTTGGGAAAGTTTTCATGAAAAGCTCTGAATAAAATAGAGTAATTCGTCAACTCAGCCAATGCTTTCTGTTCTCATTTCTAAGAAGAAATGTTTGCTTTCAAAATAGCAGTGGTTTTTAATAGACTTCCACTCATTAGTGCCTTCCAGAAAGGTCAGTATTTAATAAAAAGAGAAAATTCCTTCAGAGAAACCAGAAGGAACAGAAGATAAATATCTGGCACCTTGGCAATGACACGCTCTCAAGGTGATGGGGACAGTCACTGTTCCCTGCATTCTTATCCTCCAGGATCCCAGACCGAAGCTCTTTTTCAATGGACATTTTAATTTTCAATACAGAAAGAAACATATTTAAATGAGAGGAGAAACATAATAATAATAATAAGAAGAATATATTTGAAAATATCCTACAGTAAAGAAGGATTTTGAGAAGCATGTCAACATCCAGTGAAATGGTGCCTATTTATCAAGCTGTTATTTTATTACTCGGATAACTGGGGGGTAAGAGCATTATAGAAGGTAACTTAGGCTCCACTGACACCTTTGGTAATATCTGAATTGGTGAGTGTGTCTCAGGCTTTCAGCCACACCTCCTTCTGTTACCTGTGTAGAGATACTCGGGTTGATAAACTGACTGAACTGTTAGCGTCTTGGTTCCCCCCATCTCTCGAGTCTGCAGGAGCACAGAGGCGATGGTGTGGAAATTGCTGTTGCAGGACAGTGCAATCAGAAGGTGAAGAAGCAAATTTTTGCTGTGTTCAAAGACTTCAGGCCGGTAATGGTCTAAACCTGGAACAAAATGTAAAGTCTCTCAGTATAAACAAATTTTAAGCTCATTTAGATTCCAGGGATTGTAAAGATTCCAAGACAACCAAGGGGAGGAACATCTTAAAAGAATGTTTAGTTTTCTCTGTTATTGTTTGTGTTACCAACATAAAGAATTGGGGCTTAGGGAAAATAAAATGTTTTATTCCTTAAATAAAATGTTCTCATCAAATGCTGATAGATGGCCTTCCCTTGACCTGTTGATATAGTTAGCATTCCTTCTTCTTGAGGCTCTCTTCCTTGGCTCTCTCTGAGCATTACTGAAGGATTCTAATTTCGTCCATCTCTCTATAACTGAACTCCCTAGCTAGTTGGTTGGTCCTCTTCCCATTTTTGCTCTACAACCTGGGTGTGTTAAAATCTGTGCATAGCGTGCTGTGCTCTATATTCTTTTTCTCTGTGCACTGCCTGTGTCTTACGGCTTTAAACTGATCACATCCAACCAATGACCCTCAAAGAGGCCCAATTTGTTTTGGATATCTTCACAGGTATAGCATGAGTGAGGTGCCACTCTATTTATATCATAGTCATAGGACAATTTCAAACAATGCCTGAAATTTTAAAGCAGATGTCACAATAAGGCAGTGAAATATGGAAGAGACTAAGTATTCTAAAATGAGGAACACAGATGTCGATTACAGGGAAAGCTCCCTGGATTACCTCCACAGAGTTTGGAGCATTCGTTAGAATGCCTCTTGGATCCAGTCTTACCTAAGAAGACAGCATGAAGTAATAATGGCAGGTGAAGAGCCCAGTCTTCTCTCACACTGTGATCCACCACCATCTCAGTCATAAAAATCACAGCAATATTGCATCTAATCAAAGAAATGACAAAGTTAATGCAACTTCTACAGAGGATGGAAATCATTAAGTCACAATTAAATAAAACACTATGAAGAACTATGTAAGACTCTTTTTCCAGGGAAATGGAGTTTAACTCCTGAAATTACATAGAGCTCCACAAGAACTAGCATCAGTTGAGCTAATCACATAACAGAGAGTCTACTTGTCACTAGGTAATAAGAGCTGAGGGATGAAGAGAAATAGAAGACAAGGGTCCTTTCTTCAAGTTACTTACAATCTAAAATGCATAACAGAATGAAGACTTATATCAAGATGACATCAAAGAAAAATTGGAGGAGGTGACAAGGCAGTGTTGCACATTGGTTGATATTTGACCAAACTGCCAATGTGCTGAGAGCTACAATTCAAGTTACCCAAGTTCCTCTGATTTCCAAGGTTATTTCATTTGATGGGACTTGGAATAGGTATCTCTCTTCTTCTTAGCCAAAACTAAGTCATCATTTCCCACTACCTGTAGAGGCTGCTCACCTGTGGAGTGGTCCCCGAGGGGTGATGGTCTCTGGTAGGTAGTCAACCAGGGGGGCCCAGCACCCCCCAGTAGAAGGCATTGGTAAGGGCTGCGGCTGTTTGGTTTCTGTGATAGTTAACAACCAGCCTGTGTAGGGAGATATTGGGTCATCTGTAGGGTGAGAAAGACAGCATGCTTTATTTTTAGAGAGAAAATTTTGTTTTCTCTGCTTGGTGTCTTTAGAAAGAATCTTACCAATTCATGCTTGTAAAAATAATTCTCTAACCATTCAATTTGGTGAGCATGAATTATACAATCAAATGGGTTAGAATTACTTGATTAGGTTTCTTTTATCACGTTATTTTTTTGAATGCTTAATATATAGTTATTCATTATAGAGTGACAGAAAAAAGAAATACAAACACACAAAAACACATTAAATCATATGAATTCCCATAACTGTGAAAAGTTGCTATTTTTCTAATCTCCCCTATCTCAGTTAAATGCAGTCTTATATTTCCAGTTTGCTTAGGACAGGAGCCTCGGGTCTTTCCTGATTTCTCTTGCACAGCTCACATCAAACTCAGAAATGATGACAATGATAACAGTAATAATAAAACAGAGACATCAGAACTAACACAGAGAGTACTTTAGGCCAGGCACTGGTCTAGTCATTTCCCCTATTAATAGTCCAATTAGTGGTATATTACCCCTATTTTATAGAGGAGAAAATGAGGTTAAGTGACTTGCCATCTTCCACATCTTCATTCAAAACACATTCACAATAAGACCACTTTCGACCACCCATCCCTAGCACCTGAGTCTATCTCAGCCACCACCCGCTCTCACACAGTGTTGGGGAACAGCTTCCTTACTGTCTCCCAGCTTATACTCTTGCCCTTTTATAGTCTATATTCCACAGAAAAGCCAGAGGCATCTTATGTTTATTTTATTTTCCTTTTTTTGGTATAACTGACCAGAGCAATCCTTTTTTTATTAAAATTTAAAACCATTTTCAGTTAACCCTTTTTTAAAGCAGTAGATCAACACTTCAAGAACCTAATCTAAATATGCACTTGACAACGAAGCACATCTGAGTATGGAGTGAAACAGTTTTCAAAAAAGCCATTAAATGTATCATCATCAAATACCCAAATAATGAATCACTTCTGCAGGCCTCTTGTTGAGCGGAATCATAAACAAACCAACAACAAAAAGCTTTATTACTGTGCAAACAAATCTGTAGAACAGTAGTATGAATCCTGAGTATTAAGCATAATCAGTTGAATCAAGTTAAGAAGTTGAAAATCTAATACGAAACTTGTGTATGTATCAAAGTCTATAGGCCAGTTGACTCAAGAGCAACTAAGATATCTAATTAGTTCAGTGAGACCAGAAATTATTTTATATCTTTCTTTTTGGAAAGCAATTAACCATTACAATTCTATGCCCATGAGCCCAATTTTAAAAATCGTTAAAAGCAATTTAAACTATGTTTAAAGAGCCATTTTTTCCAGCTTAATTTTGGCACCCCAAGGAGAAATAAAAAAGCAGCCATGACCATCACAGATGAAAATAAAATGAATGTCATTGAAATTAGTTCTTTTGCCCTACCGAAATATAAAATCTATATAGAAGTTCGATACTATACTATAACAGATTATACTTCTTATAGTTGTTTTATTTTCCTTTAAACCCTGTTTAATAGCTTAAAAAAACCATTGTACAAATGTTGTTTCCATGATTCTGAATCTGGTTCCAGTTCTTTTCATATATGTATATCTTTAAATCAATATTTAATATATTGGCTACCAATTCTAATTCAAAAAATCTTGGAAATCTCTTCATTATGACAGCATGTTCAGCAGAAATTACCCATGTGCAAGCAAACTCTAAGGAGTACAGCTTTCTGGAAAGCACATTTTATTGATTGTTTCATTGTCTGAATGTTCTTTACAATGATTCTTGAGGAAAGACTCTCAAATCTTGTAAACATCTGCATGCACAGTCTCACTACATTGTAGTTGCTGTCTTTGAATAGAAAGGCTGGTTCACAACTAGTGAGAAGCCAGAAGAATGTTTTAATGCAGTTAAAGCTTACATGCTGCATTTTTCCTTTTTTGCTACTTAAGAATGTGGCAAAAATGTATGCCCAGTCCAACCTTTATTTTTTTCTGAAAGGGTGGTGTTTTGAAGTAGCCATGGCCGTGACCAGCTTCCACTGCAAGCTCGGATGCTGGGCCCTGGTTACCTACTTCTGTGGGTCTGTCCAAGTACTAATTACTGTTCACATGCTGCAGGGTTAAGTTCACGGATCATACTCCCAAAGTTGGTTCCATTTTAGATGGTGGCATATGAGCATCATGACTGGGCCATTAAGTTTGGAGCTAATCAGGCAAAGGTCATCTGTTCTAATTTCTTTGTTGGTAGTACAGAAAACCTGCCATACCATGACAGTTCAAAATTCCCCCTTTTTCATTCTCTTTTCTAGACATGTTTTCTTGATAGTAACTTATTTCCAAATTTCATATCTTTCCCAAAAAGAAACACTCATGTGGAATCTGAGAATCAGGATAAATATTCTCTAGGTACCAAAAGGAAGATCTGTATTGGAGTTTGTGTCCTAGATCAAGTTTTGATGCTATATCTCCATAATCTACCTTTGTAACACCTGGAGAAATTACCTATAAGAAATTATTGAATTCATCCATCACACTTCTGCAAGTAGTCTGTTATTTTTATTGGTAATCTTCCCTGTGCCTCCCAGAAATGTGTAAGGTGTAGCTTTTGGAAACACATTCAACATGTGAGCAAGTAACAATCTCCAAAGATCCTCTACACTGCTAAATCCTAAAGGAAATTTCTAGATTTTCTCTCCCCCAGATATTCATTCCAGCATCACCTGTTCCAATTTTCTGAAAGTAATCCCATCTATTGAAAAGGCCTCCTGCCATTGTAGGTGTTCTGACAAGAAGAGTCGATCACCTTTCCTTCTACTTTTCTTTGGGGAACAACATACAGTGAAACTTGAGCTTCCACTTGAATCTACCATAGGTCCTGTCAGAACCTGTCATATACTCAAAAGTACCACCATTTTCCTGTCTTGTTTGATCCTGACTGTGAGAGGTCCTGGCCATCCCACTGGACACTCACAATGAGTGTCTAAGGAGGTGATCAGTTGGCCTTTAGACACAGCGGCTCCTTTTAATCTAGCTTGGATCCATCCAGAACATTGTTGCATTTGAATCACATGACCTGGTACTTTTAATTTTTTCATATACTCTAGAAGTTTTCTCAAAAAGCTTATTTCACTGGTATCATCCACTAGAATAATGTTTTCTAGTATGCTTCCTGGTGAGTAATTAATGACACTATGGGTAGTTGGCAAAAGTGTGCTCCAAGCCTCATGTGGAAAACAATCACCATACTTGATGTAGGACCAGAGCAATCCTTTTAAAACAGAAGTTCAGACCTGGTTGGGGTGGCTCAATTGTCTGTAGCACCGTCCCATAAACTGAAAGATAACGGGTTCGATTCCTGGCCAGGGCATGCCTGGGTTGCTGGTTTGGTCCCCAGTCGAGGCACATGCGAGAGGCCGCTGATCAATGTTTCTGTCACATCGATGTTTCTCTCCCTCTTTCTCTCTCCCTCCCTTCCCTTCTAAGCATGTCCTCAGGTGTGGATAAAAAATAATATTAAACTAAACTAAACTAAACTAAAATAGAAGTTCATTCATGTGCCCTTCTCTGCCTATCCTTCTGTGACTTCCCTTCACACTCAAAATGAAATTTAAACTCCATATCATGGCATTTCAGGCCTTAGAAGATCTTGCTCTCACTCTTCCTTAGCTTATCTTCCACGGTGGCTCCTCTTGCTCATTCCACCCCACCATCCTGGCTTTCTTCTTGCTCTGTGACTATACTAGGCACTGTCTGTTTTCAGTGCCTTCACACCTACTGTTCCCCAGGGTTGCAGTGTTCTTTGCCCACACCTGCATGACTCAGTCCTTTATGTCATGCATGTCACTTAATCACAGAGGATTTCTGTGGCCACTCCATTAGCATCCAACCCTGCCCCAATCACTTTTTCTCCCCTTGCCCTGCATTCGTTTTTCTCTGGGGCACAGATTACCAGTCTCAGCACTGACTGCTTCCCCAGCTTTAACGTCAGCTCTGTGAGAGACAGGGTTTCCTCTCTTTTGTTCATTGTTGTTTCCCTGGTACCTGGAACAGTATCTGGCACTTATTAGAGAACCAATAAATATTTTGAATGAATTAATAAACTCACTCAATTGTAACATAAACACAGCAATAAGCTTCATGGAGTTATTTCTTATAATGTTCTTCATACAGGTTAGGGGCATTCAAGACAAGTCCATTTGGGGCCCCATGGTACTACCCAGGTTTGTGGCTTCAGACAAGTTGCTCAACTCAAGCTGCCCAATCCTTGGTTCATTAAGAGGAAGGATGTATGGCATAATCTTTAGGTAATTTCTCCCAAATATAGGTTTTGTTGGCTGCACTTTTGAAAGGTGGTGAGAGGTAGTTGATTCAATGCTGCTGGTCCAGAGTAGAAAGCTTAGCAGAGCTGGTGGTGGAGGGTATGTGAGAACTGTGATTGTGAAAATGGAGGCTCCAAATAAGCACAGAATAGCTCAGGAGAAAAAAAACTTACATATATTGTTAAAAAGCCACTTTATAGACTAGGTCTAAATCGGTTTGCTTCTCCATTTTACTAAAGGTGATTGATTGATTGATTGATTGATTGATTTATATAGAAAATCCACTAAAAGGATGCACACAGGCCTTCATTTTGGATAAACACAGACTAGACTATGAAGCTCTGGGCTAGTATGTCTCTCCTGATGCCTTCTTAGTCTTCCCAGATCTGCCGATCCCTCAAGAATTCTGGGAGGAAATGATTGCCCTTAACATAACATACATGAGATGCCTGGCAACAATGTTTTGGAATTGAGCATGCTAAACTTCGCTTTTTTCATGGCATAGGCTATACCCATGATTGTATAGCTAGAACCAAAAATATAATATCTGTGAGGACCCAGTCACCCAGCTCCTGAGTATTTCTGTCCTATTGGAGCTGCTGCTTCCTCTAAGACAGACAAGGTCAAGTCTTATGACTTGAACACTTGGAAAAAGATCTTAGTATGTATTTTATGGACTTTTTGTAAAGAGGTCTGTTTGAGTAGCTTGATTTCGTTTTCTTTTATAAGAAGTAAACTTAAAGTATAAGCTTTCAGTGCCCAAACTACATGCTATGAACTCTAATTCCTCTGGTCAATAACAGCAATGGTGTAAAGAATATTATTATTATTTTTTTTAATTTTGCTTAATTTTTACTTAATCTTTATTATTTTTTCCCAAGAATATTATTGAGACATGATTCAACTGGATTCAAATTCTATACCAAAATTTTCCCATTAAAGTGCTCTTTATACTGGTACAACAAATTTATAAACATTTCTAGGTAAAATAGAGGCCATAATGATAGTATTAGACTTTTTATTTCTTATCTGAATTCAGTATTTTCCCTCTTTACAAATACTTCGGCAAATTTTTTGTCTATAAAATTAGTGATGTGAGCTAAGTCTTATCTCATTTTATTATAACTATCCTTCAAAATCATCTATTTTAATAAATATAAGGAAGGTGAGACTTTACTACCAGAGGGCTCTAAGGATGTATTTAAAAAATGATTGATATTTTACTTATTATAGTGTTTTTACCAAATTCTATGTCCTTTACCCAGAACAAAGAGATACACTTTAAAGGAATTAAGTGGCCAAAGACAGTGATCTTCCTAATGTAAATCCCACAGCCAAAGTACACTATGTTTTGTTACACAATGCTTGCCACGTACCGGGGGAGTATTTGACTGCTTAATATTTTCATGATTCAAATCTTCTGTACTCAAAATTGGGTTATAAAGTATTTTATAGTAACCAGACTTTTCTTGAACTGACAACTCTTCATTTCTTGATGCTATTCTCCCCATCAGTAAAATCCAGTCCCTCCTGGAACTCACAAGCTGTGCTCCTGAGGTCTGACTGTCTGGTGTTTGGCTGGTACAGGTACAGACTTTGATGGGCCACAGAAGAAGGGGCAACATAGATAGCTTTATTTTACCTAAGACAGACAGTTTTAGTAAAAAGTTTTAAAGGGACATCACTGTAATCTTACCTAAGTTAGAGTTCGATGTTATATATGGATTTTAGACAATTCTCCCATTGGTATTTTGAATGGCAGAGAATGTTCTATCTATGCAGTAGAGGCAGAAAAAGGCAGCTGAACTGTGGTGTCATTGGGACTGCTCAGCTCTTACCCCGCTCTGTACATTTCCCATAAAACAAAATGATTTAAAAAAACAGCTACAAAGACCGTAGGCACTAACTTACCAAATGAATCTAAAACATGAAATATCATACTTATAATTTTCACCAAGATATACAAATAAATTCCACCAGTTACATTACCGATTTTCTTAGTATACCTAAATGTCTTTGCAGAATTTCTGTGTCTGTCACCAAGTAACGCTCTTTACCTGACCAGTATCTATCCAGGGCTCCAGCAAAATCAAAGAAAGCACTGATTTTCGGCTTTTGCCAACTTCCCAAGAAAGAAATTCTGTGACAATTCTATCTCCCATTTTAGCATGGTTTTCACTTGGCAACTAAGACTATGCTTTTGAGAGATTTAGTATGAAACCAGACCCTATTCTGGGTGAGCTGATTCACACGATAACTGCAACATTGGTTTTTAATGGGACAATTTCTTAAGAGCCAACCTCTAAAATGTATTGCCAGGGGAAAAAATGCCAAGAATATAAAAATACATTTTGGGTAGCAGTTTGAAGTTTTATAATTTTGATTTGTCTATTGCTTGACTTTTTGTTACTTTTCAGACGCTGACTCTATGCTCATCTACATAGTGGGATTAAATAGTTATTCAATATTTATTTGCCCCCTTTTAGTAAGTAGAATAAAAATAATCAAAATATTCATATTCCATTCTCCACTTGAAACCCCGCAGCCTGATGGTACTTACTTTTATCCTCATCATATGACCCTCCAGAGCTATTGCTGTATCTTGACTCCAGTCGAGTGTGGGCTCTGATGACATTACTAAACCTTCAAATACAAGAATAGCCATCATGAAATACTGACCTGTGTGTGTGCATGCTGTTTCTCATAAACACATAGTATTATTTAGTGGTTGAGTTTTTGGTAGCTAGTTCCAATGATGCTTTTCCTAAAGAATACTGTAAAAATTGCACCCCAAATTTTCTTTTTCCCTGGAGAGGGCTAGTGGTCACTTACTCATAAGCACAAGTTTAAACCTAGAACAGATAAGCATTTTAAGTCTAATAGTTGAATTAAACTAGAGAATTATAACATTTTTTTAGAAAGAAAATGGGGTGATACTGGATAATATATATCCCTATTCACATGGTGGTCTGGCAGGTGGAGGGTGGTCAGTAAATAAGTGCTGAATGATTGAAGAGTGAAAGTTGACAGAATTGGAAATACAGAAAAAGTGGTTCATAACACATCTTGGACTTTACTGGCTTTTAAGTTTCCCTTAAAATGATTGGAGGGTTTTTAGGAAAAGGTAACCAGTTGGGCTGTAAATTAACCAGAAGGGCTCTTTCTGTCTTGCCTTTCTGTGGCTTAAGAAATAACCCCTTTACTCCCCACAAAAAGAAGTATAGTAACTTCATACATATTGCTCATTTACTCTCACTCACTCATCTCTGAGAGAAGTACTATTTACTTTATGAATGAGGGAACAGGCCAAGTGAGTGTACACAGCTTGTCCAGTGTCCAGCAGAGACGGTTTTGTTGCCATGTAAGAAGGCAAGACATGGAGTTTTAGAATTGGACTCTCCCTAGCTCTGTGATCTCAGCCAAGTCCTTTACCTCCTTGGGGGCCCTGTTTCCACACCTGCCAAAAAGGAACAATAATACTTCACCATTTATTTTGTTGAGATTGTAGAAATCAAAAGAAATGACGTGAGAATGTTTCCAACACTGCAAGATACCATCAAGCTCTAAGATATTAATTATTATATTTCTACCTTGGATTTCTACAATGCTTTTTCTCTTCAGAGCACCAAAGACTTTCAAATCAATAGCATTTGAATATCAGCTGAAGACCTATAAAGTAGGGCAAGGGTGTGACTGAGGGGAAATGGTCTGTCTATACTTTATATACAATGATACAAAGCAGGTTTTATCTATTGTACTTTATATGTATGCAGTCAAAGCAAACAACTAGGGCAATCTATAAATACCTGGAAAATTCAAACCAAAGTTGGGATGTGCCTCTATATTACCAGCTGGGTGTTCTGCCCTAATCGACAGCAGATCAATACCCTATTTTACTCTAGAAAATGCAAGGCTCTAGCTGCCTTCACCAGCATGGAGAAAGAGTGATATTGCAGGAAAAAGTACTAGATGTACCATTAAAATGCCTCCCTTGTCCCAGATGTGTAACCTCAGAACACAGCATCCATGACTGGATTTGCTAAATATGTAAATGCATGATCTAAAATGACTACAAAGACTATAGTGACTTTGGTTTTATTCACTTCTTAGATATTTGTAGCAGCTCTTTCCCCTCCTGACACAGCCATCTTCCCCCTAGAAACTCTGTATTTCAAACATTCTTCACTGTTCTATCTTTTGGGCTATTACTTTATGAATCCATAAAGTAGAAACTCAAGGACACCTGCTTAGTTTCATACAAATCAGGCCATGTAATCATTTAAATCAGACTGGCACTTAGGAAATCAAAAAAGTGACAACCTATAATCTTCTGACTAAGTCCTTTAATCGTATTATTCTGATAAAGGCAAAGTTATGAAGTGCATATGGAGAGCCAAGGCATCATTCAGCAAGGAACAAAAACAGGGTGACAAAAGACTTGTACATCTGGAAGTTTGCACAGGATGCTCCTACCTGCTCATGTATTGTTACCTATTGTGCTTTTACAATTGTGCTCTGGAGGCCCAGGAAGACCTATAGAATGAATGGTAATTATTTTTTACTTTTGCAGATGAATCTAAAGGAGTGCTAGGTAGTTAATGAGGCCAAGATGAAGGGGAGGAGCAAGCCACCTCCAGAAAACCCTTTTTGTTCTGGAGAAGATGGAAACCACAGTGCAGCGAAGCAGATGCTTGGCAAAGAAAAAATAAAAACTGACTCCCAAGAGTCAAATCTGTTCTTTTTCTTTGCTTCCTTGGGTTGAAAAAGATAATTTTGGGCCTGGGCCCTAGAGAAATTTCAAGGATTAAGTAGAATGAATAGTCTTTTAATGTTAAAAATATACAATTAGAAATATATCATAAAAATAGTTCTGATAAGAGAAAAACTAGAAGGACAAAAGTTTCACCAAATTTTATCTTGTAAATTTAGCCCAAATTAATACTTAGGCAATTATCTGTGGATTATTGATCTCTATTTCTCTATATCCATAGATAGGCTTTTATTAAGGGTTGATGTATTGAAAATACAGAGTTTGTTTCTGTGTATTTGAAAAACTGCTTTGAACTGTAATTTTAATAAAAAAATGTGGTCACGATGTTGTTTAATTTATAAAAGTTACATGATAAACCCTTCTCTGAGTTTAGAGTTAGTTTCTGTTAGTAGCTTCCAATGAATTGTTTGTCTTGAGGTACTAAAAGTTATAAAATTCACTATAGTTCTCTTTTTTACTTTGGATATTGAGGAATTCAAGGTCAGGTTAATATTAACTTTCAGTAGTTTTCCATAGTCAGAACTTTTGACACAACTACCTTATTCTCCTCTTAGCTTGGCTCTTATTCTTTTACCCTTGTTTTACTGATTCTTTTACTGTAAGCTGTCTGAATTTTTTGTCAGTAGGTATGGCATTATCAAAGATTTCTGAACTACATCAGAGAACCATCAGTCAAGTTGTAAAGCACATAATATAAGGGCTGCAGCTTTGCACAACTCCATAGCACCCCCTGGAGCCCTCAATGTATTCTGGTGATAAGTATTCCCAGGTGATAAGTAATAGCTGAATAGCTGCCAGGTCAATATTTCTGACCACTCTTATCTTTGCAGGTTGTTTGTCTACAAGGATTATAAAGAACAGAATAAAGAACTATCTCCTGTAATGGAATTAGCAAGAGGGAGGAAGAAAGGGGGCTGGATGGTGTTTGGACAACTTATCCACTTCTGGGGCTGTGATGTTTCTTTGGTTTTCATTCACATACTGAAACATTTAAAAATACCTATTCTGTGCAGCATAGTAGGCTAAGTATTAAGTATAGAAATATGTGTAAGAGATACACAGTCTCTGGTTTCCATTAATTAAAATCTAGCGGTAAAAATAAGCATGTTGGCAAGTAACTCTAAACCGACATGTCAAAGTTTACAAGGAAGGAAGCTGATAAGTAGGTTAGAGAAAGATGTCATAGGCTGAGAGTGGGTCTGCTTCCCAGACAGAGACTATATTAGAGAAACAGGGCAGGTGGAGTACAGTGGCTATGGAACAGTGGTATACTCTGGGATTCAGTATTCACATATATATGATTATGTATATAAATATGATCAATCAATTTATCTATAAATAGAGAAACTGATAGCATGAAAAAGTTAGATATATACGAATTTGTATAAAACGTAGGCAAATACCTGCACTAGGCTTTCCAATGGCCAACAGAGACACAGTAACAGAGAAGAAAGTCGAGAGCTAAACAGGAAAGCATCTCTTAAAGATGCTCTCTGTTCTCAATATCATAGAGAGAGCTGATTCTTCATTTTCAAGGCCACCTCTAAAAATTTAGGCAGAACACTTGGAACTCTGGTTCTGAAGGGGCCTCTGTAGTGAGATGTTAATATGTAAAAATGTAGATCCTTTCTACCCCAAATAGCATTAAGATGAAACATTCAGACTAGACAACAAATGATAAAGAATGTCGTACTCCAGCTGGAAAGTAGAAATATCTTTAGAGAAATAACATGATTTTTTTTACTGTAAGCTGTAAACTACCATGAGGTAGTTTTCCAAATAAGGCACAAGTCAATATAGATTAAAAACATCACAGGTTAATTACTAATATTGTACTGTCACTGACATATGGAGTATGAAAAACTTTAATCCTTTCTGAGAAAGAAAGGGCTTTCTTAGAGAACTATGAAGGACAAGGCCTATAACTCATGATCTATTAAGTTTGGGCTTTTGGTCTGAAGGAAAGCTTATATTGATGAGCCTCTGCTTAAAGGCAGTGCAGTAGCCTCGTAGCATGTGGGTTGGCTTAGACAACGAGGTTTCACAACTCCAGGGGCAGGCGGCATGATGTCAGAGTCTCCCACCTGCAGCACCTGCCGTGTGCCATGCCCAGGATGCCATCCGAGGACAACCATCAGACCTGCAGGGGATTCTGGGCTGGGGTATTTTCATTATTTTATCTGTTGCATTCTCTCCAACATGAATTTGTATTTCATCCTTGCTACTCATTTCCTTTTCTTTTCTTTTTTTAAAAAAGATTTTATTTATTTTTAGAGAGAGGGGAAGGGAGGCAGAAAGAGAGGGAGAGAAACATCAATGTGTGTTTGCCTCTCACATGTCTCCAACTGGGGACCTGACCTGCAACTCAGGCATGTGTTCTGACTGGGAATCAAACCAGTGACTCTTTGGTCCACAGGCCAGCATTCAATCCACTGAGCCACCCTAGCCAGGGCCTTTTTATTCATTTCTTAAGTGAAAGGGCTTCCCATTCCTTTTTACTAGAAAATGCTCAGCCTAAGGAGTTTTCAACACCATGGAATCATCCTAAATTTTATTTTTTAATTTGAGTCCTATTGATTTCTTTTGGTTGCATCTCTGCTCTTCACAATTAACTAGGAAACATTGATCCAGATTTTATTTATTTCTGAGTAGGTCCTGGAAAATTGAAGGCAGAGACATGGGCAAAAGAAATATTATCATCATCAAAGAGCCTATGGGAAGGGGACTGAGACTTAGTTGAGCAGAGAAAAACAGGTTAACCAAGATGTGACAAAGTTAAGGTAAAATAAGAACAATGATTCATAGAATTCAATGCAAGAAAATTATTTTGTCTCTAAGAAATTATTCAACACTCAGATTTGAAAATTTCACATGGAAATGCCCTCTGATTCAAGATGCTCTTTTCTCACTAGCTGGACACCTGGTGGATTTGTTTGGCCCTAAGATGAGTGGGACTCAGCCACCGGAAAACATCTTCTAATCTTTCTCTTCCCTGGTTCTGCTCAGGAAGAAGTCGTTATCTTCAGGGATACACAGAGAAGAGTTAGCAAGTCAGTCTGTGTTTCTAAGAACAAGGAAGGATTTATATGTGTGTGTGGATGTGAAATTTATGTAGTTTACAATTTTTTATTGCTGCCTCTGTACAGATTACTGCTTAAAGTTAAACTGGATATTAAGCCACTTTGTACACCAACCTCTCATCAGATTCTTTCAAGATCTTGCCCTCTTCAGCATCTGGGAAACTGTCCTGGCCAGCAACCACAGTATTGCTGCTGGAGGTGGTTCCTGTGGATTAGGAGGACACTTAGAAAAAAATGCATATGGAGGGGTCAAGCTCAAGTCTGAAGTATTCCAGGAAAGGATTTCCTGTGAAATCTCATGTTTTAAGGATGCCTTCTATCTTCTGCACAATCTCAGGCATTCTAAACAAACTCCAAACCACTTCCCACACCACTGAAATGGGAGAATCCCAGGCATCTGTTCTGATGAAACCTAATTCCTGAACTCTCCTATAAACTGAGGCTATAACCTTCCTGAAACCCTTTCTCAGGTAATAAGATTATTTGCAGTGGTGTCTCCCTGCTGTGAGCTGCTTTAGCATTTCTGGATCCAGGAGTTACTGAACTAATGTTAGTAAAGCTGGTTCAAGTTCCTAGAGCTCCTGCCCACTAGGCTACTGCTTATCTGATGCAGGAATGTTACTCTGGCAGCAGAGAGTGGAGCAAACAGAGGGTGTCAAAGACTAGGGCAGGGAGAGGTTTGAAGGCAGTCATGATATCAGATAGACCAAACCGAAGCTGGCTTCAGAGAATTTGAGGAGGATGGCATATATTTTATAAAATGTTGCTGAAAGGCCAATTTATTGAAAGTGATAATATTGTTGGGGGTATTTTAGTCAATCCTGAGAGAATATTCACCAAGGGAATCCTGCAGACATAAGAAGGAAGGGGCAGAACTGAGACTCCCAAGTGACTTCAGTGTCCAGCCTAAAGTACAACGCTCTGGGCATGTGAGTACTTAGGCCACTGACGGTTGGTTATCCTTATAAAATCATTTCACTAACCCAACAATGCCCTTAAGAGTCTCAGCTATTCTTAAGCCATCTCTCTCTTTTCAAAGTTATTTTTCAATTACAGTTGGTATACAATGTCATGTTAGTTTCAGGAGTACAACATAGTGATTAGACATTTATATGCCTTATGAAGTGATGTCTAATGAAGTGATCACCCCATAAGTCTAGTACCCACTTGACAACATACACAGTTATTATATTATTGACTATATTCCCTATGTTGTACTTTACATCCCTGTGACTATTTTAAAACTGTCAATTTGTACTTAATCCTTTCACCTTTTCCACCCAGCCCCTCCTCCCCTCTGGCAACCATCAGTTTGTTATTTTGCTTGTTTTTAGATTTCACATACAAGTAAAATCATGTGGTATCTGTTGCTGTCTGACTTATTGTACACAGCATAATGCTCTCTAGGTCCATCTGTGCTGTTGCAATTTAAGCCACGTCTTAAATGAAAGCATACGCCAGAATCAGAAGTAGTAACAACACACACATGCACATCCTTTCAGTGCTCTCCACAAGGGAGTGTCAGGGACCCTGACGGGCTGTGCACCGGCTTACCAGAGGCTGCTGCAGTGGCTCTGCTGCTTGCGGCGAAGCGGTAGAAGGGCGGGTTGTCGCAGTGCTGGACAACAGGGTTCACTGGCTCTGTCTGCTGCAGCTCAAAGAGCAGCTCCTCCATGGTTTGGATGGTGTTGTTCCGGCACAGGTATATCACCACCTTCTTAATCTGAGAAGGAAACAGAACACAGGGCATTTTTCAGAGCCTTGTACAATAGTGCCAGGCAGTGGGCAGCAGAGATTGTTTCCGCTCCTTTCCACACAGTGCCATCCCAGGAGCTATCACCCTGGTAGCTCAGCTTCCTGCTCCCGGCTGATTCTGGTGTCTGGATAGAAATTCACCTTCTACACATGCACCTCTGATGGGAGCGTGTGTCAAAGGCCTTGTCCTTGCAGTGGCTGAGTTTATGAAAAGTTACTTTTGGGGCCTGTGAATTCAACCAAAACGTAAAAAACTTGTCATCTAAGGGCTTCTTTTGAGAAAGGATTTTATTTATACAAACCTTGGGGGAAAAGCATGAGCTATTTTTGTTTAAAAAGGAATCCAGTCCTCTGCTAGTCTCTTCTTCCCTAGAAACAACTGAATTTTAGCTGTTTGGATGATTTTACATTTTAAAAATGACTCTGGAGTAAAGCTCTGTGTTATTGGAGCCTTTATAGTCAAACCCAAGGTGCTGGAAGCTGCAATGAGGCTAGCGTGACTTAAAACCCCAGGTGGGCCCATGACCTCTGAGGAAACAATGACACACAAATGCCAACTGAGTCAGAACTTAAAATGCTGTCATTTTTGGTGATCATATCACTTTTGACGACAAACAGGAAATACTGGGCATTTCAGAAAGATTTCTCTCTGCTTGGCTCTCTCTTCTACCAATGAAACTGGAAAAGAAAAACCTTAGTATTCTGCATTTTATTCTGTTTTAAGAGCATCAAAGTGTAAACATGAAACATTTTTTATGAAAAATAATGTTTTACTTAGTTTCTCTTATAACGGGTCTAATGTTTTAGAGGCCAGGTTTCAGTAACTGTTAGAAAAACATTCATCCCTTGAGTCATAGGCTTCTCAGTCCAAAGGTTTGGCAAGGGGATGACAGAAGTGTCCCTAGGACTTGGCAGCTTGTCTCCAGGGGCAGAAGGGACCTTTTATGCAACATGTAGATGAGCTCATGGGAGATCAGCGTGACTGACAATATTAGATGTTTCTATTTTACTTGGAGCTACGAGCATATTCTGACGTGCATTTGCAGATGGAGCCATCACAGGAATAATGTCGCCAAGAGCCTGGGGACCACTTACATAGGGCAGGAGAAGTGTGTCACTGCTGACGCCACACAGGCTAATCAGGAACTGCAGGGTGACCCTCAGGTTGTTGCTCCACTTCTCGTTGTTGGCTAGCGCATTCCAAGCGTTTTCCATTTCTGGTCCAGGAACTTCATCCCCATACTGCAACAAGCAAAAGAAACAGTGGCTCAAGACTTCCGGCCAAAATGTAGGTGTAAATACACATGCTGCATCTCCTCACAACTAAGAAGGAATTTACAATCACTTCAAAATTTAAAAAAAAACAAAAACAAACAAAACACACACACACACACACACGCAACAAAAACGAACCCAGAAAATCCAGAAAATCGAAACTATAGGGAAGTTCAGCAAAGAAATAAAGAAGAAATAATCAGCTAGGAAGGCAGGAGGGGCAGACCTGGGACAGAGAGAAGGAGGAGTGGAGCAGCGGCTGTGGGGGTGGTGTTTGGCGGACAGCACGGCTGGTGGGCATGGCTAGTGGGCGCAGCTGGTGGCGCAGCTAGCAGTACAGCGACTATAGCTGAGGCAAAAAAATAGTCATGTAGCTTAAATCCGAGAAGCGATCCAAGCCCCAGACCAGACCGGGTAGCTTGTGGTTCCAGCGCCAGGGAAAATAGAGCCTCATTGCTTCTGACTGTGAAAGCCAGTGGGGGTTGGGGCAGAGGAAGAAGTTACTAGTCTCAAAAAGGAAGCAGTTTGCTTAGTATGGGAAGGGGGAGAAGTGCCTGGAAAAGTGGCAGCAACCAGCACTTTTCCCTCTCAGACCCCTCCCCCACAAACAGGGCAAAAATGCAGTGAAACAAGTCGCCAGCACTAAGGCTCTGCCCTCTATAATGTAAAAGGTGTGACAACCCTACCCAAATCACAGAGGTAAACACAGAAAACTGTCAAGATGAGGAGAAAGCAAAGAACGGCCCAGAAGGGGGGGCATCAAGGTAACAGTGACACAACTAAGCAACGAGCAGATAAAGAAAACCTAACATATGAGGAGATGGAAAATCTAACAGATGCACGGTTTAAGGCATTGGTGATAAAGATGCTCACAGACTTGACAGAAAAAGATTAAACAGAACAAGGAAAGAATGAAGGATATCCTGGGTGAAATGAAGGAAAATCCACGAGGAACAAGTGGAGGAAAAAAGAAACCAGGGTTCAAATAAACAAATTGAAATGTAAGGGAGAAATAAACAGTCAACCAGTATAGAAGGATCAAATGAGAACTGAAAAAAATGAGGGGAGGCTTAGAAACCTCTGAGATACCTTTAAATGTGCCAACATCTGAATCATAGGGTTGCCAGAAGGTGAAGAGGGAGAGCAAGAAATTGAAAAGTTATGTGAGAAAATAATGAAGGAAAACTTCCCTGATTTGGAGAAGGAAATGGACATATGGGTCCAGGAAGCACAGAGAATCCCAAGCACACCAGACCCAGGGAGGACCACACCCAGATACTTCATAATCAAAATGCCAAAGGTTAAGGATAAAGAGAGAATCTTAAAAGCAGCGATAGAAGAGAATTACCTACAAACGGGTGCCTATAAGACTATTAGCTGATTTCTCAAACTAAACTTTGCAGGCAAGAAAGGATTGGCAGGAAATAGTCAGTGATGAAAAGCAAGAACCTACAACCCAGATTACCCTATCCAGCAAAGCTATCATATAGAATGGAAGGCAAGAGAGAAAGTGCTTCTCAGACAAGGTAAAGCTAAAGTAGCTCATCATCATCAAGCCATTATTATATGAAATGTTAAAGGGACTTATTTAAGAAAAAGAAAATAAAAACTGTGAATTTTAAAATGAAAACATTATCACAACTATCAACAACAGAAGCTAGAGAATGAAAACAAAGGCAAACTCAGCAGACAACCAGAGTGGGAATAGAATCATAGGTATGGGGAGCATGGTGGGGGGAGGTCAGTTGGGAGGGGGAAGGGGGGAGAGGGAGGGAAATGATGCAGGAATTAAGAAGCATAGTAGGAGGGTGCAGAAGGGACAGGGGGAGGTAGAGAAGAGCTTATATGCATGACCCATCGACATGGACCAAGGAGTGGGGATTGCTGGAGGGGGAGGGGGTTGCTGGGTAGAGGGGAGTAAAGGAAAAAGAAATTGGGACAACTGTAACAGCATAATCAACAAAACATAAAAAAAGAAAAATGAAAATAATAGAAAAGAAACGCTGGCTCAGGAGACATGTGAGAAAATGCAGGGATGCAAAATATTCAATTATAAGTCATTTTAAGTGTTATGGCCCTGTGAAAACCATAAGAAGGGAAAAGAAACATGGCCATCCATCAGGAGGATGCCATGTTTAGCAATTTATAATGCACAAATTAGTAATGCACAATGCTTGCTCATGTGATTAAAAATGTTAGGCTTCTTGTTTTTATTATAATTTAAAAATTGTGGTAAAATACATGTAACATAAAGTTTACCACCTTAACCATTTTTAAGTGACAGCTGGATGGCATTAAGTACAGTCACACTGTTGTGAAGCCATCACCATCACTCATACTCTATTCACTTGGTTTTTAATGATAAATGCCACTCTGCCTGGGTTTGCAGCCTGGGGTCTGATGAACCCAGATTTTCTGGGGCGATGGAGCTGCGTTATGGAGACACAGTACCTTGGCCGTCATGTACATGAGGTTATTCAGAACCAGAGATGTAGCTTCTGGGGAGCCCCAGCCATTCCCTTTCAGCCCATGAAAAGCAGTCACTTCTCCTCCCTGGTCCTTGCTGTCATCCTCCGGGCTACTGGGGCTCGACCCTGGGAGGAGGAGCCTGCTGTCCACCAGCTCGATGTTGCGCAGCCAGGGCAGCAGGTAAGTAAGCATGATCTGACGCCCATTTGGGTGTGTGGTGGGGAACCTCTGGCTGACCTCTAGAGAGAAAGGCAGTGATGGAAAGCCATGTATTATGGCATCAAAATAAACTAAAACATTAACAGCACTGACAGTAGCACAGGGCCTTCAGTTTATAAAGCATCTGCATACACAGCAGCTCCCCAAGGCCATGAAATCTTAAAACCAAGGCTTGTCCTCTAGCCTCTCCCTTCACATCTGGTGCCCTTTGGAAAAAAGTGAGAAAACGGGGTGGAAATAGCAGGGCATGGTGAGAGTGGAGTGAAGGGGAGGCCTCTTGAGTTCAAATCCACTGCTGATAGAAGAGGCACATTAGAGTGGACAGAACAAGGAACTTAGATAGAAGGACATGATTAGATACAGTTTCTTCACATGCTAGCTGCATGATACACTGGGTTACTTAACTTCTCTGTTCCTCAGTTTCCCCATATGTCAAATGGGGTCACTAGGGTAACACACTGAGCTATTGTGAGGATTAAAGACAGAATCATAATGTAAAGAATATGCTCAGCATGGTGCCTGTCATTTTGCTGGCTCTAAACAGTGGTTAGGACTATTAGAACAGTGGCTGTCTTTCCACTGAACCAATATCATCCAGAGCATCGTCCATGCACTATTAGCTGTTACAAAGTAGGATGTGAGCCTCCAGAAAGAACCAACCCAGTGCATACTCCTGTTCCTGGGGTCCACTTGAAAACTGCCAACTGTGTGGAAGGTGCGTGCTCAATGCTGTGTTCTGTTTCATGATATGAATGAATCAAAGTGCAAAACTGTGGCCAGCCCAGTCATTTCTCCACCACTTTTCTCTGATAGCACTTTCACATGAATTCACAATTAGCAGCATTTTAATTTCATAACCTAAAAAAGCTTTCTATAGAAATAGAAGTACAGCTTTTGTATGTACTGCAAGTTCTAACATAACCTTTGATTTTTACCATCTAGAAAACAAACACTCTCTTCCTAAGGGAGATGAAAAAGTGGTCTGATTAAATATGTATACTCTTATAGTCTGATTAAATACGTAGAGTTTTATTCAGGCACTTATTATCCAGCATGGGAGGGAATCTTACTTAGGGAGCTCATGGCTGCTAAGCAATAGAAAGCAGAGACAACAGGAATTACACCAAGAAAACCCACTGGATCCTTGACACTGTAGCTTTAACTGATTTGGACCTTTTCCTAAAATCACAATTATAACTTTTTACTTTGAAGAACAAGAGTCGTCGTCGTCGGCAGCCGTCCGTCTCGAGAGACGATGGTGTAGCTTCTTAAGAGTCTATCTGCACCGCCGAGAATGGCTGTGCAGTCCGACTCGGGAGTGACACGGTATCTGTCTCCTCCCGTGTTGAATCGACATCTTACGATGACGCTGGAGTGTCCTCTCCAGTGAAGTTGAAGCTACAGAGCCTGGGCAGGGTGATATGGAGGGTCTGCTGTTGCCCATGCAGCAGACCCCCCCTCTCTTCGCAGCTGAAGGGTCCAAGGGAAAGACGGAGTCGATACAGCTTGGGTTCAGGTGCGCCGCAGGAGTTGCCGGTGTTGACTACAACGTCAAACCGCCTTAGGGACTCCGGCTCCGGATTTTCTGTCAGGGTTTACTCCCTTAGCCTTTCCCCTGAAGAGGTATGCCGCAAGGCAGCGGAGGTTTTTTGGAGTCAGAGTTTTCCTTCTCTGAAGAACAAGAGTATAATCAGACTACATTAAGCTGTTAGCTTTCATATGGATCAAAAAATCAAAATTTATTCAATACCTAATTTCTAAACCTTACAGATGCGATGACTGGTGTTATGGACTTTTATGATGCCATGTTCAGATTCTTGTAAAATCAAAACAGTCATTCATTCCAACACAAGGGCCTTTTCTAGGAGCACGGCCCTGCACTGGGTGGAGAGCAGATGGAAACCTTGGACCCAGCCCTGAGCAGGAGGCCCTGACACCAGTTATGTTGACAGATTACTCTGGGGTGACAAGTGACACACAGAGGCACAGAGTGCTTTGGGGGTTCCATGAGGAAAAAGGACTTCTGGTTACAAAATTCAGGGGACTTTTACAGCAAAAGAATGCTTAACCTCCACTGGAGGATTGTAACTTTAGAAGGAATAAAACTTTGAATCACAATGACAATCACTATTAAGAATGCCTGTCATCTTTTAATTGTGGTATGAAAGTCTATAGACTTTATTTATTTATTTATTTATTCATTCATTTATTTATATTGTTTTTCTATTCCAGATGTCCCACTTTTCCCCCAACTGCTCCCCACTCACCAAGCCCATCCTTCTACCACAGTCAAGCCCCAACTTATACATGTCCATGGGTTATTTATACTAGTTCCTTTACTAAATCCTTCCCTACTTACCCCACTTCTCTCCTTCCCCCCTCTCCGCTGGTAATCGTTACTCTGTTCCTTGTTTACATGCTTCTGGTTCAATTTTGCTCATTTGTGTGTGTTGTTCATTAGTCTCCTGTATTAGGTGATATCAAATGGTATTTTTCTTTCATTGCCTGGCTTATTTCGCTAAGCATAATTCTAATTCCATCCATGTTATTGCAAATGGCAGGAGTTCCTCTTTTCTTTCTCCTGCATAATATTCCATTGTGTAAATGTACCACAGATTTTTGTCCACTCATGCACAGATGGGCACTTAGGCTGTTTCCAGCACTAGGCTATCGTAAATAGTGCTGCTATGAACATAGGGGTGCATAGGTTCTTTGAATTGGGGTTTCAGGATTCTTCAGGTAAAATCCTAGCAGTAGAATCGGTTCAAAACGCAGTTCCATTTTTAGTTTTTTGAGGAAATTCTATACTTTTTCCCACAGTGGTTGCACCAGTCTGCATTCCCACCAAGAGTGCACTAGGGTTCCCATTTCTCCACATTCTCGCCAGCACTTGTTGTCGATTTGTTGATGATGGCCATTCTGACTGGTGTGAAGTGGTATCTTATCGTGGTTTTCATTGGCATCTCTCTGATGTCTAGTGATGTTGAGCATTCTTTCATATGCCTATGGACCCTCTGTATGTCCTCCTTGGATAAGGCCCTTTGTCCATTTTCTCATTGGGTTGTCTGTCTTCTTGGTGTTGAGATGTGTAAGTTCTTTATGTATTTTGAAGATCAATCCCATGTTTGAGGTATCATTGGCAAATATGTTTTCCCATATGGTTGGTTTCCTTTTCATCTTGCTGATGTTTTCTTCTGCTGAGTAGAAACTCTTTAGTTTGATATAGTTCCATTTATTTATTCTTGCCTTTATTTCCCTTGCCTTAGGAGATGTATTGGTGAAAATATTGCTGTGTGGGATATATGACATTTTCCTGTCTATGTTTTCCTCTAGGACTTTTATGGTGTCACGGTGTACATTTAAGTCTTTGATCCATCTTGAGTTTATTCATGTGTGTGATGTAAGTTGGTGGTCTAGTTTCATTTTTTTGCACGTCCCTGTCCAGTTCTCCCAGCACCATTTGTTGAAGAGGCTCTTTTCACTCCATTTTATGTTCCTTCCCACTTTGTCAAATATTAGTTGACCATATAGACTGGGGTTTATTTCTGGGCTCTCTATTCTGTTCCATTAATCTATATGTCTGTTTTCATGACAGTACCAGGCTGTTTTGATTATAGTGGCTTTGTAGTATAGTTTGATGTCAGGTATTGTTATTCCTCTTACTGTGTTCTTCTGTCTCAAGATGGCTGTGGCTATCTGGGGTCTTTTTTGGTTCCATATAAATTTTTGAAGTATTTGTTCTAGGCCTGTGAAATATGTCACTGGTGTTTTAATAGGGATTGCATTGAATCTATAGATTCCTTTTGGTAGTGTGAATGTTTTGATGATGTTAATTCTTCCCACCCATGAACATGGTATATGCTTCTGTTTACTTGTATCTTCTTTAATTTCTTTCTTCAGTATTATGTAGTTTTCTGAGTACAGGTCTTATATCTCTTTGGTTAAGTTTATTCCTAGCTACTTTATTTTTCTTGTTGCTATAGTAAATGGTATTTTTTTCTAGTTTCTATCTCTGATAGTTTATTGTTGGTGTACAGAAATGTCTTTTGAGTTCTGAACAATTGACTTTGTACCCTGTTATTTTGCCAAATTCACTTATTATGTTGAGTAGTTTTTTAATGGAGTCTATAGGGTTTTCTATGTACACTATCATGTTGTCTGCAAATAATGAGTTTTACTTCCTTTTTTCCAATTTTGATGCCTTTTATTTCTTTTTCTCATCTGATTGCTGTGGCTAGAACTTCCAAGACTACGTTGAACAGGAGTGGAGAGAGTGGACATCCTTGTATTGTTCCTGATCTCGGGAATGCTTTCAGTTTTTGTCCATTGAGTATAATGTTGGCTTCAGGTTTCTCGTATATGAACTTTATTATGTTGAGGTATGCTCCCTCTATTCCCATTTTGCTGAGTGTTTTCATCATAAATGGGTGTTGTACTTTATCAAATGCTTTCTCAACAGCTATTGATATGATCATGTGATTTGCAAATATTAAACCATCCTTGCATCCCTGGGACGAGTCCCACTTGATCGTGGTTTACCATCTTTTAAATGTGTTGCTGGATTCGGTTTGTCAATATTTTATTGAGGATTTTAGCATCTATGTTCATCAGCAATAGTCCTGTAGTTTTTTTTATCTGTTGTGTCTTGATCTGGTTTTGGAATTAGGGTGAAACTGGCTTCATAGAAAAGAGCTTGGGAGTCTTCCCTCTTCTTGGATTTTCTGAAATAGTTTGAGAAGAGTAGGCATTAGTTCTTCACTAAATGTTTTGTAAAATTCGCCTGTGAAGCCATCTGGTCCAGGGCTTTTGTGTGCCGGGAGCTTTTTGATTACTGCTTCAATTTCACTCTTTGTTATTGGTCTGCTCAGGCTTTCTGCTTCTTCTTGATTCAGTTTTGGAGATTATATGTTTCTAGAAAATTTTTCCATTTCATCTAGGTTGTCAAGTTTTTTGCTGTACAGTTGTTTGTAGTAATTTCTTACAATCCTTTGTATTTCTGTGATATCGGTTGTGATTTTTTCTCTTTGGTTTTTAATTTTGTTTATTCGGGTCCTCTCTCTTTTTCCTTGATGAGCCTGGCTAAAGGCTTGTTAATTTTGTTTATCCTTTCAAAAAATCAGCTCCTAGTTTTGTTGATCTTTTGAATTCTTTGTTTAGTTTCTATGTCATTTAATTCTGCTCTGATCTTAATGATTTCTTTCCTTCTACTTGCTCTAGGATTTATTTTTTGTTCTTCTAGTTCTTGTAGCTGTAGGGTTAGATTTTTTATTTGCGATTCTTCTATACTTTTCAGGTAGGCTTGTATTGCTATGAACTTTCCTCTCAGGGCTGCTTTTGCTGTGTCCCATAGGTCTTGGGCTGTTGTGTGTTCATTATCGTTTGTTTCTAGAAACTTCTTGATTTCTTCTTTGATGTCATTGTTAACCCATTTATTATTGAATAGCATGGTATTTATTCTCCAGGAGTTTGGGTGTTTTTAAGTTTTTTCCTTGAGGTTGATTTCCAATTTCAAGGCATTGTGATCTGAGAATATGCTTTATATAATTTCAATTTTCTTGAATTTGTTGAGGCTTGTTTTGTGTCCTACCATATGGTCTATCTTTGAAAATGATCCATGTGCACTTGAAAAGAATGTATATTTTGCTTCTTTGGGGTGAAAAGTTCTATATATGTCAACCAAGTCCATTTGATCTAGAGTGTTGTTCAATGCCTCAATATCTTTGCTATTTCTTTGTTTCGAAGATCTGTCCATTGTTGAAAATGGGGTGTTAAAGTCCCCTACTATGGTCATGTTGCTGTTGATATCCTTCTTGCAGTCTTCCAAGATTTTCCTTATGTATCTGGGTGTTCCTATGTTGGGTGCATATATTTTTACCAGGGTTATATCTTCTTGATGGATTGTTCCCTTAAGTATTATTAAATGTCCTTCTTTGTTTTTTTTTTTTTTACAGCCTTTGCTGTGAAATCTATTTTGTCTGATATAAGTATTACTACCCCAGCTTTTTTTCATGTCCTTTTGCTTGGAATACTTTTTTCCAACCCTTCACTTTCAGTCTGTGTAGATCTTTCGTTCTGAGGTGGATCTCTTGTAGACAGCATATATGTGGGTCATGTTTTTGTACCCATTCTGCTACCCTATGTCTTTTGATTGGAGCATTTAATCTATTTACCTTTAAGGCTATTAATGACAGGTATTTATTCATTTCCCTTTGTCCCTGTGTTCCTCTCCCTCTCTCTTTTCTTCTTTTTCTTAAAACATTCCCTTTAGTATCTCTTGCAATGCTGGTTTGGTGGAGATGTATTCTAATTTTAGTCTTCTTTTGTCTGGGAATCTCCTTATTTCATCTTCCATTTTGAAAGAGAGCCTTACTGAGTAAAATAGTCTTGATTGTAGGGCTTTGTTTTTCATTGCTTGAAATATTTTTTGCCATTCCCTTCTGGCTTGTAGTGTTTTTGTTGAGAAATCAGTTGATAGTCTTATCAGAGCTCCCTTGTATGTTATTTGCTGTTTTTCTCTTGCTGCTTTTAGGATTCTCGCTTTGTCTTTGAATATAACCCATTTAATTATGATGTGCCTTGGAGTGGGCCTTTTTGGGTTCATCTTCATGGGGACCTTCTGTGCTTTCTGGACTTATGTGACTTTTTCTCTCATCAAGTCATGAAAATTTTATGTCAATACTTTCGACCACGTTTTCTATCCCTTGCTCCTTTTCTTTTCCTTCTTGTATCCCTATGACATGGATATTGTTTCATTTCATGTTGTCCTGCAGTTCTCTTAAACCCTCCTCATTGTCTTTCAGACTTTTTTCATTTTGTTGCATTGTCTGGGAATTTTTTTCTATATTGTCCTCTAACTCACTGATCCAATCCTCTACTTTGTTTAGCTTGCTTTTGATTGCTTCTACTCTGTTCTTCAGTTCAGAAATTGTATTCTTCATTTCTTTCTGGTTCTTATTGATAATTTCTATGTCCTTTTTTATGCTGATGTAGTTCTCAGTAATTTCCTTTTAGCTCTCCTGGAGTTCTTTGTAGCTCTCCTGGAGCTCTTTGTAGTTCCCCTTGAGTTCGTTGTAGTTTTCTTTGAGTTTGCTGAGTTCATTGAGCTTCCTCACTACTGTTGTTTTGAATTCCATGTCTGATAGTTTGCTTGTCTCGATTTCACCCACGCCTCCTTCTGGGAATTCCTCCTTTCCTTTTGGTTGGGTGTTGTTCTTGTTTGGTGGGGTGTTATTTCACCTCCCCATTTTGGGTGGCTGGTCTTGCCCACCTCTGCTTCTTAGTTTGATCTGCTTTCATTTTCTGCGTTTGTTGTGTGATGTTCTATAGTCAGAATCTGTGTGATTCAGTGGTGTAGACTCCTTGATCTCCTTAATGCTCTTGGAATGCCCTTTATGCCTTTTATTTGGACTCTAGTAGTATTTTGGTTTTGTTTGTTGTGTTGCTCTTTGTTGGGTCCTTCCCTTAAATTAGCTTACTGAGAGTCACTCTGCCCACATCTGACAGTTGTTGAGCTTCCTCTATCTGATGTCTCTTGGAGGCGAGTAGTCTGCTTATGAGATTTCTCCCGTAGCACTAAGGTTGAGTGCCCTGGGATCTGGTCTGCTGCTCACCCAATTTTTTCTCCAGAACCACCGTTCAAAATTTTCCAAAGCTCCTCTAGTTCATTTCACCTTCTTTTGGCTGCAGCCCAGGTCGAGTGTGGGAAGTGCAGTTTTTCCCACCAGCCGGCAGGTGGGCCGGGGCTGTGTGTGGGCATGAGCGTCGGGGGTGTTCCCCTGTGCTGGTGCATAGGTTGGGGGGTGTTCCCCTACACTGATAGGTGGGGGCATTCCCCCATGCTGGCAGGAGTTGGCGCGGACAGGTAACATTCCCCTGCTCTGACAGGTCTATAGACTTCTTATAGCAAGAATCACCTTCCAATATATCACATAATTTGCTTGTTTATGATGTTTGTTGCAACTTGTCTATCAGAAGACCTGAGAGGGTGGGGAGTCTGCCTGAGGTACCTCAAACACCTCGACCAGGGCCTGGATTGTAGAGGTGTTTTTGAAAGATGAAGAAAAGAACGCCACAGACATGACCCCGTCCGCTGCTTCGCCTCTCCACAAACAAGGTAAATAAAATGTGAGACAATGTCAGTGGACTGCTATATACATTTTTCAGCTCTTCTGGCTACCCACAAGGAATTAAGTCATTTGAAATTATAGGCAATAAAAATGTCACCATGGGGTTTTTAATAGTAAAAGCAGTAAAAACAAGACCTAGAGATCTATTGTAACTGCTTTATTTTTTTACGTTATTTTAAAAAATTTATTCCTCATAAATGAAAATAGCCAAAATTCAATTCTTGAAGAAAACTTGCTTGCAACTCATCAGCTGAGCTTCTTTTCTTATTAAACTTGCCATATTATTTATTTCCTCTCTCCCCAACTGCCAGACTCTCCCCTCTACTAGCTTCTCCCTCTCAGCCAATAAACTTGCTCAAAGGAAACCTCACTCATCCTCTGATTCTGCACCCCCTTGTGGCCACATCCTCCCTCTTTCCTTCTTTTTCTCCTGTTATGTCTCCATAGAAACTACTGACAATTACCAACGAATTGAGTACCCAGGGGGTAATTTTAGACCTTATCTTCTAGGACCTTTCTATTCCATTTGAGGCTGTGGACTGCTTGCTCCCTTCTCCTGAATCCTTTTTTTTTGAGGTTCCCATTAGCTCACCTAGCTGGTCAGTCTAGGTGCCCCCTCTGAACATGCCTCCATGCCCTCTGCTCCCTCACCGCTCCTTGGCTTAGTGCTTGGAAGTTTGGTGTCCAGGTTCTTTCTCTCACCCTAGGCTCTCTCCATTCAATATCTCATCTTTCTACTAGGTTCTAAACCCTTCTATTCCTCCATGAGTTGCTAGTGCCAGCCTCCCCTTGACCCTGGTGTGTTTATACAGAAGCCTACACTCAGTATCCCAAGATGAGCTCATGCTCCCTGCCACACCCTAAACCTCCTCTTCTCGCTGAACGGCTCTCACCATGGGGCCATCTCCACTGGCCTCCAAGATTCACACAGGCATTCTCTTCTGTGCACTCCACCCAGGAGCTCTTTACCCTGCTCTCTCCTCTCCACTAACTCTGGGTTGTCTTAGTTCTGGCCTTCATGACTTCCGCTTTGGATGACTATCGTCATTTCTCAACTGGTCTCCTGTCTCTAGATCTTAATGCACCCTCCACACTGCAGCCCATCGTTCTAAAATGCCTTCTGCTCGGTCCCGTACTCTCCTTGTTTGAATCTGATCAGTGGCTTTCAAAACCCAAGCACCTTGCCTGGATGCCTTCCCTGTTCACAGGGCTCTGAGGGGTTTCAAGCAGGACACGAAGATCACTGGCTTCCAAACTCTGTAGGAAGCAACACAAGGCCTTCTAACATTTGACTCCTGCCTCTCTGTCCATGACTTTTCCCTGCCCCTGTATATATTATGTTAGCCAAACTGACCACTATATAATCTTTCAAATGCAACCTGCTAGTTGACACCTCTCAGCCAATGCATATGTTATTGCTTTGGTCTGCAGTGCTTACCTACTTGCCAACTGTAATGTCAACTACTTGTTGGCTTTGCAAATTTCTCCTCTTCCTTCCAACTGCAGCTCAGGCATCCTCTTCTCTTGGAAGTCTTTTCTGATATTCCTGGCCCAATGATTGACTAGTCCTTCCTATCCTAACAGAATGTGCTTTTTTATTGCACTTCCTGCACTGCATCCTAATCATGCAATTGCATATCCTACTTCATTACTAAACCATGATGAACCTTTGATGGGAGAGACTGTTTTATTTACCATTGTATTCTGAGAATCCCAGGACAGTGTCTGGCATAGAGGTGGCATTCAACCCTTGGTTGAAGTAAATAAAAATAAAATTTAGTTTTCCAAGGAGAAAATTAATTTATCAAAAAGGATGTAATTGAATCCCCCCACTATCAGCCACAATGCGAGGATGTGGCTAACACTATCTCAGATAGATGAAGAGGTTTTTCAATGTAGTAGATTTTAAATAGATCTTAAGGACTGAGAGTTGGGAGAGGAAAAGGGCTGTTTCCAGCAGAGCAGGGATTTACAAAAGGGACTAGCATGCTGGTAAAAGGTTACATGAGAAGGGAGCAGAAGGTTCTTGGATAAAAGGAAGGAAGCAAGTTTGGAAGAAGAGGTGTATTACATATGAAAGATTTCCAATTTTATACCACTGGCTTTGGGGGAAGACATCTCAATTTAATTCTGACTTGGATCCCTCCTTACTACATGGTCTCAAATGAATTAGTGAACATCTCTAAGCCTTTGCTTCTCATCTGTAAAATAGAAATAATGGTCCCAATGGTAGTAGTGGTGGTGACAACCCCACAGCATGACTGGGCTAATCATTTGATTTTTTAAAAAATTTTATTCATTTATTTCTCTGTTTGTTTATTTATTTATTTTTAGAGAGGGGAAAGGAGAAAGAGAGGGAGAGAAACATCACTGTGTTGGTTGCCTCTCACTCGCACCCCCAACTGGGGACCTGATGTGCAACCTGGTCATGTGCCCTGACTGGGAATCGAACCAGCGACACTTGGCTCACAGGCCGGCGCTCAATCCATTGAGCCAGAGCAGCCAGGGCTCATTTGATTTTTATTAGCTCATTTTTATCCTCACATCCTATGAGGTAGTTTTTGTTGCAGGCAAAGTGATGGAGTTTAGAGGCTCTGTGACTTGTCCATGGTCCAACAGCTAGTGCATGGCAGGGCCAGGTTACCTGACTCCACAGCCTCACTTCTAACCTCTACTCATGGGTCTAAGAATCAATGAGAAGTGAATATATATAAAATGTCTAGCACAGAGCCTGGCACATGTTAACCACTCAATAGATGGAAGCTGTTATTATCAGTAACTTTTAGGACAACTAGGCAGAGATGCTGGAGTTAGGAAATGCTGTACATATTTGGTTTTGCACAGCAGGTGGATGGGGCGGGACTCACAAGGATCTGGACTAAGGGAGTGGAAATGTAGATGGGAAAGGAGGTGAATTCAAGAAACCAAAGGAAATCTCACCTCAAGGTACTATGTGAGCTCAGGCAAGACATTAACTGACCAATGAAATTTTTTAAAAATGGATTTTCACAAAAATTAGTAACAAAGATTACTTGCAAAGATGTGCCAAATATAAAAATCTCAATAATTCATATATATATAGCAACATACAAGCTACAAAATCACCTTCACCACCATCACCAGCAAACAATTTGCAGCAATTATATGGATTAAAACTACCCATATTAATTTCTTTGGGAAATTTTACATAGGTAATGTTTGTAGCAACATATGATTAATCTATGACAAATGCATCTTTACATTTGTTCCATGTTTATTTATACCTAGACTATTTTAGATAAACAAATATTTTCACATTTAAAGATATTCTAAAATTTAGTTTTGTATGTAACTGGACTTAGGCCACAGTAATTTTGATCTACAAATTTAGCAACAATAATTGTGACTCTAAATGGACATTAGAATTTAAAAAGCAAGATTAGTTAGAGCAAAAGTGATCACATATGTCATGACTGACTATTGTCTGGTACCTGAGAAGAGTGGGAGAGTGAGCTCAGGGTACATCCTGGCCAGCTGACATGACAAGAGGGCTAGTGACATGCTGTAGAGGGGCGGCAGTTGGCCATGGGTTCCACAGAGAACACTGCCAGGTCTTTGTTCAGCTACTTTCTTTGAATAAACAAAAAGCTTTGCTTCAAGGACCTATAAGGAGGTAGGAAAGTAAAAAAAAGAATACAATAAACATTGGCTATATCAGGAGCATTTCTATTTAATAAAGGTTCAAAGTAAATTAATGAATATAGTAGAAATTCAATATAGTAGTATTAAATAGAGTAGTATTAATTGGAGGGCATCAGTTAATTCCTCTGTTTACAGTGACAGGCGGAAATAAATAAATGCATATCAAGAAATAGCAACTCAGGGATCATCCCTATTTCTATTTTCTCTGCCCATGGATGGACATTTCAAAGTTAGTGAGTGATACGTGCCTGCATGAGCTGCATGGAGATTTCATAGGTCTCTCTGCTGGCGTCAGAGGCCTTAAACAGAACAAGGTTTAGCAATGTCACTGTGTCGAAGGGATAGTTCCTAAGTGGAAAAAAAAGCATAATTTATAAGACTATCTGGCTAGTAATCTAGATAAATCATTACCACTGACCTCAGTTAAACTTACTAGTGGCACCCCATGCCCATCTGGCATTGTTCTGCCTCAATCTTTTGCTGTTTATTAGTAGATAAAGGGAAATAGCTCCATTTTTGTTTAAAATTGAATATTGTCACACCAAGAGAAACAAATACAATAATCTATTTAATACAGTATAGATTTTAATGAAAAACAAATACAGGTAGAAAGGACAGCACTTAGATGATATTTCTCAGTAGCACAATGACTTAATATTTTCATTCAATCTATTTACATTTATTAAGTACCAATCACATACTATAAATACCTGTGAAGTGCTTATGATACTAAGTTAGTGAGGCCAACCCTTCACTTAAGGGCATCTTCCAATATACTCAGGGAAACAAAACTATACAATCTAGTTAAGATGTGAGCTATGATGGCAGGCTGTGAATTTCCAGTGAGGGATACCCAAATCAGAGGTGGGTCAGGAAAGGCTTTTCCAATAGACAGACAAGTAAACTGAGCCTCAAGCCCCAGGAGACATCATCCAGGCCATAGAAGGGTAGTATGGGAGTGGTCTGGGCAGAAAGAACATTTTAAAAGATTATAAGAAAAAAAGAGCAAGATACCTTGTGAAAACAATAAGTAGAGAAATAGAAGGTGATGGAGCTAGGGGGTGGGTACATTGGGATTATGACCAGCCTATGGACTTCATCCTGAAAGGTATAAAGATTCTACTGGATTTGCAGCTATGGTTAAGGAAATGACATTAATGTTTTTAACACCCACTTTGACTCCTGAGTAGAGATTGGGGGTCAATATTGGAAGCTGTGACAATAATCCAGATGGGAACTGATGAGGGCTTGAATTAGGGCAGGGACAGTAGAAACAGAAAAGGGGATATAGATCAGAAAAGCACTAAGGTAAAACAAGTCAGCAGAATTTGGTAATAGACTGTTAGGTGTGGGTTGGGAGCTAGGGGAAAAGAGGGACACAGACAATAGAGCATGTGGCAATCAAGTGGAATATGGAGATCAAATCCATTTTTTTCCTGCTGTGTGATATTATTTAAAGATGACATATTCTTTACTGTATGCATTCTTAGTCTATAGTGGAAACAGGTCACAAGTAGAAAAGTCCTAGTGAGATAAATTATTAGTGAATAGTCTATATCAGGCGACTGATATTTATTTTGAGGCAACCTTTCTAAAGCAGAAGGTAGGTTGGGGGTGAAAAAGATATTGTTTATCCTGTAGGATTCTTTATTGATTGTATATAATCACATTGTCTAAGAAGTTCTGTTTTAGAACTTTCACCCTTCTAGAAAGGTGCAGTCCTACTATGAATACAGGGCCATCTTACAGTAGGTTTAATGGGAGATTACAGTAAGAGTTGCTTAGATACATGAAAAAGGATGTTTACTTTTATACTCAATATTACTCAGGTTTATTTTTTTATGGTATTAGTAATACATGAATACATTTCGTTTTGAAAGAAACATGTGAGGCTAGAGGACCCACACTGATGATGGCTCACTGGCACAACTGGCGAGTTGGTGCTGGCTGTTGGTAGGTGTATAGAATAGAATGTGGTTGTGCCTATCTCCTTCTCTCCCCCAATTGTTGTTTCTGAGCCTATATGCAACCACTGCCAACAGTTTGGTATGTGTCCCAGCCCTTTTCTAAGTCTATATACAAAGATGTGTATGTAAGTACTCCATCCTCAACACACACGATTTTAAACATAAATGTGATTATACTACCTGCATGTAGTGTTTGGAGATCGAATTTTACACTGAACAGTAAGGCCCACTTCAGACTCTTTAATAGTTGTGTACCATTCTACAGTGTGGGCAGACTATAACCAACCATTCTTTTAGTAGATGCAGTATGTGCCACCTACATTCCCCTCAGGACCGGGCTCTCAATCCTCCCACTGAAGCATTGGAGACTGATACTGCTGGCTGAATCCCTCTCTGGGAATTGCCTTCAGCCAGAGGTCATGCCTGTTTCACAGCAGCAGCCGCTGCAGGATTGGATGAAGTTTTTGTTCCTCTGCCCAGTTCTACTTCCTTCACTTCCCCACAGATGTTGACCCCGTGGGCATTCACTAATGAATTTCCCACACTCAAATCTAAATCTCAGAGGCTGTTTCCTGGGGAATCCAACCTCTGCTAGTTTCATTTTTTTTAACTATTATAACATCACAAACTCCAAATGTGCAAGTATTTCTTCAGGACAGATGCCTAGAAAACATCATGCAGGGTCAGAGGGCACATTTAAGTTTTTTGGATTTACTGCATTATTGTCCTCCAAGATGGTTTTACTAATTTGCACTCCAAAATTATTACTTTTCTAGAACTTTCAGTTTTAAGTGAACAACAACAAAAAATGCATGGGGATGATGTGTGAGAGAGAGAACTGGGGAAAGCCTCCAGATGTTGCTGGTGAAGAGGATGATGAAGGATGGGTGACATCTATATTATGATGTGCTTTGTGCCAGTTACTGCCTTTACCTAGATGTGTGATCCCATTGTCACAAGAAGTCAGTGAGGTTTGGAGAAGCTAAGCACTTGCCCAAGTTCATATAGAAGTAATGGATTTTAGATTCCCTTCTGGATATCCTGACTCAAAATCACTCATGCTTTTTTATCCACAGTCTTTCTAGCAGCCCACAGAAGAACATGTCACAGCCTATTCTACTATTACAATATCTGGAAACAGACCTTTTGATTGTGAATGTAGAAAGGACATGTCCTTTTGAGTCTCATAGTGGCAGAGGTGCCTTACCTCCATCTCTGCCTCTGACATTAAGATTTAATTCATACATATTTATATACAGAAGAACACTAGAAAACACTGTTGGGGATTTAATTGCAAAAAAAGGATGGATAAAGCCTCTTATGCGGGGCTGTGCACTTGACCATGTAATGAAAGCATTCCTTAGTTGCTTAAGAATGAGCTATGGGATTTATATGAAACAACATTGAGAGGAATAACACAGATACAGAAAATGAAAGAAACCCAGAGAAGAAAAAGTGAGAAAGATCTCAGATGAGCAAGAGTACATACAAAACCATCTGAACTTAAATGTGTAAAACAGAAATGGAATCTTATACCTTCCAGCATTTAATGATTCACCACAGGCCCTCTGGAAGGGGCCTGTGAGCATGCAGAATAGAAATCAAATGGTGAAATAAATGTGAAAGGAAGGTATGATTTAGAAAGTACACAATAAATATGATGAAACCTTTTTTCAACTTAGAAAAGGTGATTTTTGAAGAATTTGGGAAATATCCACTAGCTCTGGTTTTCTAGAACTAAATGGCAAAGCTCAGGATAACTTGAGACATTCCAAAGAGAAACAGATTTTACTAGATGATGGAGGGGATTACTCTACAACTTTTTGCCTCTAACAGCTAGTGAAAAATAATATCTACAGGGTGCTAATTCGGTGCCAGTTCTAATCAAGAGATTTACTTTATTTACTCCTTTCCCTAACCCTCTTTTCACTCTCATTTTACAGATGAGTAACTTGCTCAAGAGCACACAGGTTGAATTAAAACTCAAGATACTAAGTTTCCATCTTTATATGCCATTTGTATGTCTTCATGTCTTCTTGGGCTAAGTGTCTACTCAGGTCCTCTGCCCAATTTTTAATTGGTTTGTTTGTATTTTTGTTGTTGAGTTGTATGAGTTCTTTATATATTTTGGATATTTAACCCTTTGTCAGAGGTGTTCTTTGCAAATATCTTCTCCCACTCAGTTGGTTGACTTTTTATTTTATTGACAGTTTCTTTTGATGTGCAGAAGCTTTTTAGTCTAAAATAGTCCCATTCATTTATTTTGCTTTTACTTCCCTTGCCATTGAAATCAAATTCATAGAGTCCTCTCTAAGACCAAGGTCCATAAGATAACCTATGTTTTCTTCTATGTCATTTATTGTTTCACATCTTATATTTAGGTCTTTGATCTGTTTGAGTTAATTTTTGTATATGGTGACAAACAACTTCACTAGCTATTAGAGAAATGCAAATCAAAACTAGAAGATACCTCACACCTGTTAGAAAGACTATTATCAACAAGATCAGTAATAACAAGTGTTGGAGGAGTTGTGGAGAAAAAGGAGCCCTCATTCACTGCTGGTGGGAATATAAAGTGGTGCAGCCACTATGGAAAACAGTATACAGGTTCCTCAAAAAACTAAGAATAGAATTACCATATTATCCAGCAATCCGTTTCTGGGTATCTACCCCTCCCAAATAGAAAACATTATTAATTGCAAATATATATGTACCCCTATGTTAACTGCAGTGTTATTCATGGTGGCTAAGACATGGCAAGCGTCCTTTGATAAATAATTAAATAGAAAAGATGGGGTACACATATACAAAGAAATATGACTCAGCTATAAGAAAAGATGAAATACTGCCATTTGTGACAATATGGATGGATTTGAGAACATCGTGTTAAGTAAAATAAGTCCAACAGGAAAAGTCAAGAACCATATGATTTTACTCATGTGTAGGATATAAAACTGAAAGCTACAAATGAACAAACAAGACAAACAAACAAAAACTCATAGACATAGAAAACGGTATAATGGTTACCAGAAGGAAGGGGGTGGGGGAGTAAAAAAGGGTAAAGGGGGTCAAATATATGGTGATGAAAGGAGATCTGACTTTGTGTGGTAAATAAATACACAATGTTATATACACATGATGTATTACAGAACTGTACACTTGAAATCTGTATGATTTTATTAACCAATGTCATCCCAATAAATTTAATTAAGAAAAGATAGTAAGTTTACAGAGGCCATGATCTTGCAACCCTCCAGCTGTCCAACTGGACTGAGTGAGGCTAAACATCACCAGGTCAGGGGTGCTATTGGGATTCATGAGTCATAGGCTTCACATATCTTCCTTGGAAATAGATAAATGCTATTCCCTTAAGAAATGGGGGGCATTTACTGGTAAGAATTCAAGCTTGCTGAGCCTGATTTAGATTAGGAAAGATTTATAAAGAGTTAACGTAAGGCAAAACAAACAAACAGCAACAACAAAAATAAACCCAACACACTTCTTTAAAAGTTAACACTTTGATTTTATATGTAATTCTAAAACATCTATTAAACATTTTTTAGTAGTATTTTGGATAGTAAGAATAAAATCAGTGGAGTTCTTAAGTATTTAATTAAATGTTAACAGAATTCTATTGAGTTAAGCCAGTGATTGCAAATGGCCTGTACTTTTAATATAGAGCACATTATTTACCTTGACTAATAACCTTGGAAAACCATTTGATCTCTTTCTCAATTTCCTTATCTGTTCTGTACTGATATAATTTGGAGTTGAAAGGAAAGTTAATAAGAACACGTATTGAAGTCAAATAGTTACTTAAACTAATGCTGTCTAATAGAGAAACTATTTTCTTTGCGCTAAATTATAGTACCAAGTTGCATTTAATAGCTTCTAATCATATATAAAACACACTTGATGAAAAATTCTTCAAATTTAATATTATCAGTTCTACCATAACTTTCTACTCTTATCCTCACTTGCCCTGCTCCTACTCAAGTTCCACTCTGACTCCCAGATTTCTCAATATCATCAGTTATATGATAGTCATAGTTATAGTTATAGTTAAAGTTAAAGGTCTTATTGGAGATGAGTCAGTTCACAATATACACACACATGCAATCCATAGAGAAATAAAAGAAACCAAGAACAAGAACATAGAGACTTATTTTTTTATTATCATTGCTGATGAATATAGGGATTTGCATATTAACTATGCATAAATGTCTAATTTCCTCTTTTAAAACTAAAGGTAGAGAATTTTAAGCTATAAAAGCATATAAAATGCTCAATATTTTACATATTTTCAAGTCAATAATAAGTGGTTCCTTAATAAATGAATCTACTTATAAATTATCATATTCCTATGATAATTTAAAATTATCATATTCCTATAAAATAAATCCAGTTTGTGATCATTTCTATTTGAAAAGAAGATGGTAATCATTTACTTTAGAAGGATTGTTCGCTTTGGAAAATAACTTGTCATAGGAGTGACTATACAGATGACTTGTTTGAAAAATTTAAAACATGACCTAGTTTATGTATGACTTTTCAGAAACCTCTCCTTTTATAAGAGAAGGTATTTAGGTATCTTTCAGAAGCAAACATACAGGAAACAAAAAATGCAAAAGTTAACATACCGGAATTGCTTTGGAAAAACAGAATTGAAAGCTTAAGTGCAGAGATTGTTCAAACACAGTCTAGACTACACAGTCTGAGAATTTATGGGAAAAGACAGCAAATTCTGGCCACAGCTAAACTTTAAATTGTGAACATGCCCTGTGGTGAGAAATGAGGGCAGTGTCGGCTACTGTCTTAGCAGACAGATCACAGCGACAGCACTGCCTGGCCCTCCAATCTTCCTTCCAAATAGATGAGTGTCATAAATGTAAGTTGATATGCAATATTTGTTTAAGAAACCCAAATAGTTTAGGATCATAGCTTAAAAAAATCTACTGTAAAAATAGAGGGTTTTATATCCTAATCTTTTTGTGACTAAAGATATTACTGAAATTGAGATTATGTCACTAAATTCTCAAAGCATTTATTTGTATTCCCTAAGGAAAAATACCTAGAATTATTCACAGGAATGCAGTATAACATTTTATGAGATGGCATTCAATGAAATAAATTTGGTTACAAAAGTTCAAAGCAAGTTCGCTGGGAGAAGGGCAGCAAAGAGAGGAAATTTATATTATTCTTATTTTTGTCAAAGGAATCTATGATCCAAGTTATAGACTCTAAATATGTTTTTCAGAACCAAAGCATCATGTAAAATTTATTCTTAGTATGTAGAAATATCTGAAAATAAAAAATATTCTGGAGAAAGGTTTTTGCAAAAAATGTTATTTTGGTAATACTATCCCATAGGTCTAAATATTCTTTCATAATGTTAACATCAAGAAATAAAATAACAAATCAGTTTATATTCATCTGCTATAACTTTTATGGAGATTAAAGTATATAGAAATTCTGCTGCTAAGATTATGAAAAATGGAAGCTTTAGATATAAACTATTATCTATTATCTTTAAAAAGGAAGGATACAATTTTATATAGTATGGTTACTTTGTATTTATTAAAAGTACTTGTCTTCTAAAATTCTGTCCTTTGTTAATTTAGAACAGAATAGGATAGAATTTAAAACTAATCCACTTTTATTTTATTTCTAATAGGTTGGAATTTAAATCTAATTCACTTTTATCTCCTTCTTCTGGTAGTTCAAGAGAGCCATTTTAAATGCGACATTAAATTAAAAAGGAAAATCAAGAGTCTACAGGAGTCTTTCAAAAATAAACACAGCTGCCTTCTTTCAAGTTCTAATATGTAAGCTCTTTCTTGGGAAAAGCTTATGCGATTTGGGTATCTTCATTAACCCTTGTATCATAGTTAGGAAATTCAATAAATTATAGTTCTAAATTGTTTTGCTGAACAACTAGTTTGTATAACAAGTGCAGTGGTATCAAAAGTGTAATCTGTGGAACCTGGGATCCCAAATTTCTTTCCTCTTCTTCCCTTTGGAAGTTTTGGACAAGGTGAAATAAACCTTTTCAGACTGCTTTTTGGGTTTAGTTTGCTCTCAAGATGGCTAAAGGGCTTACTGTTCATACCCGTCACAAGCATTTCTAGAAACTCCTTTAACATAACTTCTTGAACATTTGCGAATCCAGCTCTAAATGCTTCACTAAGAATTTCCATGCAATTAAAGGAAGGGTGCTATAACAACAAACCACTCTCCTGCTGAATACAAAAAATCAATGTAGCTGTACACTTATGGGCAGTGGTCTATCTGCCAGGGAAATACAGGCCATTTTGGATTCCCATAGAATTTACTATGCCTAGATAATTGCAGAAGCAGTAGGCTCTTAGTTATTCATACCACGAAGATCCCTAATTGTATTTGTCACTGACCAGCAGCCCCCCACTTACAAGAATCCATACCTGCTTCCACATACAGTCGCTATGGCTTTGAAGCAGCCTGATGCAAGTTGGTAGGAACCCGTGTAGCATCGGTCAATGGCCCAATTGAAAAGATTTATTTGGTCAGGATTAAGTTCCAAGAGCAAGATGACAACTTCACGGCCAAGCTGATGGACCTGAGTACAAGGAGGAAAGCAATTATTCATGTTTAATGAAGGTTATTCCAAGGAAAGACACAAAATTTAGTTTAGTCAATATTAAATGGAATAAAATAAAAGTGAAGACTGAGAATTCATCTTGGTTAGTTTTTATTCCACATTTTCCTTTTTAAGAGGCAGCAATTAAAACTGAATACTGGAACATATGAACTAAATGGGTCCCTATGTAAGCCTGTCACATAGGATCCACTCATTGTGGGTCATTAACTCTGGAAAGACAGTGAAGACTTTGGCTATGTTTCTCCTTTGTATTTAAAAAGTTTCTGAAAAATACATGTATTTGGCAAAAAATTTAAACATACAGAAGGAGACAGCCTTTATGTATGCAAAGTCTCTTAAGAAAAAAATCAGAGGGTATATGTCTAGGAGGTTTGATTGCTATGTATACTGCATAAAGCTTAGCTAGTTATCTTTAACAAAGAAATACAGTTATCAAGAAACTTCTTGCTCACAGAGTTTTATGTAAAAATATCAACACAATAATGAAAATTAGTAGGATATTTAATTGATTGTTGAAGTTACTGTCATATTTGTCCAAGAGAAGACTGGTACCTGGAGGCTATATTCCCCTCAGAAAACATTTCTCTGCCTCCTCTGGAAGTTATCCACTCCCTTGAGAATTGCAACCAGGTGGAGGAGGGAAGATTCCTTTTGTTTTTTCTTTAACTATAGGGTGTGGGCCCAGTTGGGAGTGAATTCTAACTGAATGGTCAAATACCATCAGTCTAGTTCTTTAAGGGGCTTAAGATAAAAACTGGTAATATTACTGCAAACAACTTAAAAATAATATTTTATTAAAAAGATAGACTAGATTTTTTTGTTTTGTTTTGTTTCTGGGTCTAACATTTAAGTCTGATCCATTTTCAATTTATTCTTGTGTGTGGTGTAAGAAGGTGGTCTAGTTTCATTTTTTTGCAAATATCTTTCCAATTTTACCAACATCATTTATTGAATAAACTCTCTTTAGCCCATTGTAGGTGCTTGCTTCCTCTGCCAAATATTAATGGACTACAAAGGTGTGGGTTTATTTCTGGACTACCTATTCTGTTCCATCGATCTATATGTCTGGTTTTTTTTATGCTAGTATCATGCCGTTTTGATTACCATGACCTCATAGTATAATTTGATATTAGGTAGCATGATTATTCCAACTTTATTCTCCTTTTTCAGGACCACTTTTGTCATACAGGGACTTTTGTGGTTCCATATAAATTTTGAAATATTTGTTCTAGCTCTGTGAAATGTGTCATTGGAATCTTGAATAGAAACTGTGTTGTATCTATAATTACTTTGCATAGTATGGACATTTTAATGATGTTAATTCTTCTTATCCATGAACATGGTATTTGCTTCCACTTATTTGTATCTTCTTCAATTTCTGTCTTCAGTATCTTATAATTTTCCATGTACAGGTCTTTTACATCCTTGGTTAGGTTTTCTCCTAGCTATTTTATTCTTTTTGAAGCAATTGTGAATGGGATTGTTTCCTTAATTTCCCTTTCTGTTAGCTCATTTTGGCATATAAAAATGCAACTAATTTCTGGATATTAATTTTGTATCCTGCTACTTTGCTGAATTCATTTATCAGTTCTAGTGGTTTTTTGGTGGAATTTTTGGGGTTCTGTATGTACAGTACCGTATTACCTGCAAACAATGACAGTTTTACTTCTTCCTTTCCAATTTGGATGCCTTTATTTCCTCTTTTTGTCTGATTGCTGTGGCAAGGACTTCCAGTACTATGTTGAATAAGAGAGGTGAAAGCGGAGGTCCCTTTCTTGTTACTGATCTTAAGGGGAATTCTTGCAGTTTTTGCCCATTGAGTACGAAGCTGGCAGTTGGTTTTTCTTATATGGCCTTTATTATGTTTACACATGTTCCCTCTAATCACACTTTGCTGAGAAGTTTTATAATAAATGGGTGCTGGATTTTCTCAAATGCTTTTTTTTATCTATTGATATGATTATATGGTTTTGTCCTTCATTTTGTTTATGTGGTGAATAACATTTATTGATTTGAGTATGTTGTACTAACCTTGTATTCAGTGAAACACAGGTGACAAAATCTCAGACATTACTCATAGCAATATTTTATTGGATTTAACTCTCCAAGGCAAGGGAAATGAAAGAAAAAATAAACAAATGGGACTACATCAAACTGAAAAGCTTTTGCACAGCAAAGGAAATCATCAACAAAATAAAAAGACAACCCACAGAATGGAGAACATATTTGCCTATACATCTGATAAGGGATTAATATCCAAAATTTATAAAGAACTTAAAAAATCAACACCAAAAAAACCAAACAACCCAATTAAAAAGTGGGCAAAGGACCTGAATAGACACTTCTCCAAAGAGGACCTACACATGGCCAACAGACATAAGAAAAGATGCTCAACATCACTAATCATCAAAGAAATGCAAATTAAAAGCACGAGATACTATCTCACACCTGTCAGAATGGCTATCATCAGTAAATCAACAAACAACAAGTTCTGGTGAGGATGTGGAGAAAGTGGAACCCTTTTACATTCTTGGTGGAAATGCAGACTGGTGCAGCCACTATGGAAAGCAGCGTGAAGATATCTCAAAAAATTAAAAATTGATCTGTCTTTTGATCCAATGATCGCATTTCTGGAACTATATCTCAGGAACTCAGAACACTAACTCAAAAGAACATAAGCACCCCTATGTTCATTGCAGCATTATTTACAATCGCCAAGATATGGAAGTAAACCAAATGTCCATCAATAGATGAGTGGTTAGAACAACTATAGGATATTTACACAGTGGAATATTACTTGGCCATAAAAAAGAAACTTTTACCTTTTGTTACAGTATGGATGGACCTGGAGAACATTATGCTGAGTGAAGTAAGCCAGCCAGAGAAAGACAAATACCATATGATTTCATTCATATATGGAATCTAATGAACAAACTGAACTATCAAGGAAAATGGGGACGAACTCATAGATGGAAAGCAGGATGACAGCTAAGGAGGTGGGGAGGTTAGGGGGTGGAGGGCTTGAGTAAAAAGGAAAAAGGACTAAGCGACATGGACAACAGTGTGGTGATTGCTGGGGCAGGGAGAAATATAAGGGGGTGAAATGGTAATACAAAATACAATAAAGAGTAAATAAAAAAGTTAAGACTTGACAGAATATAGTAAATCTTTGTGTTTTAGAAGCTTGGTATTGATGTATAAAATACATAAATAATATATGATTCACAAGTATGACTTACTTTTACTAAACATGATAATGTGAATACCACAAAGTAGAAACCATGGATTACTAGCACCAGTAAAACCTGCCTGTGTATTTTCTTATTCACTGGCCTCTCCACTCCTCAGAAGCAACCACATCCTGACTTCCACTACCATGGTTAGTTAGGGCTATTTTTGAAATCTATATAAGTGGAATTATATAGGATACAACTTTGTGTCCTGCTTTTTTTTACTCAAGTTCTGTTTGAGAGTCACCTACATTCATTTATTCCCATTGATGCACAGAATCCTATTCCCTAATTTAGAGACTTCTGGGTTGTGGGTATACTGTGTTCAGCCTCAGTAGGTAATGCCAATCACTTTTTCAAAATAGTGGTTATTTTAGTTTATACTCTCTATAGCATTGTGTGAGAGTTCTCAATTGCTCCATTTCCTCATTGACATTTGGTACTGTCAATCTTTTTTTTTAAATGTTGATTGGAGATTTTTAACCTTTATATTTTCTTATTATTTTTTTAATTTAATGTTTCAATTCCAGTTTATATTCAGTATTACTTTGTATTAGTTTCAGATGTACAGCATAGTAGACAATTAAATAATTTATAAAGTAATCCCTCCAATATTTTAAGTACCCACCTCACATCATAAATAGTTATTACAATATTATTATTTTTCCTATGTTGTACTTTGCATCCTGTATTTATTTTATAACTACCGATCTGTACTTCTTAATACCTTCACCTTTTTCACTCAGAGCCTCAAATCCCCTCATCAGTCTATTTTCTGTATCTGTAAATTTGTTTCTATTTTGTTCTTTAGACTTCAGGTAAAATCATATGGCATTGGTCTTTTTCTGTCTGATATTTCACTTAGCACAGTACCCTCTAGGTCCAACCATGTTGTCACAAATGTAAGAGTCCTTTTTTTTTTTTATGGCTGAGTAATATCCCATTGTATGTATGTACCACAGTTTTTTGTTTAGTTTCTTAATCTCCTTGTCTATTGATGGACACTTGGATTGCTTCCAAATTTTGGCTGTTGTAAATAATGCTGCAACGACATAGAGGTACATACATACTTTTTGTTTTAAATCCTCACCCAAGGAAGTGTTTATTGATGGATTGAAAGAGAGAGAGACAGAGAGAGAGAGAGAGAGAGAGAGAGAGAGAGACAGAGAGAGACAGAGAGAGACAGAGACAGAGAGAGAGAGAGAGAGAGACAGAGAGACAGAGAGACAGAGAGAGAAATCAGTTTTTCCACTTATTTATGCATTCATTCATTGGTTGATTCTTGTATGTTTGTATGTGCCCTGAATTGAAGTTGCAACCTTGGCATATGGGATGATGCTCTAACCAAAGAACTACCCAGCAAGGGCCACTACTGCCAAGTTTTTACATTTTAGCCATTATACTGGGTAGCATCTCCTGGGTCTTTAGTTTGGATCTCTGTGATTACTGATGAGCTGGAGAACCTTCTCTTATGTTAACTGGCCACTTACAGAACCTCTTCGGGACATAGCTTGTTTTAATCTTTTGCTCATTTTTCTATGTGTCTTTACCTTGTTTATTTGTACGGGTCCTTTATATATTTTGGATAAAAATTTTGGTTTTATGTTGCAAACATCTTTCATGCTATGGCTAGTCAGTTCACACTTTCAATGGTTAGTAAAAATGGTTAGTAATTTTTGCATCCTGTTTAAAAAAATCTTTCCCTAATCCCAGGGATTTAGATATCCTCCTGTCTTATTTTCTAGAAACGTTAGATTTTTAGCTCTCACATTTAAATCTTTGTTCTTCTTTTTTATTCCTGACATCTTATATTTTCTTTCCTAATGCATCTTCAAGGATCTATAGTATAATGTTGATAGAAGTGGTAACAGTAGGCTTACTGGTCATTTTAATCTCAGAAAACACTTTCAACATTCACTATTAAGTATGATGTTTGGTACAGGTTTCTTTTTTAAAAAGACACCCTATATCAAACTAAGAAAGTTAATTTTTATTCTTAGTTTTATTAAGTTTTTCTCATGAATGAATGTAGAATTTTATTAAATGATGTTTCTGCATCTATTGAGATGACCATATGACATTTCTTTCTTGAGACTCTATTAATATAATTAACATACTATGAATTGGTGAACATTAAACCAAACTTGTAGGACTTGAATAATTCCAACTTGGACATGTTGCCTCAACTCTTTTATATGTCAATGAATTCAGTTTTCTAATATTTTGTTTAAAGTGTTTTTTTTCTATGCTCATGAATGAAATTGCCTTTCAATTTTATTTCTTGTTAAATCCTTATCAGGTTTTAGTATCAAAGTTATGCTGGTCTCCTAAAAACATTAAGATGTATTTCCTTGTGAGCTGCTTTCTCTTAAAGGATTTGTACTACATCAATGCAATTTGTTCCTTACATGTGGACTTCATCAGTAAAGCCATCTGGTCCTAAAGATTTGTTTGTGGGAAGACTTTCAATTACAGATTAAATTTAGTACTTATCTGACTATTCAGATTTTCTTTTCTTCTGGTGCTGTTTTTCAAGGAATTTGTCTCATTTATTTATTTTTAAAGATTTTATTTATTATTTTAGAGAAAGGAGAAGAGAGGGAGAAAGAGAAGGAAAGAAACATCAATGTGAGAGAGAACTATTAATCAATTGCCTCCAATATGTGCCCTGACTGGGAATCAAACCATACTCTTTGCTGATGATGCCCAACCAACTAAACCACACTGATCAGGGCAGAATTTGTCCATTTTATATAATTTTTAAGTTCACTGGCACAAAGATATTCATGTGTTTTCTTTTTTTAAAGTATATTTTAGTGATTATGCTGTTACAGTTGTCCCAATTTCTTTTCCCTTTGCTCCCTTCCACCTAGTACTCCCCTTTCCTCGAGCAATCCCACCCCCCCCAGTTCATGTCCACAGGTTGTGCATGTAAGTTATCTGGCTTCACCCTTCCCTATATTATCCTTAACTTCCCCCTGTCTATTTTGTACCAATCAATTATGCTTCTTAATCTCTGAACCATTCCCCTTCTCCCTCCCCGCCAATAAGCCTCCAAATGATCCCCATACCTATGAATCTATTCCTATTTCGGTTGTTTGCTTAGTCTGTTTTTGTTTTATTTTTTTAGGTTCTGTTGTTCACAGTTGTGAGTTTCTTGTCATTTTAATGTTCAGAGTTTTGATCTTCTTCTTTTTCTTAAATAAATCCCCTTAACATTTCCTATAATAAGGAATTGGTGCTGATGAATGCCTTTAGCTTTACCTTGTCTGGGAAGCACTTTATCTGCCCTTCAATTCTAAATGATAGCTTTGCTGAATAGAGTAATCTTGGTTGTAGGTCCTTGCTTTCCATCACTTGGAATACTTCTTGCCAGTCCCTTCTTGCCTGCAGTTTCTTTTGAGAAATCAGCTGATAGTCTTATAGGAAAACCTTTGTAGGTAACTCTCTTCTTTTCTCTTGCTGCTTTTAAGATTCTCTAATTATCTTTAACCTTCGGCATTTTAATTTTGATGTGTATTGGTGTGGTCCTCTTTGGGTCTAGCTTGATTGGGACTCTCTGTGCTTCCTGGATTTGTATGTCTATGTCCTTCACCAAATTTGAGAAGTTTTCCTTCATTACTTTTTCATGTAGGTTTTCAATTTCTTACTCTTCCTCTTATCCTTCTGGCAACCCTATAATTCAGATGTTGGCACATTTAAAGCTGTCCCAGAGGTTCCTAAGCCTTTCCTCATTAAAAAACAAACAAACAAACAAACAAACTTGTTTCTTTATTCTGTTCTGGTTGACTGTTTATTTCTCCTTTTGTTCCAAACCATTGATTTGAACACTGGTTTCCTTCCCTTCACCATTGGTTTCATGTAGAATTTCCTTCATTTCACTTAGCATAGGCTTCCCTTCTTTCCTTCTGTATTTGCCATGCTCAAGCGTATCTGTCAAGTCTGTGAGCATCTTTATCACCAGTGTTTTGAACACTGCATCTGTTAGGTTCGCTATCTCCTTGTCTGTTAGGTTGGCCATCTCCTCGTCACTTAGTTCTCCCACTGGAACCTTGATCTGTTCCCTCTTTTGGGACATACTTCTCTGTCTCCTCAACTTGCCAGGCTCTTGTGTTTGCCTCTGTGTCTTAGGTAGAGTTGTTGCACCTGTAACATTGTAGGGGGCAGAGCCTTAGATATTCATCAGTGTGGGGGGATCTGACTCACCATGTTGTGGCACTGTATGTGGGGGAGGGGTCTGAGAGGGAACAATGCCATTTGCTCAGCACTCACCTGTTTTCCAGGCACTTCTCCCCTTTCTGTATGGGACTGGTATCTCTCTAGCTGTTGTCCTGGTTGTGGTTCCCAGCATGGGTGGGTTTGCAGATGTTCTAGGACTGTGGGGGCCCTCTAAACAAATGGACTCTGTTGTGAGACCAGTAGTTTCTTCCTCCGCCCCAACCCCCACTGGTTTCCACAGTCAGAAGCAATGAGGCTTTATTTTCCATGGTGCTGGAACCATGAGCTGTGTGGTCTGCTATAGTACTGGCAGCGCTCCCCAGGTGTCCCTCCCTGCTTTTTAAAATGTGTGATTGTGCTTTCTGCCAGCCTGCCACTGCCACCACTACTGCTGCTGCTGCCGCCGCCTCCCCTTCCACAGTGTGTACTTTACTCCTTGGCTCTACCCCTCCTACCTGTCTGGATGAGTATTTCTTCTTCATATCTTTGTTTGTTGGACTTTCATGCAACTCAATTTTCCGGAACTTCTGGTTGTCTCTAGTGTTGAGGTAGTTGTATTCTTTCTTAACTGTGGAGGGAGACCCAGAGTGTCTACCTACACCTCCATCTTGGCCAGAAATCCCATGTTTTGTTGTTTTTTGAAAAATATTTGTAGCATCTGTAGTGACGCCCCATTTTCTTTTGTTCTTTCCTGATCAGACTTGTAATGAATTTATTAATTTTATTAGTCCTTTCAAAAATTCAACTTTGGTTTAAATAATCACTTTAATTAATTTTTTACCTTTCAGAAATTATTCTGCTCTTATCTCTATTACTTCCTTCATTGTACTTTTTTGACTTTGATGTTATTGCTTTTCTAACTTCTTGAGAGAGATGCTTAGGAAATTGATTATCAGCCTTTTGTTCTATCTAATACATGTACTTAAGACTTACATTTTAGTCTAAGCAAGACCTAATCTATAATACACAAGTTTAGTATATAATGCTTTTATTATTCTTTAGTTAAAAATATTTTTTCAGTCTCTCTTCTTTATTCTTTGATTCACTTATCTGGAACATTGTGTCTTAATGATCTTTTTATTATTGATTACTAGCTTAATTACACTGCAATTAGAGAACAGTCTTTATCACTTCAATCATTTGAACTTTGTGGAGACTTGTTTTATGGCACAGTTTATTGTCAACCTTGGTAAGTGTTACTGTAATTTTTATCCTGATGCATCACAGTGTATTGTGAACAACACTGAAACCTATATTTTGTGGCCAGTGTGAGAAGAGACTGTGCTGTAAACAATGCGTAGACACCTTAGTAACCTAACTAAAGCAGAACACCCTGGACATTAAACAACACTGTATCTTTAGAGAGTACTTACTCGTAAATCTTGACAAGCTAGAATGTTGTCAAGCCACTTATACAGATAGCCATCTGGGGAAAGACCAACGTTGTCAAACACGGGGCCACAGCACAACACTGCTGACATTGCCTGATAAGAAAACACAAAACACTTCAAAATGAACCCTGGAATAGGTTAATGGCATGGAACTGACTTTATGAAACATATCTATCAGACTTATAAAGGATAAGTGTCATTTAAAGCAGTTATTACCACAAGACTTTAAAGTATTCCTTAGCAGATTCAATAAAAAAATACCAGGTTCCAAATTTTGGCTCTTTTTAGAAGAGTTAACCCCATAAATTTAATTTCATAAGCATGTAATTTTATGATTATAACAAATCTTTATAATGACATGTCATAGTATTTAACATGAACTTATTTTCAGTGATTTCAAGTGAATTAATTCTGCTTAGAAAATAGAGCTTTTCAAATTTTGCTTTGATGACAAATATTTGATTATGTACTGAACTGACAAACATTTGACCAATGTACTAAACTGACAAACTATGAAAAACATGGAAATATTTGTGATTCTTAAACAAAGATAAAGAAAGTGAAAAACATAAAAGGGGAAATCTTGATTAACTCTGCAATTAGCACTTCCAGACAACTATCAGGGCCATGGCGTGAATTAGCTCCATTGAGACAAAAGTCAGCCTGAAAGTCAGCAGCTTCTGGTATATGTGACAGAGCTGATATACAATTAATTTTCTAAAGGAAATTAGAATATAAGAAATCATGCTTCTGAAATTTTTGAACAATCCTAATAGTGTGGAAATTTACTTATGTCTGAGAGTCTTTAGGATAAAAGATTAAAAAGGGTAATGGCAGATTTTGAACTTGAGAATATATTACAAGGTTTGTCTGGATAAAGTCCAGTCATTGTTAATATTACGAAATCAGTTTGTGCAGCATTAATGTAACCTGGCAGCCAAGGAGAGCTGATTGGAATGCACATGCATGAACAATAAAGATTTCACTGTACTAGGCAGTAGTGGTGGTAGACACTGTTGAGTGAGCATGTGTACTCTGTGGCTGTCACATTAAAAATGACTGAGCAAGTAGAGCAATGAATCTTCATAAAATTTTGCACAAAGCTTGACCATTCCTCCATGGAAACTATCTGGGTGATTCAGAAGGCCGTAGCTATAGGCAACTGGTGCTTGCCAGCTTCATCACAACACACACACTCATGCATAATGTCTCATGCAGAGTTTTTTGGTGAACATCAAATCACCCAGGTGACTCAGCCCCACTACAGCCCAGGTTTGGCACCCTGTGACTTTGGCTTTTCCTAAAACTGCAATCACCTTTGAAAGGGAAGAGATTTCAGACCATTGATGAGATTCAAGAAAATATAATGGGGCAGCTGAGGGCGACTGGGAGAACTGTGTGAGATCCTAAGGTGCCTACTTTGAAGGGGACTGAGGTGTACAATGTTTCTTGTATCTTCTTCAATAAATGTCTCTATTTCTGATATTACATGGCTCGATACCTTCTGGACAGACTTCATATGTATAAAACCTTATTATAACCTATGGATTTTTTTAGATTAGAAGTATACTGGCAAGGCAGATACTTGATGGGTTTATTCCTTAAGAAAAAACATGTGGTTCTTGTATAGAAGAAACACTGATTAAAGCAGAAGCTTGGATAAATTTTACATTTAGAAATTATAAGGCCAGTTGGAATATTTACATATTTATACACAACTACCAATCTAAGCTTATGCATGTACATTTTGGAATTTTTAAGTTCAGCTTATGTATTTATGTGTGTGTTTACTTGATTTTTTGCATGTGTATTTAATTTAGATGAGCATATCACATGATATCATATTATTTATTTTAACCTAATTTAAGGTATGGCTATCAGTTTAAGAAAAGAGACCATGGATCTGAAAAGGTCATCATGAGGCAAAAGAAACCTACCTTTAAGGCACAGTACTGATATCTTGTGATCTGATGGTTCCTGTCACTGTACCTATCCAGAGGTGTGAACATAATGCTGAAGGGCCCTGCCCACTGGCTGAACAAGATGAAAAGATGGTGCCTCAGGCTTTGCTGGGGGAAGAGAAATCTCCGGTGGTGAACTAGGGAGAAAAATACAGAGTAAAGAGTGTATGAAACTAAAAAATATAGTGAATACAATTTATGTCACTATTACACATGAGCTTTAAGTTTTGGGGAAAGGATTAATTTCATTTCCTAACCCAAGTTTCCTTTAGGTAATAAAACATGTTTAAAAGTCAAGCAGAATTATCCTTCTAAGTATGCATTCTTCCTTTCATGCTGTTGTCACTAGCACCTTTTCTCAGAGTGGGAAGCAGAGACAGAAGACGACTCACACTCTTTTCTCATCAATGTCTAGAGAACCTTCACCTTCCAATCAGCTGTTCACATCGACAATGTTCCCACGACTGCTGCCAGTCATTAGGAAAAACTGTGAAGTATAACGTATGGACAATTTAAAACAAACACACTTCAACTTAAGAGGTCAATTCACATCTTACTTTAGAGACATAAAAAATGAGGAATTTTGGTTACATAACATCAAAGTTATGAAAAAGCAGAAATAGCTGACTTGCAGCTTTTTGTAATTATGTCAAAAGCTTTTAATGACAATCATTAATTTTTACACCAGACGAGATATTTTTATTTTCTGTGCTTGTATTGGGTGAAATTATTACTTTAAAAATTATTAGTGAATTTATTAGGGTGACATTTGTTAACAGAATTATATAGGTTTAAGGGTACAATTCAATAATATAACATCTGATTACTGTATTGTGTATTCACTACCCCAAGTCAAGTCTCCTCCTATCATGATTTATGCCCCCTTTATCCTCTCCTACCTCCTCACACCCACCGAATTTCCCTTTGGCAATTTTGTCTGTGTCTATATCTCATTGTGATTTTAATTTGAATTTTTCTGATGATTAGTGATGTTGACATTGAGCATATTTTCACAGGTCTATGGACCATCTGTATGTCCATTTTGGAGAAGTGTTTATTCAGGTCCTTTGCCCATTTTTAATTGGATTGTTTGTTTTTTGATGTTGAATTTTATAAGTTCTTTATAAACTTTGGATATTAACCCTTTACCAGTTGTATCATTGCTGAATAATATGTTCTCCCATTTACTGGGTTGTCTTTTCATTTCGTTGATGGTTTCCTTTGATTTGCAAAACCTTTTTAGTTTGATGTAGTCTCATTTGTTTATTTTTCTTTATTCCTTTGCCTGAAGATATATCAGAAAAAATATTGCTATGAGAAATGTCCAAGATTTTACTGCTCATGTTTTCTTCTATGATTTTTATAATTTTGAGTCTAACATTTCAGTCTTTAATCCATTTTGAGTTTGTTCTTGTGTATGGTGTAAGATGTCTAGTTCCATTTTTTGAACATATCTGTCCAATGTTCCCAACACTATTTATTGAATAGACTATCTTTATTCTATGGTATGTTCTTGCTTCCTTTGTCAAATAGTAATTGACCATAACAGTGTGGGTTTATTTCTCAGTTCTCTCTTCTGTTCCATTGATCTATATCTCTGTTTTTAGGCCAGCACCATGCTGCTTTAATTACTATGGACTTTTAGTATAGGTTGACATCAGATAGTGTAATTGTTCCAACTTTGTTCTTCTTCAAGACTGCTGAGGTTATTGGGGTCTTTTGTGGTTCATTATGAATTTTTGGAATATTTTTCCCAGTTCTGTACAATACACCATTGGTACCTTGATAGGAATTGTGCTGAATCTATAGATAGCTTTAGGTAGTATGGGCATTTTAACAGTGTTAATTCTTCTTATGCATGAATACGGTATATGCTTCCACTTGTTTGTATCTTCTTCAATTTTTTCTTCAGTGTCTTATAATTTTCCAAGTACCAGTCTTTTATATCCTTGCTTAAATTTACTTCTAGGTATCTTATTCATCTATTATTTTTGATGCAATTGTAAATGGGATTGTTTTCTTAGTTTCTCTTTCAGATTGTTAATTATTGGTGTATGAAAATGCAACTGATATCTGGGTATTTATTTTATATTCTGCTACTTTACTGAATTTATTTATCAGTTCTAGTAGTTTTTTGGTCGAATCTCTATATACAGCGTTCTCTATGTACAGTATCATATCATCTGCAAATAATGACAGTTTTATTTCTTCTCTTCCATTTGTAATGTTATTTATTTGGGTCCTCTCTCTTTTCTTCTTGATGTATCTGGTTAAAAGTTTGTCAATCTTATTTATCTTTTCAAAGAACCAGCTCTTGGTTTCACTGATCTTTTGTATATCTTTTTAGTCTCTAGGTCATTTATTTCCACTCTAATTTTTATTATTTCCTTTCTTCTACTCACTGCATTTTGTCAGGTTTTCTTTTTCTAGTTACATTAAGTGTAAAGTTAGAGTGTTTATTTGATATTTTTCTTGTTTTTTGAGATAGGCATGTATCCCTATGGATTTACCTCATAGGACTGCTTTTGTTCTGTCCCATAGACTTTTTAATTACTGTGTTCTCATTTTCATTTGTTTCAAGGCATCTTCTGATTCCTTCCTTGATTTCATTGTTAACCCACTGATCATTTAGTTATGTTATTTAGCCTCCATGTCTTTGTGTGCTTTTCTTTTTTCTCTTTTTTTGTGACTGATTTCTAGTTTCATACCTTTATGGTCAGAGAAGGTCCTTGATATGATTTCAACCTTATTAAGTTTACTCAGATCTGTCTGAGATTTGGTCTATCCTAGAAAATGTTACATGTGAACTTGAAACGAATATATATTCTATTGCTCTGGGGTAAAATGTTCTGAAGATATCAGTTAAACCTATCTGTTCCTAATGTGTCATTTAAGGCCACTGTTTCCTTGAGGATTTTCTGTCTGGAAGAGCTATCCATTAAAGTCCTTTACTATGACTGTATTACTGTCAATACTCTATGTCCATCAATATTAGCTTTATATATTTAGGTGTGCCTATGTTGGGTGCATAAATGTTTATATCCTCTTATTGAATTGCTCCCTTCATCATTATGTCGGATCCTTCTTTTTCTCTTTCTATAGCCTTGGTTTTACAATCTATTTTGTCAGATATAAGTATTGCTACTGTAAAAGAGTGGGGGCCCTCCCTAAAAGTCTTCACAGCTCATGGTTTTGGGGATGGGGAAAGGAGATAATACAGCTCTTAAGGTAACTTACATATCTACAGCAAGTTAGTAACTAGATAACAGCTGTGTTGCAGCTCAGGGCAAAAGGGCAGATGATAGGCTTACAATACTTTTCATGACAATGAGGTATGGCGCCCTGGTTCAGCATTTAAAAAAGGGCAGGCTGCCATAAAGAGAAGAGAGGTCACATGGTCTGAAAAGGTGTAGATGGGAGTTGGCTAAGAGGTCTGGGGTGTAAGAGGGAAACCATGTGGTTTGGAGAGAGTCTGCCAGGAGGTCTGAAGTAAGAAACAGGAGACCCACTGGGAAACCTGCCAGGAGAACACGTGGCACAGCTGATGAGACTTTGTATTCTAAATTGCTGATTTGATTCTCTGCTTCATCCAATGTACTGTTTATTTCTTCTAGCGCATTTTTCATTTCAGACATTGTAGCCTTCATTTCTGACTGTTTTTTTTTAAATCATTTGTAGGTGCTTTATTATGCTGTTGGAGTTCTAAGTTCCTTGTAGTTCTTATTAAGTTTCTTGAGAATCCTTATAAACATTGTTTTGAACTCTGTATCTGGTAAACTGCTTGCCTCCATTTCACTTAGCTTTTTTTTTTTTTTGGAGATTCTTCCTGTTCTTTCATTTGGAGCTTGTTCCCTTGTCTCCCCATTTGGCTGCCTCTTTGTGTTTGTTTCTATGCATTAGGTAGATCTGCTATGACTCCCAGTCTTGATAGGGTGGTCATATGTAGCAGGTGTCCTGTGGGATGCCGTGACACAGTCTTCTTGATCAGCTGTGCTGAGTGCTCCAGGAATGGTCCTTGTGTGGGTTATGTGAGCTTTCCTGTTATAATTAAGGCTTGGTTGCTATGGGCTCATTTGTGTGTGGATTTGACCCTCAGGCTGGCTAACTATGAAGATCAACCCTGACCACAGTATACTCTGGTGCAGGTCAATATCAGATGCTGCCTGTGACAACCTGTTTGGAGCTACAAAGCAATCCATAGTTTGTGGCTGCCTCTGCTGGGCCTGGCTGCACACGGGAAGGATCAAGCTCTGCACCAAGGCTGGGTTTTGCCAGCTTTGGACCCTGAGGGCAGGTGAGGAAAAGTACAAAGGAACCCTGAGGTTCGCCTCCACCTGCCTCCACCTGCCAGCTGTAGGCTCAGTGACTGAAAAAGCCTCTGGTGTTACTCAAGTTGCATGAGATAGGTTCTCAGTCAGTTACCAGGTATGGGCAAGAAGTGTTCACTAGATCTATACAGGTTCCAACTTGGAACCAGTGCTGGGTCTGAGGCCACTCAGCTAATATCCCAGGGTATACTAGGCCCTGGCTGGTTTAGCTCAGTGGATTGAGCGTCGGCCTGCGAGCTAAGTGTCGCTGGTTCGATCTTCCAGTCAGGGCACATCAGAGAAGGAAAACTCTGACTCCAAAGAACCTCCGCTGCCTTGCGGCATACCTCTTCAGGGGAAAGGCTGGGGGAGTAAACCCCGACAGAAAATCCGGAGCCGGAGTCCCTAAGGCGGTTTGACGTTGTAGTCAACACCGGCAACTCCTGCGGCGCACCTGAACCCAAGCTGTATCGACTCCGTCTTTCCCTTGGACCCTTCAGCTGCGAAGAGAGGGGGGGTCTGCTGCATGGGCAACAGCAGACCCTCCATATCACCCTGCCCAGGCTCTGTAGCTTCAACTTCACTGGAGAGGACACTCCAGCGTCATCGTAAGATGTCGATTCAACACGGGAGGAGACAGATACCGTGTCACTCCCGAGTCGGACTGCACAGCCATTCTCGGCGGTGCAGATAGACTCTTAAGAAGCTACACCATCGTCTCTCGAGACGGACGGCTGCCGACGACGACGACTCTTGTTCTTCAAAGTAAAAAGTTATAATTGTGATTTTAGGAAAAGGTCCAAATCAGTTAAAGCTACAGTGTCAAGGATCCAGTGGGTTTTCTTGGTGTAATTCCTGTTGTCTCTGCTTTCTATTGCTTAGCAGCCATGAGCTCCCTAAGTAAGATTCCCTCCCATGCTGGATAATAAGTGCCTGAATAAAACTCTACGTATTTAATCAGACTATAAGAGTATACATATTTAATCAGACCACTTTTTCATCTCCCTTAGGAAGAGAGTGTTTGTTTTCTAGATGGTAAAAATCAAAGGTTATGTTAGAACTTGCAGTACATACAAAAGCTGTACTTCTATTTCTATAGAAAGCTTTTTTAGGTTATGAAATTAAAATGCTGCTAATTGTGAATTCATGTGAAAGTGCTATCAGAGAAAAGTGGTGGAGAAATGACTGGGCTGGCCACAGTTTTGCACTTTGATTCATTCATATCATGAAACAGAACACAGCATTGAGCACGCACCTTCCACACAGTTGGCAGTTTTCAAGTGGACCCCAGGAACAGGAGTATGCACTGGGTTGGTTCTTTCTGGAGGCTCACATCCTACTTTGTAACAGCTAATAGTGCATGGACGATGCTCTGGATGATATTGGTTCAGTGGAAAGACAGCCACTGTTCTAATAGTCCTAACCACTGTTTAGAGCCAGCAAAATGACAGGCACCATGCTGAGCATATTCTTTACATTATGATTCTGTCTTTAATCCTCACAATAGCTCAGTGTGTTACCCTAGTGACCCCATTTGACATATGGGGAAACTGAGGAACAGAGAAGTTAAGTAACCCAGTGTATCATGCAGCTAGCATGTGAAGAAACTGTATCTAATCATGTCCTTCTATCTAAGTTCCTTGTTCTGTCCACTCTAATGTGCCTCTTCTATCAGCAGTGGATTTGAACTCAAGAGGCCTCCCCTTCACTCCACTCTCACCATGCCCTGCTATTTCCACCCCGTTTTCTCACTTTTTTCCAAAGGGCACCAGATGTGAAGGGAGAGGCTAGAGGACAAGCCTTGGTTTTAAGATTTCATGGCCTTGGGGAGCTGCTGTGTATGCAGATGCTTTATAAACTGAAGGCCCTGTGCTACTGTCAGTGCTGTTAATGTTTTAGTTTATTTTGATGCCATAATACATGGCTTTCCATCACTGCCTTTCTCTCTAGAGGTCAGCCAGAGGTTCCCCACCACACACCCAAATGGGCGTCAGATCATGCTTACTTACCTGCTGCCCTGGCTGCGCAACATCGAGCTGGTGGACAGCAGGCTCCTCCTCCCAGGGTCGAGCCCCAGTAGCCCGGAGGATGACAGCAAGGACCAGGGAGGAGAAGTGACTGCTTTTCATGGGCTGAAAGGGAATGGCTGGGGCTCCCCAGAAGCTACATCTCTGGTTCTGAATAACCTCATGTACATGACGGCCAAGGTACTGTGTCTCCATAACGCAGCTCCATCGCCCCAGAAAATCTGGGTTCATCAGACCCCAGGCTGCAAACCCAGGCAGAGTGGCATTTATCATTAAAAACCAAGTGAATAGAGTATGAGTGATGGTGATGGCTTCACAACAGTGTGACTGTACTTAATGCCATCCAGCTGTCACTTAAAAATGGTTAAGGTGGTAAACTTTATGTTACATGTATTTTACCACAATTTTTAAATTATAATAAAAACAAGAAGCCTAACATTTTTAATCACATGAGCAAGCATTGTGCATTACTAATTTGTGCATTATAAATTGCTAAACATGGCATCCTCCTGATGGATGGCCATGTTTCTTTTCCCTTCTTATGGTTTTCACAGGGCCATAACACTTAAAATGACTTATAATTGAATATTTTGCATCCCTGCATTTTCTCACATGTCTCCTGAGCCAGCGTTTCTTTTCTATTATTTTCATTTTTCTTTTTTTATGTTTTGTTGATTATGCTGTTACAGTTGTCCCAATTTCTTTTTCCTTTACTCCCCTCTACCCAGCAACCCCCTCCCCCTCCAGCAATCCCCACTCCTTGGTCCATGTCGATGGGTCATGCATATAAGCTCTTCTCTACCTCCCCCTGTCCCTTCTGCACCCTCCTACTATGCTTCTTAATTCCTGCATCATTTCCCTCCCTCTCCCCCCTTCCCCCTCCCAACTGACCTCCCCCCACCATGCTCCCCATACCTATGATTCTATTCTCACTCTGGTTGTCTGCTGAGTTTGCCTTTGTTTTCATTCTCTAGCTTCTGTTGTTGATAGTTGTGATAATGTTTTCATTTTAAAATTCACAGTTTTTATTTTCTTTTTCTTAAATAAGTCCCTTTAACATTTCATATAATAATGGCTTGATGATGATGAGCTACTTTAGCTTTACCTTGTCTGAGAAGCACTTTCTCTCTTGCCTTCCATTCTATATGATAGCTTTGCTGGATAGGGTAATCTGGGTTGTAGGTTCTTGCTTTTCATCACTGACTATTTCCTGCCAATCCTTTCTTGCCTGCAAAGTTTAGTTTGAGAAATCAGCTAATAGTCTTATAGGCACCCGTTTGTAGGTAATTCTCTTCTATCGCTGCTTTTAAGATTCTCTCTTTATCCTTAACCTTTGGCATTTTGATTATGAAGTATCTGGGTGTGGTCCTCCCTGGGTCTGGTGTGCTTGGGATTCTCTGTGCTTCCTGGACCCATATGTCCATTTCCTTCTCCAAATCAGGGAAGTTTTCCTTCATTATTTTCTCACATAACTTTTCAATTTCTTGCTCTCCCTCTTCACCTTCTGGCAACCCTATGATTCAGATGTTGGCACATTTAAAGGTATCTCAGAGGTTTCTAAGCCTCCCCTCATTTTTTTCAGTTCTCATTTGATCCTTCTATACTGGTTGACTGTTTATTTCTCCCTTACATTTCAATTTGTTTATTTGAACCCTGGTTTCTTTTTTCCTCCACTTGTTCCTCGTGGATTTTCCTTCATTTCACCCAGGATATCCTTCATTCTTTCCTTGTTCTGTTTAATCTTTTTCTGTCAAGTCTGTGAGCATCTTTATCACCAATGCCTTAAACCGTGCATCTGTTAGATTTTCCATCTCCTCATATGTTAGGTTTTCTTTATCTGCTCGTTGCTTAGTTGTGTCACTGTTACCTTGATGCCCCCCCTTCTGGGCCGTTCTTTGCTTTCTCCTCATCTTGACAGTTTTCTGTGTTTACCTCTGTGATTTGGGTAGGGTTGTCACACCTTTTACATTATAGAGGGCAGAGCCTTAGTGCTGGCGACTTGTTTCACTGCATTTTTGCCCTGTTTGTGGGGGAGGGGTCTGAGAGGGAAAAGTGCTGGTTGCTGCCACTTTTCCAGGCACTTCTCCCCCTTCCCATACTAAGCAAACTGCTTCCTTTTTGAGACTAGTAACTTCTTCCTCTGCCCCAACCCCCACTGGCTTTCACAGTCAGAAGCAATGAGGCTCTATTTTCCCTGGCGCTGGAACCACAAGCTACCCGGTCTGGTCTGGGGCTTGGATCGCTTCTCGGATTTAAGCTACATGACTATTTTTTTGCCTCAGCTATAGTCGCTGTACTGCTAGCTGCGCCACCAGCTGCGCCCACTAGCCATGCCCACCAGCCGTGCTGTCCGCCAAACACCACCCCCACAGCCGCTGCTCCACTCCTCCTTCTCTCTGTCCCAGGTCTGCCCCTCCTGCCTTCCTAGCTGATTATTTCTTCTTTATTTCTTTGCTGAACTTCCCTATAGTTTCGATTTTCTGGATTTTCTGGGTTCGTTTTTGTTGCGTGTGTGTGTGTGTGTGTGTTTTGTTTGTTTTTGTTTTTTTTTAAATTTTGAAGTGATTGTAAATTCCTTCTTAGTTGTGAGGAGATGCAGCATGTGTATTTACACCTACATTTTGGCCGGAAGTCTTGAGCCACTGTTTCTTTTGCTTGTTGCAGTATGGGGATGAAGTTCCTGGACCAGAAATGGAAAACGCTTGGAATGCGCTAGCCAACAACGAGAAGTGGAGCAACAACCTGAGGGTCACCCTGCAGTTCCTGATTAGCCTGTGTGGCGTCAGCAGTGACACACTTCTCCTGCCCTATGTAAGTGGTCCCCAGGCTCTTGGCGACATTATTCCTGTGATGGCTCCATCTGCAAATGCACGTCAGAATATGCTCGTAGCTCCAAGTAAAATAGAAACATCTAATATTGTCAGTCACGCTGATCTCCCATGAGCTCATCTACATGTTGCATAAAAGGTCCCTTCTGCCCCTGGAGACAAGCTGCCAAGTCCTAGGGACACTTCTGTCATCCCCTTGCCAAACCTTTGGACTGAGAAGCCTATGACTCAAGGGATGAATGTTTTTCTAACAGTTACTGAAACCTGGCCTCTAAAACATTAGACCCGTTATAAGAGAAACTAAGTAAAACATTATTTTTCATAAAAAATGTTTCATGTTTACACTTTGATGCTCTTAAAACAGAATAAAATGCAGAATACTAAGGTTTTTCTTTTCCAGTTTCATTGGTAGAAGAGAGAGCCAAGCAGAGAGAAATCTTTCTGAAATGCCCAGTATTTCCTGTTTGTCGTCAAAAGTGATATGATCACCAAAAATGACAGCATTTTAAGTTCTGACTCAGTTGGCATTTGTGTGTCATTGTTTCCTCAGAGGTCATGGGCCCACCTGGGGTTTTAAGTCACGCTAGCCTCATTGCAGCTTCCAGCACCTTGGGTTTGACTATAAAGGCTCCAATAACACAGAGCTTTACTCCAGAGTCATTTTTAAAATGTAAAATCATCCAAACAGCTAAAATTCAGTTGTTTCTAGGGAAGAAGAGACTAGCAGAGGACTGGATTCCTTTTTAAACAAAAATAGCTCATGCTTTTCCCCCAAGGTTTGTATAAATAAAATCCTTTCTCAAAAGAAGCCCTTAGATGACAAGTTTTTTACGTTTTGGTTGAATTCACAGGCCCCAAAAGTAACTTTTCATAAACTCAGCCACTGCAAGGACAAGGCCTTTGACACACGCTCCCATCAGAGGTGCATGTGTAGAAGGTGAATTTCTATCCAGACACCAGAATCAGCCGGGAGCAGGAAGCTGAGCTACCAGGGTGATAGCTCCTGGGATGGCACTGTGTGGAAAGGAGCGGAAACAATCTCTGCTGCCCACTGCCTGGCACTATTGTACAAGGCTCTGAAAAATGCCCTGTGTTCTGTTTCCTTCTCAGATTAAGAAGGTGGTGATATACCTGTGCCGGAACAACACCATCCAAACCATGGAGGAGCTGCTCTTTGAGCTGCAGCAGACAGAGCCAGTGAACCCTGTTGTCCAGCACTGCGACAACCCGCCCTTCTACCGCTTCGCCGCAAGCAGCAGAGCCACTGCAGCAGCCTCTGGTAAGCCGGTGCACAGCCCGTCAGGGTCCCTGACACTCCCTTGTGGAGAGCACTGAAAGGATGTGCATGTGTGTGTTGTTACTACTTCTGATTCTGGCGTATGCTTTCATTTAAGACGTGGCTTAAATTGCAACAGCACAGATGGACCTAGAGAGCATTATGCTGTGTACAATAAGTCAGACAGCAACAGATACCACATGATTTTACTTGTATGTGAAATCTAAAAACAAGCAAAATAACAAACTGATGGTTGCCAGAGGGGAGGAGGGGCTGGGTGGAAAAGGTGAAAGGATTAAGTACAAATTGACAGTTTTAAAATAGTCACAGGGATGTAAAGTACAACATAGGGAATATAGTCAATAATATAATAACTGTGTATGTTGTCAAGTGGGTACTAGACTTATGGGGTGATCACTTCATTAGACATCACTTCATAAGGCATATAAATGTCTAATCACTATGTTGTACTCCTGAAACTAACATGACATTGTATACCAACTGTAATTGAAAAATAACTTTGAAAAGAGAGAGATGGCTTAAGAATAGCTGAGACTCTTAAGGGCATTGTTGGGTTAGTGAAATGATTTTATAAGGATAACCAACCGTCAGTGGCCTAAGTACTCACATGCCCAGAGCGTTGTACTTTAGGCTGGACACTGAAGTCACTTGGGAGTCTCAGTTCTGCCCCTTCCTTCTTATGTCTGCAGGATTCCCTTGGTGAATATTCTCTCAGGATTGACTAAAATACCCCCAACAATATTATCACTTTCAATAAATTGGCCTTTCAGCAACATTTTATAAAATATATGCCATCCTCCTCAAATTCTCTGAAGCCAGCTTCGGTTTGGTCTATCTGATATCATGACTGCCTTCAAACCTCTCCCTGCCCTAGTCTTTGACACCCTCTGTTTGCTCCACTCTCTGCTGCCAGAGTAACATTCCTGCATCAGATAAGCAGTAGCCTAGTGGGCAGGAGCTCTAGGAACTTGAACCAGCTTTACTAACATTAGTTCAGTAACTCCTGGATCCAGAAATGCTAAAGCAGCTCACAGCAGGGAGACACCACTGCAAATAATCTTATTACCTGAGAAAGGGTTTCAGGAAGGTTATAGCCTCAGTTTATAGGAGAGTTCAGGAATTAGGTTTCATCAGAACAGATGCCTGGGATTCTCCCATTTCAGTGGTGTGGGAAGTGGTTTGGAGTTTGTTTAGAATGCCTGAGATTGTGCAGAAGATAGAAGGCATCCTTAAAACATGAGATTTCACAGGAAATCCTTTCCTGGAATACTTCAGACTTGAGCTTGACCCCTCCATATGCATTTTTTTCTAAGTGTCCTCCTAATCCACAGGAACCACCTCCAGCAGCAATACTGTGGTTGCTGGCCAGGACAGTTTCCCAGATGCTGAAGAGGGCAAGATCTTGAAAGAATCTGATGAGAGGTTGGTGTACAAAGTGGCTTAATATCCAGTTTAACTTTAAGCAGTAATCTGTACAGAGGCAGCAATAAAAAATTGTAAACTACATAAATTTCACATCCACACACACATATAAATCCTTCCTTGTTCTTAGAAACACAGACTGACTTGCTAACTCTTCTCTGTGTATCCCTGAAGATAACGACTTCTTCCTGAGCAGAACCAGGGAAGAGAAAGATTAGAAGATGTTTTCCGGTGGCTGAGTCACTCCCGAGTCGGACTGCACAGCCATTCTCGGTGGTGCAGATAGACTCTTAAGAAGCTACACCATCGTCTCTCGAGACGGACGGCTGCCGACGACTAGGTCTAGCTAACACTTGCTGGGTGCTTGAACACCGTCATGGTGGGGTGGCATTGTGGGGAGTCATCAGAGTGAGGCCAGCAGAGTTCATCAGGCCAAAACACCGTATGAAGGGAGGGGGCTCTGTACTGGTTGGGCATGCAAGAAAAAAATTTCCTTCATCCTCAAGCCACACAACTTAGTCTATCCCAGATTCTGCCAGGATCCCAACCTCAGAAGGAGTGGGGTCACTGGAAGTGGAGAGATGGGGAGATGCTGGTCAGTCTTGGGGGAAGGTGGAGGGTGTGGCTCCCTTTCCAGAGCCACAGAAGTCAGTCTGTTCTGGATTCTTCCCAGACATTGGCAGCATGGTGCCACCAAGAGTTGAGAGGATGGGCCACTGGGAGCCTGGAGAGTGGGGCTAGTGCATCTCTCATGAGGGGCAGGCACTGGTCAGGTTCACAGGAAAGTCAGGGGAATCATGCCCTGCCTCTGGTCCATACAACTCACTCACTGACACCCCCTGAGTTGGCTGAGACCTCTATACCCAAGCCCAGGTAGCTGACTTTTCAGCAGGGTGTGAACTCTTTGTATAGTGGGTCAACAGGGAGTCTAAGGGTGTGACTACTGCTTTTCTCCAAGCTGTGTATAGAGGGGAGTGCTTCATCTAATAAAGATGGCATCTGAGGTGAGTAGAGTGACTCAGTTTCTGTCCCCTCAGCTCTATCCCCAGAGCCACAAACCCATCTTTTCTCACACAATTCTAGTTCTTCTGTCCCCCCTCTACCAGAGCCCAGGGTGAGTGCTTGCGAATGAAGTTTCATGTGTTGGCCCTTTAAGAGGGTGCCTGTGTCTAGCAGACTCTAGCTCTCCTGGTGGACAGAATCCCTGCTGATTTGCACAGCCAAATGCTATGCATCTCTTCCCAGCTCTGGTGAGCCTGGCTTGGGGTTGAGACCCCACACTTCTCAGGGGGAACCTTTGCAAGTGAGAGATCTCTCCAGAATCTCAGCTGCTGCCCATGGGATTGGGGCTAGCCCTTTTTGCATGTCCACACTTCCGACTAGTCTTGATGTGGCCTCTTCTGTAAATCCTTGGTCATAAGACATCTCTTCAGATAATCTTCATTTGATTATTCAGGTTGATTGCTCTATATTTTAGTTGTAATTCCAGTTTGATTCTGGGAAGGAATGAGTATAGCTTCCAACTAATCCACAGCCATTTTTGGATCTCGTGTAAAAATATTCTCTGTCAATAATATAATTTTCTAAGTTATCTAGAATTCTATATAATGTGTTGATTAGATAGTCAAGAGAAAGAATACTCCTGAGATTTCAAGTTCGCAGATTTCACAAAAGAGGTAAAAGAAAAAAGACAAAAAAAAATGTGGGTAGAGGTAAAAATAGTAGAGATTTAGAATGTGTTCAAAGCTAAATGAACATCAACTTAAAATAGGCTGCCAAAAAAGAAAAGCTTGGTATATATGAAGTACATGGTAACTGCAGACCAAAAATCTATGAGAGATATACAAGAAATAAAGAGAAAAACAATCCAAACAGCACTACATAAAGTCATCAAAACACAAGAGAAGAGAGCAAGAAAGGAACAGAGAACTTTAAAAACAAGCAGAAGACAATTAATAAAATGACAATACCCATATACTTATCAAGTTACTTTAAATGTAAAAGAACTAAATGCTCCAATCAAAAGACATAGGGTGGCTGAATGGATAAGAAAACAAGATCCTTATATATGCTGTCTACAGGAAAACCACTTCAGATCAAAATACACACACAGATTAAAAGTAAAGAGATATGAAAAGATTCTTCATGCCAAAGGAAATGACAAAACAGACTTTAAACCATGTTCGCAGATTAGCACAAGAATGAAAAAAATGAAGGACTTGTGAATGCTCCCTCTGAATTCCTTCCTTCCTGTGGAAATCACATAGGTTCATTTTCACATGGGAACAAAAATGAAGAACAGAAATAATCACAAACACAAAGTCAAATGTAATTCCTACTGTTCCTTTTCCAACTCTGTGGTGAGTTACTAAAATCTGTCCTCATGTAAATTTCCAAGTAATTTAAGACAAATGGGCAATTCCACCCCATATCTGCACACAGGCTGGGTGGATCAGTGGAAAGCATAGCTCTGAGGAACAAACTGTTTTTCAGATATAAAGTAACCTGCAGTGATGCATCACTGTACCTGGGACACACTGAATTAAGTTGGCGACCATAGCACTAAAATGTGCCCGGATATCTTTAAGAATTTCAACTTCTTTATCATTTTCAGCTTCTAGCAGCATACGAGTCAGATCCACATATTCTAAGAACAAAGCTCCAAGGGCTAAAGTATCCCGTTCTAAGGCTCCATTTGTGCTGGAATAAAGGAAAATGAAATGTTTAGATGCTTAGTCTTCATATCAAAGTGGTACCTGCTTTATGGAAAATAAGGTTCACTGTCAGAAGTGACATACTACATTTGTTTTTGACCTATAAGTAGAGTAAGAAAAAAAAACAAGCTCTTTGGACTTTTTTGAGTGAAAGTTAAAGGTACTATATTAAAAAAAAAGAAAATTAAAAGGGACAAAAGTAGACTGGTATGGGGAGCAGAGATCAACTCAGAGGAATTTTCACCTTACCTGTCACTTATTACGCCAGCATCAGCCAGAAGTTCAAAAATTCGAAGTAACTGTAGTCTTAACAAGTCCCGCCGTTCCCGGCGTTTCTTGTTCTGTGCAGAAAGAGGTTATATCACGTATAGACATGGGCAAGACAACAGGAGCTTTGTTTTAGGAAACTTTTTTTGAAGAAAGGCCTAACCCAGTCCTTTTCCAGTTTCCAAAGGTAAAAAACAAAATGTATTTTTCTTTCTTCCTAACCTTTAGAGACAATGCTTACTATTACAGGCATAAGAGAAAGATCATAGGAGGGCAGTGTTGTTGATAAATATTTATAAGGTGAAAATGTTCAGAATAAGCCTCAATTCATAGGTGCTCAAGTGTCTGTGGAAAAACTGGAGCATCTGAATCAAGTGGACGGAAGAGTGGACACTAAAGCTAAAGCTCCTGCCAATTTTGATTACCATGGGGCTCATGTACTCTCCCTCAAACTGCTCAATTTTTGTTACCGATCATATCTTATCTACTCTATGGGAGTTCCTTTTTGTCTTCTTTTACATTTTATTTTCTTATCTTGCTACATTATAAGTTTATCCTTTTCAGAGTTCACTTTGGGGAAGGTAAAATGCTTCATATGCCAGATTAAACAAATAATATTCTTGATCATCCACCAACTCCTTGTAAAAAGCAAGCAAACAAACTACAAACCAAAATTCAGTCAACTCAAACCTCCTGCAAAATAATGTAATATTTTAATACACATACAACTATTTAGGTGGTTTTGCTTTCATAAATTTAGGACATAAAATCTCTTAAAGTAGGAATAATACTAAATATTAAAATATTGAAATATAGTGAAAATTAAAAAACCTAAAATATTGAGTTTCATTGTTACAATTATGTTGGGGTGTTTGTATTCTTTAGGGGAAACCATTGGGTATGATTTAATTTTATACCATTGTCCCAGTAAACCAAATATTTTAATGATTTAAATTAAAAATTACCTCTGGTCTTCGTTCTAGAGCTTCTTTCATTAATGGATGAAGTTCTTCTACCAATTCTCTATAGAGTAAAAAGGTCAGCATTTAAAAGTTATTATTATTGACACCAAACTTTTCACCAAACATATCCATTCAATCCTAAATCATTTGCTTTTTCCACTTTGCTTCTGACATCAAAATCTTCCCAGGCCTTTCCATTTCCTAATCATGTGATGAACTGAGAAAAGGTACTGGCCTATACTTTGTATTACTGGTATTAATTCCAGTGCTACATATATAACTTTGGCTCAATACGTTTGTTGACTTGATTTTGATTTAATGTTCTGGAGACATCTATAGCAAAAACCCTGTCTGAACAATTAAACAATATTTTGCAAGTACTTCCTAAATTCAAAGCATTTTACTATGGACTGTGGACCCGAAGGCAAATGAAACAGAGTCTCTGCACAGAAATGTTCAGTTTAATTAGAGCACAAGAAACAGGTGCAAATACTATGACTCTGCCTTTGGGATCTGTGCTCAGGGGAATGACTGATATTTGATTCTAAAATGAAGTCTTTTTGGAATTTCAGAGATAAGTTCCTTTATTTGAACTATATGACAAATGCAAATAAGAAACGTACTATAGTACTGAGGCTGTCATCAAAGCCTTTTCTCTTGTGTAGTAAAAGTAAAAGTTTGATCATATTCATATATATTTCTTATTACATATATATACTTCACCAGTCTCCATTATGTCCAAAATAAAATTATGAGATCTAGCTTGTTGGTAGGTATTTTGTCCATAGTCTGCTCCATGTCTAAAAACCTTGTATTTTCTGGTAGAATATTTTGTGCAATTAGAAATCACTCTCCAGGGAAATCCAAGGGCAGGAAGGTAAACTCTGCTGGATTCTGCACTCAGATATAGAAAGCTTGAGTTTCATTCCAGGTTTTTCCAACATACAGATGTTAGAATTTTTTTCATCAGAGATATAGAAATAATATTAGTAGTCTCCTATCTAAAAGCAAACATTTGTCAAATATTTATTGTGTGCATTTTTATATTTAATCTTCTTAATAAATCTATGAGATAGATTCTATAATTATACTAATTTTTCTTTTTTTTAATTAGAGAGATACATTTCATTTTTATTGATTATAACAATTTCTCAGGGGACTGAACTGAGGTCCAGATCTTTGTGGGTAATAAATTACATAAGTTACTTCCCCTGAGGAATACTAAGAAGAATAAATAAGCAAGAAAAAAGCCTCAGGTTCTTTGGGAAAGAATGTTTGGGATTCTAGCAATTGTTTTTGTCATCTTCTTGTAGTATTTCTAATGATGCTTTGTCTTAACTAATAAATAAGTAGTAAAACTCTGGCTAACTGGCACTCAAGTAGTCAGAACTCAAAATTACTTTCTCTAATGATAAAATCTGACTCGGCATAAATAATGTAACTGATTTTGTGGGGGTTGCTTCTAAGATATCTTATTAACCTTTATTTTTCAAATAAGGTTTCTCACAGATGCTTGGAGCTCTCCCTTTTGTATCTGAATGAAAACGAAGATTTTATTTGTCCTTGTAGGCTTTCCTGCTTAGCTAAAGTCATCAGGGGCAGCCCAACTAATGTTTTACAGTTTATGTTTTACATTTTACAATGGCTCTTTCAAAAGGCCTTGACACTGTCTCAGATGGCATTGTTATTTAATTTAAGGTACTAAATGAGTAAGGAATCCAGAAAGTGAGATATGATGGTCCTATTAAGGCAATAAAAGCATTTTATAGAAAGATCCACTAGTGTAACCAGTCACCCCTAAGTCAGTTCTACCAATGTTTAACCTCTGAGAGCCCGCTGCAGAAATGGCTGATAAGCAGATACTCCTTATTGTGATGTTAAAGCCTCTGGACAGTGGTCAACTGGGCATTGACACTGAATTTTTTTTACAGTTGTCAAAGTTGTAATGACAAAAAGTGAAACGTGAGGCAGCTGCAAACAACACCTGTTTCATGCATGTCAGCCAGCGGACACAGAAAACTACTCCAAGCCTAGAAACTGCAGACACTCATCATCAGTAATTCAGACCTGTGCTGCAAACAGGAACCACAACAGTGGCGGCACATATGAATTTACAACAACTTATTAAAACTACTGTACCTGAAAACCAGGGAGTTTGTTCTTCCAAATCCTAGAACTAAGGACTCTGTGATCTCAATGCTCTCTAGTCTCATCAAAGGCACCAACTGCTTTAACAGAACTCCCACCGATGGGGAGCCTGTGGCCTGAAACAAGTTGATTAAAGTGAAAAAGAGGTCACATGATAACGGATGCTTCCTTTAATCAAATGATGATTCCATTACAACAGTTTCAAAGTTCTGAACCACTTGCCAAGGCACTGCCATCATCTCAGGAAAAATAGCACAACCCATCCATTTTAATATAGCACAGTGAATGCATTTCCCAACTAGGACATAAATTCTGAAGAGCTTCCTTATTATAACAGTTTCTTATAAACAAGCAACTTAAATCTACAGAACATCTTTAACACAGTAAGTTAATCAAGGCACGGTTTAAAGGTGAGGAGTGACAGACATGTGATACGTAGGACATGAACCAGGCCTTGGGGCACTAATAAACACAAGTCACTATGGTCTTAAGAAAGTTTGCTCACTTTTCATTGTCTTCTGCTGTCCACTTGCCAGGAAGGAATACCAACTTGTGCACATAAATACTCAATGGAATTTAGAAATGTGCAGAGTGAAAATCTGACCCCATATACTCCAGATGGCAGGCACAGTGCAATGTGCACTGTGAACTCTAGACAAACAAGCTAAAAACAACCTTACAAAATAAATCTTCTGAAACATGTCACATCACCTTGTTATCGTAGCTCACTGTACCATCAGGTGTGGTTGCCATTATTTCTGGAGTGGAAGCTCTTAAGTGTCCCGGGCTCATGATACTGGGCTTTGCAACTCCAAAGCAAAGAATCAGGTAATTTCTCCACAAGGTAACACAGTTGTCTCCACTGCCGGCAGTGCTGGTTTTCTTGGCATTAATTGGGCTACTAGAAATATGGAGTTAAAAACAAGTTCTGGACTTCAAATATCACTTACTAATTAAAGATCTTATGAAGTGCTCAAATACAGATGAACAGCTATCTGTCAAGGATTGTCTGGATAGGGAAGGTCACTACTGGTTGGGAAGCTGCATAGAATTTCCAGAACCTTTTCACCAGTAAGGTCCAAGATTCTATACTCAGACAATCACATTGGTTATTATAGGGGGAAAAAAACCAATTATCCTGATCTCTTGTATGAAATAAAAATGCAAGAGGGGAAATGGTGAGAAGCAAAACAGAGGGAAGCATGTAGGTCCTTACTTGGGGTCCACCAGGGGCATGACTGACTGGAGCCGAGTAAAGGCATAGGGCCATGCGTAGCTGAGGGCTGTGGGGCAGTGCTTGGGCAAGTTCTCCTGCCGCAGGAAGCTGAACAGGCAGAGGACCCAGGGGTCTTTGACAGATTGAGCGAATATCCAGACGTGGGAGGGGCTCTTCACATCATAATGGCTGTTGACCAGGACCGCGTTCCACTCCACCAGCCACTGAAGATCTACGCTGTGGGTCAGTGGTAAGGTGGCCTGCAGGTGCAAGTGGGTAATGAGTTAACACAACACTATAAACTCCAGGTCCTCATCATTGCTTTTTCTGACCACCTCTGGAACAGGCCATGCTGTGACCCTGAAACCTCCTCTCACCCCTTCTACTTAGTACCTTGATTTGTAGCTGTCACTGCTTCCCAAGCTAGATGGCAAGCAGCCGAAGTGCAGAGGTTAAGGACAGGGGTGGTACTTTGTATAGCTCTAATGTCACATAACACTGTGCACTGGTACACAGATGCTACACACTAAATATTTGTTGGAGAAATACATGATAATAGTTAATTCAAACTTGATCACAGATTTGCCATTTTAGAATTCTGAAAAGTTATTAATCTCTGAGATTCATAAATGTGCTTTTAATTCCCTATAATTAGTTATATGATGTATTTATATTTTAAGCCATGGTGTTGACTTATGGAGATGGCTGAATGCAGCCTCTTTAATGAAGGGCATTTTATCGATGATTTTTAAGGTAAGATACCTATTTATTCTTGTCCTATGATATCAAGCCAAAATAATACATTCTAAATGTTTTGAAAGATTGATTTGTCTATCACATAAGTTCTTATATTTCATATTCTTGTAAGTCTAGAATATTAAAGTTTATGGAAGACCAAGTTTCAAACGATGCAGCTGTTGTGCCAGAAGAGAAAATTGCTTTCAAGTTTGTTAGGATTTAAAGTGATCCATTTTCTCTACTGGGTCTAGGAGTTCCTGTGGGTCAGAGTGCTCCACCAATGGCCTCAATGGTTAACGGGCCAGGGCAAAAGAGATTTCAGCCCAGGCTCTGCCCAAAGCCTGGGAAACCCACCAGACATCCCCAAGGGCTTCATTTATGACTTGGGATTACAATGCTGTTCTCACTCAACCTTTACATGAATTACATGAGGTAAGGGATGTAAGAACACCTGGTACAGAGCAGGCTCTGCTTCCCCCAATCACCCCTCCTGTGGATTTCTTGAAGAGCAGAGTTGTTGGCCTAGTTAACCTGGCTCAAGGTTTTGATTCTGATAAACACAGAGCAAAATCACACAGTAAAATATAGCCTTTATGGAAATATGTGTACAAAACAATTACACTTGACTCTTCCATTCCATGTTTAAATAATTTGAATTTCTAAAAGAAGCAATAGGTCTGTACTACATGGCTAACAGTTTTAGTCATTATCATGATCACAACCATAGTAAGAACAACTTCAGTTAGAAAAGGCCATGAAAAGCTCACAAGTGTCTTTAGGTTTTGTAATCACTCATAGCTATTTGTCCATTAAATTTGTATTAATTTATAGCTATTTGACAAGAATACACAAGGGGCACTGGCAATGTGGATTATGCAGTCAGGATTGCCCTGACTCTCTTCAGCAATGGAGCTGAAATTAGTCCATGTTCTGTTATTGCACCGTACTGATTTAAAAAACAAACAAAAAGATAATTAAAATGTTTCAATATCTCTTCTAGTTGTTCAGGAAACTGAAAGCTGCCAATATGCTCTTTATAAGGAAGAATGTATTTGTGGAACAGATAAATCTCTACTAGAGTCAGAGTTCAATTAGGGTCAAGTTCAGGCCCTAACATTTCCTTCTGTGTGACTATGATCCTGTGCCCCTTAATGTTTTTGAGTTTTGATACCTACTAGGGTCAAAAGATAATAAATGTGAAAGCACCTTGCAAAGTGTAAAAGAACCCTGTAAATATAAGCTACATATAGTGTTAAGTACAATTAATAATGTGATTTAATTTTCTTAAAGAAGCTTGAGCAACTCTTCTTGAAATTATAGTTCTCAAAATATTTATATACCTAAGGCTCAAATTTTGTCCAAAATTTATCTGAATGTCTCCTAAAAGCCAGTATTTGAAAATCTTGACTTGTTTTCCTAAGTACTTTTGTATCAGTTTATTAACCTGACACAAACCCATTCTTTCACATTATTTTTCTTTGTCTCTCTTTTTCCAATAGGTCCAGAGCTTATACTCAAGAATGATTAGCAATCAGAATCAAATGTGAACTTACTGATTCCGAAACTGCCACATGAACGAAACTTTCGAGAATGGAAGGACTCAGCTGATCCATGACATCAATCATAGGCTTGTCATCGTCCTGCACAAAAGGGAGGCGGTTACTCTCCATGGGAATATGAATCCTTCCCTCCAGCCCACTCCCTTTCTAGTACATGAAGCAGAAAAGCCTGCAAGATAGTGATAAGGGTTTTCCCACAGAAAACTGAGTAGCACGATGGTGAAAGGCAGTGGATAAAACTTTCTATACTTCTGAGTTGAGTCTTTCAAGTTTCAGTGGAAGATGATTACAGCTCCCATTTCACATTGCATTGAAAAGACATGCACCTAAATTTCAAAAATTCATTCAGGTGCACAAGAATCTAAACACCAGTACCAGACAATATTCACTGCAACATTTGTGTTGCCATTAATTTTAAGGACTAGAAACCCCACAAGAATATGTTTTGCCAGACCTCTAAAATGCTACTTACTGAAGTCACTTATCTGCTAAAATAACTGATAAATTGTTGACTGGGATTGAATTTAGCCCACCAAAAAACTGCACTGGAGACTCAACACATACTCTCTGTGGTATTTATGTGCTGTACAGATATTTGGTAAAAGAAGCAAATTGAAATGGGCATGAGAGAAAGTATCTCCCTCATATACTTTACAATGTGGTCCCCCTGATAGGTCAAGTACCCATCTGTCACCATACACAGTTATTAGAATATTATTGACTATATTCCCTGTGCTGTACTTTACATTCCCGTCACTATTTTGTAACTGCCAGTTTGTACTTCCTAATCCCCTCTACATGATTAGTGTTCATATATATGCATATATATACATTACACATATATGTATATTTAATATACAGTTACATATGTACATATAAGTATTATACATATGTATATACATAAGTATGTGTATGTTTGCCATCCATCCCTTATTATAGAGAAACTTAGATATATAAACTTGCTTACTTAGAAGCCTTATAGGAAAGTCTTGGAATGTATTCATCTGTGAGATTGATTTCAGAATGAGAATGATTTCCAAAGAGGCAGGGCTCGTCAAAGAAAACAACATATGAAAGACATCTCTACCAGTGTGCTGGAATAGCAGTTACGAATGTGGGGCTTTACAAGCATCAGTATTTGACTTTGAATTCTGGTTGTCATGTCCTAGCTGCTGATTTTGAGTAAGGCTTTTAACCTCCTAAACCTCAGTCTCAGTATCTGTACATTGAGGGTAATAATAATACTTTATCTTAGGTTATTGTGAGGGTTAAATGAGATAAGATGTGTGTAAAACACTTAGGCAGCAACTGACACGTACATGGTAATTATTATTATCACTATTATCATAATTAGAGACTTAATGGAGGTTTACCAAAACATAGCATGTCTCAGAGATCCATTTTACTAGATAGAGGCCTGGTCCTAAAATAGATCAGATAGCTATGTGAAGAAATGTCAATAACAACTGTGATGGATTTAAAAATATATTATGAAGACAATGACCATTCTGAGGATTATAAACCAAGATCAATGATTTAAAACAAGAAAATGAAAAGTACCATTTTTCTAAAGAAGCAGTGGCATAAAAAACTGGCCTTCCTTTCATTGACTCATGCTTTGGTGTGGCCATCTGTTGCCATCAGGTCATGAACACCTGAGCAAGGGTGTACTTGACTGAGGGCGGGAGGTTAGCTGGAGTCCAAGGCACTTGATCATGGGCTTACTTCTCCCACTTCAAGGGGATACATTTCTCTACTGTTTTAAGAGTTAAATGACTTTCTGTTAGCCAGAATGTTTAGTATCTTAATCATTTTAAATGGTATGCATTATTTTCTTCAGTTTGTTCTCCAATATAAATGTAATAGTGTCTGCTTAATTTGATATATGCTGAACATTATGAAAGCAAATCATCTATAACCTAATCTTAAAATTCTTTACTTTTTTATAAGCACCTCTCTTTGAGAATCATAAATAGGCTTTTCTATTCTCATTAGAATAGAAATTAATAGTGCTCTTTCATAATTAAAAACCCACTACAAATAAACAATGATTTGTTGACATTATGTGTGACATAACAGAACATAAAATAGTAATGGATCATTTTTAATGTAAACTTCAAAATCATTGAAAGAAATAAATTGGAAAATTCAGAAGAATACTCCATACCTCAGGCTGACCCAGGACAAGAAATAAAGCACGGATCTCCTTGAGTATTAAAACAGATAGTTTGCGTGTGGCCACCTGGAAACTGCAGAGCAAAACCAGAGCAAAGCCTTCCACAGCATGGAGGACACTGCAGTGGGGACCTCGTTCCGACTGCACACGGTGGCTGGAGCCATTTGCAATCAACTGTCATACAATAAGAGCAACATTCTATATTCAGAAAAATAATAGTGGAAGAAGAAACTACTCCTATATATACAACTTTGAGCACATTTAACCTTGTGATAATTAAAATAAATTACAGCAGCTTAGGTCCAGACATGTCTATAAAGTCATTATTATTCATGAAATGTCATAGATCTCTTTTTGTTTTTAGATCCATTGTTACTTTGGGATACCATCAGTCATCTGTTATTTGTGATAAGAAATATTAACTTTCAAAGGCTATTAATACATTAATAAAAACCAAATTGCTTCCATCCATGCCATTTGAAATTGCTCTATATATCTAATCAAAGTGGCTTAATTTGTTTTTACTTAAGTTCTCTATAAAATTTTAGATACTATTAAATTGAATTTTCAAACATTGCTTTCTAATTAGTCTTGCTTACTTGTTTTTGTGTTAGATTCTAATCTAGGTTTTGGATGTTTATGAGATAGGTTTTGAACATTCCCAAACCATAACTGAGTAAAACAAATGCAAGCCAGAAAACAGGACAGGTTCCACGTTCATTTCAGTTTTCCTTTTACGTGCATATGTAATCCTTGTTTTTCAACTTGTCATCTTTTGACATGTGTAGAACACAAGGAAGAAAAATGACCTTGACCTCATCACTGAGGTCAGCCCACCTGGGATCCTGGCTGATCCCTAAATACAAGTATACCTCCCGGAACCTCCACATTTCTCAGGCTCTCGGTTATGCTCTTCTCCAACTAGACCCCTTTCTCCATCTGCTCATTGCCAATACCATACCACCACTGCCCTGGTTGTCTTCCAACAACCCAGTTCTTCAGAATGTTATTATGAAGTCTTACCATTCAGGACTGAGACATGAAAGAATAAAGAAACCACAAGACTGAATTTTTTTCTCTGTGGAGACTAGATAACTGATCTGTTGCTGACTATGAAAAAAGCCTGTGGGCAGCTAACTTTTATATCCATATCCATATCCATATCCATAATCTAGCTCTATCTCCCTGTCCTACTATCATTTACTATTACAAACACATTTATAATAATGATTTTCTGAAAAAAATTTCAACTCTCTAAATGGCCTTGGTAAGTTTCTTGGTCACAATTTAGGCTAATGGAAAAATAAGGGTCACCAGTTGAGAGAAAGTTCCAAGGTAGCTGAAAGTAAGAACTCCCGAAATTCTCTGGGCTGAAACTTATTCACATACATATAAATCAGTAGGAAGAATTTGAACATCACCTCTGCATTTCTGATTTTGTTGGCTTGCTCATAGGCTTTTCCTTGAGTTTGAATGACCAATTTCCACTGGGTGAGCAGCTGCAGCAGCAACTTCAGGGAGGAGTCCAGGAGGCTGTGATGCATGTCATTTACTTCCCGCAGCAGGAAGGTGGTAAAGCCAAACAGGACATCTTCCCTCCAGTCTGGAAAGTCAACCAGCAAACCCTGCAGAGAATTTTGTGAAATATGGCGCAGTTCATCATCCATGTGAATAGAGAGCCTGTGAAATGAACAGAACACAATAAAATCATACTTCATTAACTTTTCTTTTAGATCTCTGAAGGAACATATCTATAGGGCTCTATTTTTACTTGTGTCTGAAAAGTGGTTTACCGTCCCCTAGTATGTTATTATATTCTTGACTCAGCAACACTAACATTAACATTTTATATAACCATGGTACTTTTATTAAAACTAAGAAGTTAACATTAGTACAATGCTATTAACTACATTACAGATTTTATTCAGATTTCACCAGTTTTCCACCAAAGTCCTTTTTCTGCTTCAGAATGCAATGTAAGGTTACCACATGGCATTTAGTTGTATATGAAGACTTTTTGATACATTATTGACTACTGAATAAGTTAGTATCAAATCTTACCACTTTTAAGGATGAGAAAACTAATTACTAGAGAAATGAAGGGACTCAGTGAAAATGAGCAATTAAAAGTTGCATCAGGTGACCTTAACTCATTTGGCTCCAAGAAGGATATTTGGTTGTCAGAGGAGCTGTTGCTGGTTATCACAAGATGGAGAGTACTACTAGCATCTCTCTAGCAGGTATAAGACAGGGATGCTGATAAACATCCTAGAGTGCCAGGACAACTCCCTAAGACAAATAATTATCTGGCCCAAAATGTTGGTAGTACAAAAGCTGACAACCTTGTGCTAGTGTTCTGAAAAAGACTATATTAAATATCCATTTAGTATGGAAATTAGAGTTAACATAGTGCTTTATAGATTCTTTCATTAATTTATTCAATAAGCAAATATTTTTCAGGTACTATATTGACTGTATACAGCCCTCAGGATATGGAGCTCAGCATGACTGTCTACTGGGTAGGGTGCTGTGTAGGACATTACTGGAGAAGAAGCAGGAGCAGCTCAGAGAAAGTCTGTGGACTACCCAGGTAGGCAGTGTAGCAGGGAAGGGGTTAAGTGTGTGTGCCTGGAATCAGAGTACCTAAACCAGTGTCTTGCTTCTGTCTCTCATTAGCCATGTGACCTCATGCTACCTACCTAACCTCTCCAAGCCTCAGAACCTCATTTGGAAAGTGGAGGCAATAACTGGACCTGCCTCTCAAAAGTATATGAGGTTCATTGAGAGGATCTATGTACAGTGTTTAGCATCACAGATAGCATGTCATAAGCACCTACTAAATGTTGCCTATTATCATTAGAAGAAAATGAATGCATTCTGAAAAATGCAGAAGTAATGTGATTAATTCACATATGAGAAAAAAATAGGCAGAAATATGGAGGAAAAGCAACAAGACTAAGGGCAAAGGCCAGCCAGGGAGGTCACTGCAGTGGCTTGGGCAACAAGTAGGGGGCCTGAGCTGAGGCAGAGAGGCAGCAAGGAAGGGAGAGGTAAAGGTCAAAGATGTTAAGGAGAGGGAATTTCCAGAACTCAGCAGCCTGGAAGTGTTCAGTGTCAGAGAAGAAGGTGGCCAGTCAATGCGGGCCTTCTCCAAACAATAGAAGGAGAAATTGTGACCCAGAGTGGTTAAGGAACTTTCTTAAAATCCAGGATTCTGACCAGGACTTCTAATCCTTAATTTAAAGTTTTCTCAATAAAACAAGTCTGGTATAGTTAAACGTTTTTGAATAATAGTATTTAAAAAATTTAATAAATAAATATTTTTCTTATTCCCTGTAGCCCAAGGCACACTAAAGGATCCAGATTTAACCAAAGATCTTTTTACTGTTCCCAAAGCAAGTAAAGTCCGACAAAGATGTGGAGAAGGAAGATTGAAGCTAATTCTCTGAGAAAGACACAATTGAGTCCACAGTTCTTAAGGAGATCACAGTTGCTGAAAGAAAAATGAGAGCCCTTTAAGCCTGGCTTCCAATTAAGAACTGTCTAAGACAGGAATTTAGAAATGTTGTCTCTCAAATCAGCAGCTCCATTAATTTCTTTTATGTAGAACTCTAATACATAATACATAAAATCTAAGCCACTCTTGTTGCGGCTGGGGTAAAGGGAGCCTCCCTTGGCCCCAACTTTAAGCCCACTCATTTTGAAGAAAACATCCCTTCATTTACAAGCAGCTTTAAGTCATCTTTGCAGTCCAGAGTGTGAAAACACTAGTTTATGAAAATGCTTGAGGCCATTTCCCCATCTTAAGGGTTATTACTCCACTTTACTGCATCTTACCTGCCTATTGTCCTAAATAGAGAATAACCTCCTGCAGGTGACAAACCACCTTTTTAAGACAGGAACAATAGGCACTCAGTAAATGTAAACTGATGATAATGATTGGCCACTGTTATGGATTGAGCTGTGTTCTCCCAAAATTCATATGTTAAAATCCTAACCACTAGGACCTCAGAATAGGACATTATTTGGAAATAGGCTCATGCTGGAGCAAGGTGAGCCCTGATCCAACCAAGACCAGGTGTCATTATAAGGAGACAGATATGCATCCAAGGAGACTGTCCTGTGAAGACGGAGGCAGACTGGGGTGATTGATGCTTCCACAAGACAAGGAACACCAAAGAAGGCCAGAAACCACCAGAAACCAGGAGAGAGGCCTAGACCAGATTCTCTCTCACAGCCCTCTGGCACTTTGACGTTGGACTTCCAGCCTCCACAACCATGAAAAAACAAATTTCTGTGTGTAAAGCAACCCGAGCAAGCCAATATAGTCATGAGACCGGGGTGGCCTCTGTCTTTAGATTCAAAACAAAAGCCATGTCACAGTGTATTTAGATGAAGCTTTTAAGTAAGAGCCAGTGCTCTCAGCTTTCCAAATGAGCTTAATTCTACTCTTCATCTAAATTTGCTCCCATTCAAACTTAACAATCTAACATCCGTTTTAACTTTAAACCCACAATGCAGAATGCAGGACCATTTTAAGGACTGTGAGAGCCCCAAGGTTGTATAGCTCCTGCTGTTTGGGGCCACTCCTCTTGAAATGATGGCATACACATGTTTGACCAGTGTAAATGCTTAAAAATATCACTGGAGTCTGAACAGATAGGACCAGGGTGGGAATGGGGTAGGAGGTGGGGGAGCTCTGGGAACAGAAGACCCAATGGAGGATAAAAGTGGAATGTTTGCAGAAGAAAAAGGTCCAGACTGTCAGGGAAATGAGACTGAGTAAGAATAGTGCATCAGGGTAAGTCTGTGTGGCAGCAGATGAGGATAAGGGGACGAGACTGGGAAAAGGAAAGCATGGGTCCCTGTGTCTGTTCCTGGAAAAGGATATATCGAGAGCTGCCTATCAGATATAGTTGGCATTTCTTCCACCCAGATCTTTCTCATTTTTACTCGTATTAGATTTTAACCAGATAATTACAGATCATCTTGTGACACACATAAAATTTACTGTTGTAAAATAGGAAACATAAAAAAAATTAACTAGCTATCGAGGAAGAGAAGACTCAGAATTAAATGAGAAAGATGTCCATCAATTCTGACTGTCCAAGATATGTAGGAAAGCAGAGTGGTGTGGCCAACAGATTTTCAGGTCCTTTTCTAGTGAGCTGGCAGCAGGGCTGGGCCATTGTGCAGAGAAACCCAAAGAGAAAAGAAAGGACAGGTCCTTGACTGCAAAATAAACTACAATTACAATAAAAAAAAAACTGTCTTAGGAGAGAATTTGATGGTAGTAATTAAAAGAACAGAGAGACTTTAAGAGAAGGCAGCTTGCACAGAAGTCTGAACAGCTGGGAGAAAAAGCCTATAACAGGGCCATAGATACATGGTTACACACAAAGAAAACCATTAAGGGGCTTAAAAAGACACAGCTATAATCCCTGGAAAACACTTTGGTAAAGGTGGGCCTCAGCTTCCATGGAATCAGCATAGCAGCTGGAATAATTCTGTTGTACAGAGGTTCACAAATTAAAAGGTAGCAATTTCAAATTCACAAGCCATATCCAGAAGAAAAGAGCCATTAGAGGAAACGGCAACATCTGACTGGTCACTGGATAAACAAAAAGTCATTAGGAAGACCTGCCCCCATGATGTCACCAAGGACAGCAGAGGAAGAAGTGACTTTAGAGTGAAGCCCAGGAGACAAGGGTTTCCGAGAATAAATTAAAAAATAAATTTCCACCACTTACAGAGTTTTGAATTGCATCTTGATTAAAATAAAGAAGATTAAGTGCTTTATTGAGGCAATATATGCAACTGAGACCACAGTTCTCTGCAACTGAGACCATAGTTCTCACTCAGCTACTCAAACCAATGAGCTGCCTTCCTCTAGGTAGTCATATACTAAAAAGCAAGTGATGTGAATGATAAATATTGTTTCAATATCACAGAAGATTGTCAACATGGTATATAAATTTCCACAAATGATAAGGAAATGCTGCATAAAATGTGTTTACCCATCATTTTGCATAAAATGAATGACATATGTCACTTCTATTTGGCTTCAGGAAAATTCTGTAAAGTTGGGCAACTGACTTTACTCTTCTGAAGTTTAAGCTCCTTGCCTAAAAATAGGAATCAACAGGTGGCCAGCTCTCCTAACATGTATACAAAAATGCATGTATACATCAATGGCATAATATGTTATTCAAATGTAAGTACGCCTACAAATAACTAACATTTGCTGAGAACACTGTGCTGAGCGATTTACATACACTATCACAACCCTAGGCCATATTTTTGAAAGAGGAGGGTGAATACTGAACAGCAAAGCCTTAGTGTATATATAATGCTGCAGGAAGTGACAGAGGACAGGGCCTGGAGGCTGCTGAAGGAAAACATCCTTCTTATGGTCAATGGATGGGAGCAGGAGACATCGGGGTTGGGGGAACTGAGGGAAGAAAGATGGCAATTGCCAAGGAAAGAAGTAGCTCCCCCACCAAGTGAAGAATCTTGGGGGACCCAAATGGCTGAAAGGGCAGACTCTGTTGAGAGCAGGAAGGAAGTGCTCCCCAGGGAACTTATCATGACGTCAGGAAGGCATGCGTAGTAGCTTCCATGGAATCTAAATGAACACATTCCTCCCACTTGGCCATTGTAAGTGGGCTGATCAATGCATAAAAAACCAGAAATTTTGTGGAATGGAGAAAGGGGTTTGCCAGTTTCATTCCATACACCATTGCCATGCCAAACATACAGAAGTCTGAGTTTAGAGTATCTGTGATATTTAGCCATTACATGAAATGCTGGGAAAGGGACCTGGGGGAAGTTATGTGGGACACAACCTTGAAAATCCTTACCCAGGGAACTGAACTGGGAGGGACGAGGAGCTGACACAAATGTTATTCTTATTTTGCAATTCATGAAGAAAACCAAGTTTTTCTCCAGTAAAAAATGTACCATGGTTGTGACCATGAAGAATCAGAAATCAAAGATTTCACACCTCTGACTGGGCCACATATTGTCTCAAGAGTCAAATTAATCCAAATGCAATTAGATTATGAGGGAATAAAGTGATGAGTGACTTGAAATGCACTTTAGACTTCCGGCCAAGATGGAGGCCTAGACAGACATGCTGCGTCTCCTTCCACAACTAAGAAGGAATACAACTACCTCAAAACTAGAAACACCCAGAAGTTCCAGAAAATCAAACTGCATGGAAGTCCAGCAAACAAAGATATAAAAAAGAAACACTCATCCAGACAGGTAGGAGGGGCAGAGCCAGGGTGGAGAGGACACGGTGTGGTGGCGGCAGCAGCGGTGGTGGCAGCGGCAGGCCAGCAGAAAGTGCAGTCATACATTTAAAAAAGTCAGGAGGGACACCTGGGGAGCATTCCCAGCTCCTCACTGGACCTCGCAGCTAACGGTCCCAGCACCGGGATAATCAAGCTTCATTGCTTCTGACTGTGCAGACCAGTGGGGGTTGGGGCGGAGGCAGAAACTGCTGGTCCCAGCAGAGTCCGCTTGTTTAAAGGGCCCCCATGGTCCTAGAACATCCACAGACCCACCCACTCTGGGAGCAATGGCCAGGACAGCAGCTAGAGAGGCACCATTCTGGTGCAGAAGTGGGAGAGGTGCCTGAAAAAGGGGCGAGTGATAAGCAGGCAGCATTGTTGCCTCTCCGACCCCTCCCCTACATACAGCGCCACAACGTGGTGAAACAGGTCGCCCTGTACTGAACAATCCCTAAGACTCCACCCCTTACAATGTAACAGGAGTGACAGCTCTACCTGGGACGTGGAGACAAACAAACACAGAAGCCTGTCAGAATGAGGAGACAGAGAAGTATGGTCCAAAAGGCAGAATGGATCAAGGTTCCAGTGGGAGAACTAAGCGACAAGCAGATAGTCAACCTAACAGATGAGAAGACAGACAACCTAACAGATGCAGAATTCAAAACAATGCTGATAAAGATGCTCACAGGCTTGACAGATATGCTTCAGCACGGCAAATGCATAAGAGAAGAAGTGAAGGCTATGCTAAATGAAATGAAGGAAAATCCACACAAAACCAATGATGAAAGGAAGAAAACCAGGGTTCAAATCAATGATTTGGAACATAAGGAAGAAAAAAAGTCAGCCAGTGCAGAATAAGGAAGTAAGAATTGAAAAAAATGAGGAAAACTTCCCAAGTTTTGTGAAGGAAATGGACATACAGGTCTGGGAAGCATGGAGGGTCCCAGGTGAGCTGGACCCAGAGGGGACCACACCAGGACACATCATGACAGGTGCCAAAGGTGAAAGATAAAGACAGAGACCTGGGGGCAGCAAGAGAGAGGCGGAGAGTTGCCTACAGGGGGATGCCTATAGGACTATCAGCTGATTTCTCAGAGGACACTTTGCAGGCAGGCAGGGACTGGCAAGCAGTATTCAATGTGATAAAAGGTAACCTGCAAACAGGATTACTCTATCCAGCAAAGCTCATTTGTAATGGAAGGGCAGATGAAGTGCTTCCCAGACAAGATAAAGCTAAAGTTCATCACCACCAAGCCATTATTATATGAAATGTCAAAGGAACTCACTTAAAAAAAGAAGATCAAAACTATGAACACTTAAATGACAACAAACTCATAACTATCAACAACTGAATCTAAAAAATAAAAACAAAATCCAACTAAGCAAACCAGAATAGGAACAGAATCATAGGTATGGGGATCATCTGGAGGGTTATCAGCTGGGACGGGGGAGGGGGAGAAATGGAGAAATGGTGCAGGGACTAAGAAGCGTGATCGGTTGGTACAAAATAGACAGGGGGATGTTAAGAATAATATAGGGAAGGGTGAAGCCAAAGAACTTATATGCACGACCCATGGACATTAACTAAGAGGGGTGGGATTGCTGGAGGGAAGAGGGGTACTACGCAAAGGGGAGCAAAGGGGAGCAAAAATTGGAAGTACTGTAATAACATAATCAATAAAATATACTTAAAAAAAAGAAATGCACATTTATTTCTACTGAATTTCTTGTCTCTGACTCTCTCACGCTGATTGGAAAGGGCCCATTTTTCTCACATCTTAGGATCTTTCTCATGAGGAAAACAGCCTCTTGCTTCTTTTGGAGCTTATGAGAAAGGCCTCCTCACAGGCTTCCCATGTAAATCTGGTCACTTTAAAATTTCATCCTAAGACGAGAACTCTCAAGAATATTTATTTTTTCTTCCCCCTTATAAGAACAGCACCTATTGCCCTGGGCTTTGTGAGAATGCATATATCCAACATGATGCACCATAAACAGCACTGTCATCCAGCTGACATTCCTGGCTCCATGGTCCAAAGATCCAGGCATCACTGACCAGGTTAGCAAAGTGATGCAAGAGGTAAGAGTCTTCCACACAGATTTACAGCCAGATGGTATTAGAGACTCTACCAGAACACTGCATGACATTTTCAAAACTTAGTATTTTAAAGGTCTTAGTGTATGTACATCATCACCACCAATCAGAACTTCATTGAAATAAGTGAACTTTCCTTCTACCCCAACCCCTGCTGCCACAACTTCCCTTGGATTAACCAAAGTGCATACATTTTATGTCATTTAGCCCTTGCAACAGTCTTATGAGGTACGCAGTATTATTCCGATCTCACCAAGGAAAAAATGATAGGCTGAGGGGTTAATAATTTGTCTAGATCAAATGGCTAGTAAAATGGCAAAGCGAGCATGCAAAATACAGGGTTTCCAAATGATTTGGTTTTAATCTTACTTTCGGTACTTCCTCCAAATCTCTCAGATGGTGTCCTCTCACTCTCTGGTGGTTCAAAGCCATGGAGAGGGGTTCCTTCCCTAATTCCTTATGCCACAACTAGCCTTGACACTCAGCAGCTCCTGCTTTGCAGAGATACTTGTCTCTTAGTCACACCACCCTCGCCACTGTTTTCCTTGGCAAATGGACAGGTTGCCCCTTTATATTTCTGGGTAATTTGGCACTGTTCTCTTCTGTAGTCTGCCATTACCCTGGGATACTCAGTATTATTGTGGATGACCTTTCAAAGTATTTTAGTCCCTTTTTTCCTCAGCTTCTCTCCACCATCACCATGTTTATTACTATTTGGGAATCCACCCTTTTTCCCTGCTCAGATCTTCTCTTCACCTGGGACCTAAATCCCCTTTTTGATTCAGGCTTATTTTCTCCTCTTCCCCACAGCTTCCCTGCTTCCTGGGAATGTGCTCGGGGGCACATTCCAGCTACTAGGCCTCAGAAAAAGCCTGGGTTTTAATATTTTTAACTTTATATTCCTTTTAAAGTATGTCCTAAATGTGAAATGGAAGAAAGAAGAAGGACCCAAGGCTCAGAGGTCACTGATTATAGCAAAGGGATGAATCTTCAGTAAACCTCACAATCCAGCATCATCATCCTTGTGCTAGTGGTGACTGGATGATGGTAAGGAGTGGCTGTGTCTACTACACCTGGAGTGAAGAGGAATAACAGTGGGCTACAAAAGTTATGGATTGATAGCAGAAGTGGTCAAGAGAGGAGGCCAAGCTGGCTGACCAGAGCAGAAGCACCATGACCACAATGTCCAGAAGCCAGCAGAGGCCACTGGGTGACCTGTAGTAATGTGGGATGGAAGCTTAGGCATTTATTTGGATATTAATAGAAGGGTATTCTCCAAGGCTAGAGAATGGGGGTAAACAAGCTTATACATACACAATGCATCTTTCATTCAGTCTGCACTAATATCTGTTACCCTCAATTCTACCATTATCAGATTAATCTGCTTCATGGAATTTATCATGTTGTTCTTGTCCTTAAAACTCCATCAGTCTAAATGCCTCAGCAAATAGTAAAGATGAGTGGAAAATCTACCTCTCATGTATTATTGCTGTAGTTTTTGTTTTTTTTTAAATTATTGGGCTTCTAAACTACTTTTTTTCTTTTTTTTTCAAATCAAGGAAAACTTTCATTCTCCCCCTTCCATTCCCTCCACACACCGTGTTTCTCATATGTTGCCTTCTAAATGGCACTTAGATCATAAATCACTTTTGATTTTTAAATTAAGGACAGGCGTAACTGTCCATGAGAACTTGAGATCAACATGACAAAGTTAAGCTTACTTAAAAATGACACAGTCTCACTCAAAATGAACTTTAGATTCTAGTTGGACTGTGTTCTTGTGGAAAATGGGAAGAATGATAAATATGATTTTGGGCAGCTATCTAAAGCACTAAAATTAGCTTAGGATCCCTGTTACCCACCTTATTGGCCCTCTACTGGGTGTCTATGGGCTTCAGATTAGAATCAGACCTGGAAGGAACTTTTTTCCCAGTGAGACTCATCTCACATCCAGCTCCACCTCAGCCTTTGCTCATGTCAGTCAGTCCTTTTGCCTTTCTGAATCCCATCTTTTCTTTGAGGGGCATCTCCAGCTCCACCTGCTCCCAGGAGCTATGGACCGACTTTAACTTCCCCAGTCCACAGTAATCCCTCCACACACTGAACTTTGTGTCACACTTTTTGTGCTGTGAATTTGCACTTTCAGGCCTTGGATTGTTAGTTACCTTATGTATTGGTTTCCACATTGGATTTTAACCCTCTGAACATGGGAAAAACACGACAAAAAATTTCTTTATTTCTCTTTGCCTACACAGTGCCTAGAATAATGTCTCACTTGGCAAATCTTGGTCAATTTTTAATAGTAATTTTATTTTTGGGAAAATCATGACAAAGGATTAAAATTAATTTGATCAAAGAATGATCATTCTCACCTACCTGGCCAGCAAGTCAATGAGTTCAAGTTTTGACATCCCATCAGGAAGCAGTCGAGGAATAGCAGCAACACATGTCCTGAAAAGGTCTATTTTGGGCTTTCTCTCACCCCTAGAATGTGAAAATAAAGTTTAAACATAGTCAATGGTTATGAAAAAACTTAAAAAATTGATCAACTATGTGAAAAAAGACTAGAGCCCATGCCTTCTGAATCACTGCCTGATGTTTGCTCCACATTGTTCTCAAATATTTATGCCTTTTATAGCTTGGCTGGGTCTAAGAGAACTTGTAAAGATTTAAGTGTTAGATAGAGGTATAAATCTGAAAAGAAAAATGCTGATATCAGTAGCATTCTACCATACGGTTTGCCATTCAGTTGGGGTCCATGGGATTTGTTCTCTTTATATTTCACTTAAAACACTGAATTTATAGAAATACCTAAATACACCAGCATGTAAGAAATACACAGCAGTAATTTCTACATTCAGCATTTATAACTGGGACATAATACAAGGAATGGTGTTTCCAACAAGCATAACATGTGGTAGCTTCTCTCCATGCTGAGTTGTGCTTCTTCTCCAGAGTCCCCACCCACCTTTTATTAATGAAATGCTTCCAAAAACAAAACTTCCATAATGTCAAGCAAAATGCTCAATGCATATTGCTGTGCACCTATTTCTGATTTTTAAAATTACTCTGATGAGCCCGACATCTATGGAGATTCGTTATTTCTTTTTACTTTCTTGAGAATATGAATATAAATGTTGAAAAGTAATTAATGTCTTCTATATTTTGTTGTAAAATCTAAGGGAAAATGCAAGTTCTGTAATAAATTCTATAAATTAATCCATTTTTTGTTGTTATAATAGGTAAGTGCTTTTGTAACCACATACTATTTTATCAATAACCTTTATGGAAAAAGTTAACTACCCACCAAATTTTTAAAATAACCTAAGTGACAAAATATAACAGCATATTTAAATTCTGATAATTTAGTTTTCTGAGAATAAACATAAAATTACCACCAAATTTAAACAATTATAGGACACAAACACAATAATGAAAATGCAAAGTAGCGTAGCAGTAATTCCTTCTTGGAACATTAACTGTGGTCTGAATAGGAAAGCAACAAGGAGAATTTTCTATAATCTGAAGATGATAATTAGACAGCAATTTCACTCTGTGACATTACTTTCTACCATGCTTTTGTAAGTTTGTTAAGAATGAATACAAAACTGTTTATCTGAAAAAATAAAATATACATGTGTTGATTTCTAAAATACTCTGTTTTTGTGGAAAGTCATGAGACTATTTTCGCTCCTTTCCTGTGGTCCTGCATGGGGTATATGAGGACTATGGAGAGGAAGCTGCTGTGCCATGGTTTTTAACCAGGTGAAGGAAAGAGGCTCTGTGATGACATCTTCAATACCTAGACAGAGGTAGAGTCCAGGGGGATCTCTTCTAATTGTTCATGTGCAACTCAGTAAGTCATTTAAATAGCCCTCTTACCTTGGTCACCAGATGTTTTAAACAGCTGGGATTGTTTTCCATATCTGTCAGAAAATGGTGACCCTGCCTGGTCTAAAGTGCAAGGCAAATTCTTGCAGGCTTCCAGGCTGATCAAGCAAGCCTAGATTAGAGATTCTAACTGGTGTAGGATTTTCTTATACTACTGCAGTCCTTGATCTCTGGGCTTCCATAGGAAGCATCTGAACCCCCCAAACAGAATGTTCATTACCGGATATTATTATTATTATATTATTATTATCTGCTAGGAAATGGTACAGCATAGAATACTTAGTGTTTAGGTTCAGACCTTAAGGAGGGCTTGGGAAAATGGTAGACGAACTTTGAACATTAACTCCAGTAACTGTACCCATTAGCGTGGTGTGGACCTCAACACTCTTCTCCTAAATGCTTCTATGATTTCCTAATGCTTCTCCTTGGGTTTTTGCTTTGTTTTTTAGGAAATTTAGCAATGAACACTGGCTGGTGTGGCTCAGTGGATTGAATGCCAGTCTGCAAACCAAAAAGTTGCTGGTTCGATTCCTCATCAAGGCGCATGTCTGGATTGCCGGCCAGGTACCTGATTGGGGGCATGGGAAGGGCAACTACTCAATGTATTTCTCACACATCACACATTGATGTTTCGCTCCCTTTCTTCCTCTCTCAAAAAATAAATAAAATCTAAAAAAAAAATGTAGCAATGAGTTATATTCCATTCAGGAATCTATCTTAAAGCTGAGCATGAAAAATATTCCTACCATTATTTGGGGGTCTCAGTATGGTTCAATAGGAAAAAAATAAAGAATCATCTTGGAAAAAGTTTAAAGTATTGGTTAAAATACAGATAATATTTTTACATGTACATTTAAACCTATACCGTTTTATGGTTTTGAGTATGTTGCTTTGGTTCTGATCCTATCTTGTAATCTCTTGATTATTAATGAAGTCTTCCTTTATAGGTCTTTCATGTCTTTACTTTTTTAAAAAAGGAAAGAATTCTATGGCAGAAGTTTGAAAAGCATTTTCTTTTATCTCCTATATTATAGATTTAAAATTGCTTTAATATATTCAAAGATTATGTAGTAATGATGTTAAAGGTTTATGGACAATCTGGCAGTTTGTGAGGCGAGAGCTAGAGCTACAGGCAATATATTTAATGTTACCAGCCTTGTCAGCTTCCATTCTACTGTCATTTTGGTGGAAAAGTCTTCAAATGATCTTCATATCATTTAAATAAAATGACTGGCAAGTTTCAGGATAACATGCATTGTATAATGTCATATTTTCATAAAAAAGAAAATTATGTGTGTGTGTGTATAAATATATATGTGTGTGTGTGTGTGTGTGTGTGTGTGTGTGTGTGTATTCTTTTTTTTTGTTAATTGGGGTAAGGTCTGGAAGGAATCACACTGAGCCAAGGAATAGTGACAGATTTCAAGTGCAGCTTTGAGGAGGAGGCTTTCATTTCAACTTTATATAATGCTAAATAATTTAAAATACAATTAAGTCTGTAATTTTTACTTTATCATGTTTTGCTTTGTTTTGTTATACTTTGTTTTTAACATGCCACTCCTGTAATAAAGATACACACCCACAATATGAACTTCCCTATAGAGTTAAAAACCTTCTAACTGTGGTACTTGGAACTGGATATGCTGAGTGACAAAGAAAATTTTCCTAATTATAGTTTTGAGAATTTATGCCACAGGTGCCAAGTATAATTTAATTCACAGTCTATCAAAAAGGAGAAACTTTCTTAAAATGTAAAGTTAAAACCCAATTCTAATTCCTGCCATAATTAATCAAAAGTAGCAAATACAAGTTGTGTAAATTTCTTCTGTAGAAATCTGATTACAAATCTAGATCTCAGATTTTGGTCAAGAACATTTGATTTCTACATTCAAAGTTATGAATGTTTTCTTAAAATCCAGTATTTCTATGACATGGTTGCATATAAACTATTCAGCAGGTTTAAGTCTCACAGTTCAGGACTGCCAGTAGAAACAAGTGAATCTGAGATTTCTGAAGATGGAATGTAGTGAACTGATGATGTCACTAGAGCACCATGGTCAAGCTTGGGAGCAAAACCACTTCTGAAAAGTGGGAAATAGTGAATGAGGTTTTGGCCCCATTTTCTAACTTACTGGTCTAATGATATTTCAGATATAGCCAAAATAGCTTAATCTCAGGTTTGACCTTTTTTTTTTTTTTAATTTTATTTTTTGGTTTTGCAGTTACAGTTGTCCCATTTTTTCCCCATTGCTCCCCCAACTCAGCCCACCCCTTCTCCCACAATCATGTCCCTCCCCATTGTCCATGTCCATGAGTCATTTATACATGTTCCTTGACTAAACCCTTCCCTTACTTATCCTCCTTCTCTCCCTCCCCCCTCCCCCCCTAGTAACTGTTATTCTGCTCCTTGTTCTATTTAGTTCATTTGTTTATGTTGGTCTTCAGTTTCCTATATTAGGTGATATCATATGGTATTTTTCTTTCTTTGCCTGGCTTATTTCACTAAGCATAATTCTCTCTAGTTCCATCCATGTCAGGTTTGGTCTTATTGATAGAGTTAGTCGAATGTTATCAAAACATGTTTTTACCATTTTAATATTTCTGGGACATCTGATTCTAAGTAGATGGGAACAAAATACAGTTGGTCCTGAACAACATGGATTTTTAACTGCATGGGTTCACTTACACACAAATTTTTTCAATAAATATGTACAGTGCTATAAATGTATTTTCTCTCCCTTAATAACATTTTCTTTTCCCTAGCTCACTTTATTGTAAAAATGGTGTATAATAAGTATAGCAAAGAAAATATGAGTTAATTGCTAGTTCATGTTATGGATAAGATATCTGTCCAAAAGTAGGCTATTAATACCTAAGTTTTGGGGAGACAAAAGTTATACATAGATTTTTGACTGTGCATGGGTTGGTCCCCCTAAACCCTGTGTTTTTCAATTGTCAGCTACACAGAATAAATGAAGAGATTCTCTTTCAGTGTCTTTTGAGTAATCAACATTTCATTGAGACGTAGTCCTCAGTGTACTCACGTGATCATGTCCTCAGGTTCCTTGTTTAACATCTGGACATTGGTTAGCATCATACACCTTCCTACTTCTTTATCAAGGTGCCTTAAAATGTTGTCCACAGCTTTTCGTACTTGAGAGTAATACAATGACATGCCTGAAAAACATGCATTATAGTTACATCTTTGACTAAATCTATCAAAGAATGAAATCTTAAGTCTATTCATCCCCTAAGACATGTTTTTACTGAAGACTTTCTATGGGTCAATGGCTTCTTTGAGCAAAGTTTAATTCAATCTCTTGCATACAAAACCATTAGCCCAGTGCCCTGCACTTAGTGGGTGTTCACCAAGTAACCATTTAAATTCAATAAATAGGTATTCTAACATTTCAAAGGGAAATATTTTCCAGAAGAATTGAAATAAATAAGAAAATCAAAGTTTTACTTTAGAATTTTTATGTTTCTGGTTAAGAAACATAAGAAAATTCACCACCATTGGTGGTTATGTGAATGAAGGATAACACAGGGGAACAATTTTTAACATAATTCCTATTGAGTTTGATTTTTCAGCTCTTTTATACTAAAATAGGCATGCTGATTTCAAAACTGCAGTTAGTTTTCTGCTATCACATGAAGTTTTTTCTCTACACTTATCTTAATGCAACCACTCTAGGCTGGATTGAGCCTGGATGGAGGGAAGCACTAGTGCTCTCCTATTGGCTGAGAGCAAACCTCCCTTGAGTGGGGAAGGGTGGGGGACAACCTTGGAGACCAGAGAAAGGTTCATACTTGTCTAGGCTATTCAGTTACACACGAGACAGTGTGATGAGAGGTTGTGTGCTGCTCTTTATAATGAATTGAATTCCAAAGTGCAGTCAGAGTTCTTGTCTGTATACAAGGAGTTAGCACAATTTATTTATTTTCATATGTATTTATTTCCTTTCCTTCAGATCATGTCTGCCTCTGCTATTTCTCATCATAAGTGCCTAAACAACCCTGATTCATTTTGTTATATCTGTGGCAGTTTCACCATTCCCAGTCAAATGACAAACATCAGCGCATTTGTCAGGCAAACCTATTTTGCATATTTTAAAGTAAAACTTGGTGATCAAGGTAAGTCTTGGGCCCCTCACGAGGTGTGCAAGCAGTGTGTTGAGAGTTTACCGATGTGGACAAAGGAAACATGTGATAAATTGCCATTTGGTATACTTATGGTTTGGCAAGAGCCCAGAGATCATTCAAGTGACTGTTACTTTTGTAGAGTGAAAACGTCAGGATATAACAAGAAAAATAAATGTAAAATAGAGCATCCTAGTCTACCGTCAGCTATATGCCCAGTGCCTCATTCAGCTGAAACCCCAGTGCCAGTTTTCATTTAACTACCTACCCTCTTTCGAAAAACAGGAGTATGGGGAAGAACTAAGTGACAACAACAATAAAAATTTTGAAATTGAAGATGACTCAGTTCGTAAGGGATTTGGGAAGCATGAGTTGAATGATTTGGCACAAGATTTGGGACTATCCAAAAAGGTTTCAGAACTCTTAGCATCAAGACTGCATGAGAAAAACTTGCTTGAAAAAGGAGCGAAGGCATCCTACTTTTGATCCATAGAAAGTGCATTTCTGCAGTACTTTCGAAATGACGGTGGCTTTGTGTATTGCCATAACACACATGGTTTAATGGAGGAATTGGGAATTCCAATCTAGAACGCAAGTGAATGGCGACTGTTCATCAATAACTCAAAGCGGAGCTTGAAGTGTGTCCTCCTCCACAATGACAATTTATTTGGTGCAGTCCCAATTGGCCATTCAGTTTGTTTTCATGAAGAATATGAAGACATAAAGAGAGTCATTGATATGTTGCAATATCACAAACACAATTGGATCATCTGTGTTGACCTTAAAATGGTCTGCTTCCTTCTTGGTCAGCAATGCAGATACACCAGGTACTCTTGTTTTCTGTGTATGTGGGACAGCAGAGCTCGTGAGAAGCATTGGGTGGAGTCGAATTGGCCTCCATGATCTGACCTCAAACCTAGTGATCCAAACATTCTACATGAGCCACTTGTTGACAGAAAGAACATTATATTCCCACCTCTGCACATAAAACTGGGTCTCATGAAGCAATTTGTTAAAGCTCTGCCAACAGAAGGAGACTGTTTCAAGTATCTCATTTTGGCATTTCCTAGCCTGTCGTTTGAAAAGATAAAATACCTTAATATGTATGTTTGGTAGAAGAACTTTACTACTGTACACAATTTGACTTACAGTAACAATATATAGCCTTTATATGAATAAAATAACTATAAATAAACTATATTCCAGAAATTTTTTCTTTATTTTCCTTGGTATGTACATTTTGTATGATTTTTGGGACAAAGGGAGGGTATCCTGTACCTTAAAAAGTTGACTTGATAGAGAAAAACTGGAATCATTTTTGTATTCAGATGCCAAAAGTTAGTCTAAAACAAGTGTCAGATCTAACTCAAAGGAAATTGTGTTTCCCAGTGTAATTCTCATTTGGGGTTAGGATTTCTCATAACTTCATATTATTTTCTGAGATATGTGTGAATTTTTTAAAAGTAAAATAAACAAAATGACTTCATGTCAAAAGTTTTAAAATGAAGGAGAATGTACTTATCTACATTATTTTTATTGCTCTCATTAAATACAGTGTCAATGTCCTACAAGGGAAGATAAATATGTATAGCATATGTATTTAAAATATGCATTTTATATATTTAAGAATATAATACAAATGAAAAGGAAATTCCTTTGCATTTACAATGTATACTTTAATTAAATAATTTTTAATGGTCATTCCTCATGCATTAAATCTTTTTGACCTAATTTAAACACTGCAGAATGAAAGATAAATATTTAAAACAAAAGATGTCCTCTTGTATTTCCTTCAGATCTTTGAATTCCAGGAGCTATCTTAACAAAGTTTGTAGTAGGTTTATAAATTCAGGTATTCAGGAAGAAAGAGACAATTGCAGAAAAGTTACCTCTTGGGATTAAGACTGTTAAATTAAAAAGAAAATCTCTTGTAGGATAAAGCCATAATACAACCTGCATATGTGGTATTTGGGATGTTTAAAACACAGATTTAACTAATTTTACTGAAAAGAAGGTGGAAAGGAACTATAAAAACGAGTGAATAAATATATGAATAAATAAGTGTATATGTGGTTGCTTTATAAATAGGATATTCTACCAAAGGACACAGATGTCTTAAAATTTACTATAAATTGTAGATACTCAACATTAGAACTTTGAAAAGACCATAGGTAAGAGTCTTAGATTTAAATGGCAAAATGTTTACCAAAAAGTTCCAAAAAGTTTAAAGGGCAGTAAAACAAAGCACAGCTACTTTTTATAAAGATCTTTTTAAAAGTGTATTCGCTAATGGTAAATATTTTGGATAATTGTAAAGGCTTAATAAATCCCATATCTAACACATCCTGGAAACCCACCTATCATTTTGGCCTCCTCTTCAGTGAGTGTTTTACTCAAATACGTTTTCTTCACTCTCAATGTGTTTCCTGATGGGAGTACAGCACCTGTCACGGGCATGGGCGGTTCACCGTCCTTCTGCTGCAAGCTGTCAGCTATGACCAAGAATGCCCGCAGACCGATGTTCATTCTCTGTAAGAAACAGTGTTTTCTTGACACACAGACAGACCCAGTTATTGTGGTGCAATTAAACCATAAGTCTTATAGAGCAGTTAAGTGTGGCCATCTAGATTATCACGGGAAAGTAATTTAAAAGGCATGGGAATTTAGGCCAAACCTCTGAAAATAAAACACAGTTTCTGCCACTATTTGTTACAACATGAAAACAAAACAACCAGGAAAAATTTCAGCAGCCTTGGAGGATATGTTTGTGATGGTCATAGCCATTCTGCTTGGAGGACCCTGGGTGAGCCTCACAGAGGTAAGCAGTCATCTGCCAAAGCAGCAGCAGCTGAAGTGAACTAAGGCAAACTAAAGGAGTCCCACATGGGAGTCACAAAATAAAAATGGTCTGCTTGGAATTGCAGGTGCTTGACTTTTGATTCACAAGGCTTGCAAGTTGGAAAATAAAATTGAAAAATTTGTTGCCACAGAACTTGTTTCTGATAAAAGCATGAGCTTATAAGAAGCAATGCCATGTTGGGTCAGATTGTTATCTTCCTGCATGGGGTGGGGCTCAGGTAAGGCATAATAATGGCTATGGAAGATGACTCAGTAAAATATTCCCTACTCAGTAAGATAATCTTAAAAGGGCAGAAGGTATTAGAACATCTGTATTTCCTTAAACAACCATGTATAAAACATTTACACTCATATTTGTAAACCACATAAACTATTAAGTTCTCAAAGTTGACTACTACTTATAGCCAAAAAATTACTATTACCAACAATGATAATCTATATAAAGTTTATCGAGTCCCTAAAATATATACAGAACTCTCATTAACTCTCATCTTTTAAACAGTCATTCATGGAAGGTATGACTATTCCCACTTTTCCAGGTTAGGAAACTGATTCTACATATAGGTGGGAAGCTATACATCCAAGTCAGGTTTGCCCGAATCACCTATTCTGTGGTACAGGATTACATTTAATAACATAAAGTAATACTGACTCCTTTTCATTTTAAACTATTTATCCAAGCTTCAAGGTGTAATGATATGCCACCCAGGATTTGGTGAACATTTCTCTGGCTCATTTATACCCAATCCAATGTGTACTTTGTGATTTTATGGCCTTCAATAATATTTTCTATTTATATTCTATGAAGAGTATTAACTTAAAAAAATTTAACTGTATATTAAAAGTCTATTAGTTCTCTCATATATTTTAGTAGTTGTTTCATGAAATGTTTTCTAGGCTTGTGTACTGAGTTTTGAGAAACATTTAGAGTAGGTAACTGCCATCACAGCCAAAATATAAAATTTTTCCATCCTCTTCCAAAGACCCCTTGTGCCTCTCTAGTCAGCTGTCTTCCTCAACCCTACCACCTACAACCATTGTCGAATTTCTACTTATAATTCTGCCTTTTCCAGAATGTGATATAAATGGGACCAAACTGTACACAGCCTTTTGTGTCTTGCTTCTTTCACTTTCCATAATGTTTTTGAGATATTGTGCAATATCAATAATTTGTATCTTTTTATTGGAGTATCATGTTGTATCAACCATCTGTTTGGTCATTCACCAGTGGTTGAACATGAGCCGCTTTCCTATTTTCAGTGATTATGAATACAGTTGGTATAAATATTCATACACGCCTTTGGGATTTAATTTCTCTTGAATATATGCCCCGAGATGGAAATGCTGGGTCATATGGTAGGTTTATGTTTAACCTAATGAGAAATTGCCAAGCTGTTTTCTAAAGTGGCTGTACCCTTTTGCATTGTCATGAAAATAGTATGAAGTTGCAGTTGCTCTGTATTCTTCTCAGCACCTTTCATTGTGGCATAATTTTCCTTTCTCTAATGACTAATGATGCTGAACATCTTTTCATGGCTTTATGTGTCATTTCTATTTCTTCGTTGCCCATTTAAACATACTGGGTTATTTTCTTATTGTTCAGTTGTGTGAGTTCTTTATAAATTTTGGATTTAAGTGCTTTATCAGCTATGTTTTACAAACATTTTCTCCCAGTCTGTGACTTTACATTTTATTAACAATATCTTTTAAAGTTCAGATGTTTAAAAAAGTTTTTGGTGATTTTCAATTTATCAACATTTACTTTTGCAAAATAATTTATGTTTTTTGTGACCTGGGAAATTTTTGCCCACCTCAAGTTCACAAAGATTTTATCTTATGTTTTTTTTTTTTCTTTTCTAAGGCATTTTATTATTTTTATTTTTAATTTAAATTTTTTTTATTTATTCATTGTTTTTCTATAACAGTTGTCCCACTTTTTACCCCATTGCTCCCTCCCACTCAACCCAACCCTTCTCCCACAGTCAATCCCTACCTCATTGTACTTGTCCATGGGTTATTTATACTAGTTCCTTTACTAAACCCTACCTTAGTTACCCCCCTTGCTCCCTACCCCCCATCCCACCTGGTAACTGTTAGTCTGCTCCTTGTTTACATGCTTATGGTTCAATTTTGCTCATTTGTTTGTGTTGTTCATTAGTTTCCTGTATAAGGTGATATCATATGGTATTTTTCTTTTGTTGCCTGGCTTATTTCACTAAGCATAATTCTTTCTCGTTCCACCCATGTTATTGCAAATAACAGGAGTTCCTTTTTTCTTTCTGCTGCATAGTATTCCATTGTGTAAATGTACCAGTTTTTTAATCCACTCATCCATAGATGGGCACTTAGGCTGTTTCCAGCACTTGGCTATTGTACATAGCGCTGCTATAAACATAGGGGTGCATAGGTTTTTTGAATTGGGGTTCCAGGATTCTTCAGGTATAGTCCCAGCAATGGAATCACTTGTTCAAAAGGAAGTTCCATTTTTATTTTTTTGAGGAAATTCCACACTGTTTTCCACAGTGGCTGCACCAGTCTGCATCCTACCAATAGGGCACTAGGATTCCCTTTTCTTCACATCCTCACCAGCACTTGTTTGTTGATTTATTGATGATGGCCATTCTGACTGGTGTGAGGTGGTATCTCATTGTGGTTTTTATTTGCATCTCTCTGATGGCTAGTAATGTTGAGGTATCATTGATAAATATGTTTTCCCATATGGTTGATTCCCTTTTCCTCTTGCTGATGTTTTCTTCTGCTGAGCAGAAACTCTTTAGTTTGATGTAGTCCCATTTGTTTATTCTTGCCTTTATTTCCCTTGCCTTAGGAGATGTATTGGTGAAAATGCTGCTGCGTGGGATATCTGAAATTTTCCTGCCTATGTTTTCCTCTAGGACTTTTACGGTATCAGTTTACATTTAAGTCTTTGATCCATCTTGAGTTTATTCTCATGTGTGGTGTAAGTTAGTGGGCTAGTTTCATTTTTTTGCACATCTCTGTCCAGTTCATCCAGAACCATTTGTTGAAGAGGCTCTTATCACTCCATTTTATGTTCCTACCCACTTTGTTGAATATTAGTTGACCATATAGACCTGGGTTTATATCTGGGCTCTCTATTCTGCTCCATTATCTATATGTCTGTTCTTATGTCAGTACCAGACTGTTTTGTTTACAGTGGCTTTGTAGTATAGTTTGATATCAAGTATTGTGATTTCTCCTACTGTGTTCTTCTGTCTCAAGATTGCTGTGGCTATTTGAGGTCTTTTTGGTTCCATATAAATTTTTGAAGTATTTGTTCTAGGTCTGTGAAATATGTCACTGGTATTTTAATAGGGATTGCGTTGAATCTATAAATTGCTTTGGGTAGTATGGACATTTTAATGATGTTGATTCTTCCCATTCATGAATATGGTATATGCTTCCATTTATTTCTATCTTCCTTAATTTCTTTCTTCAGTGTTGTGTAGTTTTCTGAGTACAGGTCTTTTACCTCCTTGGTTAAGTTTATTCCTAGGTACTTTACTTTTCTTGTTGCTATAGTAAATGGGATTTTTTTTCTAGTTTCTATCTCTGATATTTTATTGTTGGTGTACAGGAATGCCTTTCATTTTTAAATATTGACTTTGTACCCTGCTATTTTGCCAAATTCACTTATTAGGTTGAGTAGATTTTTAGCTGCCTATAGGGTTTTCCATGTACATTATCATGTCATCTGCAAACAATAAAAGTTTTACTTCCTCTTTTCCATTTGGATGCTTTTTACTCCTTTTTTAAACTATATCTTATTGACTATGTTGTTACAGTAGTCCTGCCCCCAGGACTCTGTCTGTATCTTTCACCTTTGGCATCTCAGTCATGATGTGTCCTGGTGTGGTCCCCTCTGGGTTCAGCTGGCCAGGGACCCTCCGTGCTTCCTGAACCTGTATGTCCATCTCCTTTGCAAAATTTGGGAAGTTTTCCTCATTTTTTCAATTCTTGCTTCCTTATTCTGCACTGGCTGACTTTTTTTATTTCCTTATGTTCCAAATCATTGATTTAACCCCAGTTTCCTTCCTTTCACCATCGGTTTTGTGTGGATTTTCCTTCATTTCACTTAGCATAGCCTTCACTTCTTCTATTATCTGTTTGCCATACTCAAGCATATCTGTCAAGCCTGTGAGCATCTTTATCAACAGTGTTTTAAATTCTGCATATGTTAGGTTGTCTATCTCCTCATCTGTTAGGTTGGCTATCTCCTTGTCTCTTAGTTCTCCCACTGGAACCTTGATCTGTTCCCCCATTTGGGCCATACTTTTCTGTCTCCTCATTCTGACATGCCGCTGTGTTTGTTCATCTCCACATCCCAGGTAGAGCTGTCACTCCTGTTATGTTGAAAGGGGCAGAGACTTAGGGATTGGTCTGTACTGGGCAACCTGTTTAACCATGTTGTGGTGCTATATGTGGGGGAGAGGTTCGAAAGGGACCAATGCTACCTGCCCAGCACTCACCCCTTTTCCAGGTACCTCTCCCACTTCTGCACTGGACTGGTGCCCCTCTAGCCGCTGCCCTGGTCCTCATTCCCAGAGTGGGTGTGTCTGCGGATGTTCTAGAACTGTTCAGACCCTTTAAACAAGCAGACTCTGCTGAGACCAGCAGTTTCTGCCTCCACCACAACCCCTGCTTGTCTGCACAGTCAGAAGCAATGAGGCTTGATTATCCCCGGTGCTGGGATTGTGAGCTGTGAGGTCCGGTGAAGTGCTGGGAACGTGCCCCAGGTGTCCCTCCTGACTTTTTAAAACGTGTGATTGCGCTTTCTGATGGTCTGCTGCTGCCACCACCACACCGTGTTCTCTCCACCTGGCTCAGCCTCTCCTATCTGTCTGGATGAGTGTTTCCTATTTATACCTTTGTTTGTTGGACTTCCATGCAGTTTGATTTTCTGGAACTTCTGGTCGTTTCTAGTTTTGAGGTAGTTGTATTCTTTCTTAGTTGTGAAGGGAGATGCAGCATGTCTGTCTATGCCTCCATCTTGGCTGGAAGTCCCTTTTATTTATTTTTCTTGTTTGATTGCGGTGGCTAGAACTTCCAACACTATGTTGATTAGGAGTGGAGAGAGTGGACATCCTTGTGTTGTTTCTGATCTCAGTGATAATGCCTTTAGATTTTGTCCACTGAGTATGATGTTGGCTTCACCTTTTTCGTATATGGCCTTTATTATGTTGAGGTATGCTACCTCTATTCCCAGTGTGCTAATTGTTTTTACCATAAATGGGTGCTGTACTTTATCAAATGCTTTTTCAGCATCTATTGATACGATCATGTGGTTTTTGTCTTTCAGTTTGTTTATGTGGTGTATTACATTTATTCATTTGTGAATATTAAACCATCCTTGCATCTCCGGGATGAATCCCATATGATTGTGGTGTTTGATCTTTTAAATGTGTTGCTGAATCTGGTTTGCCAATATTTTGTTGAGGATTTTAGCATCTATAGTCATCAGCGATATTGGCCTGTAGTTTTCTTTCTTTGTTGTGTCTTGACCTGATTTTGGAATTAGAGTGATACTTGCTTCATAGAAGGAGTTTGGGACTCTTCCCTCTTCTTGGATTTTTTGAAATAGTTTGAGAAGGGTAGGCGTTAGTTCTTCACTAAGTGTTTTTTAAAATTATCCTTTGAAGCCATCTGGTCCATGGCTTTTGTGTGCCAAAAGTTTTTTGATTACTGCTTCAATTTCACTCTTTGTTATCGGTCTGCTCAGGCTTTCTGCTTCTTCTTCATTCAGTTTTGTAAGATTATATATTTTTAGAAATTTTTCCATTTCACCTAGGTTGTCAAGTTTTTTTGCTGTACTGTTGTTTGTAGTAATTTCTTACAATCATTTGTATTTTTGTGATATCAGTTGTGACTTCTCCTCTTTTGTTTCTAATTTTGTTTATTTGGGTCCTATCTCTTTTTTTTCTTGATGAGCCTGGCTATAGGCTTGTCAATTTTGTTTATTCTTTCAAGGAATCAGCTCCTAGTTTTGCTGAACTTTTGAATTCTTTGTTTAGTCTGTCACTTAATTCTGCTCTGATCTTGATGATTTTCTTCCTTCTACTCACTCTAGGATTTTTTTGTTGTTCTTCTAGTTCTTGTAGCTTTAGGGTTAGATTTTTTATTTGCGATTCTTCTATCCCTTTTAGGTAGGCCTATATTGCTATGAACTTTTCTCTGAGGACTGCTTTCACTGTGTCCCATAGGTCTTGGGCTGTTCTGTGTTCATTATCACTTGTTTCTAGAAACTTCTTGATTTCTACCATGATGTCATTATTAATGCAGTCATTATTTAATAGCATGTTATTCATTCTCCATGCATTTGAATGTCTTTTGGTTTTTTCCTTGAGGTTGATTTCCAGTTTCAAGACATGGTGATCTGAGAAGATGCTTGACATAATTTCAATTTTCTTGAATTTGTTGAAGCTTGTTTTATGTCCCACCATGTGGTCTATCTCTGAAAAGAATGTATATTTTGCTTCTTTGGGGTGAAAAGTTCTATTTAAATCAACTAAGTCCATTTGATCTAGAGTGTTGTTTAATGCCCCAATATCCTTGATGTTTCTTGTTTAGAAGATCTGTCTGTTGCTGACAGTGGGGTGTCCAAGGCCCCTACCATGATCATGTTGCTGTTGATATCCTTCTTATAGTCTTCCAAGATTTTCCTTACATATTTGGGTGCTCCTAAGTTGGGTGCATATATGTTTACCAGGGTTATATCTTCTTGATGGACTGTTCCCTTAAGTATTATGAAATGTCCTTCTTTGTCTCTTTTTATGGTGTTTATTGTAAAATCTGTTTTGTTGATATAAGTATTGCTACCCCAAGTTTTTTTTCATGTCCATTTACTTGAAATACTTTTTTCCATCCCTTCACTTTCAGTCTATGTAGATCTTTTGTTTTGAGGTGGATCTGTTGTAGACAGCATAGATGTGGGTCATATTTTTGTATCCGTTCTACTACCCTATGTCTTGACTGGAGCATTTAACCCATTACATTTAAGGTTATTATTGACAGGTGTTTATACATTTCCCTTTGTACCTGTGTTCCTCTCCCTCTCTCTTTTTCTTCCTTTTCTTAAAGCATTCACTTTAGCATGTCTTCCAATGCTGGTTTGGTGGAGATGTATTCTTTTAGTCTTCCTTTGTCTGTGAAACTCCTTATTTCACCTTCCATTTTGAAAGAGAGCCTTGCTGGGTAAAGTATTCTTGGTTGTAGGCCTTTGTTTTTCATTGCTCGAAATATTTTTTGCCATTCCCTTCTGGCTTGTAGTGTTTCTGTTGAGAAATCAGTTGATAGCCTTATCAGAGCTCCCTCGTATGTTATTTGCTGTTTTTCTCTGGCTGCCTTGAGGATTCTCTTTGTCTTTGAATGTTGCCATTTTAATTGATATGCCTGGAGTATGCCTTTTTGGGTTCATCTTCATTGGGACCCTCTGTGCTACCTGGACTTGTGAGGCCTTTTCTCTCCTTATATTCGGGAAGTTTTCTGTCATTACTTTTCAATCAGTTTTTCTATCCCTTGCTCCTCTTCTTCTCCTTCTGGTATCCTCCCTCTGATATGGATATTATTGCATTTTATGTTGTCATGCAGTTCTCTTAAACCGTCTTCATTCTTTTTCAGATCTCTTTCATTTTGTTGCATTGTCTAACTCAGTAACCCAATCATCTGCTTCATTTAGCCTGCTTTTAATCGATTCTACTGTGTTCTTCAGTTCAGAAATTGTATTCTTCATTTCTTTCTAATTTTTAATTGATAGTTTCTATTTCATTTTTCATGCTGGTGTAGATCTAAGTAAGTTTCTTGTAGCTTTCCTGGAATTCTTTGTAGTTTCCCCTGAGTTCTTTGTAGTTCCCTTGGCGTTCGTTGTATGATATTTTTCTTTTAGTTTGTTGAGTTCCTTGAGCTTCCTCATTACCACTGTTTTGAATTCCATGTCTGATAGTTTGCTTGCCTCTATTTCATGTATCCCTCCTTCTGTGGATTCCTCCTTTCTTTTGGTGGGGTGTTGTTTCTTTGCCTTCCTATTATAGGTGTCTGTTCTTGTTTGCTGCTGTTTCTTTGAATAATTTGGTTTTGTTTTCTGCCTTTGTGGTGTGACCTTTTGTGGTAGGACTCTTATGTGATTCAGTGGTGCAGATTCCTTCATCTCCTTAGCTTGATGCTCTTGGGATGTTCTTTAAGCCTTTTATTTGGACTCTAGTGTTATTTTGGTTTTGGTTGTTGTGTTGTTCTTTAGTGGGTCCTTCCCTTAAATTAGATGACTGAAAGTCACTCTGCCCACTTCTGACAGTTATTGAGCTTTCTCTGACTGATGCCTCTTGGAGAGGAGTGGTCAGCTTATGGGAGTTCTTCTGTAGTACTAGGGTTCAGTCTGCCCTGGGATCTGGTCTGCTGCTCCCAGAACCAGCGCCCAAAGTTTTCCAAAGCTCCTCTAGTTCACTTCACCCTCTTTTGGCTGCAGCCCAGGTTGAGCGTGGGAAGTGCACCTTTTGGACACCAGCCAGTAGAGGGTCTGGCTGCAGGAGGGCATTCCCCCACACTGGCTGGCATGCACACTGGCTGGTAGTGTTCCCCTGTTCTGGCGGGTTGGCAAGCCTTGGGTGTTCCCCGTGCCAGCAAGTGGGCTGCGCTGACCAGGCATTCCCCTGCACTGCTGCTGAGCACTTCTGCTGGGGCTGTGGATGGGGGGGGCGGTACTCCTGCCAGTGGGCTCCTGCACGTGTGCTCCTCAAGGATCTCGACCTGCACATAGCATTTCCTTTCCAACCCTCAAAACACAATCAATAAATTTAAAAACAAACAAACAAACAGAAACAAAACAACCACAAAAAGGAATGCTGTTCCCAGCTTCCCAGAGCCATATGCTACCTGGCCAACTCTTTGCTCTGCCAACTGGCACAGCCTGGATCTCCCAGCTCTAATTGCTCTCAGGGGAGATCCTGGGGTATTGAAAAAACTTTGTGCTTTACTAGCTGCTGCCCAGGGAACTAAGCCAACCAGAACTCGCGTCTCTCCTGTGTCTCCTCTGCAAACCTCACCAGACAGGTCATTCAGAGGTGGCCTCCTCTGCCAGCAGCATCAAGGTTCAATTACCATCAGTATCCAGATGTTAAATGAGATGCTCTGTCCACATTTAGCTGAAACTATAGACCAGTCTTGGGAGCAAGCAAGGGCAGCCTCTCCTCACTCATCCGCCATCTTCTCTCTTATTAGCCATTTTAGATGGGCTGATCATAATAGTTGAGTGCATAATTAGGCTGGAGTTTTCTTTATAACAGCAGTCAGAGATCAGTATACTAATCATAACCCCTGCAGGAATCTGAAAAAGCTGAAGATAAAACTCCCACATAAATTTAAGGACCCCTAGAAGGATCCCATTGGCTTAAAGTGTGGTGCAGGCATCAGAGTTTTTAAAGTCTCCTCCAGGTGATTCTGACATACAGCTAAGGCAGAGACCTACATATTAAATAAAGCTTATCTTACATTTTCTTCTGGAAGTTTTATAATGTTGGATTTTATATTTAGGTTTATAATTCATTTTGTTAAATTCTGCTTACAGTAAAAATTATGGGTCATAGTTCATTATTTTCAAGTGGATGTCCAATTGTTCAGCACCATTTATTGGAGAGACTATCATTTACCTATTGAAATAAGTTGGAATCCTTGTTGAAAATCAACGGACCATATACGTGTAGGTCTATTTATGGATTCTTTATTCTGTTTCATTGGTCTTTATATTTATACTTCTTCCAATACTACTACTGTAGCTTTATAGTACATTTTGAAATTAGGACATGCTAGTTCTCCAATTTTATTGTTTTTCAAAATTATGTTGGTTATTCTAGTTCCTTATACTTTCCATGTAAACTGTAGAATCAGCTTATTAATTTTTATAGAGAAAACTATAGGGATTTAATTGGGATTATTTTTGGAATTATAGTTTAACCTGTTTGGATTAATTTGTGAACAATTGACCTTGTATAATCTTATATCTCTAAATTCACAAACAGTATTTCTTTTCCTTTACTTGGGTTTTCTTTGATTTCTCTCAATGTTTTTTAGTTTTTGATATACAAATCTTACACACATTTGTTGCATGTGCTGCTGAGTGGGATCACAGATATGCCTTCAAGATTCTAATTACAACCACTGATTACTAAATTCTTCCGTAACACCATAAGATCAAGACAAAAGGAGATATTCAAATATTTCCTATTTTTGGTAGTTTTTAAAAAACTGTAATTCCAACTGTTCTGTACAGGAACATTAACTAGTTAATCATTGATTAAATGAGGAGTTTGAGGGAAGAACCAAGAGTAAATTTTATAGATGATGATAATGATGGAAGCTTTCAACATATTCCTTTTAGACAAATAACCTGGTATTTCTGAGAATTAATTGTTAAAGATGGTATAGTCATGGCTCCTGAGAAGTGAAAAATATTTTGAGAACCTTCCCAGCAATTTACTAGTTGGATTTGCACTGGTTTTGTCCCCCTCCCACTGGCCCATGAATCCTGCCTGTAGCCACTACTGAAGCCTGTCGCATCATTAGATAGCAGACAAAAACATATTTGGAGGATTCTACAGCTGTCCCCATATGTGTATGTGGCAACCTTATCACCAAGACTCTTCTTATTCTGCGAGGTGACCTAGAAAAGTATTTTGTCCATGGTACTTAGGAACGAGCTGAAGTTCAGAGAGGTAGATGTCATGTAGCTGGTAAAAGTGGTAGCACCTGTGGCAGGTGGCAAATCCAGCTCTGCTAACTTCCAGTTCAGTGTTCTTTCTTATAGGAAAAGGGCTGCACAGAGACAGCTTGTTAGGTATATTTCCATTGGCCAATGTGTTCTTAACTTTCCAACTGAATGTAATACTTTTCATTTGCATAGGTCCACTCTATCCTCATTTCCATGACTGCCTAGCCCTGAGCCAGAAACCTATGTTTACACATCATTTATTTAATCTCACTAGATTTTAGTATTTTATTACATGTATTTATTCTTTTCTGTTTTATCACTTGCCAATACTCAACTTGCTAACCTGTATCAAAATAGTTATAAGTAAAAGCACCGACTTTTCTAAAGTAAAACAACCTGCCTTGTAGTGCAAGATTATTTTGGGGGGACAAGGTTTACAATCTTGTACATGATCAGAATCTGGTGGCACACCAACCTTTTATCATGCTAAGTGTATTCACCTAAAATATTACTTCTCAAATGCCATCATTTGTACTATTTAGTCAAATACAAGTACAGAAACAAATAGAAGACTTTTAGAGAAGATGCCTTCACCCATTCCCCAAAGTCACAAGGGTGTGGCTCTGTCAATGGCCACATGGTTACAGGTACAGGAAAGGATCATTCATACCTCTGGGTTGAGACTGAAAGCTTTTGCTGGCTTTCCCACGCAAAGAAAATCAAAAATGATTTCTTTCATTGCAAAATCTAACCGTTCCTGTAGGGACAAAGAAAAAGCAAAGCAAAACAAAAAATATTAAGATAGAAATTTATCATGAAATATCCACTTTTATCATATGCACCAAACAGGGTGTTGCTAAGAGGAGAGCTTGCCCAGTGTGACTCCCTGGGAAGAGCTTGCCTACAAACCTTTGGGGGAGCTGCTTCAGTTTTCATGTGGAAAACAGAAATGCTCACATTATTTAATATATGCCATTAGCCCCGACAGCACGGAGTGACTAATGACCAAAAAACAAGAAATAAATGTCAAAACACTTGTAGTGTCTGGGCTTATATCCAGTCCCAGCTTTTTCTGCTGTACTGTAAATACTGATACCTTCTTGAAACTCAGTTTTAAATGCATTTTTTAAAAAGCCACTGAAAATTTACCATTTCTCCTGTTCTCTAACATTTCAAATCCTTGGCTCATATTACAAGTCAATTATACAAGTGAAATGAATAGTCAACAAATGAGACATGGCAAGGTTACTTAAATGAGAAGGTTAAAGCCAGGTTATAATAGTTTGAGATATTGGTAACGAAGATACGACAGGTTCATTTCATATAACCTACTCCAGGATAACTGAAGCACATGTTTAGCCACATGATACCTACATCTAGAAAGGTTACATTAATTCATTTGCTTGCCAAGCAAGTAACGTCCTCTCCCTAAGTATAAATATTACAGAGGCATTTCATTGTGCCAAGCATACAGAGAGATATGTTAAATTACTATTTAACATACAGCACCTGAACCTATGTCTTTATATCAATGTCAATTGTATTTCAACAGCATTTTCATACCTATTATTTCCTTTTATCTGCTCAACACTCTAGGTTTACGGGGCAGGCATTTTCACCCACATTTTACAGGGGGAAGAAGATGTTCTCTGACTTGTTTAAGAGTATAGAGCTGGCTCAAGGCACAGGTTGAGTTGGAATAATCATCTTTTTATGTTTCTTTGCAAGTTACAAAGTTGGGGTAAAACTATTTATTCACAAAGTGATTAAGGAGTAAAAATACTGGGTCTAAATAGTAAATTAAATACTAAAAACCATGTTTAAAATTATTGGACCCAGTTTTAAAGAAAATTAATACATGTAAAGTGCTTAGAACTGCTCTTGGCAAAGAGAGAGTGCTTGATAAGTGCTAATATTCCTATTGTATTCTTTGCAGGATGAATGTTAGTTACAGCATTATTACTCCCCAAATTTTACTAAATTGTCTTCTTTTGGTTTCCTCCAAATATCAGACTCTGCTTTTTCCTGTTTTGCAGAATCCAGAACAGAGAATCAGGGAGAAAAACAAACAAACAAACAAACAGCCCCACCAGGGACTATGAGTAAAGAGACCCCTTTAATAACAGGCTCTATGACCTTTGGTGAGTCATTTAAACTGTCTCTCAGTTCCTTACTTTGTCAAATGCTGAAAACACTGAGGTACCCATGTTCACAATTTGTTTTGAAGCAAAAATCATCAGCTATATGTGAAAACACTTGGAAAACCATTCTGAAAAGTCTATACACGTAAGGTAGTTTAGACACCTCATTTATTAGTATGTCCTGAGAAGGAGACTCATGCCAGATGCTTGTTTATTACCTGGGCAATGAACTGAATGATTTTCACAAAGATGTTCAGAGGCATGTCCCTTGGCACCACACCACGGGACCCTTTGGGGAAAAGTGTTGTGATGATGGTTATAAGACGGCTGAAAGACAAGGGCAAAAAGAGAAAACAAGCAAGATTGGCTGAGCTCCAGTTCTTCAAGGGAAAATGGCAGATGTTTCATCTTATTTCAGTCTCAGACAAAATTCAGAAAAAGAAAACAAAGTACTTCATCCTCTCCATTAGCATAATCACTCTATGAAATGAGTTTCTGGGAAAACTAAGACAACTGAAAAATTGTAGCTGTTTCCTTTGTTAAGGTGACAAAGGAAGCCCTGGACATGGAACTTGGCCATCCAGGTTGAGGCTGGAATTTCTGTCACGGCTGCTGAAAGCCTGAAAATGTGCTCAGGACTTAGATCTTTTTCAAATTGTCATCTCTGAAATGCTTCTAACTGGGTTAATGTAGGACGTAATAAAACAAAACAACCTCCCAGGGCTGAGGAATGTAGCTAGTACTCACTCAAGCCAGCTCCTTACCTCTGAGTAGCTGTGTTGCTTTCACATTTAATTCGAATCATGTAAACCCAAAGCAATCTGTACAGAGATTCCAGTGCAACTCGAGCCATCTTGGGGTCTTTATTCTACAATAGAAACCAAGACATAAGATTGCAGAGTAAATGGTGACATATGATGATTATTCTTTCCTGAATGCCTAGAAATGGAGGGCCCTGGGTGGGTGGCAGGATGCCTACAAATCACACTGCACTATCAGAGACTTATAGGGTCTTTGCCTCCTGGTGCCCACTGGGTAAATCATCTATGAGAAGGGATCCAAATAGCCCTGAGGGTGGGACAGAGTAGTTCTGGGGGAAGGCATGTCATTCTCTCCCTTCTCAAGATGAAACTTGAGATTATTGTCTCCTCTAGCCCCAGGGAACTTGTATCTCCTAGCACCAAGAGGAGAACCAATCTGTTCTTTCTATTGTTGTTATGCCCTGTAAACATTGGAATTGCTTTGATTCCTCAAACTCCCCCCTCATCTAATTACCCCAAACATTTATTAAGACTAATGCAGTGAGGCACTGTGCTAGAACCTTGTAGATAAACGTCTTCACAATCTACAGGGGACGGGAGAAGGATAATAAACAATCAACTAAGACAGTGTGAAAAACTGGTGGGACAGGAGCTAAAGGATGAGGAGAAGGCCAACCGGTGGCAAACTCAAGGGTCGAGGTCAGGAATGGTTTCTGTGGGAAGCTAAAAACTCAGATGAACTTTAGTCCATTTACCTACTCATTCATCCATGCAACTACACTGGGTCAGGTACTGCGCTTCACACTAGAAACTTTGAATGGGGAGGGAAAGTACTTTAGGCACAGGTCACAGCATATGGGAGCCAGGATAGCAGATGAGAAGGGCCACGTTTTGGAACCTGGCAATAGCTTGTATGCCAGCGCATAAGACAAGAAAGGGAGCAGTGGTCAGTGAGGCTTGAGAAGGAAGGCAGGGTCACATGGGGGATCTACACACCATGCTAGTTAAGTGGACCACAGTTCTCATGACTGTTACAGGAGATCATGTGTGGGAAACAGAGCTGAAGCAGGAAGACCAGCTATGGCATAGCTCCCAGCTTCCAGGCAATAACACAATGGCTAGAAAGGAAGGGAACTGAGCCCTCTGCGTTCCTTATCTGACAGTATCCTAATCATATTCCTCTCTATTTAAACACCATGGTTTGGGTGCTTTACCCTGTGCCTATGGTATCAAGGTAACATTTCCTGACATGACATACCTGACCAGCCAATATGTGGCTCTAACCTACCTTTCTTGTCTCCCCTCCCACAAGCTCGCTAAACTGTAGCTAGGCCATGTTCATTCATTTCCATGTTAGGAGATGGCTCCCCACACCCACACCCCTGTGTCGTCCTTTCTATCAGGTGAACTCTAGTCCTTTACAGTCTACTTGAATGTCCCCTCCCATGTGCAGGCTTTTCTGTTTTTCCTCAGTCTCCTGAGACCAAACCTATTAAAACTGCTCCCTCCTGAGTGTCCCCTGAGCCTCAAACCTCCTATCATAGCCCTTCAACTCTATGTCTGGTTTTCTTTAGACATCTGAAAAAATGAGGCATTACCCTTGACATCTGTTAGAATTCCTGCCATTTTACAGGGGATTGATAAATGTTTGCTAAACACCCTTTAAGTATCTCTCAATGTTCTTATAGGTCTTTTGCTTTTATGTTACTTCTGTTCCCTTATTCCTCTATTTACTTTGTCATAACTTTTTATCTGTTTTATTCTTAGGATAGATAATTTGGGCACTGATTTTTGTAGAATTAATAATTATTTAAAAATTAAGATGCAGTTTATCTTTAAACTATTTAATGAATAAAGATGAGTCACTTAAAGATTGGAAAAGATTATATAGGGAGCAGTTTTTTAGATTTAGAAAAGAGATTTCCTATATGTAGTCTGAAGATAAATTTTTAGTCTGATCATTATTCTAAAATTCTAAGTTTCTATATGCATTTTGTTCTGTTTCTGGATTCCTCTTTGCTCTACTAGTCTGTCTATTCATGTTGATATACCACACCATTTTAATTTTTGAGGCTTTTTAATGTGTTCTATCTGGTATGGCCTACCTGACACCATCCACTGCTTTAAAAAAAATTTTTTTTTTTTTATTTTTAGGCTTTTCCCAAATATTTTCTGCATGTTTCTTCTTCCAAATACACTTCACAACTACTTCTCTAGCTCCAAGGGAAAAAAATTCAAGTCTCATCTTTTTAGATGCACACTTTATACATAAAGAATGATTTTCTTTTTGCCTATTATTAAACAGGTGTGGTATACCCTACCTTGTAATATGTTGAATGTGTTGGTGACAAAAATAAACTTCAAGTAAACAACTAAAATAGTAAAACTACATTTAAAATATGCCATCACTTGAAAATTTCAGGAACTATAATTATCCTTCCTCCAATCAGTGCAAATCAGCTGGCATCTATAGTAGTTAAAAGCAGACTCTAGACATAGCAGCTATGTTTGAATTTTCCCTGCTTGGCAATTTATTAGCAGGGTAGCCTACCTCAGGGAAGCTCCTAATCATTCTGGACCTAATTTCCCCTGTGCAATGCAAGCGAGAATCCTATCTGCCTCACAGGAGTGTTATGAGAATTAAATGAGTTGAGGCACATAGGGTTTGAGCACTGTTCCTGTCCACAGTACTTATTATTAAGCACAAGGCACAAGGGCCCAGCAGTAAACAGGGAGATGTAGTCCCTGATTTCCAGGAACTTTCATTCTAGTGGAAATGTCTCTTCTGTTGTGAATTTCCCTTTATTTATATATAGGTATTTTATATTTGCATTGTGTACCTTTCAAAAGTCTCTCCTGTACCTTACCTGATATTGTGAATCATGATGGGGTTGGGCAAATATCATCTAAGTTCCACTGAAGAGCTTAACTGATCTCCCTTTTTTAAATGAGTTATATTACTGTCCTGTTTAACCTCATATTCTTTTACAGTTTTTTCCTGTCTGCCTTCCCCCTGTGCCACCCACAATTATCTTTTTGGTGCATTGTCTTATGGCTAATATTTTTTCACTCTTAAGGATACATTGAGATGGTCTGGTTTTGCTCCCATCAAGACTGAAGCAAAGTGTTGGATTTAAGTTGTTATTCTGTATTTATTTATTTATTTGTGTTTGTATTTTCTAATTTTTTAAAATTGTTTTTCTATTATAGTTGTCCCATGTTTTCCCCCATTGTTCGCCCCTACCCTGCCCATTCCCCCACCACATTCAATCCCCCAACTTGTTGTTCATATCCGTGGGTCATTCATACTAGTTCCTTGACTAGATCCTTTCTCTTCTTTCCCCCCGCCCCCCTCTGCCCACTCCCGGCTGGTTACTTTCAGTCTGCTCCTTGTTTATATGCCTCTGCTTCTATTTTGCTTGTTCGTTTGTTTTGTTCATTAGTTTCCTGTATTAGGTGAGATTATATGGTATTTGTCTTCCACTGCCTGGCTTATTTCACTAAGCATAATACTCTCTAGTTCCATCCATGTTGTCGCAAATATAGACCTGGGTTTATTTCTGGGCGCTCTATTCTGTTCCACTGACCTATATATCTGTTCTTATGCCAGTACCAGACTCTTTTGATTATAGTGGCCTTGTAATATAGTTTGATATCAGGTATTGTGATTCCTCCTACTTCGCTCCTCTTTCTCAGGATTGCTGAGGCTATTTGGGGTCTTTTTTAATTCCAAATAAATTTTTGAAGTATTTGTTCTAAGTCTGTGAAATATGCCATTGGTATTTTAATAGGGATTGTGTTGAATCTAAAATTGCTTTGGGTAGTATGGACATTTTAATGATGTTGATTCTCCCCATCCAACAACATGGTATATGCTTCCATTTATTTGTATCTTCCTTAATTTCTTTCTTCAGTAGTTTTCTGAGTACATTTATCTCCTTGGTTAAATTTATTTCTAAGTACTTTATTTTTTTTATTGCTATAGTAAATGGGATTTTTTTTCTAGTTTCTATCTCTGATATTTTATTGTTGGAGTACAGAAATGCCTTTGATTTCTGAAGCTGTTATTCTGTTTTACCTGTGGATCCTGTACTGCTGATGTTTTAGCATTTCAAGATGATGCCATTGATGATTGTGACTGCCCCTAAAGTGCTCTACTTGCCTGTCTGCCATTCTTGGCACTGTCCAATGGTATCCTTAACCTGCAAACATGACTATTGAAATCCCTACATTTAAAGTCTTTAAGTGGCTTCTAATCACCCCCTCAACAATGTCCTAATTCCATGTGCCCTTTGGTGGCCCAGCTCCTCCATGACCACCTCCTGCCTTCACCTTGGACTAGGTGCACACCGGGGTGTCACTCCCTCTATTATGTTTCCCTGCCCCTCCACTCCTTCCTCCACCCTCAAAAGATTGCCAAGTGCCCTTGCTCTCTGGCTTCTAAAATGTTTATCTATCCCTCTACTTATACGTTTCCTACCAGACTGTGAGCTCCAGGAATTCTGGGTTGCTCATCTTTGGGCCCTCAATGACTGCCATTCTGCAAGTTATTAATAAATATCAAATTAAAAAGGCAAACTGTGAGTAGTAGCTGAAGCAAGATTTGATGCATAAGCAAGGTTTCTTTCTACAGAGTTTATGCAAGAGGCAACCCTTAGTGTGTATGTAGCTGAAGTTAATCTGTGTGACATAAGGATAACACGAAACATCTTATAGTGAAAAGTGTCTCACACATGAGAACCATTGAGGGATTTGATCACTGAGAGAGGCTGAATGACTTGCTTGGAGTCATAGGGATGATAAATAACAGCTGGGGGTAGAAATTGAATGCTGCTTTGTAAGTATTTTTTTTTCTCAGAAACTGGAGGGTGTAGGTTACTTTGTGCTTATGATGTCAGGTATTGTTATATTGTTGTACACATATTAAATCACTTTAATTCACAACCACCCATGAAGCAAATAATGGAATTGTTCTCATGTTTATTTGAGGAAATCAAGGTATAGAGGGGCTGATAAGTGACAGAATCAGAATAAGAACCTGGGCAATCTGCCTCCAGTGTCTTCAAAGCATTATTTTTTCCACTTATTTGGAGGCTGATCAAATACAAGGGTATGCAAAAGTGGGTGTATAGTTGTGAGAATGCAAAACAGAGTTTATTCTTGCATTATTATTTATTAATTACTATATTATTTGCATTACAACTATAAACCTACTTTTGTCCACCCCTGTATAGTATTGGCACCTACAAGACTCTTCTCTATTGGGAAACAGGACTTCTTCTACATTGTCTTTTTATTCCAAAAGCTTGATATATATTTTCAGAATGTAGACATTTTTAGCATGTCTCAAACCATTGATTTCTTTTCTTCCATTGGAATCTTCTTCTCCATTAATTAATTAACAATATATTAATTATAGCTCTGAGGTTCCACTGATAAAACTGTTCAAGAAACTAGTAGGCTTCAGAATGGATATTCCCTGGGTCCCTGCATCTCATCTCAGAGCTGGTACCTGAAACACATCATATGACATGTCAGCCTGCCCAACGCCATACCCATCTTCTTTAAATTGTGTTCGTGATTTAGTGAAAGCAATTCAGTGTTAACAGTAACAAGTGGGGAGAATTGAATTCACTGATATCTTGACGGTTGATGGGCTCATTGGACAGACAAATGTTTCTTAAGGCTCATCAGCTGACCATTTATACTGAGTCACATGAGCTGCTTATAAATATGGCTTCATTAGAGATTCTTGTGCATCTCAGGTAAAGATCTATCAACACAGATTGTTAAAAAATTTTAGTCACTTTTTGATCTTTTCATAGTCAAATACCTTTGAGTTTTCTCATTCACTTCAACTAAAGCAACTGTTGTATTTCCTTGCATATCATAGTCAACGCCTTTCTCTTTTTTTTTCATTTCCTTTTGATGCCTGTTTCAATTCACTTTTATCATACTTCACTGTTTCTTGTGACCATATTATCCAAATAACATATGTGCAATAGATTAATCTCTAAAATTACTGTATGAACAATTGATGGAGATTACTTTTCTATTCAGTGTCTGAATAAATAAGGCATTCATGGGAAGTAATATGCTTGCCTCTGATCACTTTTTAGACTCAGTTTATAGGCACTATTAGGATTTGTAAGTTCCACTTTTAAATATACCTTTGACAGATCCAAATGAAACATAGATGATAAGAGATTTTCCAAGTTTATAGAAATAATATTAATATTAAAGAAAAGTAACTACTTTTTAAAAATTAATATTTAAAATAGCTAATATTGTACCACTTACAAACTGGTATTTCTAAAGAGAATAGTAGTTACTTCAAATAGTGCAGTGCATTTTAATGTATTCCAGCAGACTCTGGAATCCTTAACATATTACTCAATATCTCCACTTATAAAATAAAGATATAAATACCCTTACTATTATATGAATAGTTTAAAAAAGCACTCCTTAAACTTAATTTGATAATTACACACAAATATATGTTAAGTGCTGAAGACAAGTTTTATCAAATATACTTTTAACAACCACAATTTGAGATTCTTAATGGAAATCAAAAGACCTTCCTATTTGATTTTCTTTATAGCAGTTATCACTATCTAAAGTTTTTTTCTCATACATTTGTTTACATGCTTACTGTCTCCCTGATTAAATTACAAAGTCTAAAAAACCAGAGAGTTACTGCCTTATTCATCACTTATTCCAGGACTTGGTACACTTCTTCTAAGAAATTGCTGACCAATTGACTGGCTGCATGAATAAATGCATTCAAGTTCTAGTACAAGCAAGGACTGAGATGAAATAAAGGAGAGCCATTTTTAATTATGTACTTTGACTTCTAGGACTATGAAACTAGGCTGACTAATGTCTACCCCTCAATCAAGTATCACTATCTGACCAAATTTTTAGAAAAACATAAATAATATCCATGAAAGCTCTACACTTTCACTGATAGCTCAGCATAGCCTGTAACATTATCATGATGATCCATTATAATATATGCAAGCCCTACAACAGGCTTATCTCATTAATGAGAGCTATTTCTTTTTAACCATAGAGTAAATGTTTGTTAACTTTTGAGTTTTCTTTTTTGGTTTTGTTTTGCTTTTATCTGGATCTCACTGACATGTTATATTGATTATTATGAGAAAAGAAATTTAAATATTCTCATTACATTTATTTTAAAGAAAAAGAAACTAGCACCTAGTTATTATAAATGCTTAATAAATACTATATTTTAAAAGAGCTATTAATAAATGGTGATTAATAACAAAAAATAAAGGTACTATTAAATCAAGTTTTCAAATCAAATTTCCTTTCCAGAATTTAGGCCTATGAGACAGATGTGAAGGAAGTGTATCATATTTTTATAGCTCAATACATGCAGATTCTGACATAAAATATAGAGAAGAAAAGAGTATCAGTCACCACTGACCAAGAGTATCTGCAAGATGTTAATGTTGTGGTGAGGAGGTGCCATACATTTCTCATCATTTTAAAAGGGCTTATGGCTAATACATGGTTAACTGAGATAGTTAATTAAGTATACATAATAAAGTCTGTATTACCAAAGGATCCTGCTTCTGACTGACATAAAATGAGCATTGAATCTGACAGCAGCAGCTCGCCGGTGCTCACAACACTACTACTATGCTCTGTGTCACCTTGATGACTCGGTTCTTCAGAATACATCAGTGATGGCTGCTAAATTCACTGTGTTCAAACATTGGGTTCATCACACTTAAGCATGTGTGGGGAAGGGAGAGGCAAGGGGGAAAGTGTGCTGGAGGGAAAAAGGAGGGGAAGGACAGTGGGGGAAGAGTTGGTTAGGTGGTCCTTTATGAGATGATATGGTTGGCTCTACATCACATAAAATACTGAAGCTCTTCACGACAAAGCATACTTCTGAAGCCATGTTAGTTTTTCCTCAGGTCTTTCTCCCTACTGAGGACTCACAAGGAAGTTTGAAAAGTTTTCTGTATATTTATGACATTTGTAAATGGCCCCATTAAATCCCTATTTAGTTCTAAATATATGGAATACAACTATATTCTGAATATAAATTATCATTAAGAATATTTTTATGTCTTTTAGCCTGGGGGTATGAATTCCAACAGTTTATCACCCATAAAGTAGAAGACTCTTGCATTTACTTTGCCTAATAACTGTGTCCTTCATGCTTCATGGGATGCCAGACCTCCACAAATGGTCCAGGTATATCCCTACTCCCAACTTTTACATCCCTCACTGTCTGTATCACGCATTTCAAAACTTCATTCCACAGCATCCAACAAAATGCTAATCTCCTCAAGGACATGGACTCTATTCTAGAGCAATTTCTTATATGAGGGGTGACCCCCCAAAAGGAATTTATTTATAAAATATTGTGTATTTATTCTTACATGTTTAAAGTAATCTCAATTTGATGTAATACACCTATTGAGACATTTTTTCCACTGCTCAAAACAGTTTTTGAACTCATCAATTTTGATGCCTTTTAGTGCTTCTGCTGTTTTTTGTTGTATCTCTTCCACATTGGCAAAATGTTTCCCTTTGAGGACTCTTTTCATCCAGGGAAACAAAAAGGTCACTCAGGAGAGGGGTGAGATCAGGTGAATAGGGAGGTTTGGGCATGAGGATCATGATGTTTTTGGTCACTCAGCGTGATGTGGGCAGGTGCACTCCTAAATCACCCATCATGAAATGGGCAAATGCGTTGAAAGAGTCTTCAAAAAAAATATTCATAGCTGAACACGGCTTCTCACAACAATACCAGCTAGTACACTGATACAGATGGATTCCTAGACTACTCACCTGGGGCGGGGCGGGGGGAGCCTATACTACAAGAGGACCTCCTTACAGAAGATAATTCTGGGTTTATTTTGGGTCCCCCTTCATCTAGTTGACTTCTCTTATTTTTCCCACTTTCAGCACCTTCCCTAGAACCACACATAATGAGAACTTCATACTTCCATGAACTCAAATGAATTCTGGAATGTGATTCACTTTCTATACTATTGACTCTTGTGATCTTATTGCCTTTCTCTTTTAGAAATCCCAATGCTTGAAGTGTTTGCGTAGGGAAACTCTTCTCTCTAGGGCTTTTTATAACCCTGTTAGTAAGTCTTTTGGGTGTGCTTTGTCCAGAGCTCCAAACAATATTCTAACTTTGAAGCAATTAAGTTCCAAAGCAAGATTATGCTGCTGTATTTCAAAAGCAACTTTGGAAAAAATATTCTGGTCTTTTTGGACACCACAATAAGTTGTCATGCAAAATATAATTTTAATTCTAACTAAAATAAATCACAAACCCATTTGGCATAATATACACATATATAGAAAAAGGCACTGTGAACATTTGTAATCAATTTCTCTATTTTGTCTTGAACAAAATGATTACTTTCTATCTGTTTAAAATGTAAAATTAAAAAAAAAAAAGTCTAACTGGAACCAATTGCTGAATAACTTAAATGTGGACCAGATTAAATCCCTAAATAAAATATTTGAAACTGGCCATTATGTCATAGTTTATAACCCTGAAAAGCTTTGTTTTCAGAATATTTAAAAGCTTAATTCTATATCTACTGCTAGTTCACTGCCAATTTGAAGAAAATAAATGATTCTAATCTTGGATTTCACAATCAGCTCTTAGAGCCAGTACAGAGTCAATGCTTTAAACAGCTCTAATGCAGATCATTGTGTAATTATAGTAAATGACAAAATAATGTAATTAACCTTAACCACTTCAAATTAAAGTGTCTTAGAACAAAGAAGACAAGGTAACACGTATAAGCACATACAGGATTTTATGAGTAAGTATATGTCTCAAAAATCCTAAAGCAATGAATATCAAATTTGTAAAAGATATTCAACATCCTAGGATACAACTGGGAACAACTGTAAAAAATACATGTCTATGTGCACTTATATTAGAAATGGTTTTCATTTCATTGCCTTTTACCAACAGGTCACTAAAACTTAAACTAGGTTTACCCCTTGCAAGCTATAAAGCCAATTTTAAGGTTGATCATTACATTTTTTTTCACTGTAGGTACTTCAGTTTCAGGGACTATGACTTTATTTCTCATGTCACACAGCCTCTGTGCTTTCTCCCTAAAGAGAGATGTTCAGTGGAGGCTCGGGCCTGACTGACTGGCATGGGGCTCAAATAAAATACTTTCAAATAATCACAAATAACAGTGACAGAAAATAAGTGCTCTCTGTTACTAAATCAGTCATCCCACAGAATGGAACTTTTCATCGCAAATATTTTCCTCGACTAGAGGCGGTAGCAGGGTGGAGAAGTCTAGGTGAGCTTTGGAAATCAATTCACATGCTTCTGCCAGTGAAGTGTGACTTTCCTTTTAAAAATCATTTAGATAAAATGTGACAATAGATGCATAAAAGAAGGAGGCATTTAATTCTACTTTTAAAGTGATTCTTATTAGATAAGATATCTGAAGTAATTTCTCTTATCCGTAAGTCACCTTCTAAAATCGACTATATCTGATAAAGAGAGTCCTTAATATTTTTCATCATTCAAATTGTATAGGATAATTCCCTGTAAATATCAGAAATAACTCTTAGAAGCTCATGTACCAGATTCAGAATTACATATATTTTTATGAAAGACTTTTTGAGCCAACAATACTAACCTTAAGGTTGGATAGGCAGTTGTTGAGGAAAATGTGCCACCTGTTCAGGAACAGCTGCTTCTGACTGACACACAGCAGACAGGTCACCAAGGGGTACAAAGCCTGAGGACAAAGAAGACAATGTCATTGAAGGACTATAGTCCAGCAAACCAGGAAACATGCATTCTCAGAACCTCCTTTGTGGCCTATATAGGCCAGAATAAACAGGACCTTTTGAACACAGTAAGGCCCAATGGGTGCCCTGCTGAAGTGGATATTTCACAAAGGCTTTCTGATGACAATGAGGATAAATAATCTAGAGTTATGTATAGTGTACAAGTTTCATGTACAATAAGTGAAAATCTGATTCACTGACTTGGTCTTCACTTCTGAATTTTAAACACAAAACTCATATTCTTCAATCACTCTCAATCCTCAGAAGGAAAGCAGGAAGGCACACCGATTTTGAAAATGTTACTGGCTTTTTTACTTATAAAACATTTACTAGTTTGTCCCTGCCTTAGAGGTAGGTGTACATATCTTCTTTTGCATGCAATCTTCTTGTAATTAAGATTCCTAAAAGACATGTTATTGCATTGGTAAGTGCCACCAAGACAAATTTAACCACAGAAAGAATTTGCTTATGACTGAATAAACAGAGGTACTACTGTGCTTTTTAAGCCTAACTGGGCCAGCTTCCCAACAGCAGCTGGAGAGGACAGAACAGCTTATGGGCAGCCATATAAAAAATATACATGCAGAACCCATGACCACTTTGCTGAAGCAGAGAGCATACACCTTTATGGCTCCCCGTAAATTAAGGCTAGTGAAGATTTAAAAAAGATATTACTGGTTCATCCATTAACTTGAATTAACAAAAAAGCAATTGTCACAATGAGATTCAATGCTTAACAATTCATTATTATTTTTTTATTTTTGTTATGTAAAATAACATTTTTTCATTCAAACAAGTCATTATAAGTATGTGCATACAGATACAAATATTGTAGATATATATGCTTTAAATATAAAGTTATTGTGGAATGTGAATTGGTGAGGAAAAAATACTTGATTTCAATTTACAGTTTAACAAACTTAGAAGTAGTTGATTTTCTATTGTAATCCTAAATTCAATCAAAGTTTCCATTACCTTAATCTTCTCTTTTTAAAAAATTTTATATCATTTTAAAATTTTTCATTACAATTGCCATGCAATATTATATTAGTTTCAGGTGTACACCTCAGTAATTAGATATTATATAACTAACTACCTCAATTTTCTCTTTTTTAAAAAATTTATATCATTTAAAATTTTTTCATTACAGTTGCCATGCAATATTATATTAGTTTCAGGTGTACACCTCAGTAATTAGATATTATATAACTTACTACCTCAATTTTCTCTTTTTAAAAAAATTTATATCATTTAAAAATTTTTCATTACAGTTGCCATACAATATTACATTAGTTTCAGGTGTACATCTCAGTATTTAGATATTATATAACTTACTAAGAGATCAACCCAGTAAGTCTAGTACCCATCTAGCACCATACATAGTTATTATAATATTATTGACTGTATTCCCTATGCTGAACTTTACATCCTCATAACTATTCTGTAACTGCAAATTTGTACTTAATCCCTTCATCTTTTTCACATAACTCCCCAGCCCTCCTCCCACCTGGCAACCATCGAAATGTTCTCTCACACTTCCAGCCAAAACGGAGGCCTAGACTGACACTCTCCGTCTCCCTCCACAACTAAGAAGGAATACAACTACCGCAAAACCAGAAACAACCAGAAGTTCCAAAAAATAAAGCTACATGAAAGTCCAACGTATGAAGTTATAAACAAGTGGTGTTCATCTGGACAGGTAGAACGGGCGAAGCTGGGGCGAAGAAGTCAAGCTGTGCTGGCGGTGGCAGCTGTGGTGACGGCGGTGAGACAGTGGTAAGTACAGACACCCGCATTTAAGTGGAGGCGAGAAACACCTGGGGAGCTTCCCTGGCTGCAGACCAAACCCGTCAGCTCGCAATTCCAACACAAGGGAAGGCAGAGCCCCATTGCTTCGTACTGTGAGGGCTGGAGGGAGTGGGGATGGAGGAGGAGGCTCCTGGTCTCTCAGCGGAGAGTAAATGGCAAGAATTCATCTTGCACCCACACCCCCACACAAAATGCCACAGTGTGGTGAGAAGGGTTGCCCGGTAGTGACGAGGACACGGGGCTCCGCCCCATATAGTGTAGGAGGTGTGACAGCCCTGCCCAAGAAGCAAAGGTAAACACAAAGCTGTCAGGATGGCACAGATCATGATAGAGATCCCAGTGACACAGCTGACCAGACAGCAAATATCTAATTTAATGGACCAGCATATGGGAAATCTTTCTGAGGCACAGTTCAGACCTTTGGTTATAAGAATGCTTACAGACCTAACAGCAGATCTTAAACAAGACAGGGAAGGAATGAAGGCTAGTCCTGCTGAAATGAATGAAAATACATATGAAACTAGTGGTGAGGGAAAGAAAACCAGGGATCAAATCAATAAATCAGAACATAGGGAAGGAACAAACAGTCAATCAGTACAGAAAGAGAAAACAAAAAGTGAGGAAAACGATGAGAGGCTCAGAAACTCACGGGACAGCTATAAGCAGACCAACATCCGAATCATAGGGTTGCCAGAAGGTGAAGAAGAAGAAATAGAAATTGAAAAATTATGTGAGAAAATAATGAAGCAGAACTTCCCTAAATTGGGGAAGGAAATACTTACAGGTCCAGGAAGCACAGAGAGTTCCAAAAACACTGGACCCAGTGAGAACCACACCAAGATACATTATAATCAAAATGTCAAAAATTAAGGATAAAGAGAGAATCTTAAAAGCAGCAAGAGAGAAGAAGAGAACTACGTACAAAGGGGTCCCAATAAGACTATCAGCTGATTTCTCAAAAGAAACTCTGCAGGCAAGAAGGGACTGGCAAGAAATATTCAAAGTAATGAAAAGCAAAAACCTACAACCACAATTACTCTATCCAGTGAAGCTGTCATTCAGAATAGAAGGGCAGAGAAAGTGCTTCCAAGACAAAGTAAAACTGAAGGAGTTCATCAGATCCAAACCGCTGTTATATGAGATGTTAAACGGACTTGTTTAGGAGAAAGAGGATCAAAACTATGAACATTAAAATGAAAACTATCACAACAACCAAAAACAGAAACTAGGTAATCGAAACAAAGGCAAACAAAGTAGGCAATGAGAGTGGGAAAAGAATTATAGGTATGGAAAACATTTTGGGCGGAGGTCAGTAGGGAGGGGAAAGGGGGGAAAGGAGGGAGATGGTACAGGAATTAAGAAGCATAGTAGGAATGAGTGTAGTAGATAGGAAGATGCTGAGAAGAACTATAGGCACAACCAATGGGCATGGACTAAGTGGGGGGACAACTGAAGAGGGGGGGGTCACTGGGTGGAGGGGAACAAAGGGAAAAGAAATTGGGACAATTGTAACAGTATAATCAATAAAGCATATTAAAAAAATGTTCTCTGTATCTATCAGTCTGTTTCTGTTCTGCTTGTTCATTTAGTTTGTTTTAGATTCAATTATTGATAGATATCTATTTATTGCCATTTTATAGTTCACATTTTCGAACTTTTTTTCCTTCTTCATCTTAAAGAAGACCTATTAATATATCATGTAATACTGGTTTGTTGCTGATGAACTCCACTAGCTTTTTGTTTTTTTAGTCTGGGAAGCTTTATATGTCCTTCAATTCTAAATTAGGTTTGTCTTTTCTAACTGGCTTATTTCACATGGCATAACATTCTCCAGGTTCATCCATGCTGTCGCAAAGGGTAAGACTTCCTTGTTTTTTTAATGGCTGAATAGTATTCCATTGCATAAATGTACCACAGCTCTTTTATCCATTCATCTACTGATGGCACGTAGGCTGCTTCCAAATCTCTATTGTAAATAATGCTGCAATGCATAGGGATGCATTTATTCTTTCAAATTAGTGTTTGGGGTTTCTTCAGACATATTTCCAGAAGTGAAATCACTGGGTCATAAGGCAGTTTTATTTTTACTATTTTCAGGTAACTCCTTGCTGCTTTACACAGTGGCTGCACCGACCTGCATTCCCACCAACAGTACATGATGTTTCCCTTTTCTCTGCATCCTTGCCAACATTTGTTGAAGTATTAATAGCCATTCTGACCTGTGTGAGATGATATGTCACTGTGTGTTTAATTAGCATTTCTCTGATGATTAGTGGTGTTGAACATCTTTTCGTATGTCTATGGACCATTTGTATATCCTCTTTGTAGAAGTGTCTATTCAAGTCCTTTGTCCATTTTTTAGTTGGATTGTATTTTTTTTGGTGTTGAGTTAAAAAATATTGGATATTAACTCCTTATAAGATGTATCATTGGTGAAAATGTTCTTCCATTCAGTGGGTTGTCTTTTCATTTTATTGATGGTTTCCTTTGCTATGTAAAAACATTTTAGTTTGATGTGGTCCCACTTGTTTATTTTTTCTTTTGTTTTACTTGCCCAAAGAGATACATTAGAAAAAACATTGCTATGAGAAATGTCTGAGATTTTATTACCTATGTTTTCTTCCAGGATTTTTATTATTTTTGAGACTAACAAGTATCATATGGGAGTTGGAAGATGATGGCCAAGTAGGTTGAAGCAGAGTCTACTTGCTCTTGTACCCAGCTTGGACACTTGGCTGATCTTTCGAAAAATAAACTGAACTTTCAATGAAATCTTAGCTGATATGAAGTTGGCAGCCAAGAAGTACAGAAGATGCTTCACAATGGGCATAAGGAGATTTTATAGGTTGAAGGTGAAATACCACAGGTGTGGTGCCTACATCCCAGGAGAGCCTGATCGGAGATTGCAGCTTTGTAGCTCCCTCCCCTCCCAGGGCAGGGAATCCCCAGGCCTGGGCCAAGAGCAACTTGAATACAAAAAGTTGGGGAGATACAGGCTACACACACACACACACCAACCTGAAGCGAGAGAGAGAGAGAGCGAGAGAGAGAGAGAGCGAGAGAGAGAGAGAGAGAGAGAGCGAGAGAGAGAGAGAGCGCGAGAGAGAGAGTGAGAGAGAGAGCGAGAGAGCGAGAGAGAGTGTGTGAGAGAGCGAGAGAGAGTGTGTGAGAGAGAGAGAGAGAGAGAAAGAGAGAGAGAGAGAGATAGAACTACTATCCACACCTGGGGAGGAGGCTGGCTGAGGCCCGCCATGACTGTGAGAGACTCCGTAGTTTTTGGAGAGGTGGTGTGTAAGGAAAGTCGGACAGTGACTCAGTGCTGCAGTGGGAGCACCCAGATAAACTTTTTAAAAGGGGAGCTGAGGCATGCTGGGCAGGGATCCTGTGCTCATCTGCCCTGCCAACATGGGGAAAAAATAAGGGATGTGACTTGCTCCCACTCAGTGCATCTGGGCAGGTTGATCAGAAAGGTACAAAGCAAGAGGATTTCTCAGCCACAGCCTGGAGCAGCTGCGTGGAGGCCTCTGTGCAGGCCTCTGTATGCAGTAAAGACACTGGGCTGGGAACTGTGCACCTGAGATTATTTAAAGCCAGCAGAGCCCTCTTCCCTGCCGGAACCTTCAGGAAGGGAAGGTTGAACCCAGCCCCCACCTCCTGCAGGAGCGGGAAAGATCTGTAAAACTGGCTGGGCAGGCTCAATAACAATGCAAGGTGCATTTCCACAAGAGAAAGACAGCAAGAGGAACACCTAAATGGACTATTTTGAACTTCTCTCAGGGAGACAAAATACTCTGGTTCCTAGGGCCCTATTTTACTCAGTAAAGGCTGAGGATCAGAAAGCAGTACATACAGCAAGGGGGATTCAAGGTCCCACCCAGCCTTGGTTCTGCTGGCACACAGAGCTACCTCAACACTAAATAGGAGAAAGCTGACCCCTTTATACAGATTGCCACCCCTACCCCCCGTGAAATGAATAGCTTATTTAATCGGAAACCATACATTATTGGAAATAAGCTGGGACAGACCAAGACGGGTGGTATAGGAGCAGGGAACACACCCCCTAGTTTTGCCAGAAGACCGAACAGTGCCTCCCAGGAGCCCCAGCATCCTAATAGCAACAGAAGCTCCCTCCAAAGGCAGGTGAAGGTGATACAGGCAGTGTTGCCAGAAGTTGGATGACCATCCCAGGACCTTGAACTGATAAAACACCAAGGCAGATCCAGAAAGAGAAGTCAGAAGGCAAACCAAACAGCTGAGATGAATTTCACTTCACTCTTCTCCAGAATTTGTGGTTTTCTCTTTTCTTCCTTTGAGATAGTCTCTTAATATTTATTCTTTTGCTTCAATTGTATTTCAACTAATTCACTACTCTTTGTCTTTTTCTTTGTGATAAAGAAAAGGAGTCTTTATTCAAAAACTACACAATTTTGGAATAATAGCTTTCCACATGCATTAGTCACTTAAACCTATTAATGAAAGCTAAAGTCTTTAACTCTAGTTACAGCTTTAATCACTTAAGCCTAACAAAAGGCTAAACACTTTAACACCCAAGTTCTCCTATCATTCCCCATTAGTTTTAATTACATATCTTATTTCTTTAGGATTGGTTCACAAACTGTTGTGCTAGGAAGTTCTTTGGCTTCACGCTTTCCTGTGAAACATCCCCCTATTTTATTCATACCAATTATGCTTCTTGATCCCTGCACCATTCCTCCTTTTCTTCCCCTTCCTCCTTCGCTACTGATAACCCAACAAAAAACCTCATAACTACGATCTTGTTCCTGTTCTGATTCTTTGCTTAGTTTTGTTTTGTTTTTATTTTTTAGATTCTGTTGCTGATAGTTGTGAGTTTGTTGTCATGTAGCTTCAGCTTCACTGGAGAGGACACTCCAGCGTCATCACAAGATGTTGATTCAACACGGGAGGAGACAGATACCGTGTCACTCCCGAGTCGGACTGCACAGCCATTCTCGGCGGTGCAGATAGACTCTTAAGAAGCTACACCATCGTCTCTCGAGACGGACGGCTGCCGACGACGATGACGGTTCACAAACTAAAACAACATAAAATACAAATGCTACATAATTTTGGAAGAATGGCGGGCTTCTGCCTCAGAGCTCATTCCCTGTAGCAACACCCAAAGAATAAACCTGCCACCCTCTGCCAGGCCAGCCCAATCCTAGACTGCACCCGGAGTTCCTTCCCATCCAAAATACCGTCCTTTGGGATACACAGGCAACTGCAGCACAATCATCCAAACATCCTTGAGGAAGACAGCCCTCTTTGTCTTTTATTTTTTACTGCTCTTTTTCAGATTTTGTATTATTTTTTATTTTATTGTTATTTCAAATCTCATATTGTACCCCTCCTTTGTCTTACTTCATTTTACCTTCTTCCTGCCCTTTCATATTGTTGTTGTAAATTTTATTTTCTTCCATGCTACACTGTTTCTCCTCCCTCTATCCTCTCAAAGCATTCTTCCTTCCTTTAGTCAGTTCACATTCTTTTTCTCCCTCTTATAATATTCTGATTTCCTTTACACCTTTATAAATAGTAGCTTCTTGGGAGTGGATATTACAGTTATTGCTGTACTTCTTCAATGGAATTCCTATTAGTTCACTACTTTTTGTATTTCAAATCTCATAGATTACTCTCCCCCTGTCTTATTCCATTTTGTCTTTCCCGTGCTCTTGTTCATTTGAGTTAGGAACTTTATTTTTATTTTTTTCCTTCTTAGCCTGGATTCTATTCCTTACTCTTATTAGTTTTTCTCCCCTTGCCCTCTCAAAACCATTTTTCTTTACTGTAGACATCTCACATTCCCTTTTCTATTTTGCATAATATTCTTATTCCCTTTCCACCTTTATTATTCTTTCCTCAACTGTTGTTGAAATTGACCCTCTGTGGTTTTTCTGCAATTTTGTTCCCTTTGGTTTACTACCTTTTAAATTTTATTTCAAACTTCGTAGTATATGCTTCACTATTTTTAAACTTCATTTTGCCATCATGCTGCCCTGCTTTTTTTATATTTTAAATTTTATTCTTTCCCTTTCTTTGCCTTGTTTCTATTCTCTGCTCTGATACTTTCTCCCTCTTGCCACTCAATATCATTTTTCTCTCCTTTAGTCATCTCATATTCCTTTCTTCCTATCTAATAATATTCTTAATCTCTCTCACCTTTATTAATCTTTGCTCAATTGTTGCTAATACTGCTGATGTGGTAGGGGGCTATATCTGCTGGCATGGATTTGGTTCTCTGGTAATATTGCTTTGTTACCCAGCACCTATACAACAGCATACAAGATGTGGCAGAGGTTGTGACTCCCAACCACCTGGAGGGGAGAACACACCAACGAATGAGCAACCCATAAGCAAAGTCCAAATACAATTAAGGCAGCCACATAAATTGAGTAAAGGACAACACTAGAGCATCCAGATCAGGAGATCAAAGAGACTGCATCACTAAGTCCCATAGGTCTCCTAACACAGAAGGTCATACCATGAAGACATAGAGGAAAAGCATACTAACCTAAGAAACAAACAAGAAGAGTCACCTAAAATGGGGAGACAAGAAACCACCACCAATTGAAAAGACAGGAGGAATCCCCAGAAAGTGTGCTAAATGAAATTGAGGCAAGCAAACTATCAGACATTGAATTCAAAATAATGGTTATAAGGACACTCAAGAAGCCCAGAGAGAACTACAAAGAACTCCAGAGAAGCTATAAGGAACTTACTGTGAATGACACCAGCATGAAAAAGGACATAGAAAATATTAATAATAGCTTGGAGGAAATGAAAAATACATATCTGAAATGAAGACCACAGTAGAAGGAATTAAAAGCAGGTTAGATGAAGCAGAAGTTTGAATTAGTGAGCTAAAGGACAAAGTAGAAAAAAGTTCCCAGAAAGAGCAATAAAATGAAAAAAGACTCAGAAAGAATGAAGAGGGGTTAAGGGAACTTCAGGACAACATGAAACAAAATAATATCAATATAATAGGGTTACTGGAAGGAGAAGAAGAGGAGCAAGGAAGAGAAAAATTGTTTGAAAAAGTAATGACAGAAAACTTTCTTAACTTGATGAGAGTAAAAGTCATGAAAGTTCAGGAAGCACAGGGAGTCCCAATGAAGATGAACACAAAGAGGTCCACTCCAATACACACCAAAGACAAAGAGAGAATCTTAAAGGCAGCAATGGAGAAACAGCTAATCACATACAAGGCTATCAGTTGATTTCTCAACAGAAACAACACAATCCAGAAGTGAATGGCAATAAATATTCCAAGTACTGAAAAGCAAAAGCCTGCCGCCAAGACTACTCTACCCAGCAAGACTTTCATTTAAAATGGAAGCTGAAATAAGGAGTTTCCCAGACAAAATAAGGCTAAAAGAATACATCTCTACCAAACCAGCATTGCAAGAGATGCTAAAGGGATTGCTTTAAGAAGATGGGGTGGGGGGGGAGAGAGAGAGAGAGAGAGAGAGAGAGAGAGAGAGAGAGAGAGAGAGAGAGAGAGAGAGAAACACAGGTACAAAGAGAAAAAATGGCAATGAGTAAAGTACTATTAAGAATAACCTTAAATGTATATGTATTAAATGCTCCAATCAAAAGACATAGGGTAGAAGAATGGATAAGAAAACAAGACCCACATATATGCTGTCTACAAAAGACACACCTCAGAACAAAAGATGTACACAGACTGAAAGTGAAGGGATGGGAAAAAAAATATTCCAAGCAAATGAACACACACAAAAAAAGCTGGGGTAGCAATACTTATATCTGACAAAAGACTCAAAACAAAGGCCATTAAAAGAGACAGAGAAGGACACTTCATAATACTTAAAGGAAGAATTCATCAAGAAAACATAACCATTATAAACATACATGCACCCAACATAGGAGCACCCAAATGCATAAGAAAAATTTTGGAGGACTTTAAGAAAGAGATACATAGGAACATACTCCTAGGAGAGGATTTTAACACCCCACTGTCAACAATGGATAGATGTTCCAAACAAAGATTTAACAAGTATATTGTGGTACTGTTCAACACTCTAGATCAAATGGACTTAATGATTTATACAGAATCTTTCACCACAAAGAAGAAAAATACATACTCTTTTCAAATGCACATGGAACATTCACAAAAATAGACCACATGGTAGGACACAAAAGAAGCCTCAACAAATTCAAGAAAATTAAAATCATATCAAGCATCTTCTCTGATCACATAATGGCTTGAAACTAGAAACCAACCTCAATGAACAAATTCATGGGGACTGAATAACATGCTATTAAACAATGAATAGGTTAACAATAAGATCAAGGAAGAAACAAAAAATTTCAGGAAACAAATAAAAATAAACACACAACAGCCCAAAACCTATGGGGCACAACTAAGGCAATCCTGAGAGGGCAATACAGGTCTACATAAAAAAGATAGAAAAATTTCAAATAAACAATCTAATCCTACATCTATAAGAGCTAGAGGAACAAGAACAAACAAAACACAGGGTGAACAGAAGGAAAAAAATAATCAATATCAGAGCAGAATTCAATGACATAGAGACAAAAGGAACAATCCAAAGGATCAATAAATCCAGGAGCTGGTTCTTTGAAAAGATAAACAAAATCAACAATCCTTTAACCAGACTCATCAAGAAATAAAGGGAGAGGGGGGGACCAAGATGGCTGCGGAGTAGGAACAGTGTTCTCAGCTCGCTCCTGTTAAGGAGACAATCCAGGAGGAACAAACTCAGGGAGGAATGACTGAGTGAGTGGGAATATCTGATAACGTGAACGGGGAAGAGATCGTGGGAGCAGCGTGGAGGGGGGTGGAGGGGTTTATCACAAACTGCAGGCTGAGTCATTCTGAGACTCCCTGCGTTTGCAGTATCAAGCCGGAGAGCTCACTAGCCGGGAGTGAATTCTTGTAGGGAGTTAGGGAGAGGATTTGGCCGAAAAAGCCAGAGGAGTGAGAGAACAGTGAACAACCAGGACTGGGAGAAACTGTGTGACCTGAGTCTAGAGGGAAACATCCTCAGCTGCAACCTCCGACGGAAAGCTCGGCATCCCGGGCGCGCCCAGCACTTGCGCTAGGGCCCTACAGAACAAAGGAGCAGTTTTGGGGCTAGGAGACGGGCCGCACAGAAAATATGTTTCGGAACTCCGGACCGGGGGAGAACTGTGTTCTTGAAATCAGTGTTTGCTCTTTAGTCGCGCTAGAATCCCACAGAACAAAAGGCAGGTTTGGGGCTAAGAGAGAAATAGGACGCGCAGGGTGTGTAAGTAGGGAAGAGGGTGGAGGCGGAGGTTCTGGAGGGGAGACGGTTTTAGGGCAGGGAGAAGGGCCCGCGGGGAGGGGCTGCTGTGAAGCTCCGGACCGGCAGAGAGCTCCGGTGAAGGAGAGCGCTGCGCTGACCGACCACACTAGAGTCCCACAGAACAAAGGGACGGTGCTGTGGCGGGAAGAAAGATAGAGCACGCAGGCCGATAGACAGGGAAGCCAGCGGAAGCGGTAGCTCGGAATAGAGAAAGTTTTGGGGCAAGGAGAAGAGCACAGGCAGGAAAGCCACTGCAAAGCTCCAGACTAGGGGAGAGGCCCTGGGCAGGAAAGGGTCACTGGGCCCGGCACTTTGACCGACTGTGCCAGAGTCCTGCAGAACAAAAGGACGATCTTGAGACAGGGAGAGAGGTGGGGTGCGCAGGCATATAGACAGGGAAGAGAGCAGAAGCTGTAGCCTGGGAATAGAGACAGGACTGGAGGCAGGGCGGGGATTGCTGGCAGGCACAGGCTGGACCAACAGAGGGAAGGAGTAGCTGGACAAGCCTGAGGAGGGCTGAGGCTGCCTCAGGAGGGGACAACTAAAGGCAGCTCACAGCAGAGCGGTGGTAGGCCCACGAAAAAAAGACTAGCAACCCCAGAATCAAGCAGAACCCTCCCACAGCCAGCCAACCAACCAGAAAAGATTTGAAACTCATGGAATTTTGAATAGGAGCAGACTCAGGAAGGAAGCAAGGAAAAACCAAAAAACAAACCAAAAACACCCAGAGACTGTGCATAAAAGTTGAATTGAGTTAAAATCCTCATTCTTTTATCTCTCACTCTCTCTCTAACTACCCCTACCATCAGTCCCTTCTTATTCTCGCTCCTTTTCTCCCCTCCCCTTCCCCCCCTTCTCTCCCCTTAGCATTCTCCCCTGCATCCTATTCTCAGTTAATTTTATAATTTTAAGTTCTCTCCCTTTCTCACCCTCTCCTTTCTCTGCGCTACTCACCTTCAACTTTATTAAATTTCTTTCTTTATTTTGTCCCCCTTCAGTCTACGTTCATTTTTCTTTCATCTCTTGTCCTTATTTTCCTTCTCTCCCTATACATAATCTCTCTCTCTCTCTATTACACTTTATATTCTAATCTCTTAATATTCAAATTATAATTCTAATCTATCCCCCTCTCCCTTTACTCTCCTATTCTTACCCCTTCTCTTTTTCTACCCCACCCCCCCACTTCTTTCCCTACCTCTTGTATTTCTCTCCTTCATCCTATCTTTTGCCAACTCTTCAATTTCAATCCTCCCCTCCCTAATATCTCCTCTTCCTCCTGATTTCCTTCCCTCCTATGAGCTCTTTTCCTCCCAAATCCTCTTGCTCTCCTATCTCCTATTCCTCTCTCTCTATATTCACCTTTTCTCTCTATCTTGCAACTTTATATCATGTTTTAATCTCCTAATCTTTTTTATAACATATAATTTAAAAAAGAATTTTAATCCAGTCCCCTCTCTTCTACCTCCCCTTCTTCTTTTGTTCTCTCTCCTACCCTTCTCTTCTCTACTTTCTCTCTCTCTTTCCTCTCTCCCTTCCTGTCTTGCTATTTTCTACTCTGTATTTTTATCCTTAAAAAATTCTCTCTCAATCTATTTCCTACCTTCTAACCTCCCCAGCCCTCTCTTTCAATTTCTGGCTGTCTGTCTACCTGGATGTCTGTTGTGTCTACCCTACCTCCCACGCTAATCATATAGTATATACCGATTATATAATCCTAATACTATACACTTCCACTTTCTCTCTCCACACTGTAACCCTCCCCTCCTTTTCAAACAGACAGTGTAAGTGTTAATTGCTCTCTTACATAACCTTGATCCCAATTGCTAATATTAATAATCTATCAACTTCCAGCTCAAAAATTACCCTTCCTTCATTTAAAACAACTCCTTTCTGTTTCTCCTACGAAATAAGAGTCCCAGTATCTCCACAAGTATATTAACACGGGCTCATTTGCAGCCTATAGTGGGATTGTATTTGGAGGAGACATTGGAGGGTGTGGGTTTCTTGCCTGGGTTGTGTAATTATGTTTTAGCAGCACCTTCACAAAAGATCTCAAGACAAGGTGGGCAGAGTGACTCTCAATCAACTAACCAGAGAAAAAGATCCACCAAAAAGTAGCTGAAATACAACCAGACAGATTAAAGAAATATCATCAAGGACAACACAGACGGAGATCCAGGAGGGCGGAGGAGTAAGTGGAAGCTACACTAACCCCCTCCCAGGACCAGCCAGTGCTGACTCAGCCCCAGTACAGCAGACAGACCATCCCCCTCCAAGTGGTGTCACACTAAGGGGAAGGAAAAGCCCTGCCTACAGGAATTAAGTTGCCACACCCACGGTCCTTAAGCCTGACGGCTGATCACAGATTGAGTATAGTAACAACTAAAGAAGAGAGACAAAGGCAGTAGATCCCTGGAAGTCTCCAACAGGCTGCCTAGGGCCAGTCTGGTAAATGATCTGACGCTACCAGAGGCAGATCCAGGAAGAACTGATCATTCTAAGAAGCACCAACAAACAAAAGTAATCACAAAAATGGGGAGACAGAGAAACAACCCCCCATCAAAAGGAAAGGTAGAATCCCCAGAAAGAGTGCTAAATGAAATAGAGGGGAGCAACATATCAGATACAGAATTTAAAACATGGATTATGGAGAAGCTAAATGAGCTCAGCGGAAACTACAAAGAACTCCAGAAAAACTACAGTGAACTCCAGAAGAACTATAAGGAACTTACTGAGAATTATACCAGCATCAAAAAGGACATGGAAGCTATCAATAAGAGCCAGGAGGAAATGAAGAATACGATCTCTGAATTGAAGAACACAGTAGAAGGAATTAAAAGCAGGCTAGAGGAAGCAGAAGATCGGATCAGCGAGCTGGAGGACAACGTACACAAAAACTCCCAGACAATGCAACAAAATGAAAAAAGACTGAACAAGACTGTAGAGGTTCTAAGACAGCTGCAGGACAACATGAAACGTAACAATATCCGTATCATTGGAATTCCAGAAGGAGAAGAAGAAGAGCAAGGGATAGAAAACCTCTTTGAAAAACTAATGACAGAAAACTTCCCTCACATGAGGAGAGAAAGAGTCACGCAAATCCAGGAGGCACAGAGGGTCCCAATGAAGATGAACCCCAACAGGCCCACCTCAAGACACATCATAATTAAAATGGCAACATCCAAAGACAAAGAGAGAATCCTAAAAGCAGCAAGAGGGAAACAACTAATAACATACAAGGGAGCTCCAATAAGGCTATCCTCAGATTTCTCAGCAGAAACACTACAAGCAAGAAGGGAATGGCAAAAAATATTCCAAACAATGAAAAACAAAGGCCTACAACCAAGAATACTCTACCCAGCAAGGCTCTCATTCAAAATGGAAGGCGAAATAAGGAGTTTCTCAGACAAAGGAAGACTAAAAGAATACATCTCCACCAAACCAGCAATGCAAGAGATGCTAAAGGGTCTGCTCTAAAAAGATAAAGAAACAGAGAGAAACAGAGAAGAACACGAGTACAAAGGGGGAAAATGACAATGAATAAGTACTTATCAGTAATAACCTTAAACGCAAATGGATTAAACGCTCCAATTAAAAGACATAGGGTAGCTGAATGGATTAGAAAGAATGACCCACATATATGCTGTCTACAAGAGACCCACCTTAGAACAAAAGATCTACACAGACTGAAAGTAAAGGGATGGAAAAATGTATTCCAAGCAAATGGACATGAAAAAAAAGCCGGGGTAGCAATACTTATATCAGACAAAACAGATTTCACAGCAAAGTCCATAAAAAGAGACAAAGAAGGGCATTTCATAATACTTAAGGGAAAAATCCATCAAGAAGATATAACCCTTATAAATATATATGCACCCAACTTAGGAGCACCCAAATATGTAAGGAAAATTTTGAAAGACTCCAAGAAAGATATAGGCAGCAACACACTCATCGTAGGGGACTTTAACACCCCATTGTCAACAATGGACAGATCTTCAAAGCAAAGAAACACCAAAGATATTGAGGCACTGAACAACACTTTAGATCTAATGGACTTAGTCGATATATATAGACGTTTACACCCCAAAGAAGCAAAATATACATATTTCTCAAGTGCACATGGAACATTTTCAAAGATAGACCACATGGTAGGACACAAAACAAGCCTCAATAAATTCAAGAAAATTGAAATTATATCAAGCATCTTCTCAGATCACAATGCCTTAAAATTGGAAATCAACCTCAAGGAAAAAACTCAAAAACATTCAAACTCATGGAGAATGAATAACATGCTATTAAATAATGAATGGGTTAACAATGACATCAAGGAAGAAATCAAAAAGTTCCTGGAAACCAATGATAATGAACACACAACAACCCAAAACCTATGGGATACAGCGAAAGCAGTCTTAAGAGGAAAGTTCATAGCAATACAAGCCTACCTAAAAAAGCTAGAAGAATCTCTAATAAAAAATTTAACCCTACAGCTACAAGAACTAGAGGAAGAACAACAAGCAAAACCCAGATCAAGTAGAAGGAAGGAAATCATCAAGATCAGAGCAGAATTAAATGACATAGAGTCTAAAGTAACAATTCAAAAGATCAACAAGAGTAGGAGCTGGTTCTTTGAAAAGATAAACAAAATTGACAAGCCTTTAGCCAGGCTCATCAAGAAAAAAAGAGAGAGAACCCAAATAAATAAAATCAGAAATGAAAGAGGAGAAATCACAACTGATACCACAGAAATACAAAGAATTATAAGAAATTATTACGAACAACTGTATGGCAAGAAATTTGACAACCTAGAGGAAATGGACAGATTCCTGGAAAACTATAGTCTGCCCAAACTGAATCAAGAAGAAGCAGAAAGTCTGAATAGACCAATAACAGCTAGCGAAATTGAAGCAGTAATCAAAAAACTCCCAGCACACAAAAGCCCAGGACCAGATGGCTTCACAAGTGAGTTCTACAAAACATTTAGGAAAGAACTAACTCCTATCCTCCTCAGACTATTCCAAAAGATACAAGAAGAGGGAAGACTCCCAAACTCGTTCTATGAAGCCAGTATAACCCTAATTCCAAAACCAGGTCAAGACACAACAAAGAAAGAAAACTACAGACCAATATCGCTGAACATAGATGCTAAAATCCTCAACAAAATATTGGCAAACCGGATCCAGCAACACATTAGAAAGATCATACACCACGATCAAGTAGGATTCATCCCAGGGATGCAAAGATGGTTTAATATTCGCAAATCAATAAACGTGATACACCACATAAACAAAATGAAAGACAAAAACCACATGATCATATCAATAGATGCGGAAAAAGCATTTGATAAAGTACAACACCCATTTATGATAAAAACTCTCAGCAAAATGGGAATAGAGGGAGCATACCTCAACATAATAAAGGCCATATATGAGAAACCTGAAGCCAACATCATACTCAATGGGCAAAAACTGAGAGCATTCCCCCTGAAATCAGGAACAAGACAAGGATGTCCGCTCTCTCCACTCCTATTCAACATAGTTTTGGAAGTTCTAGCCACAGCAATCAGACAAGAAAGAGAAATAAAAGGCATCCAAATTGGAAAAGAGGAAGTAAAGCTGTCATTATTTGCAGATGACATGATAGTGTACATAGAAAATCCTTTAGACTCCACAAAAAAACTACTCAATCTAATAAGTGAATTCGGCAAAATAGCAGGATACAAAGTCAATATTAAGAAATCGAAGGCATTTTTATACACCAACAATAAAAACTCAGAGATAGAAACTGAAAGAAAAATCCCATTTACCATAGCAACAAGAAAAATAAAATACCTAGGAATAAACTTAACCAAAGAGGTAAAAGACCTGTACACAGAAAACTACATAACACTGAAGAAAGAAATTAAAGAAGATACAAATAAATGGAAGCGTATACCATGCTCATGGATGGGAAGAATCAACATCATTAAAATGTCCATACTACCCAAAGCAATTTATAGATTCAATGCAATCCCTATTAAAATACCAGCAACATATCTCACAGACCTAGAACAAATACTTCAAAAATTTACATGGAACCAAAAAAGAGCCCGAATAGCCACAACAATTTTGAGGCAGAACACAGTAGGAGGAATCACAATACCCGATATCAAACTATACTACAAGGCCACGGTAATCAAAACAGTCTGGTACTGGCATAAAAACAGACATATAGATCAATGGAACAGGATAGAGAGCCCAGAAATAAGCCCAGGTTCATATGGTCAACTAATATTTGACAAAGGGGGAAAGAACATCAAATGGAATGAAAAGAGCCTCTTCAACAAATGGTGTTGGGAGAACTGGACAGGGACATGCAAAAAAATGAAACTAGACCACCAGCTCACACCATACACCAGAATAAACTCAAAATGGATCAAAGACTTAAATGTAAGCCGTGACACCATAAAAGTCCTAGAGGAAAAAATAGGCAGGAAAATTTCAGATATCCCACGTAGCAACATTTTCACTGATATATCTCCTAAGGCAAGGGAAATAAAGGAAAGAATAAACAAATGGGACTACATCAAACTAAAAAGTTTCTGCTCAGCTAAAGAAAACATCAGCAAGATGCAAAGGAAACCAACCATATGGGAAAATATATTCGCCAATAACATCTCAGACAAGGGATTGATCTCCAAAATATATAAAGAACTCATACGACTCAACACCAAGAAGACAGACAACCCAATTAAAAAATGGGCAAAAGACCTGAACAAACACTTCTCCAAAGAAGACATACAGAGGGCCCATAGACATATGAAAGTATGCTCAACATCACTAGCCATCAGAGAGATGCAAATTAAAACCACAATGAGATACCACCTCACACCAGTCAAAATGGCAATCATCAACAAATCAACAAACAACTTGTGCTGGAGAGGATGCGGAGAAACGGGAACCCTGGTGCATTGCTGGTGGGAATGCAGATTGGTGCAGCCACTGTGGAAAACAGTTTGGAATTTCCTTAAAAAACTAAAAATGGAACTGCCTTTTGAACCAGCAATTCCATTGCTAGGATTATATCCAAAAAATCCTGAAACACCAATTCAAAAGAACCTATGCACTCCAATGTTCCTAGCAGCACTATTTACAATAGCCAAGTGCTGGAAACAACCTAAGTGCCCATCTGTAGATGAGTGGATCAAAAAACTGTGGTACATTTACACAATGGAATTCTATGTAGCAGAAAGAAAGAAGGAACTTCTACCATTTGCAACAACATGGATGGAACTAGAGAAAATTATGCTTAGTGAAATAAGCCAGGCAATGAAAGAAAAATACCTTATGCTGTCACCTATTACAGGAAACTAATGAACAACACAAACAAATGAGCAAAATTGAACCAGAGGTATGTAAACAAGAAGTAGACTAACAGTAACAAGGGGGGCGGGGGGGAGGAAAAGAAAGGTGTAAGGGGATGGGTCAAGTTAAAAAAATATATATATATGAATGACCCACAGACAGGTGCAACTGAGTGGGGACTAAATGTGGGGGAGGGGAGGGACAGGGTGCAGGGAAACAAGAGGGCTAAAAAAGTGAGACAACTGTAATGGAAAAACAAACCAAAATTTTTTAGTGGGGGAAAAATGAAAATATGAAGAATGGAAATGCCAGTTCAGTGAATATTAGGACAAAGATTTTCCTTCACGTTGTATATTTTTCTCCCTATTTGATCCCTCCAGAGTTTGGCATTCTAAACAAGTAAATAATGACATAAGTTCCTTTGCATAGAACTAATAAGACCAGTTGTCAACAGAGGTTCTTTTTTTTTTTTTGACCAAGTCTTTGACTGGAATGTCAAGCCTAAAGGAAACATACTTGGGCTCAGATTGTTACCAGAAAGCCCTGAGGAACTGGGAATGACTTTCAAAGGTAATAAAAGCCCGTGAGATAAAAGGCCTGGTACCATGGTTGGTTGTGCGGTCCACAGCAATCTTTCCAGGGAAGGAACGAAGGTTGTTTTCCTGAAAGATGGCTAGAAGGGACCTTAAGGCACAAGGAAAGACCAGAAAAACTTGGAAAAAACAGGTGTGTACAGGCAAGGATGAATGCCAGATATGTGGCACAGCTTCTGTGCCCTGAAGAACAGACTGAAGGTCACCCCAAATATTCCTTGGGTAAGTTCCAGCAAAGCAGAACTAAAGATCATAAATGATCATTTGCTGCTCTTGTTATGTTTATGCAAACGAACAGGATAAATTAAAAATGGACTTAATGTAGTCCCTTTAAAGACAAGGAGGGTAACCTTAGGGAGAAAAATTATTATTCAAGGAAAATCACAATGATCAGTAGTAGAGTATAAAACAGGGCAACTAACCGTCTTAAAAGTTTCTTCTCCAGATTTAGAGACTTGTTTGCGGGTTATGTTACATAAATTAACACGTGTTTTTTGTTTTCAAAGGACATAAGCCTATGATCGCATTACCTGAGTGATTATTTGTACGCATAAGCCTCACTTAATCCTCTCTGCAGCGCTGCCTCCTGAGACTCAACGGTTTGGCTGAACTAAATGGCTGGGTTGGGGAAGAATGGGGTGGTCTGTGGGCTTCACTTTAAAACGGGTTTCTCTTTTCTATCCTAATGGCTTGGACAGAAAAGGCCCAGAGGTCTGAGAGGGGGAAAAACCTAAACTATTTACCTCAGCCCAAACTAAGTATAATGGGCAAAAGGGTTTTGGACAGGCGAGATGTGCCTAGCACACCTTCTTACAAAGAAACTTTTTTTTTTTCCCTAATATGGAACATTGAAAAATTAATCCCTGCCTTTTGTCATCTAGTAGTTATGGATTGAATGATGTCTTCTAACCCTTTTCGCCAAATCTGTTGCCCTCAGAACACAACAAGGACACCAGCCTGTTGAACCAAGCACGCCGTTGACCGGAGGCAGCCAACTGACCTGGAGTCTGCACGATCCTTCCCCATGTGGGAAGGCCACCCTCCCCTCCACACCCCCACTCTTATTAGGGTTTTCTGGACCCAAGGGTAGGTAGGACGACGACCATGTCCAGCTTGAAGCAGCTAGAGGAGCTTGAGACCTTTGCCCATTGTCCTTTACAAGATTACAAAGGGTCCTAATATTTGAGAGGGGGGGGATAGTTAATTTTTACGAACCAGTGGTATGGACTTGGGGGGGATTGCTGGGGGAGGGCGGTGCTGGGGGGAGGGGAACAAGGGGGAGAAAATTGGAACTGTTGTAACAATATAATCAATAAAAAACATTAAAAAAAAAAGAAATAAAGGGAGAGAACTCAAATAAATAAAATCAGGAACAAAAGAGGAGATATTATAGCCAATACCACAGAAATACAAAGGATTGTCAGAAATTACTATGAACAACTATATGCCAAGAAATTTGACAACCTGGGTGAAATGACAAATTTCTAGAAACATGTCATCTTCAAAAACTGAATCAAGGAGAAAGCCTGAATAGACTGGTAACAGCTAGTGGAATTGAAGGAGTAATCAAAAAACTCCCAGCACACAAAAGGCCTGGACCGGATGGCTTCACAGGCAAATTTTACCAAACATTTAGGGAAGAGCTAATTTCTAGCCTTTTAAACTATTCTATAAAATTCAAGAAGAGGGAAGACCCCCAAACTTTCTACGAGGCCAGTTTTATCCTAATTCCATAACCAGGTAAAGACACAACCAATAAAGGAAACTACAGGCCAATACTGCTGATGAACATAGATGCTAAAATCCTCAACAAAATATGGCAAACCTGATCCAGCAATACATTAAAAAGATCATACACCATGATCAAGTGGGATTCATCTCAGGGATACAAGAATGGTACAGTATTCACAAATCAATAAATGTAATACACCACATAAACAAAATGAAAGACAAAAACATGATCATATCAACAGACAATGAAAAGGCATTTGATAAAGTACAGCAACAATTTATGGTAAAAACATGCAGCAAAGTGGGAGTAGAGGGAGAATACCTCAACATAATAAAAGCCATATATGAAAAACCTATAGCCAACATTATACTCAATGGGCAAAAACTAAAATCTCCCTAAGATAAGGAGCAAGACAAGGGTGTCTGCTTTCACCATTTGTATTTGACATAGTATTGGAAGTTCTAGCTGCAGTGATAGGACAAGAAAAAGAAATAAAAGGCATCTAATTTGGAAAGGAGGAAATAAAACTGTCATTTTTTTGCAGATGACATGATAGTGTACATAGAAAACCCTATAGTTTCCACCAAAAAACGATTTGACCTAATAAATGAACTTGGCAAAAAAATGGGCTACAAAGTCAATATTCAGAAATTGAATGCATTTTTTGTACACCAACAGTGAAATACCAGAAACAGAAACAAACAAACAAAAATCCCATTTACTATAGCAACAAGAAAAATAAAGTACCTAGGAATAAATTTAACTAAGGTGGTAAAAGACCTGTACTTGGAAAACTACAGAACATTGAAGAAAAAAATTAAGGAAGACACAAATAAATGGAAGCATACACAGTGTTCATGGATTTAAAAAATTAAGATAATTAAAATGTCCATACTACCCAAAGAAATCTATAGATTCAACACAATGCTTATTAAAATGCCAATGACAGATTGATATAGAACAAATATTTCAAAAATTTATTTGGAACCTAAAAGACCCCAAATAGCCTCAGTACTCTTAAGAAAGAAGAACAAAGTAGGAGGGATCACAATACCTGATATCAAACTATACTACAAGTCCACTATAATCAAAACAGTCTGGTACTGGCATAAGAACAGACCCATAGGTCAATGGAAGAGAATGGAGAGTTCAGAAATAAACCCAGGTCTCTATGGTCAATTAATATTTGACAAAGGGGGCAAGAGCATAAAATGGAGTAAAAATAGCCTCTTCAATAAATGGTGTTGGGAGATCTGGACACATACATGCAAAAAAAAAAAAAAAAAAAAAAAAAAAGAAAAAGAAAAAAGAAACTAGAGCACCAACTTACACCATACACCAGAATAAGCTCAAGATGGATAAAAGACTTAAATATAAGTCATGCATGACACCTTATAAGTCCTGGAGGAAAACATTGGCAGTAAAATTTCTGAGAGTCCATGCATCAATATTTTTGCTGAAATATGTTCTAAGGCAAGGGGTATAAAAGAAAGAATACACAAATGGGACTACATCAAATGAAAAGCTTCTGCATGGCTAAAGAAAGCATCAGTAAAATGAAAAGGGAACCAACTGTATGGGAAAACATATTTGTCAATGATACCTCGGATAAGAGTTTGATCTCCAAAATATATAAAGAACTCATATGACTCAACACCAGCAAGACAAAAAATCCAATTAAAAAATGGGCAAAGAGCCTGAACAGACACTTCTCCAAGGAGGACATACAGAGGGCCCATTGGTATATGAAAGAATGCTCAACATCTCTAGCCATTAGAGACATGCAAATTAAAACTACAATGAGACACCACCTCACACTGGTCAGAATGCCTATCATTAGCAAATCAACAGAACACACGTTCTGGCCATGATGAAGAGAAAAGGGAACCCTAGTGCATTGTTTGTGGGAATGCAGATTGGTGCAGACATGGTGGAAAACAGTACAGAATTTCCTCAAAAAACTTAAAATGGAACTGCCTTTTGATCCAATGATCCCACTGCTGGTATTATACCCTAAGATTCCCGAAACACCAATTTGAAAGAACCTATGCATCCCTATGTTCACAGCTGCACTATTTACAATAGCCAAGTGCTGGAAACAGCCTAAGTGCCCATCAGTGGGTCAAAAAACTGTGGTACATTTACACGGTGGAATGTTATGCAGCAGAAAGAAGGAACTTCTAGCTTTTGTGACAACATGGATAGCAGTGGAGAGTATTATGCTTAATGAAATAAGCCAGGGGATGAAAGACAAATACCATATGATCTCACCTATGAATGTAACTTAATGAACAAAACAAAGAAATGAGCAAATAAGAACCAGAGACATGGAAATAAGGAACAAACTGATAGTTTTACCACAGGGGGTTGGGGAAGCAGATAATGGGGGAAAGAAGGGGAAGGTTCCAGTGAAGCAACAAGTATAAAGAACCCATGGGCATGGACAACAGGGTGGGGACTGACTGTGGGAGTGTGGGGTGCACAGGCAGGGGAGAACAATGGGGGGAAATTGGGACAAATGTAATTAAACCACAAATAAAATTTAAAAAGTACAGTATGAATTCACTTATATGTGGACCTTCATGAACAAAATAAGCCAACAAGCAAAACAGAAACAGACTCACAGATTTAGAGAACAGAGTGAGTGCTGTCAGAGGGATGGCAGTTGGAGGGCTGAGTAAAAATGGTGAATGGATTAAGAAAAAAAAAATAGACACAAACAATAGTATAGTGATTACCAGAGGAAAATGGGGGTGAAGGTAGGTCAAAAATAGTAAATGGGTGATAAATGGAATTAAAAGGAGACTTGACTTATCATGGTAAACACACAATACAATATACAGATAATGTATTACAGAATTGTACATCTGAAACATATTAAATTTTATTAACCAATATTACCCCAATAAATTCAATATATATAAACAAATAAATAAGTAAATAGTGATAGCTTTGCGGATAGAGAAATCTTGGTTGTAGGTCCTTGCTTTCCATCACTTGGAATACTTCTTGCCAGTCCCTTCTTGCCTGCAGAGTTTCTTTTGAGAAATCAGCTGATAGTCTTATGGGAACACCCTTGTAGATAACTGCTTTTCTCTTGCAGCTTTTAAAATTCTCTCTTGGTCCTTAAACTTTGGCATTTAAATTATGATGTTTCTCAGTGTAGGCCTCTTTGGGTTCATCTTGTTTGGGACTTTCTGTGCTCCCTGGACTTGTATGTCTATTTCCTTCACCAAATTAGGGAAGTCTTGTCATTAATTTTTCAATTTCTTGCGCTCTCTTATCCTTCCAGCAGCATCTCCAACACTTCTAGCACCAGTGCCTGCTTTCATGGAAGACAATTTTTCCATGCAATGGGGGTGTGGGTGGGGAATGGCTTTACAACCTGCCACCAGATGCAGCTTGACAATTGCCACTCACTAATTAGGTTTTGATAGGAGTCTTCAAGCAATTGACTTGTTATGGTCTCTGTGCAGTCAAACCTCTCTGCTAACGATAATCTGTTTTACAGCTGCTACCCAGCACTAGCATCACTGCCTCAGCTCCACCTTCTATCATAAGGCATTAGATTCTCTTAAGGAGCATGCAACCTAGATCCCTCCTATGCCCAGGTCACAGTAGGGTTTGTGCTTCTATGAGACTAATGCCATCGCAGATTTGACAGGAGGCAGAGCTAGGTGGTAATGCAAGTGATGGGGATTTGGTTGTAAACACAGATGAAGCTTTGCTCACTTGCCCACTGCTCATCTCCTGCTGTGCATCTGGTTCCTAACTGGCCATGGATCATGACTGGTCTATTGCCCAGTGGCTGGGGACCCCTTCTTCTGGTACCTCCATGATGCAAGTGTTGGTGCACTTGAAGTTGTCCTTGCACTATCCTCATTTTTTTAATTCCTTTTTTCTTTTTTGCTGTTCTGATTGGGTGTTTTTTGCTCCTTATATTCCAAATCACTGTTTTGTTTCTCAGCTTCATCCACTCTACTGTGGATTTTCTGTAAATTATTCATTTTAGTTTATATTTCATTTGGTTTCCATGTCCCTCTTTATGCTTTTGAAGTCCTAAGTTCATATACTCTTCCCCAAAGTTCGTTAAGCATCCTTATAACCAATGTTTTGAACTCTGCATCTAGTAGATTGCTTGTCTCAATTTTATTTGGTTCTTTTTCTAGAGTTCTGTTCTGTTCTTTAATTTACATCATGTTTCTTTGTCTTCTCATTTTGGCAGCTTCCCTGTGTTTGTTTCTCTGTATTAGGGAGAGCTGCTACATCTTCTGGGCCTGGTAAAGTAGCCTAATGTAGTTGGTGTCCTGTAGCATCCAGATGAAGAGCCTCCTAGTTTACCCCAACAGGCTGCTCCAGGTGTGCTGCTCCTTGTGTGGGCCATATATCCCCTCCTGTTGTAGCTGAGGCTTGGTTGCTGTCAGCACATCAATGAGAGGTATATACCCCCAGGCCTATTGGCTGTAAGAACTCACTGTGACCCCTGTAGAGGATCATCTGTGCAGGGGCCCACCTCCCAGATTAGGACTTACTTCAGCATGGCTCTGATGCCTTTGAGTCTTCTCCTTGTGTGTGTCATTTGTGGAGATTGTTGGGTGGTGCTTCAAGGTCTGAAGCTGTCTACCATGTATGCTGGTTCTGGGGCCCACCCAGGAAATGCAGGCCAAGGTCAGCCACTGCCAGTGTTCTTTCCAGGGCCACCCAGCATGAGCTACAAAGCGAGCTGCAGGTGGCTTCTACTTGTGCTGGGCTTGGAGGTGCTCAGGGGAGGACAAGCTGCGAGTCAGGTTGGCTGCCAGTAGTGCTGGGGTTGGGGCCACTTAGTGAGAAGTACGGGGCATGCTGAGGCCAGATGCTGCTTGTTTGAGAGTTTTAGAAAAGTCCCTGAGAAATTTTAGGAAAGTCCGAAGCATGAGCCAACACAGGCCATTTGTGTGGAAAAGCCACTGGAAGCAGCTTGGGAGGGCATGCAAGTTGGTGGGGTGAGGTCTCAGGGAATCACCAGGGCAGAGTGAACAATGACAGGTTGATGGAGTCTCAGATATGTTGCCTGCCTGCCAGCTCTTTGCGGGGCGGGCTCAGAAAAGGGACAACGACCTCTACCAGCACTTCTGTCTGGGAAAAAGCTGTCCCCCGAGTTGTTGCCCCAGTGCCAGGCAATTCAGCCCCTCCCCATATGTCCCTAGAGCCTTTCAAGCTGCTATCCCAGTGATGGAGCTCAGAGGGAGTGATTCTGATTAAGTCCATGCAGACCCTTTAAGAGGAAATATGTGGGATTCCAGAAGCCCTACGTCTCACTCAGCCACAATCCCCACTGGTTTTTACAGCCAGAACTTAGGGGTACTTATCTTTCTGGCACTGGAACCCTGGAGTGGGGATCTTGGTGTGGGGCTGGGATCCTCCGCTCCTCAGGTGGAACTTCCACAGTGGAAATATCCTGTGCAATTTTTATCCACTGCCGGTGGGTGTGGGGCCAGTGCTTTGTGTCTCTCCCCCTCCTACCAGTATCCATGTGGCTTCTTCTTTATATCCTTAGTGGTATAACTTCTGTTCATCTAGATTTCAGCTGGTTCTGAATAATGGTTGCTCTGTAGTTTAACTGTCATTTTGATGTGGTTGTGGAAGGCTGCAACCACTGTTTTTACCTATGCTGCCATCTTAACTAGGAACCTAATTTTTTTTTTTAAATCAACTAAATTTTAAACTGATTTTGAACTACTGCTACCATTGAGTGCAACTCTAATTCAGGCCAGTAATTTAAAACAAAAACAACAACACACAACCTAGCATTCAGTCACAATGACCACAAAATGTAGACAAATGAGCATATTTGTTACCGGTACCAACAAAGCAACTCTGAGTACTGCTCAATAATGGTGGCAATGTTCACACTTTGAAGACTAGCATCAACCAAGCCAGCACCAGCAACTTAAGCAAGCTGCTCCCTCTACACTATCGAAACAACTGGTATAACACTCACTGATTCATAAACCAGAGCTTTATTTACCAATGAGGACAAAAGGTTGGAGGAATTTAAAATAATTTTCTATGCTGCTCTTAGCATAAAAGCTTTTCCCAAAATTATTTTCTTAGCTTTCAGAGAATATTTCTCATGCCAATTATCTGTGTCCCAAACCCCACCCCCTCCACCCCCACCCTGATACATGTTGGCTCTCAATTGCGTAACAGGAATTAGCCAGGGAAGACTCTTGAGGACTGAGAGGAGAAATTGTTATTATAAACTTTAGCCTTCATATTGGAAAAAATACTCAGAAATTAAAACAAAAATCAAGTTAAGTCAATCTCAAAAATAAACACCACAATCCTTAGAACTAGAAGGTTTATCCAAGGTGACATGGTGTTATCCTCTTACATTGCTATGATTCAGTCATGGACAACATTAGGTGCAAGCTCCAAATTTTGAAATGCTACCTTTGTTTGAGGGAGCTATAGGTAATTCTTCTATCAATGGAATGCTTGTGACTCTCAAATAGATTCCAGGCTAGAAATTTTAGTCTCTGCAGTTTTGTGTTTTGATTTTCTCATAGTTACTAACCAAGGAATGCTTCTTTCGAGAAGAAAGTTCCAGCGTGGTATCATACAGACTTTCAACGAAGTTTCTAAGGCAGGGAACATTGACTTCATTTTTAACAGCCTGAAACAGAGATGCATGTTAATATTACAATAAATGATTGATTCTCTAATCCAATATGAAGAAGTTCTTAAAAATTAAAATGTAACAACTCACAGCAGCAACTGGGACAAGAATTTCAACAAAAAGCCCAGCTAGTGCATGCTTGATGTCTTTGTCTTTGACCTCCAGGAAATAATGTGCACATTCCTAGGAAATAAAAAAAGAGTGAAGGATGGAAGCATAGACTGAGATGTACACATAAAATGTATTTACACAAATTTAAGTAAATAGCTCTTAATTCCACCATACATAATAAAATCACGTATTCTATAATATACTTAAAAAACTATGGATTTAACATATACATTAAAATCCACAATGGTCCATTTTCCATGGCTGGTTTTCTCAGTCCCCTCCTACTTTGATCTCAAACACTAAGTTGAAAGGACAAAGCATCAACAACCAGCAAGCAGACATTAATCTGTTGACTTACTGGTTGATTCAATCATTCATTTCCAACAAATTTCCATTTAGCACCTATCGTGTGTGGGTCCCTGATCCCTAGATTAACCCACAAACACAGATTCCCCAGAGAAGGTAAACATGGGAAAAAAGGAAGACCTTACTTTTTTTTAGGCCCTGACAGCCTTGGGCACAGAGCTAGCTGTTTACTTGCTAGCCCTGAATTTTAAGTGTGTTTATTGTTCGGACAGTTTCACAAGTAAGTCTGCAAGGCTTCCCTTCCCCACCTTAGACAAGGAAACCTTTACAACAGTTCCTCAAGCAAGGATGTGTCTGTCTATGGACTATTGTCAATAAGAAGACATTTCTGGTTGCCCAGGGATCATCTAGCAGGAGTTGACCTGTCCAGAATTCTGCCAGCCCCTTTCTCAGCACGGATTTGGTAGTAACTTACTGTGGTCTTTATTAGGAATTGTTTTCATTAAAGCGTCGAAGGCTATGTGTATTTGGGATGACATGAATATCTATATTAGCTATTTATTACCACTTATTTCTAGTCAACATTGGGACTATCACCAATAGCAGTTACTGAAGTCCCCTGTTTATGGCTTTCACACTAAGACTTCAGCCCAAGCTAGGCATTGCCAGCATGGAGTCACTGATAACAGAATGGAACTTCATAGTTCCCAGCATTGTGGTCCTTTTTCTACATCACTTTGCATGTATATATAAATGCTCTCTCAAATCATCATTCAAGTCCATAGACACATGAATTAGTAGGTGAAGGGAATAAAAGTAGTTAAGAGTTAGCAGTTACTTATAATTCTCAGAACCACCTTCTAAGGTTAGTGTCATGATCACCACTTTGCAGATAAGGCGAGTGAGGCTGGGAAGGGTTAAGTCTGATTTCCCAAGGTCACAAAGGTAGTAAGTGCTGAAACTTGAATTCAAACCAAAGAAGTTCTGTACATAGCCTATATTATTTTTTAAACAGCTGTTTTTTTGAGATATAGTTAACATGCCATGCAACTCACCCATTTAAGTGTACAATTCAATGGCTTTTCATATATTTACTGTTGCAAAACTAGTACCATAATCAAACTTAGAATCTTTTCATTATTCTGCAAACAAACTTTACCCTCCTTAGCAGTCATCCCCAACCTCCCTACCCACACTCCCTTCCTCCAACCCTAAACAACCACTTTCGGTCTCTATAGATTTGCCTATTCTGGATATTTCATATCAATGGAATCATATATGTAGTCTTTTGTGTCTGACTTCTTTAACCTAGCATACTATGTTCAAGGTTCATCCATATTTAGCATGTAAATATCAGTACTTCGTTCCTTTTTACCGGCCAAATAATATTGTATGGATAGACCATATTTTGTTTAATCATTCATCAGTTGATTAGTATTTGGCTTATATCTACTTTTTTGCTATTATGAACAGTGCTGCTATGAACACTTGTATTAATGATTTTGTGTGGACATTTGTTTTCATTCCTAGAAGAGGAATTGCTTGATCATATAGTAATTCTAGATTTAACCATGTGAGGAACTGTCAAACTGTTTTCCAAAGCTGTTGTGCCATTGTACATTCCCATCAGTAGGGCATGAGGATTTCAATTTTTCTACATCCTCTCGTTAACACTGTCTTTTGGATTCTAGCTGTTCTAGTGGATATGAAGTAGTGCATCCTATTATCAAACCCCTATATCTTAGCTCTTTATTAAGACCCTCACTAAATTTGATTCAGAGCAGCATTAAAAAAATACCTTCAGATACTAAAGTTTTACAAACTCTAAAAGAGCTGCATAGTCTATGGAATCCTCATTAGTAACAATTCTTTTGTTAGTGCGTAATAATAAACACTGTGTGGTCAACATCTAAACCTGTATGGTTTGGTTAATTTTTAAAAAATGGATTCCTTCTTTTAGTATGAATAAAAAAAATCTCTTCATTATTTAAAGTTCTTATGCCTATGAATTTTAGCACAGCCAACTAATGCTATCAAGTCTAACAAGTGAAAAATCAGCTATATTTTATAATTTATTTACAGAACAATATATAGCCAATGGGTAAAAAATAAATGAGAGGGAGAGAGAGATAGTTAGCAAATAAAACATTACACTGGACAGTGTGTTCTAGAGATGATGTGAAATTCAAACTGAAATTATGTGCCTCTAACTTTACTATTTGGTGACAAGGCCTTTTCTGAATTATTAGGGGAAAAGTAGGACTTCTTTCCACCATGACAAGTGTATCAGTTTTCACATTTCATTTGAGTTACTCTGAGGCCAGGAGTCACTCCAGCTGAGACCCCTTTGGCCTCATGCCCAAGATATTACCTGCATAAACTGAAGAGAGGCCTCGAAGTCCTCCACCGGATACATCTTAACCCGGAAGAATTTCAACCCCATTATCAAGCTGATGATGCTTTGAACAATGTATGGGCTCTGCTCCTTGTGCCGCAATTCTTTGAGTTCTGCCATAAATTTCTTCTTCACAGCATGGAATCTAAGAAGAGAACATGCACGATTTATCAAATAATGAGTAGAAAAGTGACTATAATGGAGGTCTTCAGTATTTTGGGGTGACAGGGCACAGGGATGGAGGGTCCTTCAAATCTAAGTACAGTGGCTGTCATTTTGAAAGGATTTGATATTGGAGATCTTCTCCTTTCTTAGCTTATTCTGTAAGATTCTCAACATCTCCTCTGGGATAGAGATAAGATCCAGGGTTATACAGATCCTCTGCAGACAGTATAGCTACTAAATCCATCTTCATTACTTGAGCTCCATTTCCTCAGTCTCAGCAATTGCATCCAGTTGTGACCATTAGCATAGTATGCCAGGCCAACCAGTGTGACAGTGACAGGGAATGACTCCCAGAAACACTCCTACATCCAGCTTTAAAGTTTTGTGTTCATGTTTCTTTTATAGTTTTAGGCTCATGATTATTGAAGAAAATATTTTCAGGTTAAACGAGAACCTAGTAATGGCAAAATTTAACTCAGCTCTAGAAGATAAGTAAGCACTCTACTATAGGCATGGGAACTTGCAACTAAAAAGACCCAGTCCTCAAGGAACTTGAGGCATTTGTATTGCTTGAAAGTAAAATAATATTAATAATTAATAATATTAATTACAATATTTTCATATTATCATATAGAATTAAAAGAAGAATAGATCTCAAGAAGACACAAAGTGGTAGTAGATCTTCAAAGTACCTGAGGCTGAGGGAACATACACATAAAAGTTACCCAAACTATTTCTGAAATAGCCAGTTTCCCTGTTAGTTAAGAAAGAAAATACAAGAAAGGTGTTCTAAGTCATTGAATTTGGTTTCCTGAGACCATTAGCCTGAGGTTCCCCATAAGTCCAAAGGGTCAATTAGGAGCAAGGCGTGATTGGAGAGGGTAATTATAATGTGAGAAGTTAAAGGTCAACTAACAGAACCTCAGAAGTATGGGATAGCAGCTCTTGATACAACAACGTAGAAATGTTAGGACAAATAAAGAGGATGGTAACATGTAGCTATGCTTCACTAAAAGGCAGCAAAGGGGTTCATGACCGGCGATGTGAGTATAAGGGCTTCATGAAGGCTGGCAATTTTCTTGTTCTTGGCTTGGGTGGAGGATGTGACATGGTATTCATTTGGTAACAATTGGTTAAAACTGTCTTTTCCTAAACAATGTATGGGTTTTCTTTTTAGGTTTGCTACATATATTTCACAATAAAAAAGGTTTCAAGAAGGCAATGGAGCAGAAAATATAAATTCTAAACTCTGATGTCATCCTTCTTTTCTACTTCTTACAGTAAAAAAAAATGATGAGGATAATGATGATAGCTGCAAGTAGACGTACAGAGCTCACACAGTGAACTTCAGAGAATTACTCATATAGCTCTCACAGCCATTTGAGTAGGTGCTAATATTGTGCCTTTTTTATGTAAGAGGAACTTGTGGCACAGGTTTCATCACGTGATGAATTCTGGAGGAGCCAGAATTTTAGGCCTAGTGTCTGGCTCTAGTGTTCATGCTGTTAACCTTTATGCTATAGTATATGCAGACCAGTGGTTCTCAAAGTGTGATCTCCAGGTCAGCATCACCTAGGGAACCTGTAAGAAACACACATTCTCTGGCCCAACCCAGACCTCCTGAACAAGAAACTAAGAGGGTGAGTCCAGTCATCCTGTTTAATAAACCCTGTAGGTGGTTGTGATGTGCTGAGGTTTCTGAAGCACTGGTCTGAATCAGGAATAACAATCAGACACACTTGTAAGATGGTGTATATCTGATGCATGTTATAGTCTCACATTTTTATCTTCAGAACAATCCACTAAGGCAGTGAATGCACTTCAATTTTATAAATGAAGAAACAAATCTGGAAGACCAACATGACAAAGGAAGAGACTCAATCCCAGGCCTTCCTGATGCAAATTCCAGGAATTTCCACTATAATCCAGCTGCATAGTTAATGATAGTCATGAACTATGAAATGTAGCCCCTGCCCTATCTTGAACAGTGTATAGTTTAATTGGGAAGATAGAACAATGTACCTTTGGCAATGAGCCATGTGAATAATAATAATAATAATAATAATAATAATAATAATAACAACAACAACAACACCAATAATAATAACAATAATAAAAAAAGTGGTGTGTTAGCACATGTCTGGCGGTTTGCCTAGATCTGTCTGATCTTTCAGGGAGGTTGAAGGCCACAGGCTAGATCACTGTCTCATATTTCCCATTGTCTTTTATGTGAGTACTATACTTAAAGAAGGTAGAGGGTATTGGAGAATGAAGGGGCTCTTTCCACCTGGATGTTTAGAGAAGATTTCAGAGGGGATCCGAGTTTGATGAAGGAGGAGCAGAGGTGTTTAGACAGAAGTGGAGAGAAATAGGGAGAAGAAATGGCATGGAAAGCAATGGAAGTGACTTTCAATTAAGATTATAAAAATTAATAATTCTAAGCTGGATTTTAAAAAATCATATTTTAATTGAAGTTATTTCCAAACACTAAAAGTACTATCTATGGTTTTAATTTTGAAATGTGAGGGTTTAAAAAGGAAAATGAATCTTACAGGTTAGAGTTATGTTGTTTTAAATACCATATGATACTGAAGTCTTTCTTCAGGGGAAGGAGAAGCTTATTCAAATAACTCACCATTTCAATATTCTCATGAGCGAGTGGTTAAAAGTCTATTTATGCCTCATTTAAAAAAAATATGGCTATCTTTTAGTTAAAAAAATTCCAAATGACCCAAGCATGTTATCTTAGCATAAAAATAACCCAAAAATCTAATTGTGCTAAAATCTATTTTAAAATAATTTTAGGAAAATATAAATGTCTTTTCCATGACCATGCATTTATTGTTTAGTACTGTCTTTAGCCAATACATTAACTTAATGATTACTTAGGCTTTGCTATACTATGACATTCACATATAAAATTTTGCTTTAAAATGAATAGAACATACTTTAAAAGGGAGAGTAAGAATATATACATTAAGATATCAAGAAAGGAGAAAGCAATATTGAAATCTATGAATCTTAGATGTAATCATCTGTATTTATATGACCATACCAGATTTTAACAAAAACCCAAGAAAAAATTACCTTAAAATACCTAATTTTAACTTAAATGACTTTGAAAAAGTCAACACTGTAGGTGAATATCACTTCATAGCAAAAATGTTTTCCCAAAGAACAAGAATTAAGAACATTATCACTAGTAAGAGTAAAAACAGTGATTTTGCTGAAACTTATAAACTAAAAAGATTAGACTAAGTATTAAAAACTAAAGTCATAATGAAAATATTTTATATGCATTATCATTGGGAACTAGATATAAAATCTAAATTTAGAATTGTTACATTAGTCAAGTTTATTTTAAAAAGAAGATAACCACCTTGTACCTGATAAGCACACATCCTTTTTCCCTGAGAATAAATGAAGCATTATATTCTAAGGCAATGATAATGTGATGCTCCTGGTGCACTTACAAGAAGAAAGCAATGTGATAATTAGTAGTATGACACTCTTTAGATTGCACTATCAATAAAGGCTAACTGTTCATTGATTGCAATGACCATATATTTCTGTGATTAACTACCAGAACACAGTGGTCAAGATGTTCTCCTGTGAAGGCAAAGTATTACAGCCTTGTCCAAACTGAGACATTTCTTATGCTTTACTACTGCAAAATTGGGACAAATATTGACATCATGAAAATAATAAAAGCTACTGTTGGCAAGAAAACGTTGGCTTGGTGGATCATACATCTGACCAAATATGGAAATTACTACAACCTTAGAATGTTGTTTGATTATGACACTGTTTCTCAATTCATTCACAACTAACCCAAAATTGATGTAGCTAAGGACAATCAATCATTCTACAAGTAACCAATATTGTTATGCATAATTAACAAAAACTAAGAAAAACACAAAGTATTATTTTTGGCATATTAAACTTCCCAAAGGATTGGATAAGAGAATTATGTTGGAATAATTACAAAGGAATTACAAAGCAATATGTTGAGATTTTCAGATTTTGACTAATCTCCCAAAATATATATTAATAACTCATTTTTCTGATCTTTTATAGGAATGAGGTAGAGACACATGAATTAATTTGCCAGATAATTGCAGTTTATCCCTTTAAAATGCCAAAGCTTTTATCATTCAATTGCCATGGAAATCTCTCCAAAACACACTACCCTTGATGACTGATGAACCGTAACAACTACAGTGGGCTATAATAGAAGTATAATGTTGTCTCATGCAAAATAGCCCAGGTACCTGTGCTATTTAGTCCTTGTGCATGCTTGAGCTAGTCTTTCTTTCCTTTCTGTTACTGTCAGTTTTTGAGCTACACTGTTCTCATTGGCATAAGTGTACCCACCTTTCTTCCCTCTAATTACTCATGTTTCATATGCTAGAAAAAATGAGTGGTCCAGATAAATGAAATAGATAGACTAGGCTGGGTATAATCATGCCAAGGACTTTTAGGAGGTCTTTCCTGAGTTCTTGCTTATTGTTTTGAGTAGGTAAGATTGCTGAGTAAGAACTTTAAAAATTTTTTGTTTTTTGATAAACTGGGTATTTCCACAGTACTAAGTTAGGAAATTTCATTGTTTGAAGACAAAAATCTCTTTCAGAGGACTGCATTTCATAGGGATCATGGCATTACTGTTGCTTTCAGCTGGCCTCTTGCCCTGGGTTCCCCTTAGGTCCCTGGCTCATTCTGCCTAACCTAGGCATTCAGGATCTTGCCTGATCTGCCTGAGGGTGGAATAAGATGAAGACAGAATAGGGTGTGACATCACTTTTGGAAGAAGTGTATTATTGCTAATAATGTAACACCACTTTGTTCTGGCCTGCTAAGTAGTGTTATGGGGCCAGATATATTTAGCAATGAGAATTTTCCCCTGACTTGTTTCCATGACAGAATATGGGACATTTTTAGTTCAGCTAAATTAAGTAAGGTCTATAGTAAAGGGACATTCTAGAATGGAATTTTCCCACTCATGGATGATATATCATAACCACCAACTTGTGGAATATAGAAAACAAAACTTTTTAGTATACGTGCTGCTGAAATAAACACAATGAAATTTTAAAACTGATTAACTTCTTTGGAATATTTCAGCAAAGAGAAAAGTAATTTGATTAGTTCATTTCTTTCTTTGATGAAGTCATATGAAACTTGAACTCTTGGTAGGATCTAGCTCAACTGTCAAGTAAAAAAAATAGAGCAAACAAATTGGAAAAAGACTTGGACTTGCCTTGGGGAAGCTTTTAGTCAGTTTCAGAGACAGGGCACACATAGCAAAAAAACACCCTCTCTTTCTATAAGCTCACACTCATCCCCTTCCTGAGTGTAGTTGGGGACGACAGAGAGGCACTCCTGTTCTTACAGTAAAGGGTTCTGATCAACGTTTACTTACTTAGCTTGTGCCAGCACTCCAATGACTTCTGCATACAGGTCTGCCACAATATGCATGTTGCCAGTGTTAGGACCAAGGTACCTAAATAAGATACAATTAGGCAAGTTAGGGGTCCCTGGTAATCTAAAACTAGATTTAGTTTTAAGCACCCAACCTTGTCAGAATTCTAAGGTGAGAAATTACTTTACCCTTCTTTGTATTTAAAGTGCTTGAAAGCCAAGTTAATTACATCATGTATTAAACTGTCTAATACAGGATGAAGTGGAATCTGAAAAAAAAAAAAGAGATGACCCTTCAGCAATCAATAAATAAAATTCATATGACCCATATGTGAAATTCAAAACAATAAACTTAGGCTTTAAAAACTCAAGTAGTTTTCAGATATATAAATCTTATCTCAAAGTAACATTAAATTAATGACCTACCTGTTTCAAAACTTCTATTAATACTAAAGAAAAAATAAAATCAATGGCGAGGTCCCGTCTTTCCATTAAATAATCCCGCTGCTGTTCATCACTGTAAAATTGAAAATATTCACATTAACTGGCACTGAAGATATTGTGAGTGATATAATTCCTCCAATACCGAGGACTTATCCCCAATGGACTAAGCCAATCTTGGTATTATGAGACTTGGTATTACAGTATTTGCTGAAGCTATTCCTATTACTCGGGTGGTGCAGGGGACAAATGACTGAATCAGAATATTTAACTTCAAATTTTTCATTTTCAACCATGTCAACTTGAGTAGCTATTTGTGAGTTTATAACCCGATCTTGTAGGCTTTTCTAAGGTATGTTTCAACCCATGAACTCTATCTATCTTCTGTAAACTGGACACAAACACCAGACAGGGCTACTGTACTAGCAGTATACAGTGATAAGATCTTGTGAAAGGAGCTAAACCAATGTAAGGACTACAATGAGCAGAACTACAGGGAGTGAAGAAAGAATTAGAATTGCATTTTCTCCCCTGTCCCATTCCTCTTGACCTTTTGTCTTTTGATATTTATGAAAGGAGGAAAGAAAAAGCATAAAGGGGTATTGCAAGAGAGACAGAGAGAGAGAGAGAGACTGAAAAGCGGATGGAAGAAGAGGTAGAAGAAGCAAAGTGGAGTCATTTGAACTTATTCAAAAGTTAAAGAGCACAATTAGAAAGATGGAAATGTGAGTCCATGCCCCTCCCTAAACTGCTGCTCATCTAACATACTAAGAGCTAATTGGGAATTGAACAAAGGGAGAAAAAGGAAATGAATGCTGAGTTCCCTAGCAGAGAAGCAAGAGCAGTAGCTAAGAGCATTGCCTTTGGTGTGGAATTATGCCTCTTTTCTTTATCAGTAATGTCCCCATCTACAAATGGGAATAAATAATAGCAATTATATAAAGATTTGCTTGACTATTAATAAGATAAAGCAGTCCACTCACCTGAAAACATAACTGCTCAATATGTCTATGTTAAATAGAAGCAAGGAGAAAGGGTGGCAGGATTTGGATTTATTAGGCAGATATTTTCAAAATAAGCCAATAATATTTTAAATGTGAAACATTTTTGTCTGTAGTCCAGAGGAAATGAAGAAAACAAAAGTAATGTTTAAGGTATGAAAAAAGACTTCTGGAGAAGCTCTGTAACCATGAGCAAGTCAAATTAAGGTCAGTGGATGACAGGATGGGCTAACAAGGGAATCTGCAGCTTTCACTTTCACAGGGAAATGTATTGACAGGGTTGGAACTCCTTCATTCAGGATCATTTAGGAACAGTCCTGGCAGAAGAAGAAGCAGTGAGCCGAACAGAACCATCCATCTGAAGTCCTTCAAGACCCACCAAAGAAGAAGGAGCAAATGCCACACAGGAAAGAAAACATATGGAAATGCTTTTTTAAAAGAAGGCATTAACAAGTCTAACCTAGAAATTGTATCATGGATTATAAAAACAAGAAGTTTGACGACCAAATGGAAGGAGGACTTCTAAAGATGGCCAGCCACAGTATAGAGAAAACGTTTGTATTGGAAGGCTCACCAGGGTCTTCAAAAGGGGCCAAAGACCTTGAGAAAGTGGCAGTTCTTGGTAGAAAAATATTTTTTAAACCTTTAAATCTATTTTATTTATTAAGCCAATGATGCTTTCAAATACAAGTAAGACATATACTTTTCCAACAAACTTTATTGCTGGTTTGAGGTCTAACTGCCAGGAGCCAGAGGCATTTGACAAATTTATTTGGCAGTCAAAATGTTGATATTATACTAATCTTAGAAAACATAACCCAAATACACATTCGTCACATTTGACTGTTTTCAGTTGTTCATGCTTCTCCCCAAAATTCCTCCTCTCTTTTTTCTAGTAAGAGAAAATCACATTATTAGTTACATTATGCTCTGGAGACGCTGATTCTTTTGGCTTTCTCCTAAATACAAACACTCTGTCTTGTTTTAAACTTCCAAATGCTACTGAATTGAATTTCAGTGTCCTGATTTTGTGTTTGATCCCAGCAATTACTTTGATCTACTGAAAATAATAAGTAACAGGATAAAAAAAAACTATTACTTTTATTCCCCAAAGAAATCAATTCATGAAAAGTCTAGTTTTAGTAACTAAATTCTGACGAAACTGAGGAACAAAACTAAAGCTCACTTAAGTCAACTCACTAAAAAGTGTCTCATTACTCACCTGCAGGAACATTTATATAATATCTGTTCATAAGCTAACAGGTAATATGAGACATATAATAAAGACATTCCATTAATTTAATAATCAGACAGTCTGGTTTTTCAGACACAAGAATTGAAATTCTATCTTAAACATTAAAAAAGTATTTATGACTTCCAGCCAAGATGGAGGTCTAGACTGACACACTCTGTCTCCCTCCACAACAAAGAAGGGCTACAACTACCGCAAAACCAGAAATAACCAGAAGTTCCAGAAAATAAAGCTACATGGAAGTCCAACATATGAAGTTATAAACAACTGATGCTCGTCCGGACGGGTAGGAGGGGGGGTGAAGCTGGGGTGGAGAGGTCAAGCTGTGCTGGCGGCAGCTGCAGCAACTGATGGCGGGACTATATTTAAAGAGAGGCAAGAAGCACCTGGGAGCACCCCTAGCTGCAGACCAAACCCGTCAGTTCGCGATTTCAATGCCGGAGAAGGCAGACCCCCATTGCCTGGGACTGTGAGGCCCAGAGGGCGTAGGGATGGAGGAGGAGGCTCCCAGTCTCTCAGCGGAGAGAGAACGGCAGGAATCCATCTCGGACCCCCACCCCCACAAAAAGTACCACAGTGTGGTGAGAAGGGTCGCCCGGTAGTGACGAGTGCACGGGGCTCCGCCCCCAATAGTGTAGGAGGTGTGACAGCCCTGCCCAGGAAGCAAAACTGCCAGGACGGCAGGGATAACGATAGAGGTCCCAATCACACAGCTGACCAGAAAGCAAATACATGAATTAACAGACAAACAGATAGATAACCTTTCTGAGGCTCAGTTCAGAGCTATAGTTATAAGACAGCTTACAGAACTAACAGCGGGACTTAATCAAGATGGGGAAGGAATGAAGGCTAGTCCTGCAGAAATGAATGAAAACACATACAAAACAAGTGGTGATGGAAGGAAAACCAGGGATCAAATCAACAATTCAGAACATAGGGAAGGAAAAAACAGTCAACCAGTGCAGAAAGAGGAAACAAAAAGTGAGGAAAATAAGAAGCTCAGAAACCTCTGGGACAACTATAAGCGAATGAACATCCGAATTATAGGGTTGCCAGAAGGTGAAGAAGAAGAACTAGAAATTTAAAAATTATGTAAAAAAATAGTGAAGCAGAACTTCCCTAAATTAGAGAAGGACATAGACTTACAGGTCCAGGAAGCACAGAGAGTTCCAAATAAACTGGACCCAGGGAGAACCACACCAAGATACATTATAACCAAAATGTCAAAAATCAAAGATAAAGAGAGAATCTTAAAAGCAGCACGGGAGAAGAGATTATGTCAACGGGGTCCCAATTAGACTACCAGCTGATTTCTCAAAGGAGACTCTGCAGGCAAGAAGGGACTGGCAAGAAATATTCAAAGTAATGAAAATCAAAAACCTACAGCCACGATTACTCTATCCAGTGAAGCTGTCATTTAGAATAGAAGGGCAGACAAAGTGCTCCCAGGACAAAGTAAAACTGAAGGAGTTAATTAGATCCAAACGACTGTTATATGAGATGTTAAAGGGACTTGTTTAGAAGAAGGAGGATCCAAACTAGATCCAAACCACTATTATATGAAATGTTAAAGGGACTTGTTTAGAAGAAGAAGAATCAAAACTATGAACATTAAAATGAAAACTGTTTCACAACAACCAAAAACAGAAGCTAGGGAATTGAAACAAAAGCAAACTAAGTAGGCAACAAGAGTGAGAAAAGAATTATAGGTATAGGGAACATATAGGAGGGAGGTCAGCAGGGAGGCAGAAGGGGGGAAAAGGAGGGAGATGATGCAGGAATTAAGAAGCATAGTAGGAGGGAGTGGAGTAGACAGGAAGAAGTTGAGAAGAACTATGTGCACAACCAATGGGCATGGACTAAGGGTGGGGGGACAACTGGAGAGAGGGGGAGTCACTAGGTGGAGGGGAGCAAAGGGAAAAGAAATTGGGAAAACTAACAGGATAATCAATAAAACATATTTAAAAAGTATTTATGAGGAAAGGCTGCTTAATCAGTATGGGGTTCCTTTTTCGGGGGGGTGGAAATGTTCTGGAATTGGATGGTGATGGTTGCATGACCTTGTGAATGTACCAAAAACACAGAATTACACACTTTAAAAGGGTAAATTTTACTGTTTGTGAATTATATCTCAATAAAAATCCCTTCATCAACTAATAAAATTCAAAGTTATTAATTCCTCCCCCAAGGAAAATAATAAATAAATGGTTTAAAATTGCATAAACTCATGCACGTCATGAAATAAAATTACAAATTCAGATGGATTGTAATTTGAAAAATTAAAAGTCTTCTATTTCAAGAGAAGTCTATATTTAAAAAAAAAATAGAGTGTCAAAAATGAGAGGGATAAATCACTTACAAGAAGTAGTTAATGTCTGATTTTCTGAGTGATTAACTTCAGTTTATTGTCTTTAAAAGCATAAAAACATGCATAACCAATTTATGTGGAGAAATCTAGTTTCTTTTGAAATAATCCTTTTTAAAAAACAAATGTATTAAACTTTTTTATCTTTACTACCTGTTTGTAGTGGGTGGATTTCAAACATATGAAATCACATGTATTTACCTATATTTGGAGGATGTATATTCACTGGACAGTGTGCGCTTAGGTTTTATGGCTGTGAGAGTGCTCATGTAGCAGCAAGTTCCACTTTTCCAAGCCACACAACAAATAAACAAAATTCTTTGCTGGAACAGAAGATAGAAATGCTGGAATCTGACTCCCCCATTTTGCTCATGAAGAGACAGATATAGAGAGGTGGTGAGCTGCCCAAAGTCATGTGGCTACTTAGTGGCAGCTCCAGGACCATGGCCAACATTCAGCCCAGCTTCTGTCCATGTTCCACTGGGCACTTGGGTTACTACCAAGGATTAAAACATCCAGGCATCGTGCGGGCAGGGAGCAGCTCTCTGCTCTCAGGCAGAGACTGGAGGTGAGAGAGAACACAGAAAAAAAGCAAGCAAAAGGGTGACCTTGGCCCTTTATAACTCACCCCACCAATGTTGAAATAAAACCCTGTATGAATTTTCAACCTATGATAACTGCCATTTACCAGTATTCCAAATGTGACACCTGCCAAACAAGGGGCCCCTGTAGCACCTGCTAGGTATCTATCTGTGTGAAGTGGCTGGAATACCTAGAAGACTCTTAACTTCCATTTTGATTTACATTTATTAAACAAAATGAAAGAAAGGAGGAAGAGAGGGAGGGAAGGAAAAGAAAATAAAAATAAATAAAAAGAAAAAATCATAATCTTCAAAATCCTTACACAAAAGAAAGGTACCTTTTTGATTTATTGCTTGTTCTTGGTCTATATTCATGTGACTCATCCTCGATGCCATTTTGTCTTTTATACCAGTCAAACAATGTGCGCAGAATGGAAGGTAGGCAGTACTCAGAGAGGGAGCTCATTGAGCTGATGACCTATAGAGAAAAATAGGTGATTAAAGCAGCAATTTTCAACATTTTCCATCTCACAGCATACATAAAATTATTACTAAAATTATTTGGCACAACAAAAAATATACTTTTTGCTGATCTGACAAAACCAGGTATAACTTTGATTCAGTCACATCAGATGGCTATTGTTGTGTTGGCTGCTGCCATCTTTCAATTTGACAATCTAAGAGAAAAGAGGTCAGTGTCCCTGACTAAAGAGTGAGGTAATGCATGTTCTAAAAATTCTCATGGTGCACCAGTTGAAAATCACTGAATTAAAGACTTTGGTGGCACTTCCAATTACAGAGAAGCTTTTTATTTCACAAATACTCCAAGCCACAGTCACAACAATGTTTTCTTATTTATCACAGTCTTTTCTTTAATAATCTTTATTAATACATTCCCAAGAGCCCAAGTCTCTGATGTTGACAGATGTTCCTCCAATAATAATAATTTTGTGCTTCAACAAAGTTAATTACTTTGACTCCCTTTCATTCTAGAAACAGATATTAATTGCAAACAGGTTATTCATGAACTGCAAAGAAATTGTTTTCCCATTATCGGCTAAGAAGTACAGTGCTATGTACTTCTTAGGTCCTCAAAAATGCTGTTCTATAAATAAACATATTAATTAATGCAATTACATTAATTGTTTAGGTGAAATAAGCAAATCTATCCACCCCCCCCAAAAAATAACTTAAGTGGTAATAGAATGTATGGTTTTCTGCCAATAATCATTCATCCACTAATCTGATGTATCCCCATATTTCACTTCAGATATGAATCAGTAGCAATAATTTACTGGTATTCCATTAAAGGCAAACTTCTCCTCTCTTCTTTAAACAACAAATATGCCTTTGGTACCTGGAAAATATCCTGATCTTTTACTAATTATCACCCAAAAATGAACTTCTATCCATATCGCATGTTATATGCAAAAATTAACTTAAAATGGATCATAGACCTAAGTATAAAACCTAAAAACTTAAATCTTCTGAAAGAAAACAGAGGGGACAGTCTTTGTAAGTTTGGGTTAGGCAAGGATTTCTTAGGTATGACAGCAAAAGCAAAGTCCATGAGAATCCGATACACTGAAAGTCATCAAAATTAAAAGCTTCTGCCTTTAGAAAGATATTGTTAAGAAAGTGATGAAAAAACAGGCCACAGATGGGGAGAAAATACTTGCAAAATACATATCTGATAAAGGCCTTGTAACTAGAATATGTAAAACTATAATGAGGTAGGTTTTAATTACCTAATTAACCAACAGTATAAGCAATTTATACCTCCCAGTGGTAATGAGACAGTAGATAGAATGGATATGCTTATACACTGCTGACTGAAGAAAAAAATTGGCAAAATGCATCTTGAAAGTAACTTAGAAATACATATCAAAAACCTAATAAAATCCAGCCTCAAGAAGCCCACTCTTAGAATGTATATTGAGTACATAATTAAGAGATAAGTAAGAATGTTGAGGCAGCATTACTTATTAGGAAAAAAAAGGAGGCAACCCAAGTGTTCAACTATATGTAAGTGCTTTAATACAATGTGGAATTTGATGTAGCTTATCTATGATGCCATGAAAAATCACATTCTAAAAATATTTATTCACATGAAAATGTTCATGAGATAGTAAGTGAAAGAAGAATGAAAAAAGTCATTTAACTGGTGTGATCCAAATTTGGTATAGAAACTATATAAGTATACACATACAGAAAAAAAGGCCAGGAGGAAATACATCAATAAAACTTAGTTAACTTAAAATATTTCTGGAGTTAAGCAGGCAAGGCTTAACTTCCTTTTACAAAGCCGGAAACCAGAGCAATGGGAGCTGAAGCACTTCATGTCAATAGGACTTCTCACTGTCATCTTTAAAAGCAGCTCTAAAATTGAACAAAAGTATTGCTCTCTCCCTCAGATTCTTTTATCTCGATAGCCTTATTTCATATTCTCTCTCTTATAATTATAATTCAATGTACATACACAAAATTGTACATTATCTTCAGTTATGGGCTAATACAAGTTAAGGTAAATAGGTTATTGCATTAGCCTGCCCTATGCACCTAGACACCATATGCTTTTTTTCAATTAAAAAAATCTAATTATTAAAAAATAGGACCGCCCACCCCCCACAGCCACACCTATTTTCCTATCATTCCTGTGGGTAGAACAGCAGTAGATTATGGAGGAAACCAGTCACAGTGTGTGAAGGGAGTAATTTACCAGTTGTCTTTAACATTACCTCAACACAAGAAAGTCAACACCATCTAAAATGTTTTGAGTTGGTTCCTGACCAGTGTGGCTCAGTTGGTTGGACATCATCCTGTAATGCGAAAGGTTGCCAATTCGACCCCTGGTCAAAGAGCATGCCTGGGTTGTAGGTTAGGTCCCCAGTCAAGGCATGCACAAGAGGCAGTGGATCAATGTTTCTCTTTTACATTGATGCTTCTCTCCATCTCTTCCTCCCTCCCTTCACCTTTCTCTAAAAATAAATAAATAAAATCATAAAAAAATAAAACTTTTGAGTTGGGAAATAAAGGGAGTTTCTCACACAGAGGAAAAGGGATCAGAATTCAGAGTCTCTGGATATGGGTTAATTCTATTATAATTATTGCATATGTAGTAAAATCCGAATGCACTTACTATTATATTTCAATAATTTAAAAATACTTGTGTAAGTCTGAGTGAAACTTAGATGAGTACATATAATGTGGTATCCTAGATGGTATTCTGAACCAGATATTAGGGGAAAACAAAGAAAATAGAAATAAAGTATGGAGTTTAGTTAATAATAATGTACTGATGTTGGTTTCTTGGTTGTGACAAATGTACCATGCTAATATAAGATGTTAATAGGGGAAACTGGGTACAAAGTATGTAACAACTGTCTAAATGTCTTTGCTACTTTTTTGTAGATCTAAAACTATTTAAAAATTAAAAGTTTACTTAAAAATACTTGTGTGGAATAATTACAAGTTCCACTATTCGCTATAGACCCATAAAGGAGATACAAACTTACATTTGACTATTAAATATCTCCGGGTACAGCACACAAAACTCTGTTACTGCACTTAGGTATAACACACATTCTCCATCAAGAACATCGGTAGTGTCCTTCCAGCCTCAGCTATAATGATTTTATCTACTCATTAAAAAAATCTTTCTTTTCCCATCTAATTTATTTTGCTTAGCATGATATTCTCAAGATCCATCCATTTTGTCTCAAATGGCAGTATTTCACTCATATGTGCGATATAAAACTGAAAGCAACAAATGAACAAACAAGACAAACAAACAAAAGCTGACAGGCATGGATAACAGTATGGTGGCTACCAGATGGAAAGGAGGGTGGGGGTAGGTAGAAAAGGATAAAAGGGGTCAAATATATGGTGACGGAAGGAGACTTGACTTTGAGTGGTGACACACATGCAATATATAGATGATGTATTATAGAACCGTACACTTGAAACCTATATAATTTTATTAACCAATGTCACCCCAATAAGTTTAATAAAATTTAAAAACAAAAAGTCATCCTGAAGTCATTTTTGGTATTGTACCTACTGGGCACACTTTCTATGGCAAATGCACTGAGACCATCTCAGAAGAGATGAAAGGTCAGCATGGGGTATATGTGTGTGTTTTCCATTTCTCTGTTACTGCCCTTTGCAGTCTAGGCTGTAAGGAAGGAAGAGTAGAATTTGCGAAGTCCTAGCCCTCAAAGCTCAGGAAGGCAGGAAGGGTTAGCTGCCTTCTTGGTTAATCGGCTCCTTCACTTACAGGAAGCAGAGTCCATGGTGAGATGAATTCTAGCTCTGTGCTGCTGTTGAAAGGGGGCAGACCCATTCACAAAGATGTTCTTGTTGCATGATAATGATCATATTCTTCCATCTTAGATGAGCTTGGTGCTGTGCAGCTTGAGGAGATGAAGCGCACAGAATCACAGACCTATTTCATACTGGTGTTTTCTTTTTGAGGGGGATAGAAGGAAATGAAAAATGTACTTTGCAAATGTTTTCTTAATGTTTATTTTGGCATTTTATGTATAAACAGGCTACAAGAGACTGTCTATTATACTGTAGTTAAGACATAAATTTTTCATAAGCATTTTATTATGCTTGCTGAGTGCAAATAAGGAAACTTCGCCCATAAGTATTTGAATAATTACTCAGTGGAGTGATTCCATATTTTACAGTAATAAGGCTGACTTGTCCTGAGTAATGTTAATTAAAAATTTTAAAGTAACTTCATTGATGGTTTAATTTCTCAAACTAGTTCAGGTGACCAAGCACCTATGGGTCAGGTTATTCTCTAGGTAATACCACAAAATAATAATCTATTAAAATAATTTAATTTTTTAAACTCAATAACATATATTATTTCTAGATTACAGCATTTAATGAGTCATTACAGACACCAAAGATTTAAGAATACTGTATTACAAAAACAAAAAATTATAAACTCAATACATTAAGTAGATTTTTTTGAAAGTGAAGTTCTTTATCATTTGATTTTAACATCCTAAAAAGGATGTTAAAAAACTGTTTTGTTTATTTTTAGAGAGAGGGAAAGGGAAGGAGAAAGAGAGGGAGGGAAACATCCATGCAGAGAGAAACATTGATCAGTTGCCTCTTGTACGTGCCTCTACGAAACCTGTGATCCAGGCATGTGCCCTGACCAAGATCGAACCTCAACCTTTTGCTTGGCAGGACAATGCCCAACCAAGTGAGCCACACCGGTCAGGGCTTAACGTCTTGGTCCATTTACTCTGCGTTGCTTTTACTTTTCATGTATACATTTAAAATAGATTCTCATTGAATTATAGTATTAGAATGCATGTTGTAACACTAGAATTTCATCTCTTTCCTTGCCAGGAAATCTATGACTAGCCAAGACGGTAAAGTTACTTTAGCTCTGTGAAAATTAATAAAAAGAAACCTCATTTAATAAAGGAGTCAGGAGGCTGGAAAAGAGAACTTTCATGTATGTGTCACTCAGTGTACACTACTGACCCCAGTAGGAACAGATGATCTTATATCCCCAACAGGAGGTGACAATACATTACTACCTCTGCAAGAGGAAGAAAAGATTCCTCCTTGCTGAGTAGCATCTCAACCATGGGAGACTGCTATAACTCAGCCAATGAGAAGCCACTACACTTCAAACTTTCAGTTTCTTCTAATGGACTCTTGGTTTGTAATAGCCTCTCCTAAGTCCATAAAAGAACGTTCCTGTCCTTTGTTTCTCTGAACTTGAGTGTGGTTCACCATTAGACTGCAGGCCGTGAATTGCAATTTTTTGTTGTTCCCAAATAAACCCATCTGCTGGAGAGAGATCTGGCTGTCTAGTTGTCTAAGGCCAACAGCTCTATTATAAATGTATAGATTTATTTTACCATGTATTTCCTGTTTATAGAGGCATATTTAACATATTAAGAAACTAAGGTGCCACAAAGCATATAACATCTTGAAGAAAATCCCAATAGAAGTTACTTAGAATGTTTGAGCAAATAACCTGAAATTATCTGGAATTTATAGAGATGACATCAGTAAATAATAAGTCACACTGAATTGTGACTGATCCTTCACAAACCATGTTTTCATAATTGCATGGGTGCACTGGGAATGTCAGCTTGTCTTGGGTTCCAGTTACAGCCGGGGCCTTGTATTGGCTGTATGAACCTGGGCACATTTCCATTTCTTTGAAGCTCTATGTTTTCGGCTGTAAAATGAGTCTTAAGAATATTTACTTCACTGAGTTTTTATAAAGGCTAAATGAGATACTACAAGAGGTGGGCACATAACAGACCTTCAAAAATGTCTGTCTCTTTTTTCCTTCTGCCATTTCCAAATGTTGAAACTGAAGAATAGACATAAAAAATATTTTGACTTTGATGACATACATCATAGGCTACGTCAATGACAGAACAGGTGATATAACTTGATGAAAGATTTATTGGAGCAGATAATTGTTGCTTTTAGCTACATTGGACAAAAAATATCAAAAAGGCCCACCTATATTTTATCCAAGAACAAATTATCAGGTCCTCCATTGGAACCCTGTAGTTTGTGTTCCCACACTTTTGGCTCCAGCGAATGTAAACCGTGACTATGAAATGCTTCCTATGGAGGTGGCTGGGCACTGCCTGACTGACATTAGCTCCATAGGAGAAATGTAGAAAACACTGGGGTCCTGAGTTTGCTGCTGGCAACTGTTTCCCATCAAAGCAAATGGGAAAAGGCACTGAGATAGTAACTATTGTGGAATTGATCAGTTGAATAAAACCAGTTATCATAGGCCCAACTCATCTACACATAAGACTTTCTAGAACCTCAACCATTTTGAAAAAAATGTTTGAGCCAAAATGTAAGAGAAGAGTGGACACACTCATTGGCAGAAAGGCACAGTATTAAGTGCCTGTGTTTCACTCAGCATAACAGGTTTCCATAAATCACATGCAGCCCTCATTTGACTGGGCTGTCCCTTCTGTACCCAAGACATGTCTGTCCTTCCTTCTCAATCAGCCATGTATGGTGATGCTTCCTCTTTCTGTCTCACTTCTTCATTCCCAAACCTGCCACACTGCTGACACCTCCACATAAAAGAAGAGACAGGACATAACCAGTGGCCATACAATGGCTTTTTTGCAGTCATTTCCCTTGAAGTACTCTAAGCAAATGACACTCTTCAGCAGGCTTTCCTTCCTACGCAAGACGCCGAGGCTTCCAGTCTTAGTCACCCCCTGAACTTTTTCTGTCTCCCACATGTTATGCAATGCAACATGCAGTAAGGCAATTCACCTGTGAAAATGAGGGTCTATGTCCTAATTTTGGCTGTTCAGACACAAACTCCTTTGGGGAATAATCATACTTCATTATGTGAAAAGCAAATCACTTCCACTTACTATATATGACTGTTTCAAGAAACAACATTAGGGCACTAATACTTCAAATAGAAAAACATCATGCAGCATACAATTGTATCATTTAACTCATTGCATGTTTATGTCATCATTAGATATGAGAAAAAGTCCAAAAGCCAAGGGCAGAGAAAAATCAACAAGAAAGCATACATAACTGGAAGGTGTGTGAAATAGAGATTCAGTTGTTACTTTACTCAACAGCCAGAATTTTCATCTCTGTGGGTAAAGGTATCTAATGATTGTCATTGGTCCATCTTCCACCAGGTGATGGGTGCATTCCGCCTCTGGTGAGGTTATTGTGGAGTGGTGTTTTTCACTTTTTAAAATGAGTTAACTTAATAGTTGAGCTGCAGTTGGTCACCATTTACCCAGGTCCACACTCATCATAGGTTAGCTGTTGTTTCATTGGAGAATCCAAAATAAAATGCCTTAGTCTTTATATTTAAAGGAGATGTCTGTAAACTTTGATAACAGAAAAAAATCACTTGGAGTTACCACAGGGAGCTTGCCATGCCCTTCTTTTTCTCCATGGAACAGAAATGGGAAACTAGTTTCAGGACTAGTTTCCAATCATAATCAGCAACTATAACTTAGCATGAAAGGCAGTTTCCTAATATTTAACATAAATCTCTTAACTATGAAAATGCATTCTACATGTCAATGAATAGCCACAGCAGCAAAAGTTTTTCTCAAAGCCATCTTCAATGCCTGCTGACCTCTGGTTCTTTAGAGAGGGTTTCCACACAGACTGCCTTCATGGGCCAACCTGGCCCTGGAAAGCTGTGTCTTCTTAGGGTTCTCTCAGTTTTTGGGCACCCTTTTGTGGGCCCCACTTTCTGATCCTAAACTATGTTTCCCCATGAAATTCTTCACCCATTGTTTTCCTTTTTTCCTGATCTTCCTGTGTTTGTGATCATATAAATGAATGAGCCCATTATTTCTCCTGAGATATTCTACCCTCACTGAGAATCCAGGATATTTAAAAGTGATGCATGACCTCTTCCCAAGCACAGCCTTTCTGGGCTTGAAGAGCTCCTTATCCACAGAAAACAGTCTGGACTCCTCAGGTGGCTCCTGTGTCTACTGGGTGATGGGCTGCCATCTCTCCAGCCCTCTTCTCACTGTCAGCTTCTCTGTCCACGCAGCTTCTCCTATCTAGCATGATCCAGCCCATCTTGTTCATCTGGATGACAGATGTTATTAAAATGTCACTGTTCCTTCATTGTTTCCTGTGACACACCTGTCCACCTTTCCAGCTTCATTATAGATCCCTATCTGAGTCCCCCGGCTCTTGACATGTGTCTCTGCTACCACATTTACAAGGCTGTTTAGGTGGTCTATTTTCCTTCTGTGCTTGAGAGTTCCTCAAGGGCGGGGACAGCTTTGTAACCCTAGTACAGCACACAGATCCTAAGAGGATTCAAGTTCCTCATGTTCACTGAATGGAATGGAAATGGCTCCAAATCAGGATTGAAAACTACAATTCCTTTTTGTTTCTCCTTGCCTCAACCAATATCAGTTCTTCTTTTATAATTTTGCCTATAATCATTCTTTCTTTTGAGCACCACTGTGTCCATTTTAGTTTCAGCCCTTTTATCTTCAAAGCTTTACCAATGGCCAAACTCCCAGATGCCTCCAAGCTTCAAGGATCTTTCTGTTCATGAACACTGCTTCCACCGAGTAATGTCACGTTGGCACTGTGATCGATCACTTTACTACTGTCATGTTTGGGATTAGGCCCCACCCACTGGCATTAGGAAACTGGTTCCTTCCTACCTGATCTTTCCCACACTGGAGGAAAATTTTGTATTTCAGAGAAAAGTATGCATTGTTTAGCACACATCTCTCTAGGGGTTACCTGATCCTAAGGGGGCACTGTACTATTTGAAGTATTTTAAAACTGTATGTATGGTGGTTGACTGATAGCAATGCAAAATAATTCGTGTTTATAAATGGAAACAAACTGTCCAGTGAAGTTTCAACAGACTTCCTTCTCCCACTGTGGAAGAAACCAGTTTTGCCTCAGGTTGCACATTAATTTCAACATTCCTGACTTAATAATGGGTACATATTGGAGAGGGTGAAAAACATGTTAACTCACTGTCACTTTAGGTATGTATGTATGTATAAATGTATTTATTTATTTATATTGTTGATACTATTATAGATGTCCCCACCACACCCTTTCCAGCCTCCACTGAGCCCCCACACTCCTGCTGTCTGGCCATCACCACATTGTTGTCTGGTTTTTAATATTCTCTTCTACACTGGTAGTACTATCCTTCTTTAATAATGAGTTAAATGAAACTTTGGTATTTGTTCATTTTATATTTCTATGAGAGTCATGATACCACTTTCTGAATGTCATCCTTTAATAATACTTGCCTCCGCCCCAACTAAACTGATCTACTCATTGATCCCCGAGATAACTTATAATGCCATTTTTCTGTCCAGGGCCTTTGCACAAAATATTCCTATCCTCCTCATCAACATCCAGCAAAATCCCATTGCTCCTGTTATTTTAGGCACCTGAAAAACTATGCCCTCCTCTTGTAGAAAGCCTTTACTAGCTTTCTGACTCTGAAGTGCCATAATGTTTATTATATGCACCATCTACATGAGGGCTCTGTCAGAACTCTCTGTGCATTGCCTTGTCATCGTTTCATGAGCTGAGGCTTCTGGAAAGCAGGAACCTCATCCTTACACCTCTTTTTCCCAACAGGGCTTTGTGCATATGATTATATACATAATGCACACACAAACACACTGAATTCATGGTTGCCAAAATAAATAATTATTACCAGCATAATTGTTCATTCATGTCACTTCCTAAGCCCAAACCATTGAGTTAGGCATTTAAAATAAATTAGTGACAGTATATATTTTCAAAATGCTGTTGGAAATGTGTTCTACCTTTACTAATTCTCATTACTGGTAAGACTTCCTTGCTACCGGGGACTAGAAGTTCTCCCTTGGCTCCCCCATGCAGTGCACAGTTTACTCTGCTTTGTCCTTCCACCCTGAGCTGACTCACTAGCCTGAGGATATAATTTATCTGATCACATGTTGTTTTTCTAACATTAGATTGGGGGCCTGTAGGGTAGGTACCATGCTTCATTCCCGTTTATTTCCACAAGGGAGCATAATACTACGCACATCATTGCCACATAGTAGGTGCAATGTGTCAAGTTTATATTCATGAAATTTGTAAAAAGTAAAATTCTAAAATTAAGAGCAAAAATTTCTAGCTCTCCACTGTGTAAAGTTGTCACTAAGTTGACTTGTCTCCCACTAATACTGAGCTTTAAAAAGTTAATCCTGTTGTTGATACCTGGTAGTCTCTAACAGGCTGCCTAGGGTCAGACTGGTACACAATCCGATGCCACCAGGGGCAGACCCAGGAAGGGTAGATAAATCTAAGAAACAGCAACAAACAATAAGAGCCACAAAAATGGGGAGACACAAAAACAACTCCCCATCGAAAGGAAAGGTAGAATCCCCAGAAAGAGTGCTAAATGAAAGAGAGGGAAGCAAACTATCAGATATGGAATTCAAAACATGGATTATAGGGAAGATCAATGAGCTCAGCGAGCTCAAAGAAAATTACAAAGAACTCCAGGGAAACTACAAGGAACTACATGGAGGATACAAGGAACTTACTGAGAATTATACCAGCATGAAAAAGGACATAGAAGGTATCAATAAGAGGCAGGAGGAAATGAAGAACGCAATTTCTGAACTGAAGGATACAGTAAAAGGAATTAAAAGCAGCCTAGGGGAAGCAGAAGCTCAGATCAGCGAGCTGGAGGACAACGTAGACAAAAACTCCGAGACAGTGCAACAAAATGAAAAAAAAAAAAACTGAAAAAGAATGAAGAGGTTTTAAGATAGCTGCAGGACAACATGAAACATAATAACATCTGTATGATAGGAATTCCAGAAGGAGAAGAAGAGGAGCAAGAGATAGAAAACCTGTTTGAAAAACTAATGACAGAAAACTTCCCTAACATGATGAGAGAAAGTGTCATACAAGTCCAGGAAGCACAGAGGGTCCCAGTGAAGATGAATCCCAACAGGCCCACTTCAAGACACATCATAATGAAAATGGCAACATTCAAAGACAAAGAGAGAATCCTAAAAGCAGCAAGAAAGAAACAACTAATAACATACAAGGGAGCTCCAATAAGGCTACCATAAGATTTTTCAGTAGAAACACTACAAGCCTGAAGAAAATGGCAAAAAATATTTCAAGCAATGAAAAACAAAGGCCTTCAACCAAGAATACTCTACCCAGCAAGGCTCTCATTCAAAATGGAAGGTGAAATAAGGAGTTTCCAAGACAAAAGAAGGCTAAAAGAATACATGTCCTCCAAACCAGCATTGCAAGAGATGCTAAAGGGTATGCTTTAAGAAGATGAAGAAACAGAGAGACAGAGAGGAACACAAGTACAAAGGGGGAAAATGACAATGAATAAGAAACTATAGGTAATAACCTTAAATGTAAATGGATTAAATGCACCAATCAAAAGACATAGGGTAGCTGAATGGATTAGAAAGCACGACCCACATATATGCCGTTTATAAGAGACCCACCTCAGAACTAAAGATATACACAGACTGAAAGTGAAGGGATGGAAAAAAGTATTTCAAGCAAATGGACATGAAAAAAAAGCTGGGGCAGCAATACTTATATCAGACAAAACAGTTTTCACAGCAAAGGCCATAAAAAGAGACAAAGAAGGACATTTCCTAATACTTAAGGGAAAAATTCACCAAGAAGATATAACCCTGGTAAACATATATGCACCCAACTTAGGAGCACCCAAATATGTAAGGAAAATTTTGAAAGACTTCAGGAAGGATATAGACAGCAACACACTCATAGTAGGGGACTTTAACACCCCATTGTCAACAATGGACAGATCTTCGAAGAAAAGAAACACCAAAGATATTGAGGCATGGAACAATACTCTACATCAAATGGACTTAGTCACTATATATAGAACTTTTCACCCCAAAGAAGCAAAATATACTTTCTTTTCAAGTGCACATGGAACGTTTTCAAAGACAAACCACATGGTAGGACACAAAACAAGTCTCAACAAATTCAAGAAAATTGAAATTATGTCAAGCATCTTCTCAGATCACAATGGCTTAAAAGTGGAAATCAACCACAGGGAAATAAGTCAAAAAAATTCAAACTCATGGAGAATAAATAACATGCTATTAAATAATGAATGGGTAAACAATGACATCAAGGAAGAAATCAAAAAGTTTCTGGAAACTAATGATTATGAACACACAACAACCCAAAACCTATGGGATACAGCAAAAACAGTCCTGAGAGGAAAGTTCATGGCAATACAGGCCTACCTAAAAAAGACAGAAGAATCTCTAATAAAAAATTTAACCTTACAGCTACAAGAACTAGAGGA